>NC_051187.1:58365049-58981828 GCF_015220075.1 Falco rusticolus
TTTGAAGTAGAAGGCTTAACATGAACTGGAGAAAGGAGGGATGCAATGATACTAAATGGAAATGTTGGTATTTTACAGAAATAAATTAAATTAGACAAAAAGATAAGTACAAGTCACATCAAACCAAACTGCTCTCCTGTAACAAGATACATGCCTAGTGAATAGTAGAGATGTAATAAATGTTGTACAGTGTGAGCAGAGCAAGCCTTTTAGTACTGTCTCCCTTGACATTTTCATAAGCCACCAAGGGAGACACAGACTAGATGAAACACCGTATTCAAGGAGTTCTTATTAATGGCTCACTAATTGGAAATACATATATATGTATGTGTATATATATACAGACATTTTGAAGGAGCCTGTCCTCAGTTAGGTGTTTCCAGTATTAATAATGGCTTGAATTGTAACACTGTCCATGGAATTGAATAAATGCTCTAAGTGGAAAAGAGCTACAAGGACAACGAAGACAGCAACTATTTTTCATAACAATACTGATAACATTGAGAAATAATCCATGTTTAAAAAAAAACCAACAGCCACGTGGGGTTGTGACTAAAGAGTACAAGATACATATCAATATACCTTTGTTTCATTTAGCAGAAATAGAAGGCACGTGAAGGAACATACAGCTGATAAGAGTCCACCCACAGTTAGACCACAAAGTGTAAGGAGCCTAAAAAGAGTTGTCAGAAAAATACATCACATTTTAAATCAGTGAGAACGTGTAACAACCCATGGCTCTTCAAGCAGGACTAGAGAAACGCAAACATAAAAGTATAAATCACAGCTAAATTTATATAAAGAAAACGGGCATAAAACAGATATCTGTGTTTTCTTTCTTGCTTCTTTGTTTTTAAGCTTGGTTTTATATCTTGCAAGCTCAGGAGGAAACCGTATCACCCAGTTCCAGTTACATTTCACCCAGGATTGCCCCAAGGTCACACAAAAGGTGATGTTGGCAAAGGGTTGGGAACAGATGATATAACATTATGTAGGGATGCCACCAGCAAAACGGAGAAGAGTCTCGGTATGAAAGCGTGGCACAGCAAATTCCACCGCTCCTACCTCCCGCGAGGAAGAGGATTTCCATCGGCCCAGCCTCTCTCCTCACTTGCCCTCCCCAGGCTCTAAACTCCCTGTCAGTATGCACATTCCACATTCCTCTGGACTATCAAAGAGATATTAATACATTCCTAGCGTGGCATTCGGGGGAAAAAGTATGGCCAAGAGACGCAGTTATAGTCCCAACTCTCTCAAAGTGAAATATGGTCCTTTGCTATCAGGAGATACAGCCAATACCTAGGAAGAAACCTATTAACAAGGAATAAAGATAAGGTGTGGCTCATGAAACTGGAATTGAGCATGGTTTGTCTGAATGTCTGTTTTTGATTTACACCTTCTGAAAGCACCAATAAGCTCTGGAGATATGCACCAGTGCTGAGTCCTATGGATGTCAGTGGGACTGCAAGCAAGGGGCTTGCCCAGGCTGCACGCCCAGAGATATAAGCACGCCTAAGCGTCTGGCTGGATCAGGCACCTATGGACCTTTAACTTATACTAATTGACAGAAGAATGTCCTCTTGCATTAAATCAAAATGAGGTTTGTATAATTTTGCAGATAACTTGGTTATCAAGTACTGGACACAGGCCCAGATGTTGGACCAAGAGCTATGCAGTACAAGGGTATGTCATCGCGGTTTTCAGTGAAGCCATAAGTCTGCTGAATTGTTGTATGACTCTTTTAACACCAAACAGAACTGCATATCCTAGCAAAATAAAACTGCAGTGTGTGGCTTTACATTGCCATTTGTGCAAGATTTTGCTGTTCCATAAAGTCGTGTGGGAAGGTTTGAGGTCATACCCAGATATGCATAAAAACTGGTTTAAGGAAGAGGATTCACCCCCACAGGCTATGAAATAAGGCTCCGATATGGCACCTTCAAAATCTGTTGGAGTCTTGCTATTGAACACCATACAAATAGGATCTGAACTCAAATGAGGGGATTTTCTACAACACCTGTGGATGTTTTTAATTCCTGCAATACATGTTAGGTCCCAAGACTGCATCTGGCAGTGGTCAGAGGGATTCTTTCTTTCCTGTCTCTCTAGTTTCTTTGGTAGTAACTGCTGGATCACACTGACTTTCCATTTATATTTCCAGGTAAGAGTATTAGAGGTTCCCACATCAGACACCTCAGGCTTCTTTCCCTTTTCATGTAAGAAAAGTTTATTCTAAACTGCAGTAACAGCCTTTTCTTCATAGAATGTAATCTGTTTCCTGGAAAACACAGAAACAGAAAACTACTTGAAAAGTGCAGTATAAAAAAAAATAATAATACAAGAATTAATAAAGTTGATGCAACTACAGTGTATCTTTCATGTTTCAACATTCTGTTCATAATTGATTGGAAAATCCTGCTCATGAACAGCAGTTGTTCTAAAAACGCACAGGATTTCTGAGTTACAAAGACATGGGTAAAGGAACTAGAGACCTTTACAAGCAGGCTTTTGACTTTGTGGATTCCTCAGTGGCTTTCCAATATTGAGAAAATAATAATAAAAATTACTGAACACTTTTTAACTCTTTAAAGGAAAGTAATAGTGCTCAAACCACATAAAGACAATATTCGTCTCATCTATCAAAACGTACTCCAGACATATCTTATATCAAAATATACTGTAGTATATGCTCCAACACACACTGTATGAAGGCACAGCTGCTTGTTGCACGTAATGAATTTTGAGTAGATAAGAAGATAAGGGGGCAAGGGGGAAAAAGGCGCAGAGAGCCAACAGAGAGAGTAGGCATGTATACGACACCAGTCCACTCATTTCTTTAATGCATCCCAGCTTGCGTGAGAAAAGCCTTCTGAGACGCTACAATCAAAACTTTGCAGATTTCTCACTCAGAAAATCCTCGTACAACAGCATGAGCCTTGCAATGTGACCCAAAGGACAACAAAGGAAGTTCTTGGCAAAACGATAAAAGATTCAATTTCCATAGCTATGGCCTACTAACCGAGTATGTCCCTTTTTGATTAAACCAGCTATGAGATCATCTCCAGCACAGAGCAAACAACTGCTATATTGTCATGCCAGGAGTATGTTGCTATTTGTACTAAGGCAGGAAGACTTTCTGCTTAACACTTAATTTATTTTTATTTAAACATTACATAGCTGTAACATAAAACAACAAGAACCTGGTGCTGACGGGTGTGATGATCTCTGCACGCCTGTGCTCCACATCCAAAATGGCTTTTGGTCTTTTCAGACGTACGTAACAAACACGGTCACTCCACTGAAGGAATGAGGTGATTTCTGAGGCAACGTATTCCCAAAGTATTCAAAACTAGTTGCAGACAAAATTTGCACTTAGTTTCCAAAATCAATTTCTCTCCATGCTTTTTGTTGCCTTGATTAAAGTCTCCCTTGGGACAGATATTTCTGAATAAAAGTGTCTTATTTCTTAATAAGGGGGTTTATATAGCATCTTTGCTGAAGTTCTCTTGCTTTCTGCTAAGAGACTGCCATGGGAGGTAGTGTAACAGTCATTAAAGAAATTACTGATCCAAGCCAGTTTTATAGACGTAAAGGAGACTGGGCTTCACAATCAAAAGTATGGCTAGGTGAGTAGGGAAAAGCTAAACAATATCTTAGAGCCTTATACTGAATAGAAGATATAATATGAATGTACCTGGACTGGACTTATTCTCCTATATTCTTCCAGTGTTGCGTACAGATCAGCAAGTCAGGTGTGGTATGGTTTAAGAAACATAATAACCATTTTCCCTACTGTTTATTTCCAAGAAATAGTGCTACTGGTTCAGAAAATCAGACACAAAGCAGCAGCAATAATGCAAAGACATAATTTAAAACCCTATCATTTCATAACTTGGTGTCTGCTACTAGACACTAATTTTACAAAAGGGCTAGAGAATCTGTTTCATGCTGTTGCTTTTTCATCAAATTTCTTCTCAGGTCTTAAGAAAATATTCTTATCCAGCTCAAAATAGGTTTCAAGTGAAGGCAGAGTCATGTATGGGAGGTAGTGTAATAAATTTTTTCAGCAAATATTTTCAGAGTTGCTACTCATTAAGCCTATTGCAAGATTCTGTGAATGGAAATGGATTTAGCAAACAATTTGCACTAACAGACATCTGTACCCTTACTATGGATAAAGGGACACGAAGAACAATTGTTGCCTTCTGTAACGTTTTTTCTTAACTTGCTGCAATCATCAGCTATCCCCCTAATGTACAAAAATGCAGCTTCAGTTAAGAATGAAGTGCAGGTGAGAATGTGGAGGAGTATCCAGATCACTGAACCTTTCATTTCTCAGCTTCAATGAGATTTAAATTTGGAAACTTAAAGCCATGACACCCTTCACTTTGAAGAAGAACACACCAATATTATAGTTCTGTTCAGTGTCCTTCAGCTGTAAAAACCCAGTTCATGATCCAGTTATGAGAGAGGAATAAAAGATATGGCAATTTACCCAACTTCTCAGAGCAGGAATGTAGCAGTATTGAAATAGGTTCCAGGCCATGATCAGGCACCATATCATGAGCAGTTAATGTCAGGTACCCCAAAGAAAGGTTTGATTGCCTAAAAGCGACTGACTGGGCTTTCATGACTTGAAATATATGCTGCTTCATCAGCATTTAATACCATTTCCAAATAATAAAGCAAAGTAGGAGAATCAAAGCTGACAGAGGGATTGAAAGGGGACCAGTGATGATGTCAGTGTTGCTAACTGCAGTACCTATATGCTTTCTATTTGATCCTTTTCCCATAAGTAATCTGGGCTGGCGTAGAAAAGCTTCATGGTATTTCAAGTTGTGATACTTCAAAGCTCCGTGCAGTAGCAACAGGAGAGCATAAAACACTAACTTGGATCAGTAGTGCCTGCTGAGGACGACAAAGCCAGTCAGTAGCAACATGCATCAAGAGGGACTGACCCTAGGATCTGCCTTCACGCTTGCATGCACAGCCCCTTCCCAATGGCCTGGCCACCTGCAGAAGATACCCTTTAGAAATTTCCATCGGGATGAAAATTGGTTCTAATTCTTGTTCTTATCGTGCTTTTTCTTGCAAATTATCTGGTCTCTGTGAAAAGACATTAATCTAATTATTCTAATCACCACCCTCTTTCAGATTGACTGCTACATTAATCACACAGGAATGTTAATTACCATTGCTAAAGCACAAAGCAAAACGATGGAAGTCTTCAATCAAAGCCCTCACAAATCAGTAAAAGAAATAATAAAACAAAAAATTTCAGTTGCAAATATTCCTCTTCTAAGTGTGAGCTGCGACTAATTTAAAGTGCATGTTAGAAAGGAATGTGTCATCTTCTTTACTAAGAGCTCAAAGATTGAGGGCAAATATGTGGCTCCTGAGAGGGTGATACTCAGGAACAGCCAGCAATTCCATTTTAACCCATCACAATCAATGACAAAAAATGTATCACAATAGTCAGCTCTCCCTTTTGCTCATAGTATTTCATTAAATGGATTAAGCAGCTTAAACCAAAAGTTGTGCTCGTTCACATTATCAAATTGAAAGCACATCTAAGGATGTTCTCTGCATAAGATTTTATGGTTAATTACAATTGATTTGATAGGATATTTGGAAAGTATCTTTGGGTTTTGAAATTAAGCCTATTTTACTTTCAGAAAAAGACTGCAAGACAAATTCAATATGCCCTTAAGCCAGACCTATAAATCAATGAATTACGATTTTGAACTGTTTTTTAAAGCTTAGCCCTGTGGACGTTTCTTCTGAAGGGCGACAAGTATCAGGAGATTGCCTGTGTAAAATTCCCGTGTGATAATGCTCCCACCCAGCTGCAGCTACCGCTCAAAGCTGTGATTCCCATCCTATACCATTCCTACATGAACAACTTCAAAGCATCACAATAGGAAATAACATTTAACATTTTATACCACCCTAGATTACTTATGAGAAAAGAATTCAATAAAATTAGCTCTTCTACACATAGCCTGCATGCTTTCTGTGAATATTTTATACCATAGATGTCTTCTTGCTTTCTTTTTTTCCCCTGCTGACAAGAGTAACTTGTTGCAGAGGCACCCAGCCTGAGCTGGGACTTTGCACATTTCATACTATTGGCCTTCAGGGAGAACAAAGCAGAAGAAAATACCTTCTTTGCCTGTTTTGTACTACAACAATGCAACTATATTCTGATTTTTTAATCTATATTATATCCCGTAACAATATGAACCCAAAAGACAGTGTTTTGGATTTTTTTTTCTTTTTTTTTTAAAAAAATACTTTTAGAGGTCCAAGGTTCATATGCAAAGGAGCTGTACAATTTTGCATCTAACTTCACGTGGAATATGCCTACCAAAAAATACAGGAATGGCTCATGGGTTAAAAAGACGGATGAAAACCTTTGAGAAAAATGTATGCCCACGGGTTGCTGCAATTACAATGTGAAAGGTCTTTCTTCTCAATAGAAATAGATTTTTGACAGATCACAATGAAAGACAAGTATTCATGTATTTTTCTAAAACAAATAGTAAGTTAGTCACCTCCACGGTTATGGTCTGGTGCATATTCTTCCTTGATCAGAAGTACAAGACATCATAAATTATATTTTATTAGTAAAAATATTCCTAGAGCAAAGATTTTGTTGAAACAATGCTATGGATTTTTGTGCAGTGTAAATAGTTTTTCAACCATAAAATAAAGGAAATGTGAAAGTTCAAACTTCAGCTGTTCACTCACTCCACATCATATCTTGAAATTCAATGTAGGTGTTCCCAAACTGGCTTGAGGGACCAGAGCCACGCAAAGCCAGACGCATTCACTCCTCATGGATAAAACATACCACCTTTCAAGTGCACAGCCTAAAGATAATTGACATCTGCTACATTTATACCTTTTTTTCCTCCTCTAAGTACTTATTTGGACACCAAATTTGCAATTTTTTTCACTCAAACACAGTGAACACCTCTACCTTATGGGGAAACTGACCCTTAATTTCATCAATAACGTCTCCATTCTGCAATTTTATTTTAGGGTTTTTAGGTTTTAGTTCTTTAAATAGGAATTGGTTCTACAAGCCAGTGGGTTAGTTTGAATTCTGGCACTTCTAGGACTACAAAGCTCTCTTACAGCTCTTGCATGTCTCCCATTGGGTCTGGGTTATCTTACTTTGGCCTGCCTGCCAAGAGATCAGCATGCCAGACACCTTCTCCCACTCCCCCCAAACCTTTCCCTGCGCTGGGGAAGCCCCCAGGATCCCGGCGGTACCAGTGGCTATCGTGGACATCATCTGAGAAGGGTGCAAGCTCTCCAGTTTTTCCACTCCGCAGAAGGGCAGCGGGATGCTACCTGCTTTTAACACATCAGAGGGAGGCGATTCTTTTTCTGTGTATTACCAGAAGATCTCAGCTCTATCACCACAGCAGGTCCGAATCCTCACCCAAAACCAGAGGAACGCACTTTTGAAGGGCACGGAGCTCCTGTGAGAGCCCGGCTGTTTCGCTGCCGTGCTGCTGGCCCGGGCGCGCTGGGATCACGTGCAGTAAACACTGCCACCTGGCGGCAGCCGGGAGAACCGCAGCCTGCCTTCCCGCGGGCACGGCAAGGGGCACGGGCACGGCTGTCCCTTTAAAGACAGTAGCATCCGCGTGAATTGATATCCAGTGGGAAGATAACCAAACCTCTGACTGTGACCATCAGCTATATCAACAGCCTTGCAAGGCCCTCATGATAATACATTTATATTCCTGGCAGGAAACTCGAGCCAGTTCAGTCAGGTTCTAGTGCACGCCTCGTATGAATGGTTGACGTGAACTCCAGGGGAAAAGCTCTAAAGATAGGACAGGTGGGCAGGGCTTCCGCATGTGGAAAACTGGATGCTGGAATTTGGAGGGTGCTGCAATTTGTCCTAGATTGGTCTTAGACCAAAGCTCAGTCATATGACTGGCGTCATACCATCAGTATAAAGCTATTCTGTTGACACAGATTTAGGCTATAAACAAGTGCTCACAAATCAGCACGTGCCTTTCCAGTGAATTCCTAGCTAGCGCTTAAGACAACTGTTTCTAGTTCAATTTTTTGTAAGCATAGGGCCCAGCCTCGCAAGACTTTATGCAGCCTCAAAGGCTTATTGAACACGGACATCAACAGGACTTAAACCTTGCACAGTAAGGCCTACTCTCCTTCTTGAAAAGAAGTAAGGGTTTGTGTGTGCAACTATTGTCAGTTCCATGTATTCCATCGTCGGTTTGAGTACATTCCATTGCATCCCTGCTGCAACACCAGGGAGCTTTTCTCATGCAGACTCTAGATGGATACCGCATATTTGAAATCGCATAAGGAGTTTGGAATGAGTCTTGTTTACAAGTCTGGGGTTTTATGTCCCTATCTGAACCAAGCTGCTCATGCTTCCGAGCATCACACAATTGTTGCTCATCAGAAAGTTGTCTCTCCAGACAAGGCACGTTGCTCCCAATTTAGAAGACTGAGCAAACACATCTGAAGCGTAACAAAATTGAGAGGGGCTATCAAAACAAGTACAAGAATGATTCAAGGTCTCACTGAAATTCAGTTCATTTGCTTTCTTCAAAAGGAGGAGTAGACTGCTGTCCTTGCATACCTATCTGAGAAGAAAAGGAGGAGATTCAAAAAGGCTATTGAAACCAAGCAAATAAAACACAAGACCCAGTGGCTGAACCTGTAAAAATCCAGGTTAGAAATCAGAAGTGTATTTTTTTCTGAGTGAAGGTTAACCATTCAACCAGGCAACACACCGCTATCATTGACTGTCCGTCACTTGAAACCTTTAATTCAAGATTGGATATTCTTCAAAAATACATATTGTGTCCCCGACAGCTCCTGAAACACTGTAGAAAATGTGGATTAATGACCTACAGCCTGAATTGTGCAAAGAGCCTGACTAGATGATTTTAGCAATTTTTGGCCTTAAAAATTTATGAATACTTGGTATCAAATTGAACATGTGAATAATTCCTTCTCTATTTGTTAATTTCAGTGACAACTGAATGGCTTAAATTTGAGGATGGGATTACATGTAATACTGATACAAGACCGTGATTAGAATCTATAGGAGGTTACAGATGTTCCTCTAAGTAAATTTGATCATACAGCAGCTAAAAATCCTACAGCATGCTCAAGAAGAATAGGGAACATTGCCCAGTTCTCCCTGACATTTTTTCTTTCCCATCAGGAAAACTTCTTTAGAGATTTGGATCTGCTTAACAGCTGAGAATCAACTACTCTTTACAGAATCTGTTATAATCAAACATTTAAAATACTTTGAAAGTAAAAGAAGCTTGGAAAGTTAAATTACATTTCCATTCATCTGACTTCATTCCAACTCTGTAATGCCTATTATATGTCAACTGGGTTATATCTGAGACTCGTTTTAAGTAGTAAGCAATGTTCTGGAGGTCAATATAATTTTTGACCTAATGCATCACAGAAGGAAGATTTATAAAAAATATTGACTACCTAAGACATCACATCAAAACTATGCCATGCTCTTTCTCAAAGTCTTTAAAAGAGTAAAATCATTTTATGCTACATAAGTCTCTCATTAAGAGTCTTAGAGCCTTTTATAGATTTTCTGGATTCTCCACAAGTTGCACCCCTAAGTAGGAACTAATCTGCCCCAGGCTGGAGTCCAAGTACCATGTTTTAGATCTCAGGTCCTGCAGATGAGTCCCATAGTTGCCACAGTGACTTTCTGCATATGGTACCAAAATCTGAATAATCTGTTCTTTTAGGACACTGCACACTGTATGAAATGACCTGCTACTGCACGCAAAAGTGACTGCAAAGCTAAATACTTCCCTACGCAGTTTATAGCACCTTCCAGGAAGTACAGGAACAGCAGGAAGGCAAGACAGTATGGTGGGTGGGTGCATGTATTTAAATACATTGAAGTCCCACATCCAAAATCTCAGGAAGGCTGAGAAGGAAGGCCTTCTAGCCTTCCTTGTAAGAGAAGCATGAAGAAAAGACTCCAGTCAGCTCGTAGAAAGATTCTGCCTAGTAGTGCATTATCCGAGGTGGGTTTCACATTCAAAGCAAGATTTCAGATTCTTTGCCTTACATATATATAGGCATGTGGATGTGTGTGCATGTATAACACATATGGATAACCTGTGTTCTTCATTTAAATTCACTGGTGTTCTGCATGGATTTTCTGCTCTCCTTGCCTGAAAGTTGATGAGACACCTGGGACCCTCTACCCTGACCTCAGCAAACTTTGCTCAGGCCTCTCAAAAAGCACCAAGGGACAATCTGAATTCCAGAATTATGTTGCTTCAAGAGGTTTCCAAGAAGGCAAACAAGAAACTTTTTTTCCCCCCCCCCTGATCACAGAGCCTTCTGAACCTTTTGGGTAAGCCTTTGAACTTCCATTAAATGTGATCTGTTTAATGTTTGGATCTGTCGAAGGAGAGGCAGTCAGATACACTGGGCCAATGTTAAAATGACTTGCTTCCAACAGCTCTACAGTTTTATCACATCTCCCTAAACACTTCTGTAGCTAATTATTGAATTAGACATTCAAAGAGATGACCGAAAAAGAGAAATAAGGCAAATAAAGATAATCTATCCTTTTTCTAGGCATGCAAAGGGAAGCATACCTACAACAAAGGAGCTTTGTGTGTTCCACTGCCTACCATAAGCATTAAACTCTTCGTGGCTGACATGTCTTTGGATCTGAAATCTGTTGGCAAAACATTTCTTGGTTTTGTCTCAGTCTAGGAAAATAAGATATTGTTTCTATATTGAAGTACTCTGAAATGAGACACCTACAGCAGCGTAACCTGCCATATCCATTTGGTAACAATAGAAGAGACATCAATTTTCAATCTTATCAGAAGTCACCAGTCCTTAAGTATTAGTGGCGCCTACCGAATTTTATCCAGGGACCTAACAGAAAACATCTGTTCTTTTACTTCACAGCAAATAAATAGATTAAATCAACGTTCTCTTTTCTCCTTTATTCTGTTCATTAAAGGCATAGGTTTTCTTTCATTTTTCATCTATTTCTTTTAATAACTCACTTCTCCTTGCAAGTCAAATCCTAGCATATTATAGAGATTTCTGTGTCTCTTTCTGGGCTTACTTGGGGAGACTTATATCTATGCTCCAGCAAAAGACAAGCAGAAGAAATTATTTTTGAGGCACATATTTACAAAGAGCTTGGTAAAATCATACCTAGTATTTGGACTGAAGCCCAGCAATACTTTAAAAAAAAAAAAAGAAAAAAAAAAGGTACTAAACCAAAAACATACAAGAACAAATAATGTAATGTTTATTGCCTTTTTGTCTTTTTTCAAGCCTATAATTCATGCTACAAAATGTGATGCTATTACTAAAAAATCCACCTCTAAGTTCATATAGTCCATCAATGTGCTATAACATGACAACTGTCAACTATGATGTGCTTTGTGGAGTCACCTACATTATGATGTTTACTTAGATTAATTCATGACGAGATTCAAAACCAAACTATGTTTGTGTACATTGTATCATCCCACCAGTACTGTACATTAGGTTTGCACCAGGATACTAAATATTACAGCCTAATATCCAGCCTAATAGAATGAATTAAAATGAAAAGCATTCTTCACTTATATAGTAAACAAAACTAGGCACTTCTGGACAAAGAGGGAGGGAGATTAAGGTATAAGTGATCAAAAAAAAGAGGCAGAAACTGTCATTCTTCCGTAAACAGAAGAATCAGTTTTGCAAATTATCATCAAGATAGCAGAACTGAGGTTTTTTCTGCCCGCACTGATCTTAAATATGCCTAAATATTACCTGAGTATTACATTTTTTTCCCCTGAAAAGACAGCTTCAGATAAGGATCTTTAATATTAAACTGAGAACAAATTTATACACACAGTTTGCACCTTTTCTCTTACCTGTGGAGATTTCATGTTGCTTATGCAGTCTAATATGAAGCCAAAATATGATGAAGCGTATATGAACATACGTACCTACTTTGCCCTCTGATAGATAGATATAAATAAAACACAGGAGGGCCATGTTTGACTTCAGTTGAAATTACGTTACATTCATGATACACATTGCAAAGGTGTTACGAGAAGTATATGATAGTTTTATTTCCTTATGGATGAGAAGTTGATATATATAAATAGAGCTAGTCTGTAATAAGGTGATATATACAAATATAAAAAAATGCTTTAAAACATCTACCAAAGATAAATCACTGCCTGATCTAGATAACAGGAGTTCTGCTAGACATTGCATCTGTACTACAACCTGGCAGCAGCTCCTACATAAAACCAGTAACATGGGAACAGGGTAGTTTACCATCCACTGCCTTACAACAATTTGGATCAAGGCTTTTGTTCCATGTCATCACAGTAAATCAAACCCCATATTTGGCTCTGTGACTTTGAAACACACAATATAGCGACGCCAGAACCACATCATTTTGGATTTTTCCATCAATTTATTGCAGCACCATGACACCCTTGCCACTGGGACTATTACCTGTCAGTCAGCTAATGCTAAAGGGAGCTTCTCCCCACAGCTTGAGGTGAGGATTAGGAGAATTTTGATTACGGAAAAGAGAGTTATTACTGGAAATTAACTTAATATGGTATGAAGGCATAAAGAGTTGGAAATAAATATCCCTTAGGAAAACAGAAGAAGCAGAGAGAGAAAAAAAAATTAGAGAAGTAGAAATCCACAGCCAAGCAAACGTTAGTGTAGAAGGATGCAATGGCTGAGCATCCCAGACTTGGAATATCTTGTCAGCCAGGAATGGAACTGATAATTGTCATCTGATGAATGACAGACCAGCAAAGTCAGTCTGAAAGTGGGATATTGTCGTCTTCTATCTCCATTCCCATGAACAAAGCAGACTTTTTCATTTGAGTCTCTTAGTTAGCCATTAAAGTAATGACGCCTCACTTGCTACTGAATAAAAACAATAAGAAACACAAAGACCCAAAATGACTGAAACAAAACTCCATAAAATAATTAAACCTCAGACTTACCCAAATACTGACATCAAATATGTAAAAGTCATTGATAGTTCTCTGTCTCATTACGGGAAACAAAGATTGATGAAACACAGCTGTGTTCACAGCAATTGATGGCATACATCATCATTTCCACAGCATTCACATTAAATTACTTAGCAGCTATAGTGCCAGTATAGATTATGGGATAACCCAGTCCTTTCTTTTAATCTCAAGCATCTGGAATTTCAGGGTCAAATGAACCTTTCTTCCTTCTCCCCTTTTTTATAGGCAAGATAGACAAAGTAGTAATACCAAAGGCATGAGAATACCAAGTTTCCTCTAAGGAATATGTATTCACATCACACTCAAAAATAACTTTTAAAGTAATTCCTAAATTTTAATATATATATATTAATATCCAACCACAGGAGCACAGGAAAAGGCAGAGAGGCTTAGACTAACAAGAAGTTCAAAAAACATCCTGTAAAAGTATTGGCAATGCAGCATCCTTTATATGAACCACAGCTGTGTGACCTGCCTATTTTCACTGCGTTATACGAACTAGGAACATCATCCCCTCAGAAAGGCAGCTGAAGTGACAGAAGATCCAAATGATCCTTTCTAACCAAAACTAGCTGGTACTTAAATGCAAGGCCTTTCTGGACCATATTAAGTTGATCTCGGAATCACAACCAAGATGCTCAAACACAGGAACTTTAAGCACTGAAAGATTTGGCTGAAATTCAGCTGATGTGATTAAAACTGGGCAAGTGCTTTGCTTGTATCCTGGTTTCGGCTGGGATGGAGTAAACTTTCTTCTTAGTAGCTGGGGGTACAGTGCTGTGTTTTGGCTCTGATGTGAGAACAATGCTGATAAGGCACCGATGTTTTTAGTTGTTGCTGGGTAATGTTTACACTAAGTCAAGGACTTTTCAGTTTCTCAGGCCCTGCCAGGGAGAGGGCTGGAGGGGCACGGGGAATTGGGAGGGGGCACAGCCAGGACAGCTGACCAGAACTAGCCAAAGGGGTATTCCATACCATGGGATGTCACACTTGGTATATAAACTTGGAGGGTTAGTTGGGGGGGGGGGTGTCATTGCTCAGGGACTGGCTGGGCATCGGTGAGCAGGTGGTGAGCACTTGTACTGTGCATCACTTGTTTTCCTCTCTCCCTCTTCCTTTGGATTTTATCCTTTTCCCCACCTTTCCATTACAACTGTTGTTGTTATTATTATCATTGTACTTACCTTTTTATTCTGTTTAAATCATTGAATTGTTCTTACCTCAGCCCTCGAGTTTTACATTCCTTTCTGATTCTCCTCTCTACCTCTCCGGGGCAGGGGAGTGAGCAAGTGGCTACGTGGTGCTTGGTTGCCAGCTGGGGTTAAACCACGATAACTTGCCAGTTTGATTCAAAGGCAGGTTCTGCATCTAAAGTAACTTTTATTTTGAAAGCAGACTGTACAACTGATAAGCACTGTAATTCTACTGTGATAAAAAAAAAAAAGCAGCAACTGAACATGCACTTAAACAGGAGGCCAGACTAATAAAAAGAAAACCCTGTATTTGCAGGTTATTGCTCTCAAAAATTAAACTCACCATGATATCTAATAGAGTAATAACATAAGGATGCAGCAAAACAGTAAAAAGAATGTCTTCTAAAACTGGCAAGGGGTAGTTTAGTCTAAACCACAGTGTAAAGTGTGAATAACAAGAAACCTGGGATGTCTGGTGGACTAATCTCTATAAAATAGCAATAGCCTCAGGAAAACATGAGAGTAAAGCCACTTGACCATGTTATTAATTTTATGAAAATATGTTCCAGAAAGCCCCCAACTCAGACATGTACACATTTCCATGCCATAAAGATCCTTTATGTTCTACAAAATTTGAGTTTCCCACCATTTTGTTTTACTAAATTTTGAGATGATTGTTACATTACAGCTTTTTTCCCGGTGTGAGTTGTTGGGGTTTTCTGCTTGTTATCAGCTCCATTTACAATCCCATTTTTGTAAACTTTTTAGGAAAGGTCATAAACCCCCTAATTTAATGACTAGCAGGTTCAGTAATAAAGGTGATAAACAATTTCACTGAAAGTGAGTGAAAATTATCAAGGTCATTAAAGGTATTTAGCACTCAAAGAAGATTCTGGTTTGTTGTTTGGCCACTGTAGTAGTGTAAAGGTAGTTCGTATTTATGAGGTTCATCAAAATATCTTAAACTACAACTCAGCTGTCCTGAGCCTAGCAGTTTTAAAGCATTTCATAAGAAAAAAGTAAATGTTTTGTTCAGTATCACGTTTAATGCCCTCATCTTAACAAAAAAAACCCAACCAGAATACAACCTATTTCTTGAAAACTTTCCACTGTTTTTGATGAAACAAATGGCTGTAGCCTAACTGGTTACAGGTTGTGTTAAATTCATTTCCACAAAAAGTACAAAACTGTGCATACTACAGCTACAATTTTAACTTGAGATCTGACAGCACTGCCAGCCTGCTGTTTGCACCTCTGACCCCAATATTCATTCAGAACTGAGAGCACTTTGGTGCTCCAGTACATCAATTAGGAAGCTGAAATAATTAATCCAACACAAGTGGATGATATTGCACCTCAAAGCATATCCCAGCAAACACCCCTTCCATCCTACTGGAAAGAGATGGCCAGATTGTACTTACTTTGCAGAAGTCGTCACCTCCCATAGTAACTCTGCTTGTAACAAGACAGAACCAGGTAGCAAATAAGAACAGAGGTAGAGGAGCAAGGATCCAACATTGCCTTCTGTGATATCTCAGAGAGAAATGAATGTAACTGTTGAGCACATGCCATTTATTCCCCTTAGTCAACATTGCATAGCAAACTACTGTAAAAAGGCAGGACTACTGAGGGAGAAACAAGTGATTCTTTCAAGCTGGCTGAGATATTCTCCATGTAGGAAGACACTGTTTACCTGAAAAGTACTCTGAATGCTTTTTTCCTGGTCCTAAATACCTAAACAAAATCATATGCTGCAACTAATAACCTCAAGGAAATGCTTCATCCACCTTAGCCTATGCCTCAATTGTCCCAGGACATTCATGAACCCAAATCATCTAGGGGAGCGAAAACATGCTGTTGAGCAGATCATTCTGTCATTTCTTGAGAACAAAATAGACTCATTAACCTATTGTATATATTTGTACACATACAAAAATACAGCTGTGCACAGCTTTTTCCTCAGAGAGATGAGAAGCAGCCTGGACCATTTTCCAGGCTGGGTGGTAAGGTTTCACACTCCTCAGTATTGCCAGGTTGCTACATGTCACAATAACATTTCTGTTTTCTGTCAAGGCCAGATGTTTTGGGGTTTTTTGGTTGGGGTGGTTTGGGTTTTTTTTCTGCTTTATTTTCTATGTTCAGGGAAACACCTCTCTGCTCTGGGATCTTTGCAAATATTTCTCTACCTGAAACATGTGTCCTACCTGAAAAGGTGTTTTGCAAATCCCTAAATCCCAGTTCTAATTGGGGGTCCCAAAGTTTGATTTATGCAAGCATTAAGTAAGCCATATTGCACTACGATAAAGCCATTCAGTAGTCTTACAACTCTGTAGCAGCCTGGTGTACGTCTTTTTTTTAAGTGTGATTGCTTGTTCCATTGGTCAGATGCAATTGCTGAGCCTGGGGAACAGTGATGTAGACTATATTTTCATTTTTACTTCATTTTTGATCCTCTGGTGATCTGTAGCAGAGTGTGTATTTGCTGCTTTAGCTAGGCTGGGCTGGAATCTAACATTACACACATTAATTAGGAAGGGCAAATTCTGTTCAACATCCACTTTTTTTGTGCTCCCATGTGGCCTCATAAACAGCAGAATAAAAATGCATCATAATTGGCTGATGTTTTATGCCTCAGATAATTTCTCCATGCCTTGCATCTTCAGCAATTCAACCTATGTTTGACCACGCTGGCAGAAAATTCCTTTAAAGATCTGCACAAGAGTTGCCAGGCAAGTTATAAAACCCATTACTTTTCCTCTCTCTCAGCGTCAATCACAATGCCTTTCCACACTCCAGGATCAAGTACTTCCCTAAGAGTTACTATATTTCTTATATAGCTATATTTTTAGTTCCATCTGCCTACATTATATACCTACTGTACTATATACATACATGCCTCAGATGAGTATCTGACTCTTAATACCTCCTCTGTTACCTTCTGCTGTCCACAGCTTGCTCACAGAGCATGAAAAAGGGATGCCTGCTTGTTGATCCCCATTGCTATGAGTGACCACAAGTAGCAAGTATTCTCTCCTGACCTCATATTCTTGCATACCCTAAGCTGTGCCTCCGAGAAACCAGCCATTCAGCCTGTTTTATTCTTCTTTCTTAAAAAGTGGTCCCTCAGTGAGGAAGCAGGTGACACCCTACAACAGTATTTTTGATATGCAAATGCCTGCAGGGGCAGCTTTCTGGGTGGGCCATCTCCAAGATGGGAAAATCCCCACGACTAGTTCTGCAGAGGCCAGCAGTGCTTACACTGGGAGCAAGACAGCAGCAATGGATATTACAGTAACTGTGCTGGAAAATTCCCCCCTCCTCCCCTGAGCATCTGTTCTACATGTGTTGAACAGATCTTCTTTGTCTTTTGTCCAGCAACAGGCAAGTGAACCCCAGTTCCCCCAGGGAATGGAAGGATACATGAGAAGTCAGCATAAAGATTTGTGCTGGAAGCATAAAAGATAACAGCCTGTCAAACTGCAGACCTTTAAAGCTTAACACTTTCTTTCAAATTTGCTCTCACTCTGCTATTCCCTGCCAAAATATAATGTTTGTGACCCCAACTTGCATTTACTACTTCTTATCAAGACATTTCGGGGGGGGGGGGGGGGGGGGGGGGGAGATGGAGAAAAAGTTCAGTGTATAAACAGAAAAATTGAATTGGTAACCATTTGTATCTTAAACTTACAGTGAGATCTGTTGAAGGCTTAGCAATCACAACTGTACAAGATGGTCTACAGACTCAGGCAAACATTTTCTCTGGTCATTTCTTTGCCAAAGTGACTTTATTACTCCACACACAACCCCACACCTTCCTTCAGCCCCTTCAGAAAGTTTCAATTCAGAGTTTAACCCTGATAAATTCAAAATGCTATGATATCAGGTCTTCTGTAGTTGTGTTCAAGCTACCTAATCATGTGAACTTAATACAATTTCATGTAGAATCACAGACTAATCCAAAATCACTAAAATAAACTAAAATGTTGGGTGTTTTTCATCTTAGGGTGTCTTCATGAAAACACTGTGCGAGGGTTCCCAAGCTCCCTGCAACAGAACTGGCTTCAGAAAAGTACAGTTAAGTCCAAGCAGGACAATCCCTTAAAAAAAGTTGTATTGATAACTAAAACTCATCAGCACATAATAACAAGACCATGTTGTTTTCAGGTCCCACATCCCTAGTGAGATATACAGTTGGCAGCATTTGTCTATCCTGGTCCTCAAGGAGTCAATCCCATGCTTCAGATTCACAGCATAGATTCATTTACCTCAGTTTTCAGACTGCAGCACATGTTAAAACATCAGTATTTCAGACTTTTCTTTGAATAATTCACACAGTTTCTGTAAATAATGTTCATTAGAGGAAGAAAAAATGGCCTGAAAACCATCCTTTTGTTGCTCCCTGAACAGAAAGATTGCAAATGTGCATCCTGAGGGATAAGAAGCCATGTATTGAGGTGCAAATCTTCAGCAACTTCACAAAAGAACTGGGAAAACTTTTACACATGCCTGATGTGTAAAAATGGTGGCCCGAATTTTTAACATTATAAATTAATTGAATTAATAAATATTTTGACTTTTAATCTGTAGTACTGTTGTATTAAAATGCCGGCCTACTCTCTTCTCAGGAGGCAACTTAAACAGCCACGAGACACGATAAACATTATTTCAAAGCCTGAGAGGCATTTCATTCTGATATTTTGAAATGGAATTTACTTAGAGGTAAAGCAAATGATCAGTACCAAAAACACTCATGAGAAAAGCAAAAAAGGGAGGGGCAGTGGCCACAAATGGGGAATTTGGGACAAAAACCATTTGGACAGCCGAGATGGCAGGTCCTGCTTCCACAGAGAGGTGGGAGGTAGAAGCTGCACCCAACTGCTGCACCAAAGAAGTGCTGCTCCCTCCGTACCCCTATTTCTAGCTGCCTCCTGCACGCTCTGGCATCACCCTCGGGGTTTCCATGGGCATGGCGCAGGGAAATAAGACACACTGGAGCTGCTGAAAGTCATGCCTCTGCTTGCCTTGTCTGCACCTGGAACCAGCCCTGCCAAGCTGTATGAGAGACAAAAAGGTCAGCTGCTTCCTCACACAGCCATTTCTGGCAGAGAGGGGTGTAGTACAGTAGTATCAGTTCCTACAAAACCACCTGTGACCCCCTGGTCCACCTTTGGAAAAGCATGTGGCATGTGTCTGAGATCAGCTGGATCCTCCATCCCTCAGCCTGCGTATTTGCTTCATGCGACTCTCTTCTCACAATGGCCACCCCGGAGCTGACTAACAGGAAAATCTACTAGCTGCTCCTCACCTGGTCCATATTTTAAAAGGTGAACAAGAGGGTCCATATCCTATCATGAACCCTCCATGCTCTCCAGTCCCACAGACTATCCCATTATTGCATTTCTTGTTGAGTACAGATCCACATTTTGATACTGTGCATGATGGAAATTCTCTTGGTTTTCTGGAATTCATTACAACCTTGATCCACTCCAAGAATACTGGAAAGCATGAAACAATAGAAAGAGCCTTCCAACTGTCACCTTGGATTTGTCCTCAGATGTGGAATATTATGGCAGAACTTTCAAGAGGTGAAATATATACCCTCCAAACTGGCAAAATAAGCAAAACAACACTTCATCATATTTAACTGGCTCTCAGGTGTCTCCCTATACCATTTAGCTGTCACTGACTTGAAGTTAGCTACAGTAATCCTGTCAGGTGACTTTTAAGCTTTATCAAGGCTCAAAGCCACGCAAACAAAAAATCTGATTATTTCAATATTATTACAGTGCGATAAAATATATATTTTAGCAGTAAGACTCTGCTGCCTGTGTATATAACATACACTTAGCCCACAGTGCATCTTTCAATACAGTATGGACAGTTAAAGCTACTGAACTGCATCAGCTCATTTCTAAGATACAAATTAATTGCAAGCACCATTAAAATCTGCACAACAGAACTTCTCAGGTCTGTTGGGTCATCCACACAAAAACCTACTCTATTTCATCTACAGTACTATCAAGACTGCTCTCTGAAAACTTGAAACAGACATGGGCTTCTGGTCTGAAGTAAAACATAGGCATTGCTGTAATTAAAAATGTGTTAGTTATAATATTTTCTTCTGTTTTAATGCGGTGGAGCGTGCATTAGCTGAAACCCAGCAGGGAATTTTTGACAACTTCTGCACAGCTAGGATCACCAAAACAATTTTAAATTACTTGTATGGTCAGTTGGAAAAAAACTGTAATACAGTAGCTATATAAAAATAGTCAACAATTGATACAGCAACTATTTCTTATTTAGTGATTTTTGTTACTGAAAGAAAAAAAAACATAAAAAATTAATGCTGCAAGCCTTCTGCTGTTGGCTATTTTTCCTCAGCATAGAGACACTAAAATCAGCAGCCTCTGCCTCTCAACAATAAAAGTATAGGCCTGTGTATCCACACATTAATACTATACATTTGAAGATTCTGAGTCTTGGCTAAAACGAGTCCATCTGTTGTGCTCCAAGTAAGATATTCCCATAAAATACAGATGCAATAAGAGATGTACACTTGCAGTCTCATGCTCTGGAGTTTAGGAAAAAAAGCTAAACCTTCTGTCTTGAAGAAAAAATATCTAAGGCAAACCGACTAAGCACAAATGCCTTCATCTTTTGATGTTGCTGGATCAAGCATTCTTTGCTGGCATGTTCAGAATCAAAAGAAACATCCTGATAATGAGACATAGTGTTTTTGTGATCTTTTTTTATTTCCTGTATTAACATTAATGAAATAAAGAAGGCAACATCTGAAGTCTAAGGTCTTCATTCTTGCATAGCAGATAAAAAAAAAAAAAAAAAAAAGTAGTCCTTTGTGGCCAAAAGAGAATTAAAAAAAAAAAAGAAGTTACGCATCCCTTAGACAAAAACCATATAAGCCTGTTTTGTGATAGGTAAACCTATTTCTAATTAAGTTTAATGTTCTCCACTTACTTTGCTCATCTGTTTGTTCATGCTTCATTTATGTGAAAAGTCACATAAATGTTCAGGCCATTTCCATTCCTCATATCCCCAAAACAGGGTTTACCTAAAGCTAACACAATGCGTAGGTACATACTGGCCTATACACCACAGGAATTTCACCTGTTGCTTATATGTTTATGATCCTTGTATAGAAGGAAGTCGTCTTAACAACCCTCTCACTCCCTGACCTCCCAGAAGAATTGTTTTGGGAAAAATAAAATCTAATTAGGTATCTATAAACAGGATTGGTTTTATTTTTCTGAGTATCAACAGTGAAAATCATGTTCCCTCAAGAAAAATAGAGTTAGAATACAACTTTGGCAAGTCCCACTGCTCTGCGTATCACTTCTGAAGTCATTTCAGAGGAGTCTTTACTTCTGGTTTTTGTTCATTCCTGTCATGATGAAAATACAACAGTTCCAATTTTAAGTACAGAAACTAAACACCAGCAATTTGAAAACTGTTCCAACTACACGTTTTGAAAACACTGGAAGTTTTCAGTTCTTTGAGGCACTTAAACTTGTGCATAACTTTAAGGATAGGAGTTGATTGTATTGGTTTTAAACAAGATTATCCCCAAGCTGGAGTTTTAGGTATATATATCTTTCCTCTGCTGTGAGTTAGAAAAACACCTTCTTTGACTCTGATTTAATAAGGTACAGTAAACATGTGCTTAAGGATGATACCCTCGCAGTCAGCCAAAGAAGGTAAAATCAGCCACAGCACAGAAGCATTCCTCATTGTGTAAGCTGTTTACCTATGCTGTAGAAAGAAATTGAGATTTTATATGCGGCTTTGAGAAAGAGTCCTGAATGCTACTGTGTGCTGGAAGAAGAGTGTTTGAGAGCCTCCTGTTAGCCACCCAGGATGCCACAGCAAAATGGGGCCATGGGCAGTTTTCCCCCTCTCTCTCTGAACACACAAGTAGGACTCAAAGAGTCAGTACTAACAGGCACAACGAACGTGTGATCTCCATGATCTCACCTATTCTGCCAGGAAGTGAAACCCACCAAGGCAAAGTTACCCTCTCCAAACACATTTCAACTAGCAAAATTATTATGGATCATTCTGAGCCTTTATAATGCTTACAAATGACATACCTGAGCCCATACTGGGCACCCTAAAATTGGATTTGCCGTCTTATTTAATCCCTCCTCATTTTTGCTCCTCCTTGGTCTCCTACACATCTCAGTTTTGCTTCCAGGTATGACTGTGAGCAGACTAGTCTTTGTAATGCTCAAATTGGGGGGAAAAAATTCCCCTTGCATTTGTTTTATGATTATACAAAAAGTTCCGCCCCCCCCAAGGTTTTTATATTGAAGCAGAAGAGAAATGATGTATGACAATAGATGTTAGTTCCAATTATTTCAATGAACTTAAAAAATAAGACAAAGCACTTCTAAAGAATTTGCAATTTTTTCATGTTACATTCTGTAAAAGTGTCCTCCACTTAGATATCAAAATAATTACAGTAGTAATAAATGTTATACAACCACTGACTGGACCAGAACATGATGAAAAAGAGCATCGTTCTTCAAACTTTCAGCATAGTTACTTCATCATTCCTATTAAAGTTTTATTTTGGGGTATCTAACTTCTCAAAGCTTATGCCTGCATAAACACTTAAGCTTCTTGCTAATATAGCTGAGCTTATTTCTTTTTATCTTAATATATTCAGTACCTCAGAAGGCGCCACAGCTGGAATGCAGCTCTTGGATATGATCATAAGTGCTTCAAAGGGAATGGGAGAGGTCAGCATGCCTGAAAGAAAAGATATTGCCACTGCCAAGGACCAAAGAGATTGCGACAAGATGGGAATACAGAAGTTAATATAGGAAAGGAAAGATAGCTAAGAAAATCAGGGACAGATCCAGTCAGGTTCTAGTGGTAGGAAAGTTAAAATTCTTTGCTTTCTGAAAAACAACCATGGAGCAAATTCAACGAACAGAAAAAGCCTTCACAAGAGGCAAGTGAAGGTCGATAACCCAGTGCAGGTCTACAACAAAGAGATTCCTTACAGAAACTTCCATCAACTTAGGTAAAATGAAAGCACTTTATAAATCTGTATTATTTCTAAGAAACAGCCCACACTGTTTTTGTCAAGCTAAAACACTGAGAGGTTCTCATATATTTGTGTAGTCAATTGGGCTGTTTGTGTGTGTGCATAAACACACACACATCTTTAATTTTTGGCTTACAGCCATACTGGAAGTAGTGAAGTACCGTAGGAAAATGCTTCTTGCAGAAGAAACATAATGTATCAGTTTTGTTCAAAGTAACGTTAGTAAATCAGTGCAAATGAAATCAGCATTTGCCCCCAGTTGGCTCAGAGGGAACAGAGTTCTAAACTTATTAAGAAACTTCAAAGGAAATATGAAAAGGAAAAGGTCTAATGAAAAGGAACATTTATGTAGTGTTTCAAGTAGTTTGTGCCCATATACAAATATTTGTTCAGGGATTATTGTTAATGAAAATTCTTATTGAGTTCAGCTTTGGTAACATCTTTCAGTTTTCCTACAGTTAGCCACATCCAGCAAAACAAGCACTCCAGATGTTGTAGTGTTTTTATGATGCAGACAGATGTCTTGTAGGTAAGGTCACCTGTACTGGGTCTGGCTGAGATGGGAGCTAATTTTCCCCATAGCAGCCCTCACATTGATGTGCTTGCATTGGTAGCTAGAAAGGTGGTGATAACACACCAATGGTTTGGCCACTGCTGAGCAGCGCTCACACAGCTTCCAGGCTGTCTCCCAAACATTCCACACACACCCCCGCAGGCTGGGGGTGGGCAAGATCTTGGGAGGGGGCATAGCCAGGACAGCTGACCCAAACTGACCAAAGGGATATTCCATATCATATGACATTTACTCAGAAATAAAAGCAAAGGGTGGGGGTGGGGAATTCACTATTTATATTTGCCTTCCAGAGCAACTGGGACATGTAGTGAAGCCCTGCTTCCTCGGAAGTGGCCGAACATCACCTGCTGCTGGGAAGTACAGGATAACATCTTTTGGTTTCCTTTGCTTCCACATGCGACCTTTGCTTTTGCTTTATTAAACTGCCTTTATCCTGACCGGTGAGGGTTTTATTTCATCTAATTTTCTTCCCCTCTCTCCTGCTGAGAAGGGGAATGATAGAGCAGCTTGGTGGACACCTGGCATCCAGCCAAGGTCAACCCACCACAGTCTTTTTTGCTGCCCAGCATGGGGCTTGAGACAATGGCAGTTTTGTATTGTGTGCTACAGCTATGGTAGTTATTAAGTGGCAAGCTGCTGTGCAGGTCACAGAATGCTGCTTATCTTTATTTTGCTGAGCTTGGGAACATGTTAATACAAACAACTATGCGCTTTGCCCTGGCATTGATGGCTGTGCTGTGCTGGGGGAGGTGTCTTGTGGGGAAGATGAGGGAATACATGTCCCTCTCCCCACCCAGGACTGATGTGAATGGGTTTATTATGCAGGCTCCAGAGGTCTTTGTTCACCCTTACATGAGCTGTTTAATACTACTAATTAATACTGTTGGCATATTGCAGGTTTTGTGGAATTCGGTCTCATCCTGGCGGAAGAGAAGACAACTTTTGGGTGAGGTGATACTGAAATGTGCCCTCAGGCAGCTGGTCCCGGGGTGGGAGGGTGTGTGGAAGGATTTGGACAGATTCCTAGGATGGTTATCACCTCCCATAACCTGGGACTTTACACTCGAACAGACAAGCAACCTGGCACACCGACGCACCACCCAACAGAAGGGTGCCCTGCCTACCCCAGTGAAACCAACAGCTTCTGGCGCTGTGCTGGGGCCTGGCCTGCACCATCGAGCTGCAGCTTGGTCCTCTCCCAGGCTGCGGCTGAAGCGGGGACCCAAATCGCACCTGAAGGCACCATGGATGCAACAGGGACCCAAACAACAACTACAGTAATTGTCCCAGCCATGAAAAACAAACAGCGGACAAGGAAAACAACGGATCCATATCATCAATCAGTAAGGGAGGAGGAAGAAGAGGAAAGGTTTGACCGAGAAGAAGGTCCTTCAACAAAGAAATTGAAGGAAGAAGTGAGGGAGTTCAGACGGGAAGTGGAAACTACCCGGTCCCCGACCTCATCAGAACTTTGAGACACATGGAAAGATTACAGCTGCCAGCCAGGTGAGCAGGTTGCTGCCTGGCTGCTCCAATGCTGGGATAACAGGGCCGACAGCAGTTGGAAGGTAAGGAAGCCCAGCAGCTGGGATCCCTTACTAGAAACCACGGAATTGAGAGAGGAATTGGAAAAGAGGCAGCAATCTGCAGTCTCTGGAGATGGCTCCTCTCAAGTGTGAGGGAAGATGTCCATTCAAGGAAGAGCTTGCAAACTCCCCAGGAAAGTGGACTACCACAGATAAAGGCATTCAGTACCCGAGAGAACTAGCTGTGCTGGAAGTCATCTACAGTAATCTAGACAATGATATCTCCAGAGAACCAGAGGATGTCCTGTGCACACGGGCCACGTGGAGGAAGCTGATTCAAAGTGCCCCAGCATCATATTCTGACAGCTTGGCAGTGATGTATAGCCCAAATATGGATGCACCAGCTGTGGAGAGAGTGTTTTCCTGGCTCCAAAACTTTGAAGAAAATCTCTGTACCTCCTTACCCCTACAGGCCAGTGCCTTGTTGTCAGAGGCACAGCAAGAAATCAATCCTATCCTGCCCCAGCCAGAAAGAAAGGGATCTCCAGGCACATGCTGTGTGGTGCACTGTGGTTCTCCCTGCGTGACCAGGGGGAGGACATGAGGAAGTGGGATGGTGAACCCACCTTTAAGCTGGAAGCCTGTGTATGTGAACTGAGAGGGAAGACAGCTGTTAAGAAGGGGCCACCCAAGAAGGCTGTCTCTCTACAGCAACTATGCTGACAAGGCAGCAATGAACGCTCTCTCAGACTTGGAAGAACCAAAATCACCTCCCTTGATCCTGGTGAGGGGACTTCTGATCTGGCACTGCAAGGGTCAGACAGTGAATCCTCTGACCAGAAGCAGGAATAGAGGGTCCCTGCCTTCAGCCAGGAGGAGGAAAGGGATGACCAGGTATATGGGACTGTGTGGATTCAATGGCCTGGAACATCAGACCCACAGAAGTATAAGGCTTTGGTAGAGACTGGTGCACAGTGTACCCTGGCACCATGAAGTTATAGGGGCCCAGAACCCAACTGGATCTCTGAAGTGACAGAAGAGTGCCAAGCATTGTCTGTACTGGAAGCTGAAGTGAGCTTAACAGGGGACAAGTGGGAAAAGCACTTCTGTGACTGGCCCAGAGGTCTCTTGTATCCTAGATACAAACCTCAGGAGAGGGTACTTCAAGGACTCGAAAGGGTACCGATGGGCTTTTCGTGTACCCCGTGTGAATACAGAGAAGATCAAACAGCTATCTACCCTGCCTGGCCTCTCACAAGACCCCTTCGTTGTTGGATTGCTGCAAGCCAAAGAACAGCAGGTGCTGATTGCTACCAGGACGGTGCACCAGCAGCAATATTGCACAGACCAAGACTCCCTGGCTCCCATTCACGTGAGCTGATTCACCAACTGGAGAGTCAAGGAGTGAACAGCAAGACTCACTCACCTTTTAATAGTCCCATATGGCCAATGCAAAGGTATGATGGAGGGTGGAGGTTAACAGTAGACTCTTGCGGCCTCAACAAAGTGATGCCACCACTGAGTGCTGCTGTATCAGACCCATTAGAGCTCCAATATGAACTGGAGTTGAAGGCAGCCAAGTGGTGTGCTACAGCTGACATTGCCAATGCATTTTTCTCAATTCCTTTGGCAGAGCGCAGGCCACAGTTTATTTTCACATGGAGGGGTGTTCAATATACCTGGAACTGACTACCCCAGGGGTGGGAATCACATCAGCTCAACCATTTCAGTTCTGTGTGTTTCAAGCCACGTTGTTCTTGTCCCAGTTGTTTCCCTATGCACAAGAAGTTGAGCTCCTTTCAGGTAAATAGTAACAAGCAATGAAGAAAAACCCAGATTTCACACACTCGTACTTTACATGGTCCAAATACCCAAGCACTCCCCCATTAACTCACCATCCCCAGCATATGCAACAGCAGCTCTCATTCCTTCATGAAAATGTCATGTAACAAATTCTACATTTGATAGCCAAGTGCAATGACAAGCTGACAAAGACTGGTGAAGGGCAGACAAGGCAGGAGTGTAATTTTGTCTACTGAATGATAAAAGATAAATGATAAAGATAACATCTTATCAGTCAAGGGAGCTTAGAAAGTGTAGGAATCTGCAATAGATACCATCAATGAACCAGAGTCAACAGTATATTTAATTGGTTTTGTGAAAAATATTAAGCTTTGGGACAAATAGGGTGGCGACTACAAATCTGGAAAACCAAATAGTCTACTTTCCCCATTGCCCCACTAGTATAGTCTTCAAATGGATTTAGAGTATGTCATCCTCCAACTACACATATATATCCCTTGGGCCTTATACCCAAACCCATCTGAGTTTATTTGTTATGGATGCGATCCATACCCACTGCACCTGGATACTAGATTGAGTATGTCATTCTCCTGCTTGCCAGCATCCTCCAAAGTACAGGTATGTTTGAAATTATAAAGGAAGACAGATTAATATCAAAAATGGACCTTCCAAAAGCCTATGTAAATATAATCACTGTATTAATTTCAGACACCTGGAAATTTGACATAATGGCATTTAAAAAGACAACGATCAAAAAGGTTGTTTCTAGTCAGAAACTGTGCAAACAGGTAAAGTTATGCTAACAATGTTAAAGAAATATATACAAGACCAGTACACAAAACAATGTATGCTAAACATACATTATTAAATATGAAAATAAAAATATGTGAATTAAAAAAACCCAACCACACAAACACTTGTTTAAAAAAAAAAAGATTCACAGTTGCTCTGCATTAAATTTTTCATTCATTTCATCCAGATTGGCAATCGCAGCTACAGATTCCTTGGCTTAGAGACCCTCAATAGTAACATAAAAATCTATACACTCAAAACATCTCTTTTACAACAGGTCTTCATGGCTGCCAAATACTATTTACTTTGGGAAGTCCCCAAATATCCAGCAGTGATGTAGTTATGGTAAAGCAGTCCGACCCCTAATCCAGATTCCGAACAAATCTAAACTTTCTGGCAAAGTTCTTTGCCTCATGACAAATCAATACTTGCCACTCACATCGTGACTCCAGAGATACTGAATAGATGTACTTGTTTACCCTTTATCCTGCTAAGAGGGAGTAACTGAAATCTGAACAAACTCCAAGTACTGCCCAATGGTAAACAAAGGCTGCAAAGCATCCTATCACAGGTAATATAGAAATTACCAGAGTGGTTACTTGTGCCTCATTGTGCCTTGGAGAGGACGGTAACTATTGGAACTGGCACTGAACCATTAGAACAGATGAAGCCTGGAAACAGCTGCATCAGTAAGCTTTGTGAGTCCATGAAGATCCCTCTCCTGCACACAGTTTCTATGGGCAGGATTTTCCAAGGGCTGTAACTTCATGGGCCAGGTCCCTCTGAACTGTATGACCCATAAAATGAATCTGATTTTTCACCATAGCACATTTAATTTATTTTTCTAGGTTTTGAACCTGATTATAACTGGAAAATGCAAGTGGCATCCTTCATTTATGCCATAGACTGACTTTTTCCTACAACATATCTTGAACTGTCTTTTAAAGAACAACCCTAAAGACCAACGGTTAAAAACCAGTATCACTAAATTTCACATTACAAGGGTTACCAATCCTTGTTTTCAATCAATTTGGACAAAGTCGTTTAGGTTTGGTGTTACAGGTTTTTTTACATGCTCTTAAACAAAAATTTGCAAAGCAACAGCTTTAGATGATTTTATTTAAATTAATTGCAACACAGAAGACTTTATTAGTTTGGGAGGGCCCACAAACAGTAAAACCCTTCCAAGCCTCTGGTTCTTACACTAAGAATCAACGCACCTCTGCTTTTTCCTGACTTACATGAGAACTGTCTGACTATCATGTTACAATTACTATCATACTTTTGAAGCCAGCTTTAGCAAACATGAAAGAAAGCCTGTTGCAAACAAACTTGCATCCCCTAGTTACAAGCACTAAAGTTGCTTCATGAGAGGAAGAGCCCTTGACAGCAGAGTACCTTCTAGCACAACAGTGGAGCCAAAGTTGAGAACAGGTGGTCTAATGTCCTCTACTGATTCATTATAACAAATTTTTGCAGCATTTGAGTTTTACTTGATAATTTTTCACCTGAATTCTGATCACAGTTAACTCCACTTAGTTCACAGGAGGCTGATCATATGCACGCAAACCATCCCTCTGCTGGTCTGCAGTGTAACATACAGAATGATAATCTATTTGAATTGACAATTCCTTTACAAAGGAAGCCAAACCACAAGACCAGAACACTGTGATTGCATAGAAGGGCAATGAGTGACACGGGTTATTTACTGATTGATACTTCTCTATAGTAATAACATGAGCTTCTATTGGAGAACATCTGGAAACATTACAGTGCAATAGTTCTTTAAAAATAATGAGGTCTATCAATCATGTGTATGACCACTGAATATGAAAGAGTTTCATGTTGTCTGTAAAACAACCAGACTTGATGCTACTCACTCACAACTGGTGATTTCACTTTGGCCAGGTCAAATAGGTATCTGCAGAGCAGCTGCTGCACTTATAATGGAGAGTATCTTTGAATGAATTCATGTGCCAAAACCGAGTGCATGATGTAGAAAATAGCTCACAAAAGAAAAGAACAAAGCCACAACTACAAAGGTAAATAAGTCAAAGAGACTTAGCTCAGTAAGATTTATAGGACTTATCAAATCTTGAGCATTACTTCAACTATCCAAATGCTAACAAAAATCAGAGTTGTTGGTCGTTTGTTTTCTTATTTTAATTATGCCCCTTCAATGAATACAGGTAAGTCATGGTATTATTCTCTCTCAGTATAAACTAGGTAAGGCTAATGTGTAAGAAAGAGATGTTACCGTGCAGAGTAAGCCAAGACAGATCTGGAAGAACAGAAGCGTGAATTCAGTTCTGTGAAAGCTTACTGTTCACTAGTGGCAGTGCTATTTCAGAAAAGCCTAAATGCTGACATGAGTGACTTGCATTATTCATTATAATATCACTCAGTTCTGCAAAGACAAGGAAACTGAACTGTCAAGTCTTCCCAGCTGTTTCCACTCTCCAGTGTTGCACAACTGGTCACATCCCCTGCTCGCTGCACACTTTGCAATGCATTCTGGTGAGCATGAGCAGTGCGTGAATGAGAAACTGGAGAAAAGAGGAGGAAACAGTGCAGATGTTTTTGCAGCATTTGAGAAGGGGAACAAAATGACAGTGAGGAATTCTTTAAGTTACAGAGAGGGACAGAAAAAAAGAGAGCATTTGATGTGGTAGCTTAAGAGGCGATGTGTTGCTTGGGGCAATTAGAATAAACTTGGGGGTTTTCATTTGAGAATTTTTTAATGTCTGCCAAAAAAATGAGATTCAGTCTCAAATTACAAAAATCAAATCCTTCATCCAAAATATTCAGACTTGGCAACTGAATTAGACACCTCTAGCTGCATGAAGGCATCAAATCAAAGGTCGGATTTTCCTTTGCAGCTCCTACCAAGTGGAATTATTTCAAATTGCTGGAAGTAAATATATATGGAAAAGCAGTTACTTGGATCCAAAATATGACTGACCACCTCTTTCCATATGTTTTTCCAGGAAAACTGAAATAAGGAGGGTAATTCCCATTTACTATCCAAAATGCCATTTTAGGAGAACCTTTTGCCTGAAACCTTGAGTTCAGGCAACTTTCAAGTTTGGTACAAAGCCCTTTACTATTTCAATAATAGTTCTGCTGTTCAGCCTCTACTTTTCTCACTAGCTTTTCCTTTCCTTGTTTTCATCTCTTTACTTGGTAGGGTGGAAAGAACTGGCTAGCCAGTCACATTCCAGGAAAAAAAAAAAAAAAGGAACAGAAGCAACTTTGGAGTAGAGAAATCAAAGCTAGGGGTGAAATGCACTGATTCCCACCAGGCACCAATCTAACCAATCTAGCCTTTCAGTAACATTGCTATAAGACTACTTCCCTCACTATCCCCACCATTTATTCTTTTCTCTTAAAAAGTTATTCTGAGAGTTATTCTTTCACAGAAGAAAATGAAACAGTTATATAGAACAGTGCAAAGTGCTCAATGAAAATTTGGAGAACACAGAAAATTCGCAAGCATGCAGAAGGCAAATGAATTACCCAGGTCACTAGAAGTAATAGAAGTAAACAAAGTCTGACTTTCAACTTGCCTTCCCCCTGCTCCCTCCCGATATTTTGTGGAAAGAAAGATCTGCTATCATCCATTTGTACTAATTATATATCATACTACCCTATCGCCTTAGGGAAACCCAGCCAGGATCATGACATGATCTATCTTCTGATACAGAACAGGCAGCACTTCACGAGGCATAGCCTAGCTTGCACAAAAGCCAGCTCTGGACAAGGTGCAGTAATCACAGAGCAAGAACAGCCTAGAAGGCAGAGTTTGACTTTTTGAGTCACTTTCCTGGCTACTGTCAAGCAACACAAGGATTCATTGCCATTACCCAAAACCTATGCTTTCTGAAGACTTCAGCTCTGAGAGTCTCTTCATGGGAAACCTTGATGTGATATATACTCTCTTGTATTGTCTGGAATACATTCACTCTCCCCTTTTGCTTCACCAAAGCAGATGTGCCACTAAAAGGACTCTCATTTGACACCAGCTGAACTTGCATCAAGACCGACGCTCACACCACCATGTGGAAGACTCAGCTCCACTAATATCAAGTGTAACCAGCAAACAAGACCAACAACAAGAGTTTGGAAAAGAGGAACTGGCAATAAATCTGTTTCTCAAGCAAGTACCTGCTATATAAGTACATGCACTACAACTCAGTACTTGGAAAGTAGCTATTTATAAGCGGAGAGATGAATTAGGCTCATTTTTCACATTCAGTACAAGACAGTTTCTCAAGACCAGACTGATGAAAGGGGTGAATGCCAAGTCTGAGGCCAGATGGAATATTGCCCTTTCAGATCAATGTAGAAAAATGGTCTTCTGCCAAACAAATAAACAGAGGGGGGGGAAAGAAAGCAAGCCTAATTATACCAACCTTTCTAAGAAACATTTCCAAAAATACTTATTGGCCTTATCCAGAGTGGAAAGTTTCAGAAAGAGCAACAGAGGTGTTTTATTTTAGCTTGACCTGAGTAGGGAAATTATAGGAATGATTTTTAAGTGTGGCAAATGCGGCTGCTTCTCAAAGACACACTTTAAGGGTTCTACATAAAGCCATAAAACCCTTGAAGACTTGTAAAGAGCTGGCATGATTTCATTTGAATTTAAGAACTTTTTTTTTTTTAAACAGCTGGTTGGATTCTGTTGTAACAGACCTCAAGGCAACACCATTAAGACAATAGTGGGACTACAGTGGTCAATTGCTCCAAAGCATCACCATGTTCAAGGCTGGGCCCTCTAAAACTCCTATTAAAATGACACCAATCCAAAAACTTCAAATAATGAGAGGAGAACACTTGCCAAGGGTTATAACCTCCCTTAGTTTTAGCAAATCACAGTTACTGTACAGAAACAGACAGAAACAATTCAGGAGAAGAAAAAAGTTAAATGCCTCATTAAATCTTGCCAGAGTCATGTTGTGACTACAGGAAACATTCCTGTTGTGTGTGAACTTTTGGTGGTGGAGAGCGATATGAAGGCTGGGAGTTAGCCCCAAAGAGAGCTTTTGACTAGGCAGAGGTAGCTTTTCCCTTTAGGGGGGTCATACCGGCCAGTGCACGGATGGGAGAAAAGGCTAATACACAAGCAGAAAGTTTCTCAGTTTTCAGCATGAAAGTCTTCATAAAGTAAAAAAAGGAGGAAAGAAAATTTGATAATTCTATTGCTGAAAATATTTTGGTCATTTGTGATGCTGACAGAACCAAAGACTGCTCCAGGCAGTATAGCGAGACATCAGCTTGCTATGAAATCTGAGGTTTAACTGGATAAACCACAAATTCATGTCCTTTAGGTGGAAAGTTTTAGGTGTTTGTCCTCTGCATTTTTGAAAGGCACACATCTTCTAGCAAAAAGGTGATTTGGCCAACATACTTTTACAAGCACCACCCAGGTTGGAAGGCAGTCGTAGGATTACAGAGGATGGTCTGGCTCTGGGGGTAGGCACCAGCAGTGTTAGCTGACCGCACACCAAGCACGTTTTAGACACACTCAGAAAGCCCAAGCTCCTTTGGACTCTGGTTCCCCCAAACGTTCACGCAACTTCTCTTACTGTCTCCATACATTTTCTTTCTACTGCCTCACAGGAAAGCAGAAAGCTTGTTACAAATTTGTTCAGGTCTGTTTTAAAGATCTACAGAGCGCTTGCATCTAAGGTAATGGGTGAGTATTTAACATTTGAGGGACTGCTAATGAAAGTGCTGATGAAAGACTCTCCCCAAGGTTCATTCAGCTTTCATCTCACATGCATCAAAAATCCCAATTCCTCTGCTTTAAAATTTCCAACACACATTTTAAATTTCATTTCCAGTGCACACACATACCATGTTTAATATTTCCTAGGAAAACTCCAACATCCATTCAGTAAGAATACCAATTTTTGTTGTATTTATCATTTTAAACCTTGCTGACTCTTAATCGCAGTTTTCAGGACTGCGGGAACTATTTAATACAGTGCTAATCTAAAGCTACAAATACAGCTCATCAAGAAAACATAAAAGGAGGTTCCATACATTTCAGAGATTTATCCTAGCCCAGCACTCCTGCATAATGCAGGAGAACCATACATCCTCATATTTCATAGAAGGATGAAAGATTGAGGTTTCCACAAAGCATAGATGTCAACAAATGTCATCCCTGGCAAGCAGGAAGGAAATCATAGCTCCTGGACAGAAGATATTTCACTGGAAATACTCTCTTTTATATAAATCAAGGATATTTTAGTACAAATATGTCAAACAAGCACTAAAATTGTTGCATTTTCACAGAAGGGGTGTGAAATGACCAATAAAATCAAGCCACTTTCATCCAGTATAGGTTAAAAGAAGCACTTCAGACAAGATACCATTCAGAAACAAATGGTGAAATAAGTACAGCTTGTGGAAGTTGAGCTTTTATCAGTAGCAAATGTCATCAAGATGAAGAATGAATATTCTACAGATGTATTTTCAGGTACATTTCAAGCGTGCCTCACTTTGCATTGGGTCTTTAGGCAAGGAGCTTGCTGCTTTAACAACAGTTTCACAACATTGCTCATCAGCTGATTTTGAATATAAAAAGTTTGAATCTTTACATGTGATAATATGAGAACAGGAAATAAATATTCTTAGGCTACTATAACTGCCATCTCCCACTGTTTGCAGTTCTTTGGTTTCAGCAAGCACTAGAGCTGGCTTGAGGTTATGGGGAGTCACTGGCCATCCTTTGAGAAAGCCTAGAATTTCCTTACTCTATAGCAACACCCTACAAAATAATCCAAAGAATAATCTGCATACCCACATTTTTTCTTAAAAGCAGAGAAAACATGAGAAATTAATTATCCATTAATAAATTAGAAAGCATATATTTCATTCTGACTGTCCCTTCAGTGGTAAGGATGATTATTAACTTGAATTAGGCTTATCAACTGCTAAACTTGTCTACCGTAACCCCAATGGGCATGCTGAGCCTTTTACTTCCAATAACAAGTATGTGATTTTCCCCTTAAAATTATGTTTCTTCAGACAGAGGACAAGCAATCTAGCTATACTTCATGCTAATACTCAATGCCCAAGTCACTGGTTTTATTTTCAGTCTATTGGTTAGAGAATTAACCCTCCTTTGTTTTTCTGCAGAATGCATGATAAGTAACTGTTCATACAGTGGTGGTAATGATAACCAATTTCTCAGGCTCTGCCAAAATGAATTATGTCTGCAGTTTCCTTTTTTCTGGGTCCTCTTTTTCTCCTGTCTATCCAAAGCACCAGCATCAGCTTTCTTCACTGCTTTGTTCCACAGCTGAGACTCTGCCAACATTCATCATTTCCTGCTTATACAGCAATCTAAACCAGACCTTTTAATCACATTCTCTATTGTGAATCTTTTCCTTTTCACTTTCACCTAAGACTCACGAGCCCTGAGAACTAGAGAAGTGATGGTTTGTTTCCATCTTCTCTCATTCCTCTCTTTTATCACATATCAAACACGATTGAAAAGTGAATATACACAAAAATACAGAGACTGTATCTGAACTTATACGGGGTTCTGTGCTAGCTGAGGGCACTGACTAGATTTAAGTCAGTTTCTATTCACAGTTTTGTAGGCAAGTATCAGTTCAAGCCACTAGTTTAATATAGAACTTATCAGCTACAGATCCCAAACCAAAAGACCAATATTTCACATAAAAGTATTTAAAAAACTGGACCCACACTCTTTAAAGAGCATTTCACCCAAATTATTATTCCTTTGCAATTAAGAAAAGACTGAGGAACGCAATTTCCCCATAATTTCATTGTTACAAGAATAATAAAGAAAGATAGAAACTACATTTAGTTATTCCGAGCCCCAAGCAGTCGATTTTCTTACGATCTTAATTCCTGGGCATGGGAAAGAAAGAAAGAAATTTTCTGTATTCAACATACAGCAGTTTTAATAGAAACAAAACAATAAAAAAATCATTGAATAACTCCCTCTTTCCTACATAGGGTCATGTTATCCTCAGTAAAACATGGTAACAGTTTTACTGGCAGTATGTCTTATATTACTGGTTAATAAATATATATTAAAATATGCTTGTTAACACTACACACATTCCAGTAGTGGATTCTTTAATAAGTACAAACCGGTATACCTGTCATTAGCCCAACAGGAAAGGTAAATGTGATTTTTTACTGCTAGGACGTTAGTCCACAGGTTTATAATAGTCATTTTGTTAACCACAGGCACTGTGGAGTTAACAGAACAGAAGCCCTCTAACACTCATCATCATCTACAGTCACATGTTGACAACTCCATCTCCTATTAACTTCCAAAAAATTAGCAATAATTTCAAAGCTTCTCTCATTAATGATATTAGTGATTGAATGGCTTAGGAATTGGCTAGAGCTCAGTGTAGCCACTTCGGTTCAGAACAACACTACCTTGTCACTCAAAGTAATAGTTACCTAAAGTTTAACTTCCTTGTGGCATAGCTTGGTGGGCTCAAAGACCTTGCATGACATGGGCTGAGAGCAAATTCATACTGCATTCAAGATCAGACCATATTCCATATACAAATTATCAAACTAACTAATACACATTCTTACAGATGCATAGCCAGGTGCAGGATGCTAGACCCAACTAACAAACGGGGCAAACAGTTCAGAGATACACCTCAGACTACTACGTTGGTAAACGATGACCTCACGTGTTGTTGTTGCCTTTATCCTTTATAATAAAGCAAAACTATTCAATTATTTGCATATTTTATTCATGTTAATACAAATTGCTGCTGTTCCTATTAACTGTGTAAATGTTTCATGCTTCTGTGGTTTTAAGAACATGATGTCCCTATCCTTCACTTGTGAGTTTCACAGGTATTTTTTTCAACTTTGCTGTTAGTGGAACTCCATAGTCAGAAGATGAGCATTTGAAACGGGCTGGAGCCGAAATGATTTGTATGCCTCTCACAGCTCAGGTTTCTGGAGGAAGCTTGGAAGAGGTGCTGCTTGGTAAAAGCTAAACACTACAGAGAAGGCTTCTAGGACTCTCTCACTGGCACCACAGTAATTTCTAAACACAGAAAATCCTTGCGTATCACAGACTCCGTTCTCTATTTTCATAGTTCACTTTCTAGCTCACCAGAGAAAGAAAACAAGATAATAACCCTATGTTTTCAAAATCAATTTTGCTGAATACCTTCATTGTGCATGTATGATTAAGGAACAGTTTTTGCATTGAAATCTCGAGCTTGTGTTCTAAATCTACTCACATGTGAAAAGCAGAGCATTCACACAGTTCAATATATTAATTCCCACAGCTCCATACATTAATTTCAGCTGGAAAAACTGTTTTCACATTACAACTTGTACAAATCCACAGAAATTCCGTGGATACTAAAACTTTATTAGGGAATGATTTAGCCCAGACTCGTGTGTTTGTTAAATACAGTGGTGATAATACCTCAGAGATAGTAAAGATGTGCCATTATATTGGTCCTTTAGTCTTCATTAAGCATTCTCACAGCTGTTAATAATTTGAAAATTTTTACTGGGTTAATCACAGAAGTTTCTGAAGCTATCTTATTTTGGAAATTTCTAGAAAAACAATTTACTCAGTGACAAGTTAATTATACAAGCAAATTTTAGCAACTTGATGAAAAGGTTTGGCTGGTAGACATGGATTACTCTGATAGGATTAGTTTAATGTATCAAAGTAAAATGTCTTTCAAGATCTGCAGAGCCTAAAGTAGATTTTATCTGCTTGCAATTTCAAAACTACATTGTCATCCCTAAAGAATTATCTAAAATTTACACTCTGTTCAGTGATGAAATGGTTTAAACTTGCATAAGCAGACAGCAGTTTAAAAAAGTCTCTTCCTCAGTTCTAGCCCTGTTGTCACCTTGGCCTGGAGGTGGAAAATCTTAGGTTATACTGTACTGATCTCTTGCTATGTTCTGAATGTAAGCATTTTTCTATAAAATGTAACGTAGAATTGACAATGCTACACTTGCATTATGTTAGACAGATCACCAGGTTGCATACAGCTCCCAAAAAGACTAATGTAGGTCAAAAATGGATCATATACTTTCATTAGCCTACGAGAAGACCCATAAAAGACATGCAATGAGGGAGGCTGACTAGACGCTGCCTGCAGAGAAGATGGATAAATAATTTGATTAGGTATTAATCAAAAATTGATTAGGTAAAGAAAAGTACAGAAAGCTAAAGGAAGTTCAGTACCACTGGGAAAAGCACAACCTGACTTTCTCCTATCTTGATTAATGTGGAGCCCGTAGGCTCACAGAATTATGACTTCTTAGTTGTAATACAAATAGCTCAGTATGAACATATTGCATATATGAACAGCAACAATTAAAATGAAGCTGATACTTGAATTCCTTAAAGAAACAAAAAGGCATTAAAGAAACAAGGCTGCAAGAGTACCTAGGCTTTGACAGGCTTCCATTTTGCAGCCTTTCTCTAACTCCTGTGGATACAATACACATTCAAAGTAATGTTCTCCACCATAAGTGATTCAAATTAGGAAAGATGAAGGTGTAATCTAGAACTCTATTTGTGATATTAAGCTGCATGGCAAAGCTAAAGATAAAACTCTCGTCCTTATTAAAAATCAAACATTTCTGTGGCACAGATTCTCTTCTGAGATCTCATCCGAGGAAAGCCCTTGAGATAACCTCATAATTTTAGTGAAATTTCTTCCAAAACCTTATGCCTCTGGAAGTATCTGAATTATTTTCCTCTGGGCCATTTAGTTGTTCGGAGGGCACTGCATGCATAACCAGCCAGACATACAAACTGGCTTCACACAGGATTCAAACACCATTTGTCTTTACTTACTATGCTGCAGTAGTTATGAGAAAGTCCCTAGAGGATGTGAAACTGTCTTAAATACTTTAGGATTTGTTCTCAGAGAGTTGTTTCAGCCTAGCTTAGCTCACTGTCTTTGACCTTGGTCAACAAAACCACCTCCCATCATATAAGCATGCCAGTACTTTCCTCCTGCTGAAAGTATTTTTTGAATCTCCTCTAGTCCTTCTTACAACATCTGGCTTCTTTGTTCTGCCTTTATTAATTTTCCACTACTTCAAACCTCCTGCCTGCAGATAGGAAGAAAAAAACCTTGGCTTTCTCAGCCCATTGTCACAAACTATTGCCGTCTCAACAACTAACTTCCACAAGGTATCCTTGGTCTGCAAGGAATGTAGTGAAGCCCTGATCAGCAGCATCAGAAACACATTTGAAAGATTTTTAAAAAATTAAGAACTCTCATAACTCCATGAAGTCAACCAGAACACCCTAGCTACACACAGGTTCTGTGAAATTGTCAAAATCATAACTGTGTGCGAGTTCAGCCCAGAAAATGCTTGCATGCCCCTGGGAAATGCCATTGATTACCCTCCCAAAGTTTATGGAAGCTTTATACATGTGGGCAGGAATTAACACCAATTCACACACAATGAACAGTGAAAGACAATTTAAATAAATTGTTTGCAAACAATTTACCAGCCAAAAGCTTTTGCTTGAAATGTTCTCTCAGCAATTTCAAAACAAGGAACAAATTCATAAAAATCCAAGTCTTGCACTTAAATAGACCACACACTGAAAAAAGGCAACATTTGCCTATATTATTTACTACAAATGGACGACACTTCTCTCAGTGAAACTCTTGAAAGGCTTAGGGTAAACTGACCTATTGTGCCTTTTCAGCTTCTTCCTCCATTTTACAGAGCAAGGGAACATTTGTATATGCTTTAAGCAAAAAATACTAAGGACCAGATTCCAAAAGGAACGCTGAAAAATCAGGCTGTGTGCATACGGACGAAATACATACATGCAGAATGCTTTTAAGGTACGCTGCTCAACAGACTGCTAAGTAGAAACAGATACATGTCCATAGGTACACACCTGTGTTAAAGCCAGTGTGACATCAAACTAGATATATATGTGTACCTCAGTCAGTTTTCAGCATAGTATAGCTATAGGAAACAGCCAAATCAGGCACATGTGACACTGGAATGTGGACAGTGATGAATCATGATGTACAGTGTCCATTCAAATATGCATGTGGAAGAAATATGTATTTTTAATGTACTATATGATTGTTGTATATTAAAAACACATTTCTAGCATTTGCAATATATTGCAACTATAATGAACCTGCCACTTTCAGATAACATGAATAATGCATGGACAATGCTGTATTGGCATGTGCTTCCTATAGATGAAATGAAAATCTATTTGACAAACGGTCTTAACTGTCTTCCTATTCTCTCAATACCTGGCCAAGTCATGACTGAAATTGGTGGAACAGGATTGGGGCCAAATTAGCAGTATGTAGGTAATGGTACATAGGTATATGTGGGTAATACCACAAAAAAAACAGAGCAGCACATACAACACCCCTTGTTGCCAGTTAAGAATTGGATGGGTACTCAATAATATTCATGTAATTGTCAAAATGTGTAACTACATACATATATTCTCACATCTCCAGAGTGCTTCAGTATCGACAGCGTATACATTTTAGCAAAAGGAGACTGTGAGACAAACATTTCTGTGCTTTTCAAAAAAATCCCCTAGAAATACAAATCTGTAGAAATGTGGTATTTTTTCTCTTAGGGGAGAAAAAGGCAACCCCAGAAAAAAGCTATGTATTTTTTTTCCTAGAACACTGGGAAAACTATTTGGGGCAGAGCCCACTTTTATAAAGATTAATGAAAGAGTGGAGAATGAAGTGTAAAACAGATTAAATGTTTTATAAGGAACATAAGGCAGACTAAGGAATATCCTCTGAATGATAAAGACCATACAGTCCACCAGCACTTCTTTTGCTGTTGAGAGAATATTTGAAGAAGGGAAGACTGGGAATCATATGACTGGAGTGGTAAAATACACCTCATAATCCACATTATGAAGTAATTATTAAAAATAAATGAGAAGAGTGAGAGCTGAGCACCAGTTACGATGCGCTGTTTACACCGACATTTGCAAGCTCAATGTCTTGTTGTTCCTAAAAGAACTAGTTCCTTTTAGGAATCAGCTGCAGCTTATAAAAAAAAATTGCTCAATAACTCTTGTTCTTCCTTCTTCTGAAAAGAGATGATTTTCTGATTGTCAACATTCTTTTTATGTGCTGTTTTACATCATTTTATATCATTGAGATTTCTCAGGGTTTTTTTGCCTTGCTACCTGCTTAATGATCTAAAGTACCAATGTAAAAAAACCAAAAAACCAAAACAAACAAAAAAACAACCCCCCAAAAAACACCAAACCAGAAAGAAAGCATGGAAATGGATGAAAACTGGAATACAGACAGAAAATTGAAAAATAGCTGACTTGGGGTTTTTATGGGGGAGGTGAGGAAGAATGAGGACCACTGGTCAGATACAATTCAATAAAAAAAGTACACCCCCTGCTCCACTTTTCCCATCTTGGAACAATAAGTTCATCAAAAAAGAAAGCATTAATTACTGGATATTCTGTACCAAAGAGTAAAGTTTCGGCACAGGCTCTTTTCCCCACTTGATTTCCTGCTGAGCTGGTGAACAATTAGAAACTCTGAAATCTGACTACAAACCTTGAACACAAGCTCACCCACACTGCTCTTGACAAACGTACAACGTGCTCGTTGCCAGACAAATTGCAGAGGCTGATAACTTATGTCTAATCTTGGGTGAGCACAGATAGACACACAAGTCTATACGAAAGAATTTGACATATAATGTGCAACAGGATTGTCCACGTAAAATATTTTAACTTTTGCATTTCATTTCTTCATAGGAATACGGTCCTAAGATTATGTGTTACTATACACAACTGTGTAAGTGCTATATTGTTGTACCAATTGCACTATGGTCAATGCTATTTTTCACATAAACAGTGTTGACAGAAATGTATACTGCAGCCCTGAGGCTGTAGAAACGTGCAAACTCCCAAACGGAGCTTTCATTTTATCCACATTGCCCTTTGGTAAATCTGCTATTTGGTTCTTTTTGTTTTCAGACTCCAGCCCGCATTTGTGCTTAAAGGACAACCCTGGCCATTAAAGAATATTGTTATACGAGAAAATTATCAGCTTGGGGAGGAAGGTGATTATGATATGAAAGACATCATTGTTGTAAGCCTAAATGTTTGATTGGAGGTATTTTGTAGCTAGGAGTTACAATTCTCATAGCTTAAAACTAACTTAAAAAATAAACATATCCTCTAGGAAAATTTATTAAGAATTCATTTTCTTTTTGCTGTTGCCTTGTCTGTGATCCAGGAAGTCTAGGAAGCAAGCGTCTATTGAACTTGTTCATCCATATAATCACTTTTGTGTTTCCATCAGATTGAAAAATGTTAAAATTGGGATTTTATTTTCTTTTTAATTTGGAAAATGTTAATGTTAAGTTTTTCTTTTCCCTGGACACTTAGGTCCTGATAATATCTCTAAATAAAATGAAAAACTGCCTATAACCACACTGAAAGTTGGATCAGATCCCACATCAAGGACTTTACCTTATTTTGATTTAGATTAACAGGAAACAATTGGCTTATGACTTTGGTTTCATATGTGGGTTTAGTGTGACTGTATACAAACATCAAAACACTGCATTCAGTTATATTGCAGCATATACTTAGCATGTGTCTTTGCAATGAAAGATCAGCCCCAAAGTCCAGCAGATCAGTATCCTGACATTTACAGTCACCAGCACCTGATAGAGCAGAGTGGTCCAAAGCCCTGAGGAAAGTACATACCCATATGTAACTACCTGCCCACAAGATGGACCAGCTCAGATAAAGGCTCTGGACACCCATCATACACTACAGCTCCTTTCTGTCTCATCCCTAAGAGACAATCAAAGCCTAGGAGTTATGTATGATGCATTGTTTAACAAACTAATTTTTTTCTTCCTCTCCTGCACTCAGCTATCCGAATCAAGAGAGGGCTGTCATCCGCGAAACCTAAAGCCCACTCCTGCTGCAAATGATACATTTTAGATAATTCAGCAGATTAAAAATAGTTTCTGTAGAAAAGGAGTGTTTATCTGCCTACTGTAAAAAACCAAGGAGGTTAAAGCAATTACCAAAAGAGTGGGGAAACCTTCCTTAAATCCCCCTATTCAGTCTAAGAAGATTCAAGTTTATACTTCCCACCTCCCAGGAAAGTGCATAACACCTATGTTGGGAGCCACCAGGAGAAAAAGTGCTATCCAACCATGTTTTTGAAGCTGGACCTCTGCCTAGTAAAGAAGGCATCCAGAAGGTCGGTATGAAAAAAGAAAAAACAACAGCTGGGCATATACATAGCAGTGCTGCATCCCAGTCAAGGTTCATGCTCCCAGAATTTTTTCATCCATTTTCTAATTCATACAAAATTGTAAATAATCCTTATAACATGGAACAGAACTTTTACAGTTACTAAAATCAGTTCAGATAATTCAATTCATTTTGTTATCTTTATAAAACATCACATTTTTTGACTCTCACTCCATCCCTGCCTTCCACAACTTACTATAGTGGAGCTCCCAGTCCAACCATGCATTCTGTTGGTGTTTCTTTTCATCAGTTTTCAGTTTGTTTCCTTGAAATGTCATGAATGTGCCCTTGTTGCACTACCCTCTCTGAAAATGTTTTATTGTTTTATTGCAGCTCTTTCCCTCTTGTCTAAGGGAAACAAATCTAGACTTTTAATTTTCATTTCTTTTATTTGCATGAGTAATTTTCCACAGGATAACTAGCACAAAGCATTATTCCAAAACATAGTAGTTTTCTATAAAGACATTTTATATTTTCTATGTGATCCTTCACCCTTACACATCCTAGTGTATAGCTTACATTTGAAAACACAGCTGCACACTAAACTGTCTATAGTGACATTTTATGTCCCTGGACCAATCAACACAAGCTATTAATACTTACATTGAATGCAGCTACACCATGTTGTTATTCTCTGAAGAACAGGGAATTCTCTGTATCTTATCAGATTCATTAATTATTCCATTCATGTCTAAATTTCTCACATAGTTTTCTTCATCTCTTTAGAAACTCAATTTTACCACTTTATATGGTACCACTACACTCTGCCTGCTGATCTCTGTCACCAAATTCAATTGGAAAAACATACCATTAGCTTACTATATTGAACATAAATCCATTAGGAGGTGTAAATGGAAAGGGGAGGACGGTCTTTTAATCCTCTTCTATGTCTAGGTTGCAAATTTCTGACTAAAAGCAGAAATTTGCTATGGAATAAAGTTGCTTCAGAAAAGAATAGCTAAATCACAGAAGTAATAGACCTGTGTTCCCTTTGCACTGGAAACACACAGACTAGGAGCACTCAAGAGATGAAAGAGAATGGCTTGTGCCGCTTCGGAATTGTTCCATTGTCAAAGAAAATTCCTCAGGAGCCATTGCCATTGTCTTTGCAGGCCCTCTGCAGACAGGGCAACTAAACAAAGAATCAGCCTAATAAATCACATAAAACACATTCCGTGCTGAATTTGCATGTTCAAAGATAAAAGACAAACACAGACCTGCACACTGCATTACAATTCAATGTAAAGTGGTAAATGTTATGTACAAACAGGTAAGACCCACTTGTTCCTCAGCTGACAAAACTCCTTGTAAAAGGGTTCTGATTTGACATCTAGGACATGTAAAATAAGGATAAATTCCTAGAGTCCAGAAGAAAAAAACAGAAGGAACTAGCGCTGAGTCTACCCTGTAGAGTCATGGACCACCATGCAATAAATGCCTTGTACAAAGATGAAAATAAGCCCGACATCGCACTCCCTGCTATGTTCATAGGTGGCGACCAATGAGAGTTCTGGGCTGAATTTGCTAAGTGTGAAATAATTGCATGTGTATTGTTGCAACAGCTAGTTTACAAATGTTTGAGGAAAAGCTTAGAAGAAAGTGAGGGATCTTTATGTCTCACTCCAGCTGCCAACACCATTTTTCACAAAACACCAGCTGGATGGAGCCAGAATTTTATGGAGTGATATTTAGGGATCACTCCTCTAAGCATGCATACTATTTTGATATGTTCTCAAAAACAGAAATAAACTTTGTTCGCAACTATTTTTTTTCAACTATACTACAGTCAAGACCGTGTCTGAAAATACTGTATAATTAGAACATCCATCATACATGAGAATCTTCTAAACTCTCTGTGCAGAATGAAGTGCCCGATACATTCCTGACCTACCAGAAAAATTGGGATTTCTCCGAAAATTTGTGGAAAAAAAAGTGTAAAATTAAAATATATAGCCAACTGGTGGGATTTACAAAGCCACAAATGCTATTGAACTTAGTGAAATGAAGACCTCAAGCAGGTTCACTTCAGAAGAGTTCATGTGCTGTTTTGGATTCTAAAGAAGTCAGTAATACAGAATAAGATTAACAGTGATTACTTTTTGAAACACATTCCTTGGGTGAACTGCTAAAACCAGATTCTACCTGTGTTATTTTCTATGAGAAATGGTTAGTCATCTGACATATGGATAAGCTATTCTACAAATTAATAAATGAAACTACTGAAAAATATAAATGTAGGAAAAACAAGCCTAAGGCCCTCAAGAAGAGAAGATGCAGAGAATGCACTCAGATAAATGCCTAGACATGGTGCAAGACCACATTCACTTTTACCTGAGCTACAATAACAATCTGGACTAATCTAAAACCATAGTTAGGCAAGACTACGGGTTTAGGTTTACAAGCTATGCTGCTGATGCTTTGGTCCTAAGCTCCATTTTATGAAGCTACCATAAATATGAAAATATCAGTAAATTCTCAGTTTTCTACTCTTTCCTAGAGCTCACCCAACTAGGCTTGTGATGTCCTTAACTGCTGCTTCTTGTGCCATCCCTGTTCTGCCTTCCCCCTAATTGCTTGCTTGCTTATTTCTCCCCACATTGCTCCTTATTAACGGAGACTAACTAAGATGCTCTCTTTCAAGGAAACATTACTGCTACAGCTGCATCACTGTCCAAAATAAGGCCATTCATTTCAGACCTCGAATCTGATCATAAAGTTTAGCTTTACAGTATATTTTTTTTTTTTTTACCAGATACGGGCCTAAGCAGCAAGAGCCAAAATCAGTTTATAGTTTCTCTAACAATTAGGAATATACACAAGATTTTGATTTTCAGATCCATCTTTAATAAATTATTTGTGCAGAATGTTCAGACATCTTGATATTAAATTACTATCACGTTTTCTTTTGTAAAGCAGCCCAGGTTTTTGAACCCTTCAACAACTACCCTAAAATACGAATGTTTCAGTGAATATTAGCAATCCACAAAGCACGCCATATTGTCAGTACTCTTCCTTTTATAAAACATAGGAATAGCAATTTCACACACTAAAAGTGACAGAAAAAAAAATTATGATAAAAAATTATTCCCTAGCAGATGTACTTATTAATGTGATACAAAGAGCGTGAAAGCACATGCTATCAGGGAGAACCTGAGGCTTCAAAATTATTCAGGTGCCTTGCATATAGATACGTAACTTTGTATTTTCTCCCTGAGACAAATTTCCCACTGACTTCAGGGCCAGATTTGCCCTGAATAGGAGGGAGAACCTCCTCTGAGAAAGATGCTGCAATACAGAGTTTTGTTGAACAACTTCTCTAGGGAACTAGATGCTAGCAAAGGTGCCCCTAAAGAGCTCACCCATTTAGTTTGTCTCTGGTGTTTTAGCTCTAAATAAATACCATACTTTGAGAAATAGCAGCTCTGTAATATTAGTGAATTACATATTTTTTTACATGTGTGTTACACACTTAAAGCATGCATGAAAGAAAAAACCAAACTGAACATCCACACCCCTGCCTCAAACTAACATCAAACCCAGTTTGCCAAACAAGGATCTCCAAAAACAAAGTAACACCCCAAATTATTTCTGAGAGTCTTTGCCCAAGTGGTATTCCTTCACCAGATTTAAAGAAAAACCCTCAGCACATCAGAATCCATGCCAAAACATGTCAAACACCAACATGTGAGCACTTTTAGCAGGAAGAGAGGTGACAGCACCTGACAGGAGCAGCAAAATCCACTGCTGTTTTGGGTTGTTTGATATGCACTTCAAATAGCTGGGAAAGCAGGCCTGGGAACTTTGTGCACTCAAAACACATTCTCATGTCTTCTGCTTTCAACCTGATCACCTCCTTATGGACCTTTCAGCTGGCCGTACATTTAACACATCCTGGACTGCTCCTTTGTTGTGCAAACTACACTGTTAGAAAACCAGAGATTACACAACCTACTCATGCTTTTTAAATATAACGAATGTCAATCTGGCAGAAGAGGTTCCTATCCGCAGTGATACCCTTGATGCAATTGTTTTAACATCAATTTGCAATGCAAAACTCATGTCAAAGAAGGAAAAAGGCAAAGAAAAACTAACTACAGACAAAAAAAGTTAAAAAAGGTAACTCAGCACTGTCAATCACTTGGTTTCCAGGTGGCGTCTCCTTTTCCTGTTGAAACAAAAATATCACTGTGTCAGACACTGACTTGACTCTGCTACACAAAGAATTCAGTGGTTAAATATGTCTTGTTATTGACCCGTTTCCAATTTATTGTAGCTGTACTGCTTCCTTCCAGATAATTCTAAGATGGCTAAAGCAGCATGTTGTTATCTGTGGCCAAATGCTGCTATACTGAACCAAAGCCAGTACTGCCAAAGATGCGATAGACCAATATCCTCAGATTAGTATTTCCAGTTCCATCTCTTTCATTCAGTCTTCGCATGGAGCACTCTCAGGTCTCTCGCAATCTTTCTTGTTACAAGAGCTGTTTCTCAGTACTAATTGTTGACAGAACGACAGAGCCTAATAAATTTTTATAATGATCTGAGCATTTTCACCTAATGAATTTTATGTAGCAACACAGAAGAGTGGTGGTACCATATTTTGGGGGTTTTTCTGCCATATTTTATAACAGAGAGACAAACAAGCCAGAAATAAGAAAGTAGAAATTACAGGTCTTTGTATGCTATAGGACTCCAGTTCACTTCCCTGTGGCCATAGAAACAAAAGATAGATTTAATTTTTTCTACCTTGACATATGTTTTGCATATAATAAAAATTCCTTGTTGAAATATGCTAGTAGAATAATTCCTGTAGTCTCAGTTAAGCACCAACTGTTCAAACCCAAATGCAGATCAGCACAACCCACCCAATATTGTGCAGACTACCAGGCTTTTTACATTGTTTTACATCTCCTTTATAGTTTTTTATCATTATTGGTCCCAGCTTCTACAATCCTTAATTATCATAATTATTCTATTTTTCACAAGCATCTCAACAGAATATTCTGAGGAAAAAAATATACGGAGCTACACAGGTTCATAGAGTAGATGCAATTGAAATTTTTGGTCACAAACATGATTGAAAGCTAAATTGAAGAGAGGAATATAGGTATTAGTAACAAGCAAGTTCATCAAGAAGTAAATTTAGCTCAGCATTATCTGTGCTGGCAGTTGCATCAATGCCTTTCAAGACATGGGAAGCTTTTCCAATGCAAAAACTCACACTGAAAGAGAGAAATCCTGCTCTACACTGTGATTCATCTGAGCAATTGAAATTTGAATTGTCATGAGTGGAGACCAGAATAATTAAGCTCACTGGCATCTACAGTTATGAATACTGCCCAGCCTGTGAGTGGTTCTGTATGAGCCAGGAGGACAGTACATACACCAGAAACAGACTGTTTGAAACAGCTGCACAATTTCCAGCCATGGAGGTTTTAAAGAAATGACTGCATCTGTAACAAATGTTTTAGGTATAGCTAACCTTAGATCTGTTTAGGTTGGAGAGGACCCTTAAGATCAAGTCCAACTGTTAACCTAGCATTGTCAAGTCCACCACTGAACCATGTCCCTAAACACCACATCTACACAGCTTTTAAATACCTTCAAGGGTGGTGACTCAACCACTTCCCTGGGCAGCCTGGTCCAATTCTTTGGCAACCTTTCTGTGAAGAAATTTTTTCCTAACATCCAATCTAAACCTCCCCTGGTGCAGCTTGAGGCTGTTTCCTCTTGTCCTGTTGCTAGTTGTCTGGAAGAGGAGACCTACCCCCATCTGCCTACAACCTCCTTTCAGGTAACTAAAGAAAGCAATAAGGTCTCCCCTGAGGCTCCTCTTCTCCAGGCTAAACAACCCCAGTTCCCTCAGCTGCTCCTCATAAGACCTGTTCTCTAGACCCTTCACCACCTTTCTTGCCCTTCTCTGGACACACTCCAGCACCTCTGTGTCCCTCCTGAAGCGAGGGGCCCAAAAGTGAACACACATTCGAGATGTGGCCTCACCAGTACCAACTACAAAAGGACAATCACTTCCCTGTTCCTGCTGGCCACCCTGTTTTGGATACAAGCCAGGATGCCATTGGCCTCCTTAGCCACCTGGGCACACTGCTGGCTCATGTTCAGCCAGCTGTTGACCAGCACCTCCAGGTCCTTTTCCCCCAGGGAGCTTTCCAGCCGCTCTGCCCCAAGCCTGTAGCGTTGTGTGGGGTGGTTGTGACCCAAGTGCAGGACCTGGCACTTCTCCTTGTTGAACCTTATGCAATTGGCCTCAGCCCATCGGTCCAACCTGCCCAGCTCTCGTTGCAGAGCTTTCCTATCCTCAAGCAGATCAATAACTTAGTGTCATCTGCAGGCTTACTGAGGATCCATTTGATCCCCTCATCCAGATCATTGATAAAGATATTACACAGGACTGGCCCCAATACCGAGCCCTGGGGAACACCACTTGTGACCAGCTGCCAGCTGGATGTAACTCCATTTACCACCACTCTGAGCTCAGCTACCCAGCCTGTTCTTTACCCAGCAAAGACAATGCCCATCCAAAACATACAGGACTACCCCACCACTTCTCCTTCCTTGCCTATCCCTTCTACAGAGTTTATAGCCATGCATTGCAGCACTCCGGTTGTGTGAGTCACCCCACCATGTTTCTGTGATGGCAAGTATATAAGTTTTCCTGCTGCACAATGGCTTCCAGCTCCTTCTGTGTGCATTGGTATAGGTGCACTTCAGCTGGGCTGCGTTCCATCACATTTTGTGGGGGAGAAGTCCTAATTCCTATGTGGCCATTCCCAGGTGCTTCTCTGGGTTCTAACACATCAATAACCATTGTGTCTTTGCTGCCACATGGATCTCCATCCTCCACCTCTACTGAGGGGCAGACCAAAGGACCTTGCTAGCACATTGTCTCTCAAATATTGGCATGCTGCCCCCAGGATTAACTCTAGCAAGCCTGGTTTTATCCCTTTCCCCCTTCAGATCTAGTTTAAAGCTCTTTTAATGAGCCCTGCTAACTCCTGTGCAAAGATCTTTCTCCTACTTTGAGACAGGTACCTCAATACCTGCAATACTACTAGAAAGAAGTGGTTCTGCTATCATCAGTCAAGCCTTCCTACCCAGTAAGCCTCTTCTGTGAAGAGCAGGGCACCTAAGGAGCAATCCTGCCTGACTGAAAATCTCTAGCTGGAGTCCTTGGGCATCTGGAGTCCATTCACAGGAGTACTCCCAGAATCATGACAAGACTAGAAAACCAACAATATTTTCAACAAGTCTCCCTGGAGTAATTATAAACAACCCAGTCATGCACAAGATAAACAATCCCCAGTTCAATTGCTGAACAATTACTGTTGCAATAGCCAAATAGAAGAATAGAGATCTGTGAAGTGTAATTTTTGAATCCCAAGAGATAAAGAGGAGAAAAACATCAGTGTGTTAGACCATTCCCTACACTAAGGAAAGCATCCACATTTGTTCTTGGCTTTTCATTAATCATATGCTCTGCTGTATACTCATCCAAGCAGATTTTGTTCTGAAGATAATAGAACATTTATTAATGGAAAGGCAGATACATTCTTAGTAAGTGAGGTGTCACTTCTTCCTGATCTTCAAGTGTCATACTTGCAGATAGAATGTTCTTTGAAAAAAGGAAATACAGCAAAACAACAGCTTCAAGGGCAATGAAAACTTTTGGAGTTAAGCCATCGTAATGTTCTTATTTTGCTAAAAATCTTTTGATGAATCATTATTAGCTTTAATTACCATTGATAAAAATTATGTACTTTGAACAGCAAAGTGGATCTACAGTCTTTCAACTGGGACCAGGTATTTTAAAATATATCTAAGGATTTTCCTGTGTACAAGCTGTTTGCTGTAAATTAGAAGAAGTATCTGAAAAGTAAAGGTAGGCAAGCATCACAGTGCTAAGAGATTGTTTAAAAAAAAAATTAAGATATTGCCACTTCCACACGTTTGGGGTCGTATTCAACCAAACTGGTACATCAGTCAATCCAACATAATAGCATGTATTAGTCAAAGGAATAAAACAAAAAATTAGAGGTAGTTATGTATATAGTCACTTGAGTAATCTAGGTCGTTTGACCCAGAAAGCCTTAAAACAAGAAAATTACAGACAGGGGTTTTTTCATCTAAAAGGACAGTAAACCTGTTCATCTTCTGTACTTCACATTAAAATAGTTTATTGAAAATGCAAATAGATTCTTTTTATTTCACAAAATTATGTAATTATTTTTATTTTTTTTTTAATCAAAGTATAAGTGATTTAAACTATAGAAGAAAAAATTCTGGTAAGATCTTCCTTTAAAACCTCATGCAGGCGCTGTTTTGATTTCATTTTCCATGCCATTTTATGTTGCACATGGGTATTCACAGATACAAATTTTCATCTACAAAAATATTCTTAGTTACATTTTCTATCTATGGGATTTGTTTCTAAGCTCATATAACTGCCCAAAGCTATCCAACCAAAAAAAGGTCCTCTCAATTCTGAAATTCAGATCAAGCAAATCACACTACGATCAGAGAGAAATCTGTAAGAAGAAACAAGAGCTAAAGATGACAGTGGGAAAGACATGCTTAGCTCTAGCTTTTAGAGACATGAAACATATGAGTTCACCACTTAGCGTTCCAAAAGTTCTCACAGAACTCCTGCAGGCTCTTAAATTACCTGAAGCACTACTTCCATGTTTCTCATTTCGACTCTGTACAGAGTATAATAGTAAATATACCAAGATTCATGTATGCAACCATGGAACAAAAATGTCATCGCAAAACTGTCTACACTCAGGTTTGAAAGTACTGAAGTAGGCAGCAAGAAAGAACAAAATGAAAAAGCCAACAAGTTGTCCTTTTTTACAAATTCATGATCCCTCCCATTGAGTACTGAGGCTCTTTCTTCTGCTACAGCTTCAGTTCCAGCAGAGAGGAGGGAATCAGAAAGAGGAGGACAGACCACCATCCTGAAAGCTGGAATGAGATGAAAGCTAAAAAGCATGCGAAATTGGAAAGGGGGACGGGAGCAGAGCAGCTCCCAAGCCAATGGCCATAGCAGCAGAAGTTTATGCTCTTGACTGATCTCACAGACAGAAAATCTTCACTTCCTTCCTTAAGCCCATGTTTTAGGCAATTGTATTTAAAGGGTACAAACTAACACTGCTATATTTTATGCAAAAGGAAGCAGTGTTTAGAAGAGAATCCAAGAAGCAGAAAAGGTTTTCTCCTGGCTCTGAAGCTGAATAACCTTTGTACCACCATGCTACAGTCCTTTGACCTTCCTTCCCTTTGGATGAAGGAGCCTTAATGTGCCTCTATGACAGCCTACAGGCATTAATTTGGTATTTATTGTGTGCAACATTCAGAGCTCATTTTTAAAGCATTCCATATTGCCTTCTGCATTATTATCAGAGCTACCACAAAATACAGAATCCAAGCTATACCAAGGGAGAGAGCTGGAAAGACCTACCCTAAGGTACCACATGCAACTCTGCTATCAGTTCACAGGGCTACACCATCCTAGAAGAAACAGGCCCATTATTTCACACACTGCAAGTTAATTTTTCAAGTTAGTTATGGATTACACAAATTTGCAGCATTAACCAAGAGTGGGGTAGCCAAGTCCCCCTATCATCTGTGCTGTCACTTTTTCCTACAGGGAGAAGACACCCAAGGAGTGAAAGTGACATGGCTCCGAGCAATCACCCTTGGAATTACTTTGGTCCCATTCCCTGCTCTCCTAGTTTCTTATGACCTCTCTGCACTTCTTCACCCTTTTAATCAGGTGAAGGATCAAAAATAGCACCTCATTATCTCTAGGCATGCTTGGGAAGATAAACACACTAAAGGCTGTCAATTTATAATCACGTCTATTATTATATAACATATATTTAACATTTATATAACAATATATATTATAACACACTAAACGTCTATTATAACTAAAACATCAATTCATACAGCACTGTGAACCAAAAAGTTCCCGGTTGGCAGCTTTATACTTCATAACAGTGGGCTAAATTTTGTACAGGTTATTTCTGACCCTAAGCACGTCATCTCAAACAACTGTTCTACAACAGGCAGTAGAGAGGATGTCTGTTCTTGTTCCTAATTGCACTTGTGTGTTCTGGAGAAGAATGGCTGGGAAATGTTTTCTTAGTAATACTTTCCATTTCATCTGCCATTGTTAATTGAGAGACACGCTATTTCATTATGTTTCTCTTCCTGGCAGCCTGCACAGTAACTGCACACAGTAGCTAGAGACAAGTGGACTAGCAGTTCTGGAATTGCGAACAGGAAAGATGAACAATTTGTAAATTAATCTCTTCTCGTGGTAACAAACAACTGAAGTATTTATAAAGAAGCAGTTTTACACCAGTTCCATTTTGCTGCACACTGAATAATGTCAAACTATTATGAAAGTGTTTGTACTATTCAAATAGTAAATGAGCTCCAGCTCCTTCCTGGAGTTCATTATTTTATAAACTTGACTTTCACAGGGGTACAAAGGAGAATAAAAGGATTTTTGAGGAAGAGATGTCAATTTCGTCTGGGGATTAGTGTGCTTTATTCCCCTGTTCTGTTGTACATGACACTGGAGAAGGAACTCCTAGATCAGTCCCAAAGTGTGGTTTGTTGGTGAGGTTGAACTGTGTACAGTATGTAGCACAAGAGTCATGCCTGTGAGAGGAAAAAGAAAAATATAACCACAGAACGTGGACACACAAACTGTTTTTTCCTTACTATAAAAATTAGTCCTATTATTGCCATGACAGCTACTTATATTTCTTTTCTTTTCCTGAACCAAATCTTCAGAAAGATCATACTACCGATGTTTAACTGCAGGTGACTTTTTTAACAAGAAAGCTTTGTTTCCATTAAAAAAAAAAAAAAAAAAAAATGTAGAAACTAGTTCTTGCTTCAGCATCCAGATCAGTAGATGTGTTAATACATGTGAGGTGTTGAGCTCTTCAGAAAATCCAGGTCAGACAGTCAGAACAGAAGTCCTTTGTAGAGGTTACATTATGTATTATTGTTGGTCTATGCCATGGGTTAGGCTCGCCCTTCCCAATAACAGCAAAGCAAATGTTGAACGAGTGTTGCTAGCTCAAGCACTGGAGCTAAAGTTCTGAAAATCAATACATGCAGTTTTAAGAACTGAATATGTTGAATTGGTGAACTCTTATGAATTAGATTTGCAAAGCAATTACATGTATAAATAACTACATATTCACTGTGAGAACGATGGCAAACAATACTGAACAGTGGGGCCAAGCTTCCTTCCACAACAAATAAGAAGGGAACTTTGTTCAATTATATATCCAAGCATGGCAAAGAAGAGAAGACTGACAGTATCCAAAAAATATCAGGAAAATAAAACTGCTTCCTTTTGTGTTAAGCATTCTATTTGAGACACAAAATAATATATATCTGTTTTTCAGTATTTAAAACTTGACAGAATAAAAATAGATGGCCATCAATAAAAGAAAGTGCTCAAAACAGGAGGCATAAGGCACAAGGTGTTCTGGATAAAGGCAATAGCTCTTTCTCTCTATAAGGCTGCATAATGGGACCCTTGTTATAGCTTTCTGAAAGGCAGAAACTTAATCCTTGATGACCTGTTTTTTCTACAGCACTTTCTTGAAAGTTCTGTTTAGAGGCATGCAAAATTATACCTTCAGGTATTTAAAAGAAAACCAGTACATGGCCTAAGGAAAAGGATGTTAAAGTGTTTGAAACAGTTGCTTTGGGGGAAGAAGTATCTCCTTTTATATGCAGGGTATTAAACTTGACGGGGGTGCTCTTCTTTATCAGACCTGAGAAGTTTTCTTTCAGTTTAATTCACTGATCAGTTTATCAAACCAGATAGATCATGTTAACACACAGCTATCACAACTGGGTATAACTCAGATCATCTACAGGCCACTGATTCATGCAAATTAACGCACATGTTCCTGACCCATCTTGGGAACCCCATCAGCATACACACACAAGCTCAGAACTGCCCGAGTTAACTGGAACACCCTGGGAGGGAGGCAGTGTTAGCCCGGACAGCAGGATGCAGTGTGCATGCAAATACACCATCTCTGGTATAAAGCTACTTCATTTAGACCCAATTCAGGCATCTCTGCGTAAGTCACATCCCTTGTGCAAAAGAGGCTGGCTGTGCTTGAGCATTATGCAGGTTTGATGCAACTCAGAACTCCTAAAAAATCTACAAATTAAGTGATAAAATAAATCAAAACAACAAAAAGATCTTATTTAGTTGTTGATTTTTTAAACATATTTTAAAATTCCAGAGCAGGTTGGAAATCAGGTCAACATATTCTTGATTGTGCAAGATTTCTTCCATACACATTCTATTTTTTAAAACCATGATTTAAAAAAAGGAAAACCTCAAATGACAGGGTTTAATCAGAAGAAACTATTCCACAGTATAATATATCTCCGTATTTGGACAGGGTTTTTCCCCCAGATGTTTTGGCTAGAATTTTTCAGTTCCTTCATTCCCAGTTATAGTCCCCTTTTTTCCAAGTCTGAGTTCTTCACCCTCCCTGGAATTTCCATGTAACAAATAGAAAGCCATCACGGTCTGTCTTGGAAGTTGCTTGGCCAAACTTCTCATTTTCATTTGCTTTTATCTTTCCTCATTAATACATTCTTCCATCTCTTTGAGCATGTTTAATTCTTGATGGGCTAGCATTTGAGATTAGAGTTAAAAAAATACAAGGAAGAAAGATAGTCCAAGGTAACATCAGATTTTTTCCAGCTAACTCGATAATGAGAACTCATTCAAAACTGTCCTAGAAGAATATTTTCATAGATAGGAGATCATTGGTTATGAGGAACAATAAACAATCAAACTAATCAACGTATCCTTTTTTTTTTTTTTTTAAGCACTTAATCCCAACTACTTCAGGTGATTTCCACATGGTTGACATATAGGAAACTGGTGATGTATGTGCTGGCACTAAAAGACTGTGATGAAGAGAGCTGAAGGAGAGGGTTAGGGCCGCAGGAGCGAGAGCTAGTCTCTGAAAGGTGGATCACATAGTAATGGATATTCATGAGATAGAGGAAGAGCAAACATCTGGAAAGCAGATCAAATTATTCGGCAGGGCAGGAAAACATTCAAAGCGGTGAATCTCAAGGATGAGGCCAGTCTTCTGTGTTTTAAGGATTAATACAATATTAAGAGTTTTTAACATACAAACTTCAAAACAACATGTCAGTGCCATGCTGAGGCAGGCGTGTTTTTGGCGTACCTGCAGCAGCCAGCTCTGTCCTAGCCAGGGTAGCAAAGCACAGCAGTACAGCAGACTGCCAAAACCCCAGCATACGTTCAGTAGCTAAAGCCTACGCTGCTGCAGGCCCGCTGCTGTGTGTGTAGAAACCAGTTTTAGGACAGTTTAGCCATGTCATGTGCTTGAACCATTCCCCTGATCGCAGCACGGCATACCCAACTCTAGCTGAAGATGTAGATTGGGTTTGGGTTTTTCTCCTAGAGTTTAAGAATTGCATGCATGTATATAGAATTACATAAACTCATATATACACAAACACATATGTTGGTTTTTGTGTGTGTGTTTATATATATATGGATTTAGAGTTCAAATTTGTGACTGATTCATGGAGTTTCAGATCCGAATCTGGATCGAGGTGCTTCATTTGGGGAAGTGGGCACAGAGACAGAAGAATTCAGAGTTCTAATGTGCAGCAATAAGGATAGAGATTCTGAAACTAACATGAACTTTGTGAAAACAAACAAAGAAAACAGGTATATTTACATTAAAACTCAAGAATAGTCTTTTTGATCTTTTTAAGAAAGGAATGAAATTTAAGCCCAATGCTCTACAGGTGTCATGTCTGTTCTTGTAACAGCTGTCCATTAACACCCAGATCTGGCTCACCTGTGAAAAACTGCTGTTTCAACCAACTCCCAGGAATATCACAAAACACTCTGTGTGCTGGTGGGCACAAGAAACATTCCATACTGCAATTAATTTCCTTACACACAGGGATTTCTGCTTCTTACACCTGCACTGAGCATCTCTTAGAAATGCTAAGACTACCACGGAGAAGTTGCACTGTATTTCTCACACAGTAACGCATTTGGTCAATGTGAGACAGGACTGCTCAGGTAGAGGGCAGAGTTTGTCTCCAATGGGCCACATTACACTGCGAACACAATGCAGAGCTACTGCCTACAAAACATGAAATCTCAGCATAAAGTATACAGCATGATGATTCCTGTTCCTTTTCCCAACCTGAAAGCTACATTAAAAGGAGTAATCATAGATAAAAGGACTGTACTTAGCAATATACAACATAGTACATTTTTAAAAAGCAAGTTATTCTGAACACTTTCCATCTAGAGTTTCCGTCTCTCTGAGCACCAGCCTCAGAGGTCAAGCACTATGACAAGGATTATTGATGCTGAAGGAGAAGTCCATAAAGATAAGTGAGTCTGAAGTCTTTATAAACAATTTTTGAATGGCGAGTTCCTGAATTCAATCTATTGATATACTAATACATTACAGATACAATCTCAAACACATTAAATGTCATTTCTTTCTCACCTGGAATAAATTTTAAGACTTGGTACAGTGTATTAATTCAGTATTTTAGCCAATTTAATAATTGGCTAAAGCTGGAACCAGTGTTCCAAAATAAGGAGGAAGAATAATTTCAATAGATATAGTATATATCTGCAGGCTCATGAAGCGCTAAAAATTTTTCTGCATTTCTGCAGTGCCAAAATTAGGACCATCAGCAGAAGAAACACAGAGGATATAAGTAAGGGAACTAATCAGATACATAAAACAAAAGGTGAAATTTGTGAGAACACAGACAATACGCTTATTTACCAAAAACTAGAAAAACACCTTAGAAGAAAATATGCTAATAAATACACCACAGGGGTGCTCTGACTTACAACATCTGGCTGTTGTTCTTAAGAGCTAAGATGCAGTCCTGTGAATCCATCACATTATATGAATGCAATTACTGGCAGGAGCAAAGGGATTCAGAACATGACCTGGAGTTAAAAAACATCCCGATGAAAGCATTCTGTGGATTTGTCAAGTTTTCACTTAATGGGGTGGTATACAGGGCTGTAGCGTTGTGGGGACATTTAAAAAAACCTTTTTAGTGTCACTCAGAGGTCCTTCTCACTTGTAGGCAGGTGGGGTATGTCTTCTTTCCCAGACAACTAGCAACAGGACAAGAGGAGATGGCCTCAAGCTGTGCCAGGGGAGGTTTAGATTAGACGTTAGGAAAAATTTCTACACAGGAAGGGTGGTGAAGCATTAGAACAGGCTGCCCAGGGAGGTGGTTGAGTCACCCCCCTTGGAGGTATTTAGAAAATGCATATATGTGGTGTTTAGGGACATGGTTTAGTGCTAGATTTGGCAGTCCCGGGTTAATGGTTGTACCTGGTGATCTTAAATCTCTTTTCCAACATAATGATTCTATGTCTTGTATAGCAATTTGAAGCTGTTCAGTAAAAGCAGATGTATCAACAACATAAATGCGTCTGTTTGTCAAAGAAAGAAAGATTTTTCTCATTTTGGGCCCATTATCTTTGCCTGCCAAAAGATAAGACATTGAAAAGCAACAAAAGAACTAATAGACACTGTTGGTCAAGAGAGTGACAAAATGAAAGGGCAGACAGAAGCTTCCAGGTTGTGGGCATGCACAAAACTACAAGTGGGAAAACTAGAGAATCAGGAGTCTTTTCTCACAACTGAGCTGAAACTGTGACTAGTACAGCATCACAGCTATATGTTAAAGATTTCTTAATATAATTTTTTTCTGTATTAACAAGATCCAGCCCAATCGCAGCAAAAGGCTTTTTCTTAATGCAACTTTGATTCAAAGCAATTGGAAAAAACACTGTGGTTTCTAGAGCTATTTAGTCTAACCAAATGTGGGCAGATCCTGCTGATAAAGGAATGATTTAACTGAAATGAATTTCTATAATCAAAAATAAACTAGGCTAGAGAGCTCCAGACCAGTCTGAATGAAAGAAAACTTTAAAAACATCAATTATTTGTTGCAGCACAGTTAAATATTAATGCATCCTCTTTAATCTCCTTCCAGTCAATCACTTAAAAAATGACAAAACATGGGGTTGGAAGGGAAATAAAATGTAATGTCTGGCTAACTTCCCCTCTGTGTTATATCCACCAAACAATAGAAAAGCCCAAATAAATACACAGATGTAAGATAACAGAACTTGAACTTCAGAAATATATAGCAAAGCCCAGCTTTAGGCCAGACTTGAGCCCCTTCTTGTGCTGTCCTGCTGCAGCAAGTCTCAAGGACATCCTCTTAACTCAGTTGTATGGTACAAAGAGAAACAGCCACCCTTCTACCACCCCACAGGAATCACAGGGAAGGCAAACAAAAACAAAAGTAAAAGCAAAACCAAAAACCAACAGACCTCTCCAAGCACGCACATGAAGCCTCTCCTCACAGCTCAGCATCCCACACTGCACTACTGGCTGCAGTGGCTTGCAGCTGAAAGCCATGAAAGGACATTGGGAACACCTGGTCCCCTCTCTCCAGCTGAAACTTATCCAGCCTTACCCAAAAGGTGCCCTGCAGGGCATTGGTTGATGTCCTGTAAACATATTAGACTCTTTTTGTATATTCAGACTGGGTTATTTCCCCATCTTCCGCACCCAAACCTGCAAGTCCTGGGAGTGAGCCATTCCCAACAGTGGCAGAAGACTGAGCAGAAGGGTTAAGCAGGTCAGTGCAGGAGGGTAATCCCCCAGTATTACCTGCTGGGAGGTATTACGCCACTCCTATGCTCTAGAAACCTCAACAGTTTCTCAGAGCTGTTTGTTCGTAGTCTGGTCAGCCTACCAGCTTGCTGGTTACATCACATTTGCAGGAGAAAATATCTTCAAAGCATTCCTTGCCCTGTGAGCTAATTGGCAAAAGGAGAATGATGACAACTCTTCCTCCTCTGGCTAGTCTGAGAAACCCTCTGTTTCCTTTGCTCTTTAGATGTTCTGACCAAAAAAAAAGAAATTATATTTGAATTGCTCCAAACTTCTCTTCTTTCACCTGCAAAATAAGAGTAAAATCTAAACTCTTTAAGGTATTTACAAGGTGTTTTCAAATAAATGTTTTAACATATCTTAGGTAATATCTTCTAAATACATGTTTTGCACAGATTACTCTACACTTTTGTAGTTCTCATGTGCAGGATTGTGTTTCCCAGCAATGTTCCCAGTAACTGCCAATACCCCAAAAATCCTCCCGCAGGTGCAGCAGTTAGCTTGTACTTCCACAGTCAAGTCAAAGGAGAGAAGGCAGCCATGCCATGAACTTTTTAGGACTGAAGCCTCAGCAAGTGTAATAGCAAATGTAAAACTTCCTCAGCTAGATGTCTAAGATCTTCCAATACGTAGAATCAGTCTTACAATACAGTCCATGTAACACATAGACGACATAATCATTTTCGCTTCATTCCTTCAATGTCCAACATTTACATATCATATGGTAAGGCAGCTATATTATTCTTTCTTTCCTTAATCTGCACACACCTCCATAACTACATGCATTCATATCAGATACAACAAAACAAATATACTTTTATGTCCAGTTTACCATATTTATTAGTCACAATTTAAATATAATCACCATAATCCTAAAATCTAGTAAATGCTTTGAACAAGATAAACTTAGTTCCTAGTCTACCTGTCCCAAGTCTTCACATCAGTTTTATTTTTTTGGGAATTACATTGTCTTTTTCAACAACTGTTTTTCCTCTTCTGCTCTACAGAAGACCCTAACAAACACCAGTGGAAGCTGAGTATGGATTAAATAATTCCATTGCATGATATAACTATCCAAAAACTATTCATTAATTTCCAAACTGTGCCTTTATACACGTTTTTAAGAGTATCTTACCCTGAACAATGTTGGAGTAGAGATAAGTAGAAATATGCTAGTTTCTGGAACAGCGGGGAAAGGACGGTATAGCCTTAACTTTGCTCCCTGAAAAGCACAGGTATAAATCATTCCTAACCAAAGAAAAGGGAGGAAACTCCTTGACACTCTAGACACAGAACTCATTATGAAACAGGTCTGATCACTAGAGGTTAACTCTGAGACTGTAGGGGTAAAAAACTAACAGCAAGATTTTCAAATTGACAGTATGAATAGATGAGATATTAAAACAAAATCCCTAGCTGAAAAATTCTTAAGAGGTTGTCTTCCTTGGGAGGGGGGTGGGTTGTTATAGAATGCAGTACACCAATTTTGGAATATAGACATTTTTTGACCATGAATCTGGAACAGACCTAATTAGAAATAGTTAGCTCGAGTTTTTGTATACAAAAATGTAAAAGTATTGATACGCACCTCAAATGTCAGGAATATAATTCAAAAAAGAAAATACTATTGTTGATAGTTAAAGCTATTTGCAAGTGCTAGTAGGAAATACTAGCACATCATTTTGCTTTAAAGCTAGTTATTTCCTCAGTAAAGGAGCTGGAAACGTGTAGGATGCAACTTTGCAGTGATGTGATAAAAATCATAAACATTTAGCTATTTTATTATTTGTTGCACCTTCTTGTACACAAGTCCATTTTCAAGGCAGGGGAGAAAAGATATTAAGACAAATTGTTGTCATAGCTTAAAATTGCACTAAGATTAAGTTATTTAAATGGACTGAAAGTGCTGAAAACTGTTGTCAATTACCATTTTAGGTCAGCTTTCCCCCTTCTGAACACATGAAATATGTAATTTGCCTAGCTTTGCCACCAAATATATACTTTCTACAGGAACTACTGGACTGTTCAGTGGATCAAAGTTAGTCATAAGGGTCTATGTTCCTGCAAAACTGACGTGTATACATTTTACTTTAGGCACATGAGTTGTGACATGAAACTTATAAAAGGGATGATATAAGTAACATTGAATATATTGATAGTAATGCGTGTTCTTAAAGATACCCGTATAATAGTTTTTTAATAGACATTAGGTTGAGAGGAAGGGATGAGAAAACAGAAAGATACCATAACTGATTTAAGTTTGTTGATATACTGTTTCTACTCTAGCCTCTTCTTGTACAGCCTTTCCTTATATTTAAGTTTGTGATACTGAACACAAAAAACTTATTCATATATTTAAGTGCATTTGTTTCTAACTCTGCCTTAACTTACACATTATCTTTTTAATAAAGAAAACAAACATAAATTAATCATTTAATCCCATTATTCTGAGCTAAAATGTTTTGCAGCAGGTTAAATAAGGCAGAAATGGATCAAAAAGATAGCTTTCATAGGAAATAAGCTGGTTTATTCTTCTTGTAATAGTATATCTAAGCATACAGGCATCAAGATCCACTTACGCGAAATTATGCAGGATTTAAAAAATGAGTAAAATTAGGAATGAAGGACTTTTTGCAGTTGTTTGAATCCCGAGCCTAAAATCTCTAACCCTGAAAACCACAAAGGAGTCATCTGCTTTTTTGACCTTAGAATTAGAAAGCCTGCTCCCATCTGAAATACACAGATTTTATTTTATATCATTATAGTTCTCCAATAAAAAAAACATATAAAACAAAATAAATACAAAGGTTTTAGGGCTTTTTTTTTTTTCCTTTGACATTGCAGGCTTAATGTTGTAGTTGGAAAAAATAATCAGAATTGTATAGTCTGACACTTCTTCCCTAGAAGACAATCAACAAAATATGGAAATTTTTGTTTACTCTGTAGCTACCATATACCTTGAATGAACTTTGTAAGGTCTACAAAATGAAGATGAAGAAAATGGGATAAGAGAATAAGCATCCATTCTGCTTTTTTTTTTTTATAAAAAAAAAAAAGCACTTAATCACTTTAGTGGAGAATTTTATTGGCTGATCTAAATGGAAATATCTTGATTCTTCTCTTACTTTACACCCCTTTTTATAATCATTGTTCCATAGAGCTCAGCAGAATTACCTGCAATTCAGATCTGAATCCAACCACTGCCAGTCTGAAGAGCCCTGGCCTTTGCAAAGGCATAAATTTTCTCACTGTAAAACAGAAAGAAAACTGATTCTGCCTGGCTTGGCAAAGGAAGAACCTGCTAGCAATGAATATGAAGCATGCCTGGCAACAGTGCATGTAAGGAAACATGTACAGAAATCCCACCTTGCTTAAATTGGTGACTTGGTCACTCAGGATTAACTCTGGAGTCTAAGACTGTGCCTTATTCCTTGGACTATAGTGCTGCTCAGCCGGAGCTCCTGATGTCAATGACAAAGCAAGAAGGACAATCAAAGTTGAAGAACAATTTCCAACATGATATAGGAACCTTCATTTCCTTATGTTATACATTCTTCCAGGTATAGATTTAATAATGTAACAGGAGTATGACTCTCACCCACTTTTCATCACAATAGAGGGTTGGTTTGGGGTCAACTCAGCTAAAGATTCGGTATTAATTTCAGGAAAGCCAGAATCTTTCAAAGTCTTGAAGTTCAAAAGAAAATTAGCAGGAAGATAACACTTCAAAGATTCTATTAATGAGATTACTGATTATTTTACTCAACTTCTTTAAAAGTTTTATTAAAAGATGATAAATGCTGTCTCCCAGGTGACAAAGATTGCAGCAGGCCAGTCAGGACATTCCATTAAGAGGCATTAGACAAAGTCCTGTGTCTTCTTTTTAAGCTTGAGGTTTCTCAGAACCCAAATTTCTCCAGAAATATTTATCTTACCTTCTGTCTCTCTAGGCTCCCATCCCTGGTGACCACTCCACAGCCTTCTCCTTTTATGACCTTCAGTGAATTTGTAGCTTCACCATGCTAAGTTACACAGTGATATAAACACATATTTGGCTAGATATTTCATAGTGTGGAGGGGTGTCCATCTTCTTCTGAAGCACTGGATGTGGAATACTGCCAGAGACAAGACACTGGATCAGGTAAACCTGATTCCCTGAGGTGAACAGGGAATCTTGTTTTCTGTTACTGTGTCTTTTCAGGAAAAATACTAGGTGCCAGTCTTCCCAAACCCTTCATCATCTAAGTGTCTGATCGTTACATTGCATCTAGATGAAAACACTTCATACTAGAAGTAACACCCTAAGTCAAAGAAGCAAAAGGAGAATCATAAACAAAGAATGTTATGCAGGCCAGTCATGTACAGAAAGAGATGCAGAGCCTGCCAGAGCGGTATTCACACCTCTAAAGAAGTGGGACTGTCTTTAACGGGAGGAATTTCAAAGCTGCCTCCTGAATAAGTTAGAGATAATTACCTTACCGGGAGAGAACAGAGAGGAAACTGAATTTACATGTGTTTGAATGACTTTGAGAAAAAAGGTTGGCTATGAAACCTCAAATGTTTCACCAGTTGATTTCTAAGAAGCTCAGCCTGAGATGCACAAAATCAAGGGAAAGAAAAGTGGTGACTACCTACATCAATCTGTTCAAATCAGAGATACTTCATATGTTTTATTTTGGTACAAAATACCTGAGATTTTCTTACATTCCTTAGCGTACATTTTTATAAAAATCTTTACCCACATTGTCCCTTTCAAATATTCTGTTCACATATTACTATATCATTGTCTGAGTTAAAGATAATGGGATAATAATAATTCATTCTTCAACCAGTGGTATGGCAGATGTGAAACTGGGTGAAGTAGGACCCATTAACAAGTGTTCCACTCCCCTCCACATCATCCTAGTTTGTCCAAAAACTAGTAGGCTGTAACAGAATAATATCTGTACAGACTGGTTGTAGAGTTGGTATCCCAAGTCATATACAGAAAAAGAACTTTCTAGTGACAGTAATAGCCAAGAAAGCTGATGGGCACATGGCAAAGATGTGAAGCACACCTGATCCTACAGACTCAAAAGGAGATGTGTAACAATTGAATTCTTGGGAACACGGACATCCCCAGGTCTGATGTCATAAAACCACTTTTTCCCAACTTGGACTGTGAAAAACTCTGTAGGAAAAGTTCTTCTTCCTCAAAGATCCCTGCGGAATATAGCAGCTACTTGGGTTCCTGTCACTACAAGAGCCTCTTTTCTGCCTGGAGTAAATCTCCTGTTCAGTCTGAAATGCTTCACACAAAATGGTTGATCTTGAAAAGCGTGGGTCAGGTGAAGTATATCTTCTGTGATAAACCAGAGATACAGCAAAATACTCTAAAATTTCCTTCTAGAATTGGGACTTTCTGAAATCCAAGCTATCCAACATGAATCCATGAGGCTTCACGGAGGTCTAAATCTCCTCATCTTCTTCTTTCCAGGTTGATGCCAAACTGTGATGGCCTCCATTCAGCTGTAGCATGTACTCAGAGTCCTTCTTGTTCTAAGATGGCAGAGATGCAGATAAACAGCTTGAGGTGCTATTGCAGTAGGTAGCAAGAAGCAAGGATCGTGGCCCCCAGTTAATGAGCAGTAAGAATGGACTAATCTCAGATTATGCAGCCTAAGTGCTAGCACTTGCCCTGAATACACCCTATCTGCATGTTCTAGGTCAACTTACGTTGAAATAACAATCATAATAGTTAAAAAGGAAGCTGTCTTGATAAAACCCTGGTAGCTTAAAAAACAGCCCAACAAACTAATGGGCTTGCTTTCCCAGACTGTTAGACAATGGAACAATTTCTGTGGAATTGATTTCTTAGATAGGATGGATGCTTTTGATTTCCTTAAAAACCCTGATGGCTTAGTGGTTTAAGCATTATTCATTCCCTTCTGGATTGGGCTAGTAAAGCCTAGTAATGTGAGATCTATGAAGATTCTCAAAAAAATCCTGGATTTTGCTTTGTTTGAACTCATAATTATGAATTCATTTGAGCTGAATAATATCCATTATATGCTTAGAGATTTTGCTGTGGAAAATCCCTTTAATAAAGAACAACATCTGAGATCTTGAAATATGCAGAGGTTTTTTTTGCAATCCCTCAAGCACAAAAAGTCTTGAATGTTTACCAAAGAGGGTGATGCATGTCTATTCCGTCTCCTAAAAACGCTTCCTCCTTCAGATTTACAGTCACTAAGAACACAGAGCAATTTTGATCAAAACAAGCAGAAGCAGCAGCTGTAAGGGAAAAGTGTTCATTTCTGATTGCCTCATCTGGACTAGAAGGGGGTAATAGAATAACTTTATTACACCAGATGTAGTGAAGGGCTTTATTTCATTTAATCTGGAGAATGGAGGAATTTGTCGCATAGAGAAAATGAAAATAACCTTGTTCTTCTCGCCACCACCCAGGCATGATGGTTATTGGCTGAGTCCACAGAAGAAGCTGAAGTTTATGATGGCTATTTACTAACTTTCTCCTGCATGACTGTCCTAAGAGGGCTGGTATTTTCTATGCTCCAGAGACATCTTCTGTTGAAAAGCTATTTTTGTTTGGTATTTGCTGGAAAGCACTTGTTTTGGGAATGTGTGCTTCTGGGATTTGTGGTAGGCTCGAAGTTTCAACTGTACACCATAGCATACTATTTTTTCCTTGGTAGGGCTTTATATTTACGTTGAAATTTATTAACACTTATAACATTCTGCATGCCAAAGCCATTCTTGACTGGCAATGTACACTGATAACAAACAATGGCCACAGATGTTTGGGGGTTGGAGGGGTTTAACTCCATATCCTTTCAGTGATAGTACATATACCGCATCATTTATTTGTTTGAACTTATTTTTGAGTTTTGTATATTCTGTAATTATATTTACATCATTAATTCAATATTATGGCTCGGGATGAAGTCCTTTTTGAGCAGGAGCTTTGGGCAAAGTTAATAGATATGATTCATCCATGACATATTTTTGACAAATAGATTTCAAATGCCATTGTTTCTGACATGTTAATATATTACAACTTCTCAGGACAAAGGGCAATACCTATACAGAATGGAAAGCAGGGGATAATCAAACCCAGTATTTACCAATGAAGGAAAGCCAGACAACGGTATTAAGTGTGTTTTGTAGAATATAGAAAAGGGAAAGCAAATGTTATTCATTTCTTTTCCTCTAAAAGGTGAATGACAAGGAATAACTTGTTTTCAATCGACTGGCACGTTCATTAACATACATTTGGCCCACAACACTGCCAGGAAATTGGGTTCCAGATCATGTCCCTTCAAACAGAGTGTCCAGTGTCATGATATCAGGTTGTTCTCTTTCCAAGTCATGAAAGAATACATGGGGGGCAAGTATTTCAAATTTAGTTACAAAAATATAGTTTTGTGTCTCCAGTCTAAAAGTATACAGACCAGAAGTGCCAGATAAATCAAATCCTGTAAATGTGACTGACCATATAGGTATCTTTCTGGAAAAAAACCCCAGACTTTATAAAGATGACTGTATAACAGCCATTAATGGCACAGTAATGACACAATGCTAGGAGAAAAGAAGAAAGATTTTGGCAGACAGGCAATCTAGCAGTTAGAATTTTGCCTGAATTCAGCTTTGTCACCCATCAGTAGAAACTCTTTTAGTACTCAGTATGTTTCTACTACACGTCTCCTGTTTTCTGGTGTCTTAACTACAGGACTAGAAAGCAGCACTAGTGACAGAAATCACAGCTAAACCACAGGTAAAAATCTCTTTGAAACACAAAACAACACACCCTCTCACAGACACTCACAAAACATGGTCAGGCATAATTCTTTCTAACATCCTTTTTATATCTCAGTTTGCAAGAATAATTCTGCCTCAATTCACTACTTATGGTCTAGCTGGAATCCCACTTGTTACGATGGCTAACAACATAAGAGTCACTTCATCTTTTTGTAACTTCATAGCACTTACAATCTTCCCAGTTTCCTTAGTTTCCAAGGCCACAGAGGTGAAGCATGATTACAGGGGCTCAGAACAGCAACAGGAGGGACCTTTAATGGCCCCTTAATGATCTAATACCAATTGAAATCCCAACCTGTCAGTTTTTTCATCATTGCCTCTGCTTGCAAGTTATTGGTTTTAGACCCAGAAAGATAGATCTTACTTTCTCTTCACACTTTTTCATTGAAATGTCAAGTTTCATTCTCCTAGGGCTTCTCTACATTTACTCCTTCCAGAAAGACACTATATTGAAAAACCCAGAATATCTGTATAAAAAGATGGGAGGGATTATCAAGCACTGGGAGGCAGTGGCTGCTAGTTCAGAAAAAAGTACAAAAAAATGCTTCTGAAATATGCACTCATGGTGCACAGTGTTCTGTGCCGGAGGAATTGCATCTACTTTCTCCATTAACTGCATGGAGAGCCAAGGACGATCAGGTCTGCATTATTAATGCTCCATATCATACATTTTGGCCCTAAATATCAAAGTTGCCTAACTCTGTTTTAGTCACTAGAGTAATACAAAATCACTGCCAAAATCCGTGTCTTCTGTTAAATAGGGTGAAATTATGTTATGCTTTTACTAGATTAAACTGAGAAGTTAGCAGTGTGTTCTTAATTGAAATTCTTTTGTGCTTGGCACAGGAGAACTGAAACATCTTTCTTGAAAAATTAAAAAGCATCAAAAATCAGACTAATCCACTAATACTTTCGGCTTTTGTGTAAAAAGCACTGGCTGTTTCTGTTCAGCTATAAGCTAGTTATTTCCTTGTTCTGGTTTCATTCACATTGGTATAAATCTTTGTTCTATTTGAATGCATTTGTTAGGTATGCAGTTCCCAATTCTGAAAAGTGCTTCCTAGTAAGAACAGGATGTTAAGAACAGTAATCACACCCCTTCCTGGATCATAGCCATTCCAAGGAAATTAATAAACATCCTCATACCCAGCCTAACTTCACTGATTCCAAGATTTCCTTTCTTATTATTATTTATTCCCCAACTCTCCCATTTCATGGGCTATCACTCCACTTCTAAAACACTTGTATTAGAAGATACTGATGTTACTAGGGCATCTTCCACAATTTATGCAGAACCTGTGATGTAAAACCACATTCACTCTGGATATTCGGTGCATTTCAAGGGTTCAAGTGCCACCTCCTGCAGATGAGGGGCAACACATGCCGTGGAAGTGAATGAGCGGGCATTTGTCAGTTGAAATGCAACTTCCCTTTCTGAATGTAGGAATATCCATATGAGCATTGAGTTGGAAAAGACAACCTCCTGCGGTCCTGTCCAACTTAAATTATTTTATCATTCTAGGAGTAAACTGTCAAAGGAAAGGTATTCAAAGAATAATGATTTTTCCCCCCCTAAGTATCAGTGCCACAAAGCCTGCTCTAGATCTGAAGCTTTAGCTGTTTGTTTCCTTCCCTATACTGTTGCAGCTAACAAAGATTTTGAAACCAAATTCTAGTAAACAATTGATGACACATGAGCCAAGAAAAGATATGTATCTTCCACACATTGCAGTCCTTGGAAACAAACTTCTGCTGTACACCACGTACAAAAACTGTGTTTCTGGGGAAAATAACCCTCTAATATTAATCTCTGACTATCACGCCTCAGGCTTCATGAGTGAACATAGCACCTTCAAGAAAAATAAATTACTCATCTTTTCAGTTGAGACAACTGGAATTATTCCATGCTGGGGGTGCATTTGGTTTGCACTTTCATTTCTGTTAAGAAGCTGAATGACTCTGATGAAGAAGACCTATTACAGAGTCAGAAAACTATATACCCATGTGCCTCAATGACAAAGAAGAGAGTTGCAAAGAGCTGCTGAAGCAAAGAAGCATCAGGCAGAAGGTAAGTCCAAACTAGTGATGAGAAGAGGAACAGTCCTAGCCTAGGAAGGACTCTGGTTGGAAGAGGCTCTCCCAGGGCTGATGTGGAAGTTCCCATTTCTCCAATTAGCCGTATCACCCAGTGAGAGCAAAAAAGGGAAACTGACTGACATTAGAGAGAATAAGCGGTAGACTGGGATGGGATTTCCAGTGGTTCTACAAGCACCAGAAAGCAGCTGATGATAAATTGTTTTAAGCACCCAGAAAATGTGGAAGAGGTGACTGTGGACTCTTTGCCAACTGACATAATCATAATTCTTTAATCTGTGGTCAGCAGGCTAGTGCCTAAGCACAAACACTGACTCATTACTGCTTCCCTGTAGGCAAGGGTAATACATTAAGAGATGACCATAATGTAAAAAACAATTCCCATTCAAAGAGCCAGCATTCTATCCCCTCACTTCTCATTTTCACCTTAAATGTTCTTCTGAGAGTGGAATAACCACATACACCTTGTTCCAGTCCCCTGCCTGTGGATAAAATTCATTTTGTGAAAACACAAGAATGAAAATGAGTAACACAACCCTGCCCAGCAAATTTACCCTATATTATATGCATGTAGAAGCTGCTTACACACTTCCCTTGGAAAGAGTTGTTTGTCCTTCCCTTTATACTGTGAGGAAAGCACCTATTTGGCCTACTAATGTCTCTCAAGTCCAAAAAGATGCACTAGCAATCCTCAGGGGGCGAGCAGCAGTGGCTCTGGCTAATGACAGGACACCCAAGGAACTACCTGTCCTACCTGCTGGAGAGCTCATCCAGCAAACCACTCATGGCTACAGGAGATGTTAAAGCTTTACAGCCACATTTGTTCTCCCCCCCAGCAGCAAGCTCACACAGCATGGAAGTCTGGAGAACAATGTGGCACTAGAACATTCCGAGTGCACAGGATACGATAAAGGATGTCCAAAGACCTGCTACTGTGCCATTCACTAGCACTCTCAGCCTAGCCTTCTGCGCACTCAGCAGCTCCATGGCCGCACACCACAGAAAGAAAGAAACCAAAGAAATGCAGTTGTTGCTCAAGTTGCATGCTTACTTTTGATTCATTTAATCAAGAAACTGAATTACCATTACTGTTTTTCAGCACCGATGGTGCTTCACGTTTCTGAAAATGCCTTAAACACTTGCAAAGCGAGCTGTTGGTAGTCGTAAGCTTGGTTTATGCTATCTTGTGCAACTTCACAGTTTTAAACTTTCTAAGATACGAAGGTGGGAGAAAGAGTCTAAAAACATAGTCCCTGGATTACAAATACAGGAAAACATAGTTCATAATTTCTTAATAATATTTGAGTCTTTTATTGGTTTCAGGTGGATTTGTGTCTTCTTTACAACTCACTTTCCATGGATATGCTAGCAAAAAATTTAATGGCAGACACAGCCACCGAAACAAGGATTTCTAATAAAAGAGTAGAGAAAGTGTACCTAATGTATTTTAAAGTGGCAGTCCCAAAAGTCTGTGCTGACACATTTATTTTAAAGTTTGTTCTGAATACCACTAAAGTCTGTGGAGATCATTATGGAGGGTCTAAAGTCAAGCTACAGGTACATTATGATTCATGCTATTATTAATTTACATCATAGTAACACTTAGGAGCTTCATTTGTGATCAAAGGGTTTTTTTGAGTAAGGGATCATTCATAAAGAACAAAAACTGACCCCCATATTGATGAGCAATAATCTTAGTTTGAAGTATATTTTGAATACTCACTACAAATTGCTTCTGAACAAGCTACAAGCCAAACTACCCTGCAGACACTGTTTGGCGACTAATGCTGAATAATGAATAAATTCTAGAAAATTGCAAGCAGAAAGGCACAGCACAGACCAGATAATCTTTTCCTCGTGCTTTGTTCATCCATCTCTCCTCGGCAGGTACTTCTAGGGCAAGTTACCATGGGTGGTATTGATTTATTTGATTAATAAATGTCTGTTCACTTATTAAGCAACCAGTGAAATAAAGTCTCCCCGCAATAAAAGTATTCTATGTATTTTAGTAAATTAAATGGAGTCTTTTAATGCCTCAAACAGTAATGCACTTTTAGTAATCAGGTTCCCATCATATAATTTTAATGTAACTAGTTCAATCTTCAAATAATTTCAAAAATAAAATGAGATAAAATTATAATGTGTTACAGCTGGTAAGCAAAAAATTCTTCTGTTCTCCAATACTAGGTCAGTACCTTCAGGGCTTTAAGCATCATACAGGGCATACTCTGTATCTGCTAATAAATGATACAGAAGTCAAGCCATAAATCCAGTGCAATAGGATGTTTTAGCATCAAAGCACTTCCAGGTTTATTGTCAACCACACCAAACTTCAGCAAAGTCACCTCAAGATCTTTCACTTTAAAGTGTTCTTTCAATAAAAATACAGTGAGATATCAGAGATAGGAGATAAAAATCACATCAACATTTTAAAATAAAAACATTTTAGAGGAGGAAAGTTGTATAGAAACTAATTTGCTACACATGTTTTACACATACAATATATAAAGGGGTTTCTACAACAACATATGGAAAGTATCTGAATCAGTGAGACAATGACCTTCATAAATCACTCCAGGTTCCAACTTTAAATTATGTCTTGTTCCCTCTCTCATGGGGTGTTCACTGCATCTCATACAAACTCATGGTTATGTGTGCAGTATTCCTAGCTTTATAGGGAATGATGTCATATCAACACATCAGAGGGTATGTAAAATGAAGAGTAAACACATTTTTACATGACTCTGACCAGATGAACCCACGTACTTCACTCTATCACTTCCCTTTGGCTTAAGGGAATATTTTTTTTTCCTTTGTACGTGATTTATTAAATGGAATCACCAAAACTTCAGGGGATTCCACTTTAGACTTTATTTATGCAGCAGCTCACTGTGGGTGGCAATGGCCAAGAGTAATGTGGGACAGAAATCCCATTTCCCTAACCTCAGGTACATGAAGGCTGCAGGTTCATGCAAGCCAAAATAGAATTGCCCATGAATACAATGAATTTATGGGATTTTGAACAAAAGCATGTTACAATTCAGTTAAGACAGCTGCCTGTGGCAAATCTTACCTTTCCCTTCTGGTCACAGATATGTGTAGTGGACAAACATACTCCATACTAGCAGTGTTTTGGTTTGCCTTCAAAAGCTACAACCGGGCATATTCCTCTCCTAAAAATAACATATGAAGAGAGTATATAACTGCACATGCTCCAGTTTTATCTCTTGTTTTCAGTAGACCTCTACATGTTCATCCTGTTTGCATAGTCTCATATGAGCACCTTTAACACAATTTTGCCCCGTGATTTTAGATAATATCAATGTATATTTAATTGCCTGATCAGTGTGTTTCTTCTCTAGAGCTTTCTTATCCATAAAGCTCTTCAGAGAAAACTTGCAGTAAATTTAGTCAACAATTTAGCAGTCATTACTTAAAAATGTTGTCAAATCCAAAGTTTAGTTCTACCCATAAAGGCTATTATTTGCACCCAGCACGTTCTCATTCAACAGCTGCTAAAAAATATTATCATAAGGTGTATATGTATATGCAAAGGTGTATACATATGCTGTATATGCAAAGTCCTATACACCCATTGCCTTTCTAAAGACAAATGCAAGAATTTACATCATGCTTCATGGATATGATTGATATCATATCCGATATATTTCTATCAAATTATTGTTTATCTTAGTGAAATTTTAGTGAAGGCATGATATAATAAAAGCAGAATTTTACAGTGCTGGCCTTGAACATACATAGGTTTGAACAGTATATGATTTCAAAATATTACTGAACATATAATAAGAATATAACCCTTTGAAAGGATGCTTGAACTACTACTATTACTACTGTAGTTAATTTGTGAACCAACTGAACTTGTTCTGGAATACACTGACCACGATAAACACAAAATCCTAACACTCAGTGAGGATCACACTTCAGAAGAAATCACATATCCATCTGTACATTCAGTTGTATATGGTAAAATAAACAATGTTTCTCCAGCTTGCTAACTAGAGATTTATAAATTAATAATGTCACTGATTTGCTTAAACATTTAAATCTCTATGGTTCAAGATCTTTGCCTCAAGCAACCAGATATTTTTTAAAGCAATTAGACCAAAGAGTGCTAAGTTGCAGTTCCACATAATGGCTGTGTGAAAAAACAAACAAATATTTTCCAAGTTTGCTACCAAATAGGTGCAACTAAAAATAAAAAACTGGTCTTAAATATATAATTTTTTACATAATAGATAAATAGATGGTGATTACATTTTTACTAATATGATACTGTTTATTTCTAGTGACCTGAATTTGAATTGAGCTTTAATTTGAAATTGTTACATAGTTGTTGGAACTTAAAAGAAATGAGGTGTCAGTCTGCAGTCCAGAGATGATTCTGGTGTCTGACCTGAGACCAGAGATTTTGTCCTCCCTTTCAACCCGTATTTCCAGGCAAAGTTAATAACATCAAACCCCAGACAAAAAGAAAGACTTATGATATTCAGCTTTAAATCAAGATTTAATTTGGATCCACAGCATATAGGTGCACAGCCACATTGCAATAAAGACAAATCAATAAGCCACAACTGTGTAGTGCAGGTAGCTGTGAAGAGAAAGAAAATACTACCAGAGCTGTTTCTTAAGCAAGATATGGTATTTTTCACTTTTCTGGAGGCAAACAATTTAGCTTCCCACAAGGGTGGCATGGTTTGTCTCATATTTTGAGAAATACAGATCAGCTTTCTGGAAGTAACCAACAGAGCTTCAGCAGCAGTTTTGTGCCCTCTCTGAACAGAAGCACACAGGTGAGTGGACAAACATTATGAACAGCTAGTGGGCATAAAACCAGCCACTTGGAAACAAAAATTCTTGTTCATGCAGCTGCATGTTAATGATCTTCTCAAGCATAGCTCTGAAATTCATGTTACAGGTCTATCTCTTTTTTTCCATATGCAGAGCCAAATTTAATCCCTTGGATAACTCCCCTGCCTTCATTAAACTCTGCCAGTTTACACCACATAGAATGAGGTAAGGAACGATTTCCCCCTTTTTAACATAACACGGATGAATTTTTCTATATGTAATATCACTCAAATATATAAACTGATTAAGTAGCAGAAATGTAGATGCTGGATTCCCATTGCTAAAGGGTGTATATATATAACTTCTTTTTTTCTTTTTTTAATGCATTTAAGTTAATGGAACTAGAAGATTCTTATTTGAGATTCATCATGACTGAACAGAGTAGCTCAGGCTTGCTGATGTCTGGTTATCTTCACTGAAACTAGCCACATGAACACTGCCAAATTTATCACTTCTTCTTAGAATGTCTTGTTTGCATCATGCATGTGCCAGAACAACCGGGTCAGGACTTTCCCCACCAGCTTCTGCACTGCAGTCCAACCTGACTTCCTCCCCTAAAGTGGAGGGACCAGAAAAAATTTCTGAATGTAACAGCTAGTAAATCCCTTTCCAACACACTATAATGAGGCCCTGCCAATAATTCCATAGTCAAAAGGTAAGCGTTCCTTTAAACCATAATCCTGATATTGAATTCCTGTAACAGAGGGAAGGAAAGGCATCTTTCAATTTAAAATATCTCTTCTCTAGACCATAACCAGAGAGGGAAATTTATCACAAAATAATCAAACCATTTTCTAATTATGAAACACTGAAAAATCTGGAAGTTTGGAGTTGGGGGTGGGATGGGGTGTGTGCGCTGTTTGAAAATTATACTCTTTCTCTCTTTCTTCTTTCCATCCCCATCCCTTACTCAAAGGCTAAAGAAATTCAGAGATTCAAAACTTCCTATGCAAACCACCCCTCAGTGGGCACAAAGGTCTATTTCCAACAAAAAGAGTGACTTGGATATACACGAAATTACTGCCACAGGGGTCAAAAGCTTCCCTGACATGACTGACAAAAATTAGTCTTTGCCGTGCCTTATGCAAATTGCTCAAATTTGTGTTTTACCTGTCTACATTTTATCTTCAAGGACATGCTTACTTACAAAAACAGTAGTGCATTGTGTCCACACAGCTGCAGGTCAACTCCTGCACCACTTAAATCATGGGAACAATTAGAATATTCAGCATCTTGGGAAAAAATACTTTTGCTTGCATATTTAGAAGCCTAACTTCAGACAAGTGATCTGTTAAGTTTCCATTATGGAAGTAAATTATAGCATATAACCAGCCCCTCAGCTTGTAAACCTGACACAGATTCTTTTTCTTCCCCCAAGAATCACAGATGGTTCAAGTGGCCAAATCCAGATTTATTGCATGAAGTCTAAGTAATTAGCCAAAGTTCTATAGTTTTCTTACAAACTGGTAGGGCAGTGACCATGTTCGGTATTCTCTGAACGGGTGTGATCAGGAGGGTCTCGACCCATAGACACAGACTCTTTTCTCCCAGTGAGCACCAGCCACTACTGCCAACAACTTTAGTGCCTCTGCCAGCTAGGAAGGTCTGATAGGGAGAATGTTTTCTTAAATTATAGACACCCAGAAGTAACACTGCTGCCCTATAAGCCTGTTTCCTTCTTTCAATGTCACATGGTCTGTAGCGCTGAATAGGACTCATGACAAGTTTCAATCATCAGTCATTTTGTCAAAAAAAACCCAACAATTTTTTCCTCTAAACACAACAACCAAAAACCATTAGGGGGAAAAGGTGAAAACAAAATGTCCTCACGGCCCTTTGCCTGTCTTAAAATAAAAGTGCTACGCAAAATATCACATTGCACATTTAAAAAATAACCTCCTTGCCCTTGTATTCCTACCCTGCTTCAGGCTATTGACAAGAACCCTCATAAACCGCCACTCAGCAGCAGCATCTGGCAGTTTTTAAAGTTCCGTAATAAAACTAAGAAAGGGTTGATCAATTTGCTTGACACTTAAAAATAAATCTAGTTCAGCCAGGGATTAACAGCAGAATTTTTAGGCCAAGGAATTTTGCCAGCAAGAGTTATACAGGAATAAATACTAACAAATCAGATTTCTAATAGAGTCCTGGTCTCAATTTTCATTATATAGAAACTATCATATCTAAATAATACAGATTTCCTTCAATATCATAGAATCAAAAAGGGTTTCTTCAGTGGGCGGTTGCTTTAGGGACCCTGGGTTCTGACGATATGTAATCTGTTTTCAAACCCAGGTTTTGTCAAAAAGTTAAAAGCCTCATTAGTTAGGCATGAACATGCAGAAGTTGCAGGCTCCATAGGTCACGCCAGAAAAGCTGATAAACTTCTGTAAGGCCTCTAATACTTTTTTTGCTCATGTTGGTTACAAATTTGTAAGCACCTGAGAACTACACTTAGTACCTCATAGGACATCATCGCTCTTGACAGCCTTCTGGAGAGCTATCGGTCTCAGGTGAACTTCTGATGCAATGAAGATCTCACTACATCTAGAAGTGCAAACTATTCAGTCATTTTTGCTGTTTTTGTAAAGATAAAGGCATTTCTTAATAAAAACGCTTAGGTAAAACAGAATTAAGGCAGGGGATACACTGTTCTTTAAAATACACATCCCTCAAATGTCAGAAAATCTGGAAATTTGTAGTTAAGCTCCTTATCTCTGATCCTGTAACTTCACTGCTCCATCTCAAACAGTTTATGCCAACTCTATTTGCTATACAGACAACACAACTCTCTACCCCAGCATCGGATTTTCACACTAGACAGCAGATTATTCTCCTTCGGTGCCTTCAGATATTGAAGGGAGCATGACATCTGGAAACAGACTTGCTCTGGTGGAACTAGTATGGATGGGAACAGACTAGAATTTGACACTGTACTCTCAGTTTGAAGATGCAGGTTTCTGCTGAACTTCCTTAACTGCAGGCATAAAGCATTTTCCAAGAGATGAAGAGTGAACCTCTGCTCAAACTGCTTGGATATCTTGATCTACATGCCAAGAGTTTTCCGAGCCAATAAGAAAGAACATGCCAGAGTTAAATTGAAATGAAACTGGCTACATTACCTGTGTAGTTTTTGCGTTTCTCTCTGGCTGTCTGTGCTGCTGATTGCTACCATTTGATTTCAGCTGCCTTGGGCACTGCTCCATCCAGTTCAAAATTAATTCTCACAGTGGCCAAAAAACTTAGGAGACTTCTGCACTGGGGTCCCCAGCCCATTTTGAGAGATCCAATAGGCTCAGATCAGCATCTGCACATTTTACTGCTATCCAAAGTAGAACAAACCTCTGACTATTTTGAGATTCACACATCACCACTATACTATTATTTCTTAGACACTCAGTGTTGCCAATAGAAATTAAACAAGCTTTGTAACCTATAGTTATTGCTACCCATGAAATACAACAAACTGCAATGCAGAGAACACAGCTGCACTTACTTTAGTTCCACAGGTCTACACAGATTTGTCAGATTTGATGAATTCTGGTTACACTGAAATATTCTTCCCCTTGTTCATGGTCAGAAATCTTCCCCTGATGTGCATTTTTCTCTATAACACACTACACCTAGGGGACAGGAGGAGGCTGGCAGCCTTACCTTTTAACTCCTCGTCTGTCCCAAGAGCTTATATCACACTGCAAACAGCAGTTTTATGGAAACACAGCCTAGCCTAGTAGTAACGTACCATGTACCTTCAGCTATAAACATTAAATCCAAGAAAATCCAACAACAATCTTTTCATTTTCCACTATTTTCCCCACACTGAGAACAACGTTCAGGTTGACGTGTTGGGCATGGTACTACACAGCTTCAGCAAGGAATGTTGCTCACGTAAACGCAAAGCAAAATGTGATGAGTAAGTAGGACACAGATCGCAGGGAAGCCTGATCTGGCATGGGGAAAGCACAGCTGAACAGCCATCAGGTTACTCTTGTCTCAAAACCAGAACAAGACCCCAGAAGGGAATATATCTATTAATTAACTCACTAAACAGATCATGTTGTCTTTCACCTACTAAAAAACACACTTTTATCTTGGCTTTTGTGGGTAAAGCCAGGGGAAGAAAAAAGGGTTTCAGCTACTTAGGAAACTCATCCACACTGAAACATGTTGGCTTAAAGCACAGTAGGCTGGTCACCACCCAAAGGCACTAAAATTGACATCCCACCAGCTTCTCTCCTGAATGTGCGAGCAAGGCGCACCTGGACCCAACAGAGGCAGTAGTTTGCCCTGTTCCTGGCTGTTGAGACCGGGAGCCATGCACATGTGTTTGGGTCAGAGACCACCCATACGCTTGTCCTCACAGTGCAGGCAGGTGGGCATGGGCCTGAAGAACACTTCAGAAGTCAAACAGCGATTTAAAGAGGGATGGGAGGAAGCTCCTTTGGGATGAGGGTAGGGGGAGGTAGTAGGGGTGGTATTTGGTGGGTTAAAGTTTGTTTACTTTTAAAAAATGACACTTCATATATAGAAAGCACTAATTTCCTATTCCAGTATTACGTTACATGGTTTAGATCGGCTGACTTCAAAGCAGTAGCATTAGTTTACACTGACCAAGCATTAAATAAATGTTTTTATTAAAACTGTAATAGTTTGAGCTACAGACTTCTTAATTTTTCCTGTGATCTTGTTCTAATTGCTCACTGCTTGCTAATTTAAAGTGTTACCAGTCTGGGGTTTGTTACTTTCTTTCCATTTCCACCCAACATGATAAAAGTAACTGTAGTTGGAGAATATTTTTTACAGTCAGTAAATGCAAAAGGCTCTAAAATACTCTTAAAAAAAAAAAAAAAAGCTTTTATAAGAAGTGAGATAGACATTTCTTTATCATTTAAAGTACTCATGGCTCAAAAGTTGACATATTTTTGTGTGTTAGCTTATTGGATCAGACATGGAGGCTATTGTTAAAGAAAGTGGAAGCAGATTGTGGGAAAGAATGTCGTAACTGCAGACACAGAAACACATTTCACTCTCACTGAAGTTTGTGGTAGTGATTGGTTTGACCCTGAGGTGTTGCATGTACAGTAAAAGTGGTCTGAAAGCAGCTGAGACTGGTTTAAACCTAAAAAAAAAATTAGGAGCTCTTCACTGGACCATAAAAAATAAACAACTAAGAGACTGAACCTTATTGCGAAAGGGACATAATGCAATTATCATTACCTCACATTAACTTTACACAGATTTCACAAACACTACTTTTCAAACTCACTACCTTGCATTACTTCTTAAGCAAAATTAAATAGACAATAAAAACAAATATTTGGAGGTGTTTGCATTATTTCATAGAGCTATCCATTAACAGCACCTGAAAAAAAGACAATTTCTGGTTGCACTTTGCCCTGTGAAAGAAAAAATTGACAATTTATAGGCTTAGCATAGCTTTTTCTCAACTTCTCATATGATCAATGATAATAATAAATAAATAAAGCTTACCCTTATTTTCTCTTGGTCCTCCAAAATAAATGAAAGCATTACATTAGCCTCCTCCTGAACTCTGTGGCTGGTGAAAAAACCCAGGAGATGTCTCTAAAGTTTCATTCCTTACAACTGGTGCACCAATAATACTTTTGTGGTTGTAATAAATTGTTTTGCCTGAGACAGTTTTAATAAGAATAGATCCCCTTCCAATTCTATTGTGGTTAACGTATAGAACAACTCCCTCATTCTATATAAATTAGGGTTTTTATAATGAAAAAACTCAAGGCTCCACAAAGAAATGAAGATGTGTCCCTTCACATATTTACAAGACAAAGGTTTTGGAAGAATATCCAAATAAAACTGGCAACATATCAGTTTTTCAAGGATATTTATAGATACAAATGAATCTGCACCATTTGAATTAGTTATGCATTCTGTATGATCTGTGTCTAATTTAAAATGTAAAATCACTAGTACTCATTCCATTGAATGCAATGTGCAGTGTCCTGCTCAACTAGTTAGAAACTGAGCAGAGCAAATAACAGTGACTTATTAATAATTTCTAAGACATACCTGACAAAACGTTTAGAAATAAAAATAAAATTCACAACCAAAGTCATTGTCAGAGATAGATGCAGGAATCCATTCCTGTTTGTTTCAGAAGGCTGTGGTTCATACTAATTCTCCTTTAACAAAAGATTTGTCCCTCCCCCCCTCTTCTGGGAAGAACACTTACTAGCATCAGTAGGGTTTTTTCACAATAGGTACTTATATTACCAAAAAAAACCAAACAAAACAAAACAAAACAAAACAAAAAAGGAAAGTAAGAAAAAAGAAGAAAAAAAAATCTAAGGAATATATTTTCCTTTCACAAAATGCAGGAAAAAATGAAAAACTGTTTCAGATTTTGAGTTCTTCAGTGTGTGAGTAGTCTGTAAAAAACATGACATGGACTTGATTGTCTGAAAATAAGAAGGAAATTCCTCTATGTGTCTCACATCGGAACCTTGTCAACTCTTAGCAAGGCATTCAAAATCACTAATCACTTTGGAAAATCAAAAGCATTGAGCCCCTCCAGAGTAAAACCAGTAAGACAAGACAGTGCAACTGCAGTTAAACTGAGATACCATGACTGTTCTTTTCAAGGTGTGATCCTTCCATCCAAATTTCTAAGTGAGTTTTTTTCATGAGGATGGATGCAATGATTTTTTTCATGATTGGAATTGCAACAACCTGTCAAAGACTGCATGGTGGCTACATAATCAGGTATTTCTCTGCAGTATAATGATACAGAAACAACAAATCTGTCCCTCTGTGTTCTAAGAGACATAGCACAACCACAGCAGAAAGCAATAAATGAAAACAATTTTTGGCATTTAATTTTTTGTAATGTTTAATTAACAGGGATACTACTTTTTTATTTATATACATATATCCTGATCAAACATTAAAAAAGCAGATGGCCACAAAGAATGCTATGCCATGTTTAACCATTATATTCAATAATAAAACCACAACATTCAGAGCAACTACAACAAAATCAGTGCTTCTTTAATAGCTTCATTTGGGATGTGAGCTAAGAACAGTCACAGTGCTACAACTACTAACATACCTCCTACAAACAGACTAAATACTAGGCAACAAAAAAAATGCCGGAACAGCAGATTACCTTTTTTGCTACCATTCACTGTTGGAATGTTGTTTTACTGCTCAGACAATGGCTCCTGCCACCTCTTTGCCTTTGATTTAAATTAGGGACCTACATTATGGAGTTCATCTCACCTGCTAGAGCCCGTCTTTTTTGTGCAAATAAACATCAATTGTATTAAGCCAACACTGTAGCCAAGAACTGTAAAACAACCTTTGGGAAGTCCAGACTGAGTAAGGTATCAGACAAGGCAAAGCACACCATCCCTCCCATTGCAGGAGCCTATTTATCTCTTTAGCACGTCACTTTATAGTTGTTGGGGGTTTTTATCCACATCTCAATCTTTTTCCCAATGCTGAATGAACATTGGTTCCAAAATCTCAAAGTTTTATGCCAAAGAGAATTCTAGGCAGACCTAATGAAGGCACACCTGCAGAAGGCACTCAGCTGCCTTGCCTGTCTTATCTTGCTTCATCTCCCTCTCTCTCTTACAGTTATATCCTCTATTGCCACATTAAGCCCTTCTTCCTGGGCTGCACATCACATCTGCCACATTGCCTTTAACCTAAGAACATTCCATTTTAAGCAGCTTCCATCAGTCCAACCCTCAACAAGCAAGAGGCTGAGTATAGACACAAAAGAGATTGGAAAGCGCACAACCTAGAGCGTGGATGCAAAAGAATAGTTTTCTGGTAGTGTAAGGGCAGAAAACAAAGGAAGAAAACAATACAATGAAATGATAAGGAAGAGAGAAAGACCTGGCAAGGGAAAAAGTGAAAACAAATGAAATCTACTAGTACCTGATCTTATCTTTGCTGTCATCTTGGGCAAAACTGCCAAGGGTGATGGTTTCAATGAATATGAAAAAAAATATTTCGCACATTTCTGAGAAGTTGGAAAACTTACTATCCAGTTGGATCATATTTTTTTTTATCTGAGTCCCCAGTTAAACTTTGTGTTCATATTTTAGCATTTCAACCTAACAAAAAATTGAGAAATACTTATTTAGGAAAGAATAGAACAAGCAATTTAAAATGCAGAGAATCAAAATAATATGTCTTGAGAATATCTACTAATATTTCCCAACAGTTTACACTACTTACAAAGTCATAAAATATCAAAAAAGGAAATTAGAAGCAAGAAAGGAAAACCAAACGTCTTCAAACGAGATTCGAAAACTATGCCTATGCAAACTGAAGGCAACTACAGTTGACAATAATCTATCAAAAGAGTATTGCATGTGAAACTATTGAACCGATATATCATAACTGTGGTTTTTGGAAGCAAAGTTATAATCTTAAACTGCAAAAGATATTTTTTGGCATAGGTGAAGAACAAAAGAAAATAGTAAAGTGTTTAAAAGATAGATGTAATGAAATTATAAACAATTTAGACTGTTGACTTTTTATTATCCAGTACTTCACAAAGCAAGGATAGCATGAAGCAGCAATTTAGAATTAAAAAGAAAAAATATTTCTGATGAGTCCTTCAATAGATGATAAAATTGTGCAATTTTTTAATTAATATTGGAATCTTGGTAAGTGCCAAAAATATCTTGAAAGACTTAATTCACTAGGTAATGTACAGAACACAACAAGGTATCAGTAAGCCAGATAGCTTGACAGCACTCCACGGTATAATCAAGAAAAACCTTATGTGGAATTAACTTAATACAAAGCTAAACAGTAGTCCTCTGCCTTTTCTAATTTCCTGATCCAAATATATTTTGCAATGGATCTCAGGCTCCTTGATAGTGAATCTAAGCTCTCTGGAAACGTGCTTTTTCCCTCTTAGCTGATCTTTGCAGACACTCTTTAGACACGTGTACCATTGACAGCAACTGAACTAGTAACTTATGAAGGCAATAAATGCCAGTTGATACTGTTTTAGTAAGCAAAAGACAGTTATCAAAGTTATCAAAGACACTTGACTTCCTTCTCAGGGGTTATTACAGAAGAAGTAACAGCACATATGTAACAGATACAGACTTTTTTACAAGATCTCTCACTTAATTCCACATTGCATTCAGCTTAAATCACGAACAAGTGAAATGTTCCTAAGATAGCTTAAAACCAAAGGGTTAGTGTCAGTATTAAAAAAAAATAAAAGCATCGAATGGCATTTTTTCTTGTGAGTTCTATCGTATTAAGTCTCACTTAAATGAGCACTGTTTATACTCCAAAGTCCTTAATGATGATGGTAGATATAGTAAAATCCAGCAATAACAAGGAAGACAGCTTTTTAAGACAAACTGATCTGAATTTACTAGTAACCTGCATCCTTTCAAATTATATTATTTTCAGTTCTGTGAAATGTAAAGTAATGCATTTGGGAACATGACGTGCAGGCCATACCTACTAAATGGGGACCAACAATCAGGAGTCTAGGCAATTAATGAAAACCAATTTCTCAGAGCTGTGCTGTTACACAAGTGAGTGTCATGCTTTTCAGGCGCATACAGAAAGGAATATGAGTAGGAGACAAGACAGGATCTCATCTCTGCATGCAACAAAGCACAAGGGTGCACCTCATCTGCTTTGGTATGTGTGTTTTATCTTTTTTCAAAATTGTTTGTAAAAGCATAAGTAAAACTGAAAGCAGCATTTTTCCTTCCTAGTCCAAAACAGAACACACTTAAGAGATGAATCAAGACTTTTCACCAATTTTTGGCCCCCTAAAACAACACAGTGAGCAATGTCATTTGTCACATTTGAGAAAAAAAATGGCCACTGTTCCTGCAAATAGGTGTTTCATGCACATTTGTGAAACAGAAAAAAGGCTGCTATAACACCTGGAAATGAATAAAAGAAAACTTTAGCTTAGCAGCACACAGGGTACAGAAAAACAGGCAGCTTTTCATTGTATCCCCAGCTCAGCAATTGCTTTTTGGTTGTCATTGTCACATTAAAAAATGAACAATTAAAATACTCAAAACCCAGTATTTTCCTCTCTCAAATCAAAGGTTATTTTTAGGTGAGTACGGTTACCTTTAGTACTAAGCCATGATGAGGCGTGGATCACAGCATCAGACAAGGTTAGGGTTGCCTCACTACCTGCACTACAACTGTTGAACACAGGTGGATTACAAGGGAACAGCTACCAAGATGAAATAAAAGACGTTTCTGTCAAGCAACCCACCTAGAAATTCCCTCACATTCTCCTGTAGTTTGAAGGCTCAAACTTTCTGCAAGCACTTATCAGCAAACTCTTTTAAGAAGTGAGATCTTCCTGAGAAACAATCATGACTGAGATAATGACTAAGAGGAAAACTCATTTATTGTGTGACACCACAGACACTGCCACACTTACACATCCCTTCTGCTATTCACCGTCTGCTTCTGTTTTCACAGGTGGCCTAGGATATGAAACAAGATAATAATTCACAATGATCACTTCTCATTCATCTTGCTGACAACAGTTGTAAGGAAGGGGACCAACCACATTACCTCTGCCCTCCATGCAAAAGACTAACAAAGAAGAAAAAACAATTACATTAATCTGTGAAATATTCTTTTATAATTTCTACAAAGGCAAATATGAGAGAATAAATGCATATGCTACCTATACAATGCATGATCTAGTTTACAGTGCATTAGAGAAAATATGCCCAGCAGCATATTGTTTAGATATATGGGTCACATTGACTTTCTGGCTGCTTATCATCAAATGCCAAGAATGGGCATGCAGAATAACATTTGCTTCTTTTATTCTTCATCTAATGAAAATTATTTCCTATAGGTACTTAAAACATAAGAATCTTAAGGAACACAAAAGATTTCTACTACAGGATTTGCTTTTAAATTTTATTTTTTCCCCTAACTTGATTTCTGACATCAAAAGAGCAAAGGAAATAAGAACAGAGGACTCATTTCTGATTAAAGACGTACCAACTAAAGAACATCCTAATTAAGGAATGATAAATTGTCTGGGGTTTAACAAAGACGTTCCTATTTTCTAGATTAATTTTTAGTCTCCAGAGTGAGCAGATTTTCCAACATAAACCAGAAAAGGTTAGCGGGATGCAGATCACATGCACTGTTTAGCATCATCTTTTCCAATGTATGTCCTGACTTGTGCTAGAATATGCCACTATGTCAGTGCATGCAACCACGATCAGTGGCAATCCTTCCCATTTTTCAGCTTCTCTGATGTTCTCCTTTGAGCCTCCTACCTTTTAATTTCATACTCTGTGAACACAAATACATTAGTATGATTCTGGTTATTCACCCAGTGCTTTCAGTATGTAGCACATACAAAGATAATCAAATGAAAGGGAGATACAATGGCTGTTTGTGGGTTTTTTTCCTGCCTGGATGAAGAGAAGGAAGCAGGAGTGACTGCAGTCCAGCTCTTCATTTTATATTTCTCCTCATGAGCTCAGTTTCTGACCTTTAAGTAGAATTATTGCTCTTTTTACCATGCCTCCATTTATTGAAGAGGCCACTTTTCTACATACTATATTGAACCAATGTTGGCAAACATATTTATTGTAATAAATGAGTTGTGACTAAGAACTTCATAATTAAATCGTAATATTTCTTCTTCAAATCCAAGCTTTTACCACTCCATCTAATGGAGAATGCCTGGCAGCCTGTGACAGCTACACAGTTATAACCAAACAAAGCCATGATTTCCTCCCATTCAGCAGAATTTCAGTCTCAAATATCAGTAATGTTTTCCCTTTGTGGACATAATAAAATCGTTTTCATTGTTCATATGAAGGACAAAACTTTTCTTTTGTTAACATGAAAAATAACCTTCCAAGCCTGTCTCAGGGCATTTAATAAGGATCCACGCAATTAACTTTGGAACTTTAGTGCAGGAAGATCCTGTATTTTTTTTAGATTCATTTGCATTTTCTTTCCAACTGACCTTAGTCAAATTACAATATCAAACTTTCATCCCTCAGACCCCATGTGAGTTTTCTAAGAATCTGTGGAAGGTTAGAGTCTTACATTAATTGGACATACCTGGCTGGACATAAAAACGAGGGGTAGAAAAAGTCGCCAAACCAGCATTGAAGATTTGCATTAGGAACATTTATATCTGCTTCTTCATGTGGTTTCCATTCTGCACTTAAAATGTAACTCTGCATGGGAAAAAAAAAAGTTTTGTTAAAAAGTTCTGCTATTGCTAAACAAGGTCTCATTTGCATCTGCTGACAAAAGGTTTTATTAGCATAACATTGGAAAGCCAATGAAACCAACAGCAGCAAAAGAGCAAACTGTCCTGATGACTTCATTTTTGTTAATGACAAACAGAAAGAACTACATGATCATTGTCAAACAAGCTCTGGGGCTGATCCAACTCAGTCTGGTGCCTACTTGATTTCAGTGTTTGACTTCAGGAAGATAATTATTGGGATCCAAGTGTGTAGCATTACCAGTTACTATAATTTAAAAAAAAACATTATCAGGTTAGCTGGCTGTCATCTACATTTAGTAAACTCACTTTGTACTTAATTCCATGCTCCACTTGCCTTTAAATTATCCTTTCCTTTTATATTTGTTCCAAACTCCTAATAATATTGCAATGAAGCTCATAATCATCCCAAGTTTTCTTTCTGCCTTGCCTTAAATATGCATATTAGCTGAGATATTCTTGAGGGACAACCTGACTAGACAGACATACTGAAAATACTTGGTATTATACCTAAAGTTTAAATATAAGCTTTTTCAGAACTCTGGGAAAGATATAATCTAATTCTCCTTCTCTCAGTTCGTCAAGATCTGAGTTCCACTTTTCTTTCATTATGGGAGCATCTATATCCTCATTTCTATTTTCTTTCTTGCTTTTATCTCTTTGTTTCAGATGAACTTTGATGCAAGCTAAGAAAAGCATACTCTTGGGAAACTTGCCTATACTATTTCTTAAACTCCTCCTCTCCCTCCTTTGCACATATATGCAGATGTGGGAAATTTATGACACTGGTAGAATGTAACAGCAGCCATATGGGGTCCCATCAGCAGTCCATTGAGCTCTGTACCCTTTCTCAAAAAGTGGTTAGACACATGACAGGGGAACAGTACAAGAACACAGCAAGCAGCTGGGGACACTGCTCCGGAGTGTGCTTGCAGCTGCTACCATTTCTCAACTTCAGAGTCTTCGCAGGCAATACCTTCATAGTGTGTTTATAGCAAATGATGAAGACTCACTGACCCTACCGACGGATATAAGTAACCTGCTCTGTGACCATGCCCAGAAAAATTCTGTCCTGTACAACTTGCACGGTAGAGACTTCACAGGCATGGATCTGATCTAGGACCTTCCATATTAAAAGAATAATGTTACTCTCAGGCACATAACCACCAGCCTAAATGACATTCTAAGCAAGTCTCTATCACTGTAATCAGAAGTTTTCAAGGAAGCAGAAGACAATTAAAAAACACAACCACAAAAGGTATCACAGTGGATAAGGATGTTTTATATCTCAATTTTATACTTAATAATCTATTTGTCTTTCAACTAGCTAACAAAAACAAAGAAAATAATGGAATATTATAGTGATCTGGGACATATTCTGAACTTCCTTAATAACATAAAAATTATTTACAAAAGAGGGTTGTGAATGACAAAATAAATCTGGAAGAGGGGAGGGGGATGGAAGCTAACACAGTATAGATGGAGAAAAAATAATTGATAACAGCAATAGTCAACTGGAAGAAGAATGTATTGTCAAAAAGAGTTATTGTTATTATGTATCTATATTGCAACAGTGCCTGGAAGACCTGCTGAGAATGTGGCCCTACTGTATTAGGAGTTGTGTAAAAACAAAATAAAACAAAACAAAACAAAAAAACAAACAGCTTGAGTCCAGTCCCCAAAGAATTCTTTCTCTGACAGCAAATCAGTAAAGAACGGCTTAAAGTTACATTATGTCATGGACCACAGAGGTGGTCCTCTGCTGTTAATTATGTATAAAGTCACAACTGTTAACAATGTGCTTTTATACTGTGCCCTTTACAGTAACACTGCTAGAAAAATACAATGAAATGGGAAATAAATTCAAATATGAGAATTATAAATAATTTGGGGGCTGATTTACATGGAAAAATTCAGAGTGTTAAGTATTAAAAGTAGGGTATGAATAAAAGGTCTTTTCAAACATTTACAGTGAAAACTTGGAAATGTGAAGTGAAATAAACATCAGAAGTGCTTTTGAAAGGCAGAGAGAAAACAGTTATGTATTATTAATGTGAATAGAATGTCACCCTCAAGGGCGAAACTCTACGGTATTACCATATCACAAAGGTTGTTTTTTCCTTGTGTAACAAGACCAACTACTTCATATCCAAAAGTAGGAAATCATAACTACCAGATGGGTAGCATTTCCTCATATGACTGCATCATTGGAACAAAACAAAAAGCAAAACCAATAAATTATCAAATTGCTACAGAATCTGCCTCAATCCTGCATAACAGAAAGCAGAAATTAGGCTCCGTTAATAGAAAATCACATTTTTCAATCTATGCTATAGATCCCCTCCAGTATATCTACGTATATTAAAGCAGGCAGCAAGAAGCTTTCTGTTAGTTGTCTAGTACACAAATGACATAGTATTGTTTAATGCTTCAGTAGCTTTGACTCACTTTGCAAAGAGATAATCAGGGGTTGTAATTTTGTTGATCGTAGGTTTGGAAATTGCTTTAAACAGAGAGAGATGTTTCTTCTGAGTTTTACTGCTGTGGTAGCTTTCACCCCTTTTAAGCCAGGCCTTATTTTTTCTGCCTAAACGCACACGTACTTGATAATTAGCAGAATCTGAGTTAAACTTGTATCTTCAGTACCCACTTCCCAGGTGGCTATCACAAACAGGCACTGGAGGGTAATTAAACCAACAAGATTGCAGCAAGTGGAAAGCTTGCTTATCTTGTACTTGTCAGCATGTATATAACACAGCCTTCCTCTCTGCCAGGATCCCCTAAAGCTCCGCAAAATTGGAACCTCCTGCTTCAGCTGATTGTTTGGCAAATTGTTCTTGTGCTACAGCTGAATGCAGGGGTTTTGGCCACAGATTATTTTTGTAATATTTTTTAAAATACAAACCATTGACACTGATTTTTTTCAGACATACAGTTTTGGTGCTCTGTTGGCTAGTTGAGTGTCTTTATTGAAAGTCCATTCCAACAAAAAGAGCGCTGTTTACTCCAACAGTTTGGATCTGGACTGAATGAAAAAAGGATGTTTATTTTCTGAACCAGCAATGATTCAAAACACTTCAGTGAAGTCCATTCACTGCTATAATCTTTCATGAATACCATGAATTATCCAACAGAAGCTGTCGTGCTGTGGCAGGCAAATTATTAAAAGGAAAATCTGTTAGAACCAACTCTGAAGTCAGTGTCAAAGACTAGGGGAGGAGTTCTTTTAATGTTGAGCTTAATCACAAAAGATGTCACATCCTCTGGTCTTCACTCAGACAAAGAAACTTCAGTGGAAGTTTTGCCTGAGAAAGCAGTTCAGGATTGGATTGATTACTGGTCTTAGGATCCATATAAAGTTTAAAACTAGCGGGGAATATCTGCCTTGTCTTAAACGCTGACAACACTATCTTTGGCTTTCTGGGGCTGCAGATACGCAAATTTCTGATAGGCTTTTTAATATCTGATGAACTTTCTGATTCTTAAATGACACCTGCTTTTCATGTCCCCTATTAATATTATAAATTAGTGATTATTAGGACAACAGATAAGAAAGCAAAGTATCTGGGATGTATTCTGACCTTTTTCTGACATCTTTCTGAATTGTTTGCTATGCATCACCGGTAAATCATGTCTTCTCTTCTATTTCCTGCTCTTTCACTTCAACTGTTGAGGAATATGAGGAAGAACACTAAGAAATGTTTACTGCTCTTAAATATGCTTGTATGGCAGGGGTTTAGTTTGCTCCGGTCATCTGCATTATATTTGTTACACAGTGACACTGTTGAAGACCTCTCTGATTTTGCCTAATGTTGTTTATGATTTGTCTCTGCTTAAATACGAGCAAACATAGCCCCAGTAGCCCCACAATCCAACGGGAGCCAGTGAAGATCCATGTGTAGGTTTGAAAACTGTCTGCATTTAGGTACAGTGATTACAGGTTGATGTTTTTAATGAGATCCTCTGCATGAAAGTATATATTAAGCAAGATATAAGCAATACCAAAGTAAATATATCTGATATCTATAACAATACTCTAACAAACGGTTTTGATTTAATAATGTAATTTTACATGCATTGGTTTGTAACGGCCCCCAGATACAGTAATAAGATGGGAAATTAGGTGGAGAATATACTCAGTAAGGAACCTAAAGTTTCTAAAAAAAAACCCAGCAGCATTGCTGACTATAGGGGCTAACAGCACTGCTAACTAAATTTATGTTGACCCTGATAAACCAGCAACCATCTACTGTCAGTGGAAAACCTCCAATAAATTCAGATTCATTTTGAAGATAAGTAAGATGCCACTGAAAACTTGCTTTGACACCAATACCACAGTTTTCCATCCCTCTGTGTTGGGCCCGGCTGAGCCCCACAGCAGCCCTCCCAGTGCTGTGCTGGTGTTAGTAGCTGGAAAGGTGGTGACAACACACCAATGGTTTGGCCCCTGCTGAGCAGCGCTGCAGCATCAGGGCTGGCTCTCCAACATTCCCACCCCCACCAGAAGGCTGAGGGTGGGCAGGATCTTGGGGGGGACATAGCCAGAATTGACTGACCCAAACTGACCAAAGGGATATTCCATGTCGTATGGCACCTGCTGAGATATAAAAGCTAAGCGAAAGAAAGGAGAAGGAAGGGAGGGCATTCGATTTTAGGACATTTGCCTTCCAGAGCAACTGCTACACGTACTGATGCCCTGCTTCCCAGGAAGTGGCTGAACATCGCCTGCTGATGGGAAGTAGAGAATTATGTCTTTTGTTTTCCTTTGCTTCCACATGTGTGACCTTTGCTATTGCTTCATTAAACTGCCTTTACCTTGACCCACAAGTTTTTTCCATCTTATTTTCTTCCCCAACCATTCTGATGAAGAGGGGAGCAACAGAGGGGCTTGGTGGGCACCCGGTGGCTAGCCAAGGGCAATCCACCACACCCTCTTAAACCTTTCCAAGGCAGGATTAGTAGCGCTTCAGGTGTATTAGGGAACTTCTTTTTTTTCTATACTGCCTAGTCCCATGTCTGTTCCTCAAAACTGTCCGTATGGAACTTCACCACCTCTGAAGGTTGCAGTTCAAGGTGGCAGGCGGGTCGTGTCCCTTCAGCACATGCAATCCCCTACATCAGCACAACTCCCACCAGCAGAACTGCATTTACCACACTAATACAGTAACTCTGGTCCAAGTCCCTGCCAGAGACAGGAGCAATGCCAGACGTAGACATAGAAAGAAATGTGTAAAGTATCAATATACATAGTTTTGGGAGGATTTGGGCATGAGCATAGGGATGAGCAAGGGCACAGCAGGGCCAAATCAAGCTCTATAAAGCAAAATGTGTGGTAAATACTGTACTATTACACAGCTGCTACATTAAACTCACAATACTACTGTGGTACTGTATAATATTCATCACTAGTTCACTCCTGATAATCCTGTATATTTAATGAAATAGAGTCTAGAAGACTTATAATTACCCATTGAGGAGGCAGGAATAGTATAGTCATTTATTCTCTACAACAACTTTGCCAGATGTGTCTTTTAATTCAACCACATTAAGTGATGATTATTTGTATTACAGCATTCACTAGCAGCTATAGGAAAGCGGGGTTGCCCTTACACAGAACTTAGCATTTAAACAGAGAGGAAAAGATTCCTTCCAGACAGAGGAACAACAGACATAAGAACTATGAAACCAGTAGGAGACAGATGCCTGAGAGGTGGATTCGCCAACAAGGTAGAAGCAATAGCTGTGGTAGGACAGAGCAGCATGACCTCTCCATCCTGTGGGACAGCTGTGTCCCGCTCAGCTTGGCACCTCTGAACATCTGACCACAGTGCCTTGCTCCAGGTCACACGGGAAAGAGGCAGTGAAGCCAAATCCATTTCTTTCAAGATCCACCCTTGCTCTTAATCGTAAGAGAGCTACCCCCTTCTTCTGGAGGTTGAATTACCATGTTTAGAATAAGAACAGTGTACCTAGAACACCGAGAAGAGAGTGAAACGGGAGTGTGAGGACATAGATGTACTTTTCCCCTTGAAGTAGTTGCAATTCCAGTCAAAAGGTTTGAGGCTCTCTTGTTTTGCGGCTTTTGTTTGGCTGGAGGGAGTGGAAGCTGAAGGGGTGGATGGAAGCTGTGAATTTGGTCTGTAACTAATGCACCAGATATGGAAAGTTTCAGGCATTAAAAGGTTAATATGCAAGCCAGTTCCAGACTTATTTCCTATGGCACAAATAATTATACTTGTTATCAATGAGTAAGCTACATCAAACAAATCAACCACTGTAGAAGGACCAGTTCTGGTAAATACACCAGACATTCACAGATATTATACAGAAAAAAAATCAAACCATTCAGGCGCTTGATGCAAACTATTCACCGGGGTTTAATATTCATTGCCCAACAAATGGGTTACTAATTTATCAATAAACATTTGTGCCAGTTGCTCAAAATCTCCTATAACTTGGACAATAACTTTATGAACTATATCAGACTTATTAAATTCTATGCTTTTATTCATATAATAATCCATATTAAAATCACTTGCAAAGTAACAGGGCACTTGTGCAACTGATGATGACAGTGTCTAGCTGTTAGTAGAAACATAATCTTCCCACTGACTTGAAAGACTTTGGGATGAATACATTTCCTAGCAAAATGCAAATGTGAATGGTTTGATCCCTGTTTTCCTGAGATTCACTGTGAAATAAGTGAGAGATTTTGCCAGATGAGCTTAATAAATTAATTTGGAATTATTTATCAGCACTGGTCTGAAAAGCTCGTTGACATCAACCTGTACCTCACTGCTCAGGAAATTATTTACTTTTTTCACTTCCCCTCTGCCCTTAGCTTTCTTGCCTTTAAGCTATATCGAAAAATTTATCAGCATAACTTCTACATTTAAATCCTTCACCAGCAGCATGCTTTCAGTCTCTGTAATTTCCTCTCAGTAAAATGGTGGTTAAAATTATTTGCAAAGGCATTTCCAACCCGTTCTCATTGGTTCCTTACTTAATGCCAGAATAACTGATAGCTGAAGTGCTATAGTCTCAGTCTTCATGCGTAATATGAATTTAGTCTTGCCTTCCTTTAAAGATGCCAGATGCTGAACAGGTGGTTTCTTTATACAATTTACACTGTGGCTCACTCAGCCAGAATTCAAGCAGAAAGGTAAAGGACACAGTATATCAGAATACTCCAAATAACTAAGCAACAGCCAAACCGAGAGTAAAAATATTTTGCAAATTCACTGAATGTTTCTCTGAGTTTGAAGGCAGTCTCAAATTTGTCCCCAAGCCCCTGAGCTCCACCCCCACCCCTTTTCTTTCTTTTTTTTTTTTTTTTTTTTAATTTCTGACCTCAGTAAATATTTCAGCATAAGCCTAACTGGGTATCTGCCACAGAGCAAAGTTTAGGCCCCACTTGGCTAGGTTTAGTTAAACAATGCAGTAAATCAACTCATTATCAAGTCATTAAAGTAAAAGAAACAGATTAATCACCAGATATACGCTAAGACAGAGGAAGGGATGAGATCACACTTCATGCTTCTACAACATACCTGTCTGAAAAAAATTAACAAGCAAGTTTACATTTTTTAGAAAGGTTTCACTCTTTTCTGGAAAAACAGTAGAAATATGGAATCTTACATTCCCATTCCTGAAGAGATAATGTTTCTAATTCATTCAGTCACCTTCAGAGATTGGAACCTGGATAGTATCTGTCAAGAAAGGAAATACTCTCACATTACGTCTAGCACTGAAGTCTGCCTTTAGTCTCAGAATTCCCAGTCTCTGCACTGCGATGCAAATCTATGCTTTTCATAACAAAAATAGAGAATTTTGAAAAGGTACATCCAACTGTATGTAGCACTACTGCAATAAATGTTATATCTCATTATCTATTGACATTTTTATTATGTTCTTACCCCATGACTGAAGTGTTACTTAGCCATTTTGCTCCAGTTTCAAGAGAAGCCTTCTTAAGCAAAGTTCAATTTTCAATTCTCCAGTTAAAAGAGAATTATAGTCACTATGATCAAAATAGAATAAGGGAATTAGAAAGCATTACTACTGCTCAACATTGTCGTTTGCCTAAAAAGTGAGACAATTGGTGGGAGGTGCTTTTTTGTAAGGCAAACACAGCATATTTGGAATTAAGAAAATTAATGACTGAGGAGCTAGGACTAGAGGTAATACTCACAAAACTGTGTCAAAGACTTATGGACAGATGAACACCTGAAAAAGGTCAAGACCTACAAGGAAGAATTCTATACCTCTTTTAAGGTATAGAGGATCCACTCCTACAGTCTCCAGTGTATTCAGATGCATTATTCATCCATTGCTGGTCAAGCTTAGTTGAAGTAGTCAAAGTTGCTTGATTTCCTTTGGAACTTGTCAATCCACCTGTGTCAATATGCAAGTGAGGCATTTATTGAACCATAGACCATTAGAGAATAATTATTGCTATATAGTTTATTGTACTATAAAATCCTTATTATAAGCAACAAGAATTGATAATATTTACAATACGGGACAAATGTCATTATTCTAAAGCTGATTTTGTCCTTCTGAATTCAAGGAATTATGAAGTTTTTACTCTGAATCCAGCTCAATTAGTACCTACAAAAAAGAGCAAGTAGAACATTTTCATTGTTAATTTAAAAAAAAAAAAGTCTTTGAAATAAATAATGTTCAAATGAGTCAGATAAATTCACATTTAAAACCAAATTAATACTGTTCATGGTATTTTCTTAATTGTTTTTCTATGTGAATACTTTCCAGGTTCCACCCAACATCAGGATCTGGCAAAGATATTGAAATAAAGCCAGGAAGGACACTTTCATGCTCTTTCCAGCTCCCATCAAGCTTCTGGCATGCAACTTGTTCAGCCGCCTGTGGGACAAGAAGAAGAAAGTAGCAATGAAAAGAGCATATGTATGACAGCAGTTAGCCAAAGTCAGCCCAACAAGGAGACCAAATATGACATTCAAAGCAACAGAAATAAGTGGAAAAGAAAATCCTAACCCAGCACAGTCATCCTAGGATGTGATCTTTCTGATTTTGCCTATTGTTCTGTAATGTGAACTGGGACCTAAGCTTTTTGCTGTTTTATGCAACAAATGTGTCCATAATTAACATTTTGAATACACATAAGCAAAGGTCCATCTTGGATATCTTCATAAAGCTGATTATGCACGATGTTGAGTGCTTTAGCCACCCTTGAGTGCATCAGAAATCAAAAATATCCAGTGCTGCTTTGGATCAGATGCTCTTAAGAAATGCAACAAGAAGAGCCGAGAATTTGGTTGAAAATAGGTAGTAGTCTGAGAAAGCTGCTATGTAACAGCTCATTAGTGGTTTCTGACTGTTCCAAGCAAAGTTGGTATTTATTTGGAATGGACACATCTGGAAACAATAGAATCATAAAAAACACCAAGAGAAAAATGAAATAATAAAACATTGTGCATATAGTGGTTCAACACAGTTGGGCTCTGGTACAAAATATACTTGATGTTCCACTTCCTGTAAAAATAAGAACATAGGTGAAAGGAGTTACTCCTGTTCTTTCCCTTCCTGAATATAATGAGTTTATAGTGGAAAATAAGTAGCAAAATATTCATTACGTTTTGACCTACAGGTGCAGAAGCTCAGTCATCCAACAATCAAAGTAAATCCTCCTCAAATGCAGGCTCCTACCCACAAATCATGATGGTAGTTTAATGTCCTTTTTCCCTCTTCATGTAGAGGGAACTCTACAGTTCCCTCTTGCAAACCTTTTTACAGAAAAAGTTCATACCAAGAGAAACTGGATTTATGCCTAAACCCTCTATGACAGACAAAATTATTTTTATTTATTTATTTACATTTCATTGCTCCCTTGAGAAATTAGGTGGACAACTTGGAGAGGTGTGTAAAAGACTGCGCTTGGCAGACACCAGACAATATTGACGGAAGACAACCAGAGGAATTACAAGATGCAGCAGGCCAAAGAGTTGCAGCAAGAAGATTCATATAGGGGACAGTCACTGAACTGACTAAGGTGAATGACAAGCCTGCAAAACAAGAGCAGGCACAAGAACTGCGGGGGAGTGTGAGCAGGGGAAAACTTTAAACCTGTCATGCCTCTCCCTATCAATCACTTTTTGTTTACTCAAAAAGTTAATTACTCTATATTTTTATTATAGTAAAAGTCTGCCTTGAGCTTAAAAGCATTTGAGTCCATTTTATGGAAATCATAGGAGGTCTAAGGCATGCTAATACCAAGCAATTTTTGGACTTAAAACTTTTTCTTACAGTTTGCAACAATAACTTCCTTACTTAAAGTGAAAGACTACAGTGAGAAAACAATTGAGAAGATAGAATTTTTCCTTAGTTTTTCCTGAAGTTCACATTTTCTTTTCTTTTTCTGCTCTCTTCCCCCCTGCTTTTCTTTTGCCACCTGAATAACTCCCATAGAACAGATGTTCTTCTACAGCTGAGGAAGGTGGTACAATACAAACATAAATAATTTCGTTGTCTTGTAAGACATCATCATACAACTAGCTCTGTTAGAACAAATAAAAGCAAGTATTTTTATTCCAAAGCATGTCCCTCAAAGTGTCCAGATTTTTTTCCGTGGGTTTGTTTTACCATCACAACAAACAATTTTCATATGAGCAATAAGATCTTTAATTTTTTAAAAAAATAGAACCTTTTGGTTTTCCCTTTTCTCTCCTAGGGTTCAGAGAATAATTTAGATTAGAAGGGACCTCTGGAGTCCATCTGACTCAGCCTCCTGTTCAAAGTGGGTTTCTCAGGACCTTGCCCAGCTGAGTATTGAAAACTCCCAGGTATGGAGATTTCAGCTCCTCTCTGGCCAACTTTTTTTAATATTTGACTATCCTTGCTCTGAAAATGTTTTTTCTAGTAACTAAAAATTTCATTTGTTGCACTTGTGTTTGTTGCCTCTTCTTGTCTTATTTCTTGCTATGTACCTCCAAGAACTGTCTATCTTCATCTTCTGTAAACCCTCCCATTACATAACTGTAGAGAGACAAAAGGTCTCCCTTTAACCTTCCCAAAGGCTGAACAAAACCTGCTCTCTCACTCTACTCTTGTCTTCATCTGCTTCAGTCCTCTGAGACAATGGTGGCCCTCCCCGGGGCTTGTTCCAGTATGTCACTATACAGCCACACTTGTGTCGTGTCCTCCTTATGTCCCAGGAATCCCAGGTCCTTTTTGGCATAGTTGTCACTTAACCCTAAAGTAAAAAAAGGAGTTAATATTCATAATTTTAAGTAGTCATTACCAGGCTCTTAGAACTCCATCAGTTCTCTTCCTGAAGAGCTCGGATTTGGTCTTAAATTGTGAAAAGAAGATTGGGCAAAGATTCAGTCTTACAAATGCCCTTAAAATATCAAAACTGTAATTATAGCACTCTTGCATGTGTTATTTGGGTTATTCTACCATAACTTGCCATGATGAATAATGAGTCAGGTTATCTTTACTTTTCAGTCCAACTTTGCATCTTAATAATCTGATTTTTATGGAAAAAAGAACTGACTCAATGTGAGTAATAAACAAAAGCAATAACTTCATTTGCTTCATTTACAAATAACTTTGGGCTGAAACCAAACTGTTTAAACTGTTTTTTAAAAAGGTCAGCTAACCAATATTTATTATAGCCAAGGGACTCTTAGCTTACATAATACCAGGACACAGGATGAATTCATAAAGAAACTCTTTTGAAAGAAAAGCCTTCTGGGGAAAGGATTATGTTGTCCTCATCATACAGAAAAAAAACCAAACACAAAAAGAAAGAAAAAAAAAAAAAGAGAGAAAGTCTTTATTATTCATTTAAAGTTTTAAGCAGCATTTACAAAATATTTTTGAAACATCTTAATTGTATTAAATTCCTGTATCAGAAAGAACTACATATTTTGTTTGCTTACTTAATTTTGCACGTCATAGTACAAATAATTAACAAACAAAACTATGCTATTTGTAGTAATACAAATGGATCCAGGTAGTGTTCATGTAAATCTCTGACCTCCTCCCACAACTGTACCTAGCATTACTTTATCAAGATTAATCAAATCACCTCCTCAGACCTTGTTCTTAGGGTAAATGACAGTATAGTTTTCTTTCAAGCATGGAAAGAGAATAAAGGAATTCAAATAGTTTATAAATCTAAACAGAGGAGACCAAATGTACTCAGCATTTGTTTTTCATAACAGGATGCCTTATTACTGTTACATTTTCTTATCTTGCAATGTTTTTTCTTCTACAATACCGAAAGGCTGTAGGGTCTTTAGCAGACTGCTTCCCAGTTAACTCAAATACACAGTGTTCATTTCAGGAGGCACATGCAACGTATGCTAGCAATAAAACAGCCATTGGGATTTCTATAATTCTTATCTCTCTCAACAACTTGATATGAGAACAGCACACTTTGTACCGTAAGATTTTAAAATTATATTTTCAGGTGTCAATGTAAAAGCATGAATAAGTATAATATCCTATACACTCTGAATGGACTTTCCAGTATACTGAATACAGAGAAGCGTGGTATTAAATTCATGTACCTAAAAAGCATACAATAGTTCGTCTGTATTTTTATATAGACTTTTAGGAAGATTTTATATAGATTTTTTTTTCAAATTTTTTAATGTAGAGAATTTTAGATGTATCCTAACACTCTATATTTCTAAGATGGCATAGAATATTCTGTAGCAAAATAAGTTTGTTTTTCAGAATAAACAGCACATTTAAACAACTACAGTATTCTGTACAGGACAGTTGATATCAATTTGTGCACAAGACAACTATATAGTAGGCAATGATGTGATACATCCATTTGATACGAGTATCAGTGTGATTTTATACGTATTTCATTTTTAGCCAGCTAATGATCCACTCTTCAAATGGCAACCCTGTGATTGTGATTATGAGTATGTATGTCTGTGTGCCTGAATACAAATATATATAAAAACCTTGAAACCATCTGAAAAATGGCCACCTTCAAATGCAGGTGTTTTGGGGGTGAACTCCACCCTGCCTTTCCCCTTTGGGCTTATTAGGGACACTAACAGCAACATCCAAATCCATACATCAGGACTCTCGGGATTTTGATAAAGGGCTATAACTGAGGGTTTATTCAAATTACAGAGTTAAATTAGCAATGAAAATACTTAAATTCCTTGTAAACAGTGCTTGCAGTGCCAAAAAAAAAAAAGCTTTTGCTTCAACCAAACAGGAAAGGCATTCTGACCACGGCAGGGACAAGAATTCTATTACTCCCTGTCTCTATTTACACATAATTTATACTGTTACAACTCTGTGTAACAAACAATAACATCACACTGGCATGACAGAGCACATAGGGCCCAGGGTTTTTATGGAAAAGCTGTTTACTTCCTACACATTTTCCCACCACCAGGTAACAAAAATACCTTGGTAGGGGTTGGACTGCATAGTTACAGCAAGCTTACTACTTCAAAAGAACCAGATGTGCATACTTAACCTGGGTTACGCCTTTTGAAAGAGAAGTAGCTCAGCACTGAGGCAGTAGAAGTAATAACCTGCACACACAAGCAGTTTCCAGGGGTCAGCTTGCTCCCTCTGTGTTAACATCACTGCTTTCCACTACTAGTTTGTGAGTTTGCACCACCGAGCTATGAGTGAATCGGCGCTTTCCTCTTGAACACACTCTGTATACAAGTTGCCATGCAGCAGTTCCACTTAAAAACGTTACCAAGAAGAATACATTAAGAGGGAGAGTCACACTACTTGATATAAAACACTCAAGGATTTTCTTTTTTTTTTTTTTTCAACCACAATGAAGAATAATTTGCACTTTATGAGCAAGAATTTTCCAAAAATGAAGAGTTTCAACCCTCTCCCAGCAACAAAAAATACAGCAATCAGGGCTGGCAGCTGGCACACTATATTTCAGCTGGATAAAATTAGAAATGCCTCACATGTGGGAGCTTAGGAATTGAATTTGCCTAACAAAAATGCAACAATTCTGTGTACAAACACTTCTGTTCTAAGTGGTTTTAAAGTCCCTCACTACCACAGATGTTTATTTCCATCTTTATAAACTACTATGAACTATTTTTTTTTCAAGGCTTGTATTAATATCTTGTCACAAGAAAGACTAATTGTCCTAATTATTTTTTTTCTTTGCAATTAATCTTCTGTTAGTATTAGGTAAACATGTAAAACTAAAAGAACCTTCCATCTTCATACATTTCTTGGTGAAATCAAGGTATGCCTCTCCTAAGTACTCTTGTTCATCTGACATTCACAGCAAATGGTTGCTGACACTAGTTACTGGAAATCAGCAAAAAATGCAGGTGATGAGCTTCCAAACACAAAGCTGAAGCAGTGTATTAGAACCATCCATCCATGTGCATTTCACACCTGCCAAACAGAAAAGCTTAATGGGTAATGCTGGTTAATAATATACCTATTTTCAAACTTTCAATAAGCTATTACCAACAATAGTGGGTAAAAAAACCCATAAACTTAACAACAGTGAGCAGCATTGTCTTTTGAAAGAAGTTAAAAGCGCTAAAACACAGTTTTGCAGTTTTAATCATGAAACGAGTTCTCACTAGGATTGCCTGCCTGCTGTTTATGATTTCCATATTCCAAGAGTTTTTTTCTGTAATGAAACCACAAAACCACCAGGCATTTACCCCACTGGATTTTCTGGAGTTCATAGATCCACTGAGCAGCATAATCAGGAAATATGTTGTTCCTCTGTTGACATCATTAGCTTGCTTATGTTCCCCTCAACCTTATAAGGAAGAAGAATTTGGTCACAGCTGAATTTTTCTGCAAGTCACATTCTTTTGTCACTGCAGAGTGACATATACAATCTGGGAACTTCTCATTCAGGACAAATTATAGTACAGACAAATATATTCTGTAGAAGGATCTCCTTGTGGATCAACTGCATACCTGTGTATAGCCCATCCTCTTACCTATAGTATTTCACCTGGATACTCCTACATCATGCCCAGTTTTGTCTACAAAACCTTTCAAAGGCACATGGCCTTTCTATGAAATGAGAGAAAAAGAAGTTATCACATCTCTAAGTCGTTTGTTCCAACTTGGAAACATGCTCACTACAAAAATATATCCGTATTTCTCATCTGAATTTCTTTGACCAGTTTTGAGACAATTGCTGCATCTCTCTGTAGATCAAGGATTTCTGTTCCTCCCCAACTTTAACCTAATTTGGGCACTTCTCAGCGTCTTTTTGAATGAATGATGGAGCATTTCAAATGTCTTTCTGTAAAATATTTTACAATTCTAAATTTATTTTGATCTTGTTCTGATTTTTTGGTACTCTTCCCTCCTGTGTTAACCGAAGATAGAATCTGATGCCAATCTTCCCAGCCCTGTAGAACAACAGTATGCCACATCTCTTCCTACTGCTGCACCTGTACCCTGTTTATAAAATTTGAGAACTGCAGTGGCCATTATAGTCTCAACTGCAAATAGAGTTTCAACGTTTTTCTCACTACAACGCCATAATCCCTTTTAGTGTTCACATCCTATAGAATTTGCATGCTATATTGATATTTGAATGACAGCCTTTATGAGAAATAAAAGATGAATTCACTGGCTCACATCAAAAACAAACAAACAAAAAGACACAAACAAAAAAAAAAAGAAAAAACATAAGCTGAGCCTCAGTGAAGGTTTAAAGAAAGTTCAGTGCTCATTCACTGAGTTTGGTAACTCATTATGAAACAGTAAAGGCCATTAAAGAGTCATTTTCTGAAACATGAGAATCTTGCATTTTGTCATTGCTCTGTGTAGAAAGAATGTCTGCTTTACATTTTAGCAGGTAAAAATCTAAACCATGGCTATGAAATAAATTACTGGGGCTCACAGTTTTGTATTAGAGTAAGACTACCTTTTCAAAAGCTTAGCTTGTAAGTTATATTTCATTTATTCTGAGACAAAAATCACATTATGCCTTCCAAAGCTCTCCATGAAGCTAGAAATATCTTGATGCTACGATCAACCAGAAAACAAAACACAGCAACGGTGTTTAAAAAAGAAACCCAAAACACCACACTGTCTCCAATTCCCTTCCCTATCATTTTTAGCAATAGGAACAGAATTAATATCTTCTAATCAGTTCCGTATTCTGTTGCCTTGAGCAGTCCAGGTGCCCAAAATACAGATGAAACTTAGAGTTCATACATGCTTTCGGAGGTCATGTGTTTTGGGGTTGTTCTTTTTTTCTTCTTTCTAGTAATCTACAAGACTCCTGGCTATAAATTGTTCCTTCTAGCAACCACATGCCATGATTTTGCTGGCTATTTTTATTCATTAATACCAGCTGCTTCACATTGCCTGGAGGTAACACAAAAAATATGTATATGTGTTTTAACCATATGGTAAAAACTGATGAAGGCCTTTTATGTAGGATAATCCACCCAGGGTAAAATTCACTCTTATGCAAAGACCAGGCTAAAAGGCCTGTTCTCCACTTGAACCTTCAAGGACCCACAGCCCTTTAGGTTTCTGAGCCAAATGCAAATGTGTACATTTCCATTGCTCCCATGAAGTCAGCAGAGCACCACCCGTTTCCATCAGTGTGGATTTTCTCATTTAGGCTTTATTAGCCTTCTATACAGGGACAGATTTTACCATTGCACTTAAAGGCAGAAAAGTATAAGGTCCCTTCTAACAACCACTGTCATGCTACACTTTGGTTCCAAAAGTGTTCTTTTGCCATCATTGCTAAACAAATAAGGTTTTCTCTGAGATTATCTAGTTACGAAGTTTAACATGTAGGCAAAGAATAAAACGGGGATGAGATAGCTGCAAAAATAATGTATTCCAATGACTTGTTCTAACCATCTAAAGTATTAAGCAAAATCAAGGACATTAAATGGTAGCACATAATCAAGTGCAGAAGGCTTTACTTCAGAAAATACTAAGTTTGTGCACAATAACAAGTTTCATACCTCTGAACCACAATAGTCCTGAACACAGAATCATAGGACACATTAGAACATAACACAAGTTCAAAATAAAGAGGGAAATGGGGTTGACAGAAGCCTAACAACAAAAGAAGGTGGAAAAGTGTCATGGACAGGTTTATCCAGAGGTACTATTAGGATCCCAAGCTAAAACAATTCCAGGAAACTATCCTGATTTATTTTTCAAGAGGTTACACGCTGTTCTACATGACCCTTTTCTTTCCAGGATCATACGCCATTTTAATTAATGCATTATTTTTAAATCATGATGTTTATGTTATACAGCAACAGAACAGGCTTTTTTTGTGTGTGTGTGCACAGATTTCTTTCATATCAGCCTCCCATTTTCTCCTTTATTACCACTTTTAGGTATGAAACATTTTCTTGTTAATATAGCCAGCATATTCTCTGGCATAAGAGGAAAGGGCAATCAAGTCCTATGAAATCATGACCATTCATTTGTACTGCAACTTAATTAAAAGACTGGACATGGAGAAAAATACCCTTGCATCATCAGAAACATAATGTCTTCAAGATTTGCCATTGGCTTAAACAGAAAAAAAAAAATCCTAAGCATGGGACAAAGTTATACCTACTAAGAAAGTTAATTCTCACAGAACTTCTCAGTGTTATAGAGCAGAATTAAGTAGAATTACATAAAACTGAATTCTACCAAGTAATTAAATAGAAGTTAAAAGCAGACTTTTTCCTTTCTATACTCTCTGTGGATATCAAGCTAATTCAAACCATGATTTTTCTATCCTATATATTACAAGAGAAAAAAATGTTAAGAGCTTTGCTTGAATCCAAAACGGCCTTTATGAAATCCTGAACAGTAATAAAATCTGATAGCAGTGGAAGTATTTTTACCTTTAGCTTAACAGGAAAACTTTTCTCAGTGATATTAACTATTCTTTCTTTGCCATTGTACACGCACCATTAAGTTAAAACAAAATATTGCAAAACCACACTGAGTGTACTTCTCTGAGCGGGGAGGACACCATCCTGAATTCGAAAAAGCTTCCCTTCTGTGTTATATGTTGACTTAGCTCTCTAATGACAATATTAAGAGGCCTAGAAGGCTTGTCTAGGTAACTTTGACAACTGAAGTAAGCAAACTGAAAGTGCTTAAAATAATACTCTGTATAGGTCCTTTAATATCCAAGAAACATGCCAACACCAAAAAGATACTGTTTGCTCTTCCTCACCGACTTTCATACTACTGACTTCCATTACACAAAGCTTGGTTGTATAGCATATATATTTTTCCCAACTGCCACCAGAAAAAGAATGACAGGATCTGAAAACTCACGTTGTATTACTTCTGCCAGGGGCTACGCATCTGTCCTCTGCACAAAATAGCCAGGCTAACCAAACACTTGGCTGATTAAGCAATATGGCATCCAGCTCATTCTTCCAGATCTGCATTAGCCTGCAATCCCAACAGGGATCATCTTGTGGCTTTGTCACTGAAGAAAACAGATGAAACTCAACAAAAACATATGTTGTGGTTAAGATACTTTCTCTCTTCTCACATATCTCTCTGTCTATAGCTCTATACTTGTATATACACTTACAAATACCTTAGTATGTCTTGAACTTGAACAACATTGAGGAAAAAAATATGCCACCCAATTGTCACTTCAGTATCAGAAAAACTTTCTATTAAAGGCAGAGTTTTTTTTAAAAAAAAGCTCTCATGTTTCTCGTTATGTGATTTCTTCTAAAGAACACTTAGCACTAGAATTCTACAGAACTGATTCTGCAAGTCAGAAAAGATCAGTAACAAATTCACCTCTTGATCATAAATTAGGATAAAATTCATTTAGGAACACGATTTCATCATGCTGAGTATACCTCACTCACCCATCAGGCAACGTGTCCTGTGGAAACAAGCTAGCATTTCTAAGGCACATTCCCAGTAAATGAGAAAACTATCAGAACATGATAAATGAATGCAAATTTAGTTTGGAAAAAAATAATTTGCTTCTAAAGATGGCAAGAGATTCATGTCTGTTTTTAACGTTAATTGAACTGGTTAAGCCACAAGTAAAACAGTTTGGTTTATAGGTGAGAAGCATAAGTATCATTTAGTAAAAATCCAGAGAAGCCCCCCCCCCAAAAAAAAGTAATAAAAGTTAGATTTGGCAAGTTCTTCTGAGAAGCAATTAAAAGCTCTATCGAACAGGAGAAAGATGAATCTTGTCTAATTTTATTCCTCTCATACCCTGATGAATAAGAATTCCTTCAGATGAAATAGAGCCCTATGAAACTACATAACTCAGAAAGAAAAATGCAAATATTTTTGCATAGAACTTCTAGTGAGATAAAAATTAATAGTCTATTTACTTTATGACAGAAGTAGCCTGATGTTATTATGCTAAATGTAGACTTCTATCAGAAGAAAACAAAACAACAACAACAAACCAAATATCACTGGGCAGATAACTTTCTTAAAAAGAGAAAATGGAGAGCAGAAAGGACCAGGTTTCCAAAGTTCTACTTAGATAAATATACACCCCACAACTGTCTGCATAAAAGAAAGCTTAAATAAGCCGTAATTAAATCCTATGCAGTTCCTGCTTTTTTGTTTGGGCGAAAGATCAGAGCAGATGCAAATAAGCATGTCACATATGAACAGCAGGTCTGGCTGGTATTTAATTCTGAGGAAGACCAATACAGTCCTGCTTGTTCAGCAGAACTCTGCAAAGGGAAGACACTTATTCTTCTACATGTATTTACAGAGAATGCTCAATTTTACCAAATAGGACAGAAGGGAAAAAAGAAATCCCTCAGCAACGACTTAAGTTTTTGACAATATTCCAATCTTCCAGTTAAGTTATTCTAGTGTACAAGACAGTAAGGCCTCTTCAACAGTGTCAGGAAAAGATCTAATACTGACTTCTGCAGTGAAACCGCAACACTCTTTTTTTTGCACTTACAAAATTACTTTTCCAGGGACAAGATTCACCTCTGAACATAACAGGGCATCTGCCACCACTGACTGCCACAGAAAGAAGATCCAAGTGGCTTGAAAGTCTACCAAGGCAAGAGCGTGCTAAGCCAACTGTTCCCATAGCAGCCTGTTCTCACAGCAGTCTACGTAGCATTTTGCACTGCACCCATTAAATTAATCCCAGAGCATGAACAGTAAGGGCAGAACTGCTGTTATCCTATTGGGAATGACATCTAATTAGCACAAGGTGAACAGGCCCATAGAGACGCTGTGACAGAGCTCGTAGATATGCTTATCAACCTGCAAATTGGGCTTTGTATTTTTAGGTTGGGTTGAAAACACTCATGGTACCAGAGACAAGGGAAAAATCTAAATCATCAAGAAACTTATCACTTTCCAAGTGCACTTTTCTGTCCTCCTACAATTTAAAAGTGCTATTGATTAAAACAAATCCAGTGGAGCTTCGACAATTGAAAGTCAGTTTAAAAACAAAGTTCTTTGAGCAATCAGTCTTACAGCTTTTATGCAATCAGCTCTTTACTAAAGAGCCCTGCTTAAGACCCCTATTAGTGAAAACACTAAATTCCTTTAGTATTTTGTCCCATTTGTGCTGATTTGAATTTTTAATGTTCCCCTGTTGTCGTCCCCCTCATTGCAGGATTAGTACATTTTTACTTGGAGAACAGCAGGCTTCCCTTCTGCTCTTTGTTTCCAGTGAAGCCTGTAACAAATGTATCTTTTTGATTATTACCCAGTTTGCGCATCAGTACCATGGATGATGTGGGAACAGTTCTGTGAACATTTTGCAGATGAAGTGCTACCAGATGCAGCTTAACTGTGTCATACTACAAACAAGAAGGCTTTCCTAGCTACCATGATTATTTATCATTTTACTGTGAAATATTGAAGAATTACAGTCTTTATCTCAGATTAGTAGCAAACAAAAACTCTTTGATCCATTTTGCTCATCATAGAAGCATTAGAGAAAACAAAATATAGAACAATGGAGAGATGAGGTCAGAAGATGTAGTATGTATTATTAAAAGACATTAAGAGAAAAGTAATTCAGAGCTCCTCACTTTCTTAATTTCTGTTCAGAACTTCAGTTACTTCCATGTCACTTAAGCTCATACTGTTTTTCTTCATTTCTGAGGAGAAACCATTCTGACTGTTGTATTAACAAAGTGATACATCATAGCAAGAATAAAAATCTTTCTGCAAATAATTGCAGTGCTCTACTTCCAGATTTAGCACAAATTCTTTCAGCAGGCTTCACAACTTACCTTGCCACTTGGTGTTCCATAGATAGAAGCATATAGAAGTAGAGGTAGAAGCATGTGGAAGTAGAGATAGTAGCATGTGGAAGTAGTCACAAGCAATCACAGCTACCTTTGCCATCTCTCTGTCTACAATAGAAGAGAGGTTTCTGCCCAATATGGAAAAATAGCAGGATTTCTGGAGCTGGAGCTGCTCCAGCCTTCACAGCTTGAGTTAAGCAGCAAGGTTTACTGAGTTCAGTGGGGATGGTTAACTTTCTTTACAGCAGCCCATAATGGCGCTCCATTTTGGATTTGTGACTAAAACTGTATTGGTTACACACGGATATTTTGGTTATTGCTGGACAGTGCTTACACAGTATCAAGGCTTTCTCTGTTTCTCAGCAATTAGGCTCTTGACTGGAAGCTGTGGCATGAAAAACAGCAGCAGAAGCATAGCAAGATGGTGAACTAGGACACTTTGGTTCATACTACCATAACTGTTGCTTTCAGCTCCACAAATATGAGGGGGAAGCAAAAACCAAACCAACTCACACCCCAAAAACCACAGACCACAAAAACATGCTCCAGAGATAGTAAAAATAGCAAAGCTCACTGAAAAGCATGCTCTGAAAACCCAAAAAAATCTGCCTGTGAAAGAGATCCAGCATCTGCTACAGTGAGAAAGCAACTGAGACTCCAAAGAGAACCAGTTCCTAGAGCCCCACAAAGATATCTAGAGTCTAGGTAAACCCTAAATATGAAAGGTCAAGGCCATCAAGCCCAAGAAAAATAATCCCAAAGCAGCCAAGGTTAAGGCAGCAATGACACGACAGACAATGCTTGCTTTTCAAATGAGAAAACCAAGTGGAAGAAAATTAGTAGTCTACATGATTTCTTCTTACACCGATAATGTTCAGCATTTTGTGTACACAAGACTATTACAGATGAACCTTCCACCAGATAAAGTAGTGGTATTTGCCTTGGCTCTAACTCCATATCTAATGTACAAGAGATCCAGTCCCAAAGTTCAGGGTCTCAGTTCCTCTTTTGCTCCTCTTCTTTAACGGGAAGGCAAGAGTCATCTTCCCTTCAGATGCTTGCCTTCTAAGCCTTGGGGGGTTTGGAGCTGTTGTCTTAGCTTTACACCGTGTTTTTACCTGCATTTGTAGTAATGTACAAACCCAGAGAATCAACATACACCAGCAACTTTTTTGTATGTGGTGGATGTAAAACGGAGTTTGGCCCAAATCGGAACACGTTAACCCCTCAAATACTGCCTGCTCCACTTATAATCTTCTGTTATTCTTCCCTTTTATTTTTATTCTTGTCTCTTTGAATGCCTCTGTACTTCATAATTTTATATAGACAAACTTCAAGAAAACATTAACTGTTATTCTAGAGCAATGGTTTTTAACTTGTGAACTGCACTTCCACTAAAGGAACCTCAGAAGGTAACTAAACAATACCAAGATTACAGGTTGACTAATGCTTACTAAAACAAAAAAAAACCCCCAACCAAACAGAAAAACCCAACCAAACAGAAAAACCCTACACACCTGTAGTAGTCTGCAAACGAAAAAAAGATTGTAGGTCCCTCTTATAGTGGCCCTGACCAAAATCAGAAACTCCATCATCTCAGAATACTCTCCAGCCTCTTCTTTCATATTTTTCACGGCTGCCTGATGAAACTATAAACTGCATGAGTTCCCCTGCAAACTGCGATGCTTCCTCAGCACATCCAAGTCGAGAAAATTTTCAGCCTGAAACAATAACAGAGTATTTTATGAGAAAAGGAAGAAAAAGATATAAGAGCAGAATGCACTATGAGCACATATTTTATTAAAATTGCACATGGAGATTGAGCAGACATTGAAAATTCCACAGGAACCATGAAATGCATAATAAATTCATACTACATAAAATCCTCTTCAATGCTGGAATTCTTCACATTAGTGGTAGTCTCCCTGGGGATGAACACAGGCACAAATGTCTGGGTTTTAGCGGGCAGGTCTTCTCTAATTTGTACTGATCATTTTGTAAGCCATGTTTTTGTCTTTATTTGGTTAGTTAAGATAAATCTATTTCTTTGGAAACCCCCATTGTGTCACATTTAAGAAATCAGTGACTTACCCCTTTTTTCAAAACAAAAAGGACCTGTGTGTTCCAGCATTCAGTCACAGACTTAGAGAGAGGAGAGTCAGCACACGCTCTGCAGGCTCTCAAAACAATCAAATTAATTTCTCCACAGGCAGCCAGATCTTCTTCAAGTTCACATTGATGAACATCAGTGATGTCTTCCAGAGTTAACATCACAAAATTAATGTGGAAAGGCACCTATTTATTTAACATTAGTTTCAAGATATACAGACATTAATCAAACCAAGAATGGTTTGAATTTTCTTTCATTAGTTACACAGTTATGAAGAAAAACTGAAATGAGGTGTTGTTGCAAGTTACATACAGGTGAAAAATGTCAGTTAAGTGTGACTAAATGAAAACATGAGTTTACTTGTCTGAAATTGTCTAGTGTAGGATTGGTCTAGATAGACCATGATTTTCAGTTCACTGCCAATATTCAGCAAATCCTAAACCTGAAGACAGCGTAACTGGTTGAATAAGAGATAAAACACATTGCTCCCTCATCAAGACACAATTTTAAGGATGCACATAGAAAGATTAGGACATTTATGGTTTATTTTTCAAGTTCATTAAAATGTGAAAAGGAAGCTTTTTCTTATCCAGAAAACCACTGACTGAAGAATATCCATTTCTTTCTGCACATCTTTTAGACAGAACATACTGCTTTGAATTTCCATTTATATCTCAACTATAATTTTAGAAAAGGCATAATATTCCTTTGAAAGCGTGCTGGTTGTGGCTGGGGTAGACTTCCTTAATAGTAGCTAGTATAGGCTATGTTTTGGATTTGTGCTGAAAACAGCATTGGTAACGCGGGGATTCTTTAGTCAGTGCTCAGCAGTGCTTACACAGTCTCAAAGCCTTTTCTGCTTCTCACACCACCCCACCAGCAAGAAGGCTTGGGGTGTCCAAGAAATTGGGAGGGGACACAGCTGCTACAGCTGACCCCAACTGACCAAAGGGATATTAGAATTAGAGAATCATAGAATGGGTTGGGTTGGAAGGGCCCTTAAGGACCATCTAGTTCCAAACCCCTGCCACAGGCAGGGACACCTTCCACTAGACCAGGTTGCTCAAATCCACATCCAACCTGGCCTTCAGCACCTCCAGGGATGGGGCACCCGCAGCTTCTGTGGGCAACCTGTGGCAGTGTTTCACCACCCGCACAGTAAAGAACTTCTTCCTTATATCTAATCTAAATCTACCCTATTTTGTCACTAAAGGCACTACTAAAAATTCTGTCTCTATCTTTCTTATAAGCCCACTTAAGTATTCATAGGCCACTGTAAGTGCTCCCTAAAGCCTTCTCTTTTCCAGGCTGAACAACCCCAACTCCTTCAGCCTGTCTTCATAGGAGAGGTGCTCCAGCCCTCTCATCATCTCCGTGACCTTCCTCTGGACTCACTCGAACTCAATGTCCATGTTAATGGCAAAGATGTTAAAACAGCGCGAGTCACAGTACTGACCCCTGAGGAACACCACTCATCACTGGTCTTCACTTGCACATTGAGCCATTGACTGCAACTCTTCCAGTGCAACCCTCCAGCCAAATCCTTACCCACCAAATGGTCCACCTATCAAATCTGTGTCTTTCCAGTTTAGAGACACAGATGTCATGTGGGACAGTATCAAAAGCTTTGCACAAATCCAGGCAGATGACATCTTTTCCTCTTCCCTTATCCACCAACTCTGTAACATGCTTGTAGAAGGCCACCGAATCTGTCAGGCACAATTTGCCCTTATTGGCTATCACCAATCACCACCTTATTTTCCATGTGCCTTAGCATAGCTTCCAGGAGGATCTGCTCCGTGAGACTGACCAGCCTGTAGATCCCCAGGTCCCTCCTGGCTTTTGTGCCCAGCTTCCTCAGTGTTGGAACGCACCGCTCCTGAGCTTGGAGGAGGTGATCCCTGACTATTAACCAACTTCCCTGGGTGCCTCTTCCCTCCAGGGCTCTATCCCATGGTACTCTACCAAACAGATCCGTGGAAAGTCCAAAGTCAGCTCTGCCAAAATCCAGGGTAGCGAGCTTGTTGTGTGCCCTCCTTGCTGCCCTAAGGATCTTCAACTTGACTGTTTCATGGTCACTGCACCCAAGGCTGCTCTTGACATTCACATGCCCCACCAGACCCTCCTCATTGCTGAGAACAAGGTCCAACACGGCATCTCTCCTCCTTGCTCCTCTATCGCTTGGACAAAGAAGTTAACATCAGCACATTCCAGGAACCTCCTAGATTGATTAGGCCCTGCTGTGTGGTCCCTCCAACAGGTATCGGGGTGGCTGAAGTCCCCCATGAGGACTAGAGCTTGTGAACGTGAGGTGTTTCCTGTCTGCCTAGAGAGGGCCTCATCCGCTCAGTCTTCCTTGCCGGGTGGCCTGTAGCAGACCTCCACAACAATGTCTCCTGTCCCTGCCTTCCCTTTGATCCTAAGTCATAAGCTCTCGGTCAGCTCCTCATCCACCCCCAGACAGAGCTCCATGCGCTCCAGATGGTCACCGACATAGAGGGCAACAACCCCTCCTCCACTCCACACATTGGTGTTCCTCTCCACTATCACCATTAGTTTAGAGGCCCCCGCACCAGCTTGGCAAGCCTATGGCCAATGTCACTCTTTCATTTTTCCAACAGATTATATTCCATACCATAGGATATCATGCTCAGCATATAAACCTGGGGGGAAAAGGATGAAAAGGAGGATGCAAAGAATTATGGCATTTTGTCTTCCAAGTAACTGTTATGTGTGATGGAGCCCTGCTTTCCTGGGGATGGCTGAACACCTCCCTGCCCATGGGAAGCAGCAAAGGAATTCCTTCTTTTGCTTTGCTTGTGTGCAGCTTTTGCTTTACCTATTAAACTGTCTTTATCTCAACCCACAAGTTTTCTCACTTTTACCCTTCTGATTCTCTCCCCCATCCCACATGGAGGGAGGGAGCAAGTGGTTGCATGGGGCTTAGTTGCTGGCTGGGGTTAAACCACAACAAAAAGAATTACTTATTACAAGACATGGTCTTTTATTGCCAGTACTTGAATGAGGCTATGCTGGAATTCTCCACCAGCAACTCACCATTTTTAAACACACTTTTCTTCAAGAAATCTTCATAATATGAACTAAGGACATCCCTGAACCAAAAGTCTGTATGAAAAGGAAAACAGCTATAGGTGTTTTAACAATTGATGAAAATTCTGTAGCCATTCTCTACATAAGGTTGATCTTTACGAGACTTTTTTTTTTCCTTTGCACAGAAGGAAAAATGACCAAATTACTGTAAGTAAAATAGCCAAGAATGTATACAAAGAAAAATTATAAAACTTTCTCATGTTCTTAACAAAGCCATTTCTTTGTGGAGCTCAGAAGTGTGCATGTATTTAAAAATACTCACAGCAAAACATTAGAAACTATGATGAATCACTGCCATTGAGTGTCTCCTAACTACCAAGTAAAGCAAACACATTTTCAGTTTTCAGAAAGCAGCAGTGTTTTTCCTTGAAGAAATTATGAACAGAGGAGTTAGTTATAACTGTCTCTAATTAAGAAGTATCAAAAATACTTTGCATTTTGCACTGTACTTTTGATGTTGACTCTGATGGCATGTTTATTGCTCTGCTGCCACATAGTATGATAGGAAATTTTTGCTCATTTAACACTGGATCTTTCAGACTGTATCCTATTTTAAACTATAATAGTGCTAAACTTTTTCCTAGTGGAAATTTACGCTTAAACATGATCTTGTCTCATGATTGTCTTCACTGTCTGGAAAAAATTCAATCAAATGATCAAAATATTGTTCTTCATAGGTGGCAGATGAACTATAAACAAGGCAGAACTCAATGGTACGTAAGCAATCCTACAAACAACCTTCCATTTATTACTCAGCTGTAGTTTTCCATTCTACAGGCAACCCATTTGAACCCAATGCTTAAGGGTCAAGGAGTCCCTTCTGCTTCCACTTAAGCCTTTGAGAAAGCTGCTGATGAAATCTAGTACAAAAGCCTAAACGTTTTTCTGTGAGGAACAATCCTGAAATCAGAGAAATGTTTCCATGTTAGGGGAGTGGGTTTGTCCTCCTGAACAGAATGTCATGTTTTGTAATAAATAAAATGCACCAATAATGTTCAGGGAATATTAACACATGGATACTGGTGTCTCTCATCTGTCTCATCACGACTGTTGCAACAAACTACTGTCAATCATTACAGGAATAAGTGATTTAGACCACAAAAATTCAGACACAAGTCATCTGGGTGGAAAGTGGAGATCTGCAGGTGCTCAGCAAAAACTGAAAACTCACAGCTTAGGCTGCAAGTCTTTTACTTGCAATCGTAACTGCTGTTATGAGATTAAAAGAAGTGAATATGGTCAAAATGATGCAATTCTTTATGATGCAATTTAGAGTGATGAGTTAGGACTCCACAGACAACACAGCTTTGTTTGCAGAGATAAAAGAAAAACTTGGGTGCTATTTCCACCCCATTGAAATTTATACCATTTTTTTTAATCATTTTATACATAGACAGGTAGCATTCTGACTACGATCATACTTCAAAGCATTGTGTAGATGTATTTTAACATGAAGGTCAGGTGACAGTCCTTATATTGAATCCAAGGCTCCTCGAGTTTTATGGCATATAAAAATCTCTGTATTCTCTGTTTAAAGTGGGAGCCATTTACTGTCTAAGAATTCCAGATGTGGCTTTATAGTAGTGTTTTCTAGCTTTCAGTGTAGTTGCCTTCCCCACTCCAAAATGATATCAAGATGAGGTTTCTAGGGCAAACAGCTCTGGAAATGCTGAAAGCGTGATTCTGGCTCATGCACACATATCCCATCCCATAAAGAAGAAAGTAAGTGATTTTAATAAAGACTAAATAATGAAAAGTGATACAGGTTTTAAAAATCCTAATACCACAGTGGCAGACACTGAGCTTGCATAAAGACAACCCTTCAACGGACACTTCAAAAGCCTAGTAAAAATCTAGCTATATTCATAATCTACAAGTTTTTTGTGAATGAGAAAGCAAACTTAAAAGAGACACTGCTATTCCAGCCCTCAGGCTTTCTCCATGGTAAAATAACACAACTGAGCAGAAACATCAGCACAGTCTTCCTTTAAACCACGTTTACCCAACACCTGTTTGGCTGCTGGAAAGGAACTCTCCTATCCAAGAAATTGGCCATTGGGGCTTTAAATTTACCCTTGGCAATCTAACATCTCAGCTCCACCTTGTAAAAAAAAAAAAACTCTTTAACATGAAAAAAATGGAACAAGTGTCACTCTCCTCTTCAACAGCATTTAAATGAGGAGTTTTGGTAAGCAAGTTTCCAAGGCAAGTTTATGAAGAACAACAAGATACTAATTCTGAGCTATCAATTGCTTTCATTCTTGCATTTAATTCAGCCAATTTACTCCAGGTTGAATTCTCTGTTATTTTATGGGTGGTTGTAAAGGATTCTGTGTCAGGTTTAAGGAGAATTCCTACATATTTCTTACTAGTGTTACAGCACCACAGTAAATCCTGTCCCTCTAAATGGACAAACAGACATGCATGCAAAGTTAAAAGAAGAATCAGTTTCCATCTTACTTTTTCCTGTGGATTCTCCTATGTTAAGTGAAGGAATAGTTTCCCCTTTCCCTGTCTTTGGAGATGGTGCCATAGATGCATTAAACTCATCTTCTGACTCACAGAGAAGCAGAGATGAGAGTTTTTTTCTGTGTTCCTACAGTGCCTAGCACAAAAGCTTAAAGGCTCATGACCAGAGATATAGGGGATGTTATTGTTTTTGAAGCTGTCAGCATTTACAGGGGAACAGAGTAATACATTAACACATTTAGTACATCAGGAAGGGAAAAGGATCTGGGCTACTCTGTTGGTATTTGATCAGGATGCTCAAATTAATTTTTATTCTTTTTGCAGTATGGAAAGGCAGTAAGTTTAACCCTCCATGTGACCTACCTGTGGAACTTTTTGACATTAAGGAAAAATGAAATGCAAGGGAGGTCCAAACCCAAACCAATTACAGTATTGGCTACACAGTTCATGGTAGCCCTGTTCTATTTCCACCACCACACCAAGACATCCACTTATTTCCTCCCCCTCCTGACCTCTACTGAATTATTCCAGATTTACAAGCTTGGTTAGCTCCAAACTGCATCTAAAAACCCACTGTGACCTGGTCTATTATTTCCCATTTCACATTTCTGATGGTTTACTGAGTTGTTAGTGCTCAGATCCCCTCTTGAAAGAAAAAAAGGGGAGAAGTAATCATCCTTAGAATTCATCTACTATTTTTCAATCACAATGTGTAGATCCTTACTTGAAAATCTACCCTGAATACTCACGTTAGTCAAAAACAGGCATACAGGAGCTCACATAGGAAAACAGAATTCTCAGCCATGAGGTTCTTAAAAAAAACAATTTGCCTTTTTCTTAAGCTGCTCACAGGTACTGCAGGAATCAAAGTCATCTGAAATTATTACTGTCACCTAGGAGAGGTAGTAATTTTGTACCATTCATTTAATCCCAAGGATTAGGGCTTGGCAATCTCCACCTACCTCATTAATCCCTGTATTTTGGAAAACTGGGTCCACATTGTCCTTGTATCAGCCATACGGATCAAGGGTGTTATTGCTTTCATACATCACATGCCCAATACCTCAGAACGATCAACTAGAAGTGAATAATCATCCTGAGACCATACAAAAGCACAGGATAATAGCTGTAAATTATTCTGGGCACGAGTACCAGGTAAAGAACCTTTTACAGGGTAGATGAATGAACAGAGTAAAACTCTTCTTGACTGTTAAAGCAAAGTGACCTTTAGAAAAAGGACATACTTGAAGATTTAATTTTGCCGTTCTTCATAAGAAAAGAACACACCTATATAACTGCTTCATGATTCATGATACCTCTATTTTTCCAGTTTGAAAAAAAAATAAAATAAAAAAGGCAGTTGTTTTTACGAACTGAAGAAATAAGACAATGGAATTATATTTTTTCCCCACTGGAAAGTTAAGTCAGGCTTGTCCCCATATCCATTCACATGGTTCAAGAGTATTATTACTTTTGTACGGTGTGTTCCTGAGGTCACTGCTCTTTGGTGACAGAGCAGGTGTGGGAAGACAGGTGTTGGGTGCAACAACCATTATCTCCTTAGTCCTTGTTACTGCCTCCTTGAAGATACCCAACTGTTGTCTCAGAAGACCTCAAACAACATAGCACCCTTAATAAAGGGGAACCTACTGTTAAAAACAGAATGTTAGGACTGGCCAACTGACAATGCTATGCACTGAGAGAAAAGCTAAAGAAAGAGACACACTGGCAAACGAACAGTTTGTGGGGTAGCCTTTTCCTGGAAGTACAGCTTCCTTAAATAAGGTGGCTGCAGACAAGAGATAAAATTTGAACTCTACAGATAAAACTCATATGATACAGGAAAATACTGTTGTATAGAGCAAGCTCTGCCCACAAATCAGCCAGATGCTCCTGTTCTTAATCAGCATTACGCTGGGAATGCCACGGCTGTTGGCTAAAATTTAGAATAAACCTGAAAGCTTCTTTAATACAGAGCTTTGCAAGGAATGCTTTCCAGAAGCACTCTAACAACAGGGCCTCAGCATCAAACCAGCTAAGTATGAAAACTAGATCTGCTTTTTATAGCTGTATTAATTTGCTTGAAGGCATTCCTGCTTCTAAATTAACTTTGCAGGTTGATTCACATTCATGCTTACCACTCCCACTTATTTTCTGGACTACATGTAGCATTTTTAAAACATTGACTTCTATATACTTTCACCTGTATTCTGCCAAAATATTTTTATTACCTTTCATCATAGCTAGCAGAAGAAACAAACCTGACAGCAAAGAGTGCAAACTCCCAATAGCAAATCCCAATTTAGCAGCTGATAACTCTTGTTCATCTTCATAGTTAAATTTGAAGTTTTGCATGAACAGCTGCAAACAGATGAACTGACTCTTTCTTCTGGATTTCACACATTCTACATATTGATACAATCTAAAAAGAAAGCCAAGTTTGAAGAAAATCTGTTCAGCAGTTCTGAAGAAATAAGCTTTAAAGCACCAAAACACAGTCTCAAGTAATTGTTGTGGTTAGCTAATAAATATGCCTCTTGTCTTTTCCCAATTCTGCTTTACCTTCTATCAGAGGTAAGAATCCCATTAAAAGATACTTCCTACATCTCTTTGAAGAGACAGAGGAAGAAAAGAGAAGGAAGTAATTCTCAAAACATTTGTCTTAAATACTACTGTGAACAAGTAGATACTGCAAGTAGCAATCATCACATTCATTACACATCATCACAACCTGCCCTCTGTCCAAAAAAACTCTAGACGAACATATGCTTCATCCAGGCTCACTAGCAGGCCATATCAGCAGTTCCTCCTATATACATTGTTTAACAACAGAAAAATAAGTTTCTGTGATAAGGGTATGAGACAGTTTATAGCTAATAGGTTAAGAAGGGTTACTTGCAAATGCTTCAAAAGATCCCAATAGGTCAGTGTTACTCTACATTTAAAGAACTGTGGGGGGTGTGTGTGTGGGGGGGGGTGTTCATTTTTTTTTTTTTATGTTTTCCTTTAGCAGTTAGTGTTTCACATACCGAATTCACCAACTTCAGGATTTTTTAGGAGTTCTTGAAGAACATATGCTTTGTCTTTCAAGCAAGCAAATCTGAACTGAGAGATTATTCTTCGGACACTTGGAAAAAACCTAGAAAATTAACCTCAGGACAAAGTGTTTGTTAGGGAATGCCAAGATCTAAGGATTTTTTAAAAAAAATTTTTTTGCAACAATGACACATGAATTCAAGGTTGGTCTGTCATATTTTGTTTAAAGTTGTAGAAGGCTGAACAAGTATATTTGGAATCAAAATCTGGCAACTTTTATCAAATAAAATACAGCATTCCCTACTGACACCTATGGCAACAAGCACATATAAACCCAATTACCTAGATTAATTAATTATCAATTAAAAGTGAAAAACAGATATTTTCTTTTATTCATTACTTGGCCATCTCTACAGGTCCAAAGCAGAACAAAATCACCAGACAACTCAATGAACTCCAAAACTAAACAAAGAAAGCAAAAAAAGTTTAATTATGCAACATTTTAAAAAAAATCTGCTTTTTCATTACATATAGTGAGAAATTAATGTTAAGTGCTTCTGGAGATGATTATGAGATAAAGATGAGGACACTTTTACAGATTTTTAGAACGTATTTACTTTTTTGATTTATAGATAATCTATCCATAGTTAAGGGTCTAATCATTACTTTTTCTCCTACAAACTACTAAAACCAGACACTACTCAGCACTTTAAATAACATGTGAAAAATGCTGCATCTATTTAACAGCTGCAGAACTTATAGGACAGAGGCAGTAAAATATAAAAAAAGACAAGAGTTAAAAATCCTACTGCAAGAATATTAACTGTAATAAAAGAGAAGACATTAAAACCAGCAGCTAGTTAGGTGCCAGGACATAATAGAACCCATAAGACCAGGCAAAGAATGATGCTAAGTTAAGGAGAAAGAGTCTGTTTTCAGAGAGGAACTTCCTGACAGACACCACAACAAAGCAACATGAATGGTGACTGTGTGGTCCCCTTCTCGTAAATAAATCAGGCGTCAAAGGTTGATCTGCAGTTAATAAGAGGCCTAAGCCTTCTCCAAGGATTTGTAGTATTCTGTCAGCACAGTCCAAGCCTTAGGAGCCATGAAGCCTTCTGGCGGGTTTTGTCCTTCTCGAGCCAGCTTGCGCATGCGGGTCCCCGATATAAATTCAAAGTCTTCATGGCTGAGAAAGTAGGAGTGGGGGAAAGAGGGGAGAGGAGCAAGGGAGAGGAGGGAAAAATAATACATTTTAAAAGCAAGAAAAGTTGCTCATATTCCTTCTGCTTTCTTGATACTTTATAAATTTCTTCTTGGGAGTATAATGCTGTATAGCAACTGTCATTTCCAGACATTGGCCAGCAATGCCAGTAAATCTCTACGCCCTCTACAATATTCCACTAGGTAACTCCAGAGGTTTAGCAGCATGGGCATGGTCAAACTGATCTGTGGACTGAAATGAGTCCATCTAGCCTGGCTTTCTCTCTATTAGGAAACAGGTAACTGCTGTTGAGAGACAACAGTCTCCTCCACCTCCTGTCTCAGCTCTCTGCCAGGCATCCCATTTTGCACCTTGCCCTGCCATGGCAGTGGACCAACCCTATGTGCTGGTTGAAGAAGGTCACTTCAGTGCCACTACGGAATGCAAAAAACCAACGCTGCATGAAACCTTAGGGAAGGACACTTTGCAGAACAGAGAAAGTAAAAGCCTCAGAGTCTAGAGGCAAGCTCCACAGCTGGACCACTGCAAGCCACTGAGCATGCATATACAAATATATTCATATCAGTAATGTGGCACATACAGTTCAAAATAAACAAAAAACCTACAGAATAATAAAATTACCTTCCCCTAAAAATGTTTCTTCCTGAAAAACAGAATTCAGTTGGACAAATACACAAATGAACCCAGATCAGGATTGTTTATCGTTGTTAACATGACAATCTAAATGAATATTAACTTCTCAGTTATGTGGTCATAAGCAGCAGAAGCTCTACAAGTTAAACACTTACTCCTCACAGGACTGAAACAGGAAAAACAAGACCAGAACACCAGAGGCATATCAAATGCTCCAAAGGAAAAATAATTTATTCTTAAATTAAATACGCAATTTTACTCATGCCATTTGTTCAATTTGCAACATGTATGCATTACTCATTCTTCACTTGTCTGTTTGAAATAATAGCCAAGTATTGGTCTCAGATGCACATGCCTCAGATAGAAACAAGAGCCAAGTGTGCACATCAGAGGGCAGAACTTGGCTCTAAGTGCTGAACTATGCTCAGTAGGGTATGGAAGTTAGCAAGATGCAGAAAGCACTCCATGGTTCCCTTTCACAAAACCACTAGCCCCATAATTTTTTGATTTGGATCGCATACATTTACACAACAGCACTGCCATACATACTTTTTTCTTACTGCTCTCAATTTTGGACTGTGGGTTCCTGAAGTGTCACAAGGCAAAAAAACCCTACTGTGCTTCAATTCTGCAAAATATAAGTTATGCAAAAATGAAAACTTAAAGTTGATGTAGGCCCATGGGAGAAAAAGTTATGTCACTGCTATTTATAATGCCTGAAAATTTTCTTTCTTGGCAGAGACACGCCTACTGTTCACTAACACTGCTTGAAGGCAACCTGTGTTCTTTGCAAAAACTATTTCTATAAAACATATGTGGGGAGGTGATAAGCCTGGTTAATTCTAGTGAAAAAATACTAAGTGTTCAGATGATCAGGAAGAGAATAGTAAAGTAAGTACTATAAAGTTGCTCCATGTGTGGTTCTCTCTATGGTGTGGTAGCAATACCAAAGTTCATGCATTAAAAAATTTTAGCTGCTTTATCCCCACTTTGCCTGTTAAGTTTTCAGAAAAACACTCAATTTCCATGCCCTACAAGTGAAATAAAGTACTAAGACAACACATTTATATATGCCATATAAGTTTGCTTCAGTAAGACCCCCAATTCCTTTAGCTTCTTCTCATCGCTGGTTGCATAAAAGGCACCTCTAGGAAGTAGAGATATCAAGGAGAGAAACATTAAAAGAAGCTAAGGAGATCTATAGAAACCCTAAGAGGAAAGAAAACATGGACAAGGTTTATTTAAGAAACATACTACATTCAGCATCTCATAACATTTCTAGAAATGTTTCAGAAATACTATTAACAAGTACAAAAGTATTAATGATAACCTCTCCTTATCCAAAATTACTGTTTTGAATGGGGTTTTAGTTAAAAAAAAAACACCAAACAAAAACACCTTAACTAGTAAACACTGAAGTGACTCAAATGGAGCTTTGGCAACATATACTGTATGTTGAAACAACACAGTAATTCCTGCCTTGTTTAAAATTACTGCATTTTCAATTTTATTGTTTCCAGTTTAACCTCCACTTCCATACCTAAAACAGAGTATTTGAATAACCACTCAATACTTGTTGTCTTTACTGATAGTAAAGATCAAATCTCTTGAATATCAGAAACTGAGATCTCCACTAACCAGAAATGCTTTAATAGTACTGGCACCGTGTTGTGATGTGAATCACCAGCATTATGAAAGCAAAATGTATCAGTATGAATAATTTGATTTTGTTGAAAAAGGAACCAGAAAGAAGAGTCAGGTAATTTTGTTCATAGTGAACTTTGAGGATATTAGAAGCTACTCTACACAAAATGCATTTGAGCAGAACATGACAGGGGGGAAATATCTGACCATTAAAGCTGCCGTGAAATATAAATGCCAAAGCCATTCAAATTTCATTCTCAAGTGAGACTTGGAATGACTATGAATAAAACTTAACCCAAGCCTTTTCTGCACATGGAACTTAAATGTTTTTGAAATTTTTATTCAGTGGGTGCTAGAATTAGCTTTCTTTGAGCCACATGGTATGTTAGCAAATGCCTGGAACATGGATTTGACCTTTTACTACCAATTGATTTTGACTAGTATTGACATAATATTTGGTGCCAATGCAATCAAAAGCATTCTCCAAAAGAAAGAGGAAAAAAGGCATAAATAAAGCCACAACAAAACTTGTCAACAGAAAACCAGTCTTGAGACATATTACATTGAGACTGGTATGTGCTCCATGGCATAGCAACCTAGAACCCTACTACACTTGCAGTGTGGAAAAAGCCTTACACACACATGCTATGAAATCTCCTTACTTGGGCAGGGGTAGGCCAACAGAAAATATGTAGCTTTGATGTGCTCTCATATGTCTAGCAAAAGGAGAAAAGCAATCTTTTCAAACACGTCACTTACAAAGACTGATGTTTTAATTTGTTAAATTGATTTCCCTTATTTTCGTGCATTCAGTAGTTGTTTTTTACTACAATACCACAAGTAACCCCAGCAGCAATGACAGCTCTTTACACTTTGTTATGAACTCAGACACTAAGAGCAGTGTGTGAGGCTAAGATTTCAAAGACCTTACAGCTCTTGTGACAAAACAAAGAAGTTACCACCAGTTTGCAAGCAGGAAATGACTGCATGAAGATGCCCACAGTGCTACACGGAACTTCTGCTGTATCTCTGAGGTGTCAATACAGTACCTTAAAACAATGACTGAGAAGAATATTTTTTCCGCTTCAACAAGTATTCCCTACAGGTTTAATCTAAGTATAAAATATGTTATGTAACTGATTTTTTCACTTGGGAGCAATGAAGATCAATCACAATCTCAGGAACCCCCACCTTCTGTTAGGGTATCTGGCACTGTGCAAATGACGTTCTTGAAATTCCCATTCTCTGTGGAGAGTAATGCCTAGTGCTCTAGAGGTACCAAGAAATGACTCTTAAATACAGGAAACACAATAAAAGTACAGACCATTCATTCATAGTTTTGCCCATTCGTCAAGATACGGGTTATTTGGAAACAAATGTATGGAAATACAACAATAACATGACTTATTTGCCCTCATCTGGCTTTGAAACAACTGCCACGTTCTACTCAGCTGGTAAATTTTAGATCCAATTAATTCCTAAGACTATTCCCAGTCTCCTTATTTGGGGTTTAGTCCCATAACAATTTTCCTTCTCCAACTTCAAACTTCCTGGACAGGATCTATCATGAGGTGAAACCTAACTTTACAACCCTTTTCAGAAGGATTTTCACTGTATTTAAATCTGCAGCATTAAGTCATGACTTACACCATATCTTCTACAGGAACAGAACACTGCCCCATACAGTGTCAAGTCTTTGCCATGTCAGTCTGTGTTATGCCTTGGGAATGCCCCATGATGCTGAATGAACCAGCTATTATCAGCTAGGTTCAAAACCTAACTGGCCGTGAACAAACTCTCTGTGAAAGTAGAACATAATAATGAGATTAATATCAACATATGCATAGCAAATCCTTTACCTGCTGTGAATGAAATTCCTTTCTGACTGGCAGCAGTGTTTGAGTCTTCTGAGCTGCTTTAGTGTTTCAGGGTATCCTACATTAGGTACTAACGTTATTTCCCTTAGCTAAATTAAGGAGGACAGTCAACTATGTTCATCTTAGCCTCTTAATATCACTTTAAACATCAGGTATCACACCAAACAAATTTGGGAACAGTACATACTTAGTTGGAACAGCTGTCCCGTATGACTTGTAGTATTTAAAGCAGTCATGCCAAACACATGAAAGGTTCTGGGAATAAACTAAAGTTAAAATCTCTCCTTTTCACACATATTTCATTCACATTTTACAAAAAGCATTAACAGTTTGCTCTAGCAACCTTACTTATGGGTTTCTTTTAGCCAAAATGATCTCATCAATTTTCTTTCAGGACAAAAAAAAAAAACAAAACCACAAAAAAACCCACACACAACCATTTTTCCAGACACTGCTGTGGCTTTTTTAATTGCCAAACTAATTTCCTTTCTTAATTGAGTTTTTTCTCAGCAGCAGTCTGTGGCTGCATTTTATAGGACTGATCTTCTGTAAAGAATTGGGAATCTCTGCTCACCCAAACAACTACTATTATTAAGCCACCAATCCCAAATTACACTTGTCTGTGGTAACTGAGAGGCCTTTTTGGCTGAAGAAACACACTAACTGTTTTTCTGAAAGGATTTCAGCATTGGGTAGGGATTTTTGGGGGAATGGTGGTGGGTTTTGTTGGTTGCTTGTTTCTTTGGTTGTTTTTTCTTTACACTTCTGTCTAATAGTGGTTCATAGGTCAGACATTCATTCGGAATTTCTCTGTTACAACTAGAATAATTCCTATACATTTTTCCAAAACATGTTTGGACATATTCAACTACTGATTCAAATGTCTATGAAATCTGAAAGGATAAAAACTATAATAAGCAAAGGACTATACCAATATTCATGCTATTTATTTGTATTATTTCCTCAGAATTCTGTGCAAGTGGAAATGCTCAAGCTTCCCATAGATACTTAGATAAGGCTTGCTATCTGACTTCAACAATAAAATAATATTTTTTAAAAAAAATCCCTTTATTATCCTCATTTTTACCAAAGGGAAAATAAACTGAAACTATTTCTACCTGTCCTGCTAATACATTGCTTCAAATGCATTCCTCAAATCCCCTTCCTAAATCTTAGTTTTAGAGACATCTTTTTCAAAGGTATGTTTTAAGAATGCAGTTCCACGAGGTGCTAAACCTAGTTCTAAGAGGTCCAAGAAACAAATTAAAAATTGTGCTGGCTTCATGAGGTAAAATACAAATATAGTTCCAAGATATTGGCTGTTCACAGGTCTTACTACTTTAAAGGGTAACTTTAGTAAACCAGTTTATACCAGTTAAACTTTGTGCACCACTCTGCAACTACAACTGCTGTGCAGCTAGAATAAAGGCTTTTACATCAGTCTTTTTTTATCCCCTTTCCTCGCACACAACGCTCCATGGTTTTTCCTGAATGCAACCAGGATACCTTTGCCTTTCCTTATAAACAGGGGTACATGTAGATACAGTGCTGCCAGGCGACTTCAGCTCCAACACAGCACCACAGCAGCTCAACATCATTAACCAGCAGCATGAGGCCTTGACACTCGAAGTTAACAGTCACGTTCTCCAGGCTGTTCCCAAGCAGATGCACCAGATCTATTGAAACTCTAAGGGCAGCACACATTCTGGAGGACACTAATGGAAGCAAGAAACAAAACTTAACTTCTGTATCAGCTCCACAAAAATCAGCACTTGCACCTTTGGGAACCGAAGGCCATAAGAAAATGACCTCTTAGAATCACGGCCAGCACACCTGAGAAGTAAGGGTCTTTGTTACTGATTTGGAAGCAGAGCCAGTGGCAGGCTTTTTGATGCTTCCTAGGCTTGCCACAAGGCCACGAGCAGCTCAGCCACAGTAAGGTATCACACAGCTGCCCAGTATCTTATGGTACATAGCTGACCAGCACCAACCCAGCATGTGAAAACCTAACCCCAAAGGCATACTATGAATGTTATCAGCAAGTGTTAGAATTTTCTCATAAAAGCTGAGCATAAATGTTTAGAGATGTCATGAGGAAAGCAACTCTCTGCCACTGCTAATGTTGCAGCCCCAACTTGGCAGACATCCTTCTGGCAGTTGAATCAAGCTTTTGGTAACCTCTCACCACTAGCCAAAGATTCATCCCTCACCATCCCCATGGCTTGGGATTGCCTTCAAAACCGGAAAGATAATTCACTAACATCAGCAAAGAGTCCGGGTGCTAGAAACTTGGCATGTCTTTGCTGCTAAACCAGGCGTGGTTCAACTCTGCCAAATTACAGAGACACCCAGGATAGCAGATGGTGTCCATTATGGCTTCTTACAGGTAGCTCTCCCAGGTAAAGGAGTATAGGAGGCCTGAAAGACTAGAAGACATGACCACTCTGGGAAAGAATAACTGATTCCAGCAGCTGAGACACACAGCTCAGCTACAGCTCAGTCCAAGGGAAACCTGCTTGCCATAACCTTCCACGCATCCACTAGTGATGGAAATTCTTGAATTGCCTAGTTTTTTTGTCAAGTCTCTAAGCCTCAAAGAACTAAGAAAGGTACAATAGAAATCAAGTTATCCATTTCCAAAACAAGTCAGAGCAATGCTTCTATGCATGCAACCCTCCTCCCTACGTTTTCATGCTGTTTTTCACCAGGTTAAGTGGTGAACTGAGGAATGATTTCCACAAACATCACTATTTCGCACCCAAGGGTCTTCTACCAGTACTGAATCCTTTCTGTTTCCAAACAATCCTGTGTTCCCTGCCATCCTCCTTACAGAGTCAAACACTGCATGGTCCAGGAGTCTGCCACATTTTCAGCATTACATAGACTATCTTGAAATGCAGCCAGCTGCATCCATCCAAGCTCTGTCTGGAGCCTACCACAATGTTCTGTCTATGGCAAGCAGAAGCAATAATGGCTCTCTCTTCAGGGAGCCTGCATGTGTCCACATTGCCATCTAGGGGGCTGCTGCCATACTCCAGCACACTCTGTAGCTTGCAAACGACACCTAGGGAAGGACGAGACAAATGGTCTTACATTCTGACAGCAGCAGGGCAAAACTGCATGTTAATAGCTGCATAGTCCTTTTTCCAAAACAGTGACAGAAACAAGAAAGAAATGCTTCAAACCAAAGGGTCCCCACAGGCGTGATGAGAGGATAAGAGTGTGCATATGCAGTCTGTGACAAAAGGCAAAACTTGTTACCACAGAGATTTTTTTTAATAGTTTAACTCTCCTTGATTTAAATCAAATCTATCCTCCTAAGAGTACAGTATCAATGATAACAGAATCAATATTATTCTACAAAGATTTTATGTTCCATGTAATGGGAATTCTGGCCTCTCACATTGCCATTCCCCTTCCATTCCAAATTATTAAGAAGTGACATACCAGTATAACTATTTCACTTTAATCTTTATGTATTTGTCTAAAACTTGCTGAATTACTTAAACAGGACAAATATCCATAGTATTTACTATAACAACCTTTTGAACCTTATGTTATAATCTATAGATATTTGCATAAAATTATCAATATTTGCATCACAATAATTACTGTGCAGAGCAATCAGGACTTCTAGATGCATCTCAATGAAAGGCACAAAGGTAGTGAAGTGTTCAACAGCTAGCTAAGAGGTAGTAAGTTTAGGTAAAGGCTTTCATGTCAGATACAGTAGAAATATCCTTCCCTCTGATTTAATTCCTCCTAATGAAAATACCATATGTATCAGGGCATAGGTCTGATCTGATGCTACTGTCTACAGCATCACTTGAAAGAAAAAGAAAAAACAAACAAACAAAAAAACCCTGCTGCAATGCCATCCAAAGAGAAGCTTCACAGTACTAAGGAGAACATTATGCTGGAATGCTGCCTATATGGGAGGGAAGAGGAAGAAAGAACAACATTGGCAAACTACAACTGCTAAATAAGACTCCCTGATTAGCTTCAATTTTAAAACATCTGCAATGTAGCAAATCATCAAATTTCTAAACACATATGGACATCACAGAGTAATATACAGTGAAACTATTTTAATTCTTGTCAGGTTTCAACAGATTTGCCTTTACCATGCTGCTTATGATTTCCAAACAACAGAAGAACATGCCATAAAGTTATATTTAGTCATGTAAGAGACTAACACTTCGCAGCCTTAAAAAATAAAAGCAGACTAATTCAGGTGCTTGTAATTTACTGCTGAAATAATGAAGCAGTTATGTAACTTACAATCAAGGTTAAACCAGCATACTATCTACTAATATAATTCATGGTAAGAAACACACAAGCTGCTGAATAAAACTTGTTGGTTGATTGTCACAAGCCACAGTGGCATCTTTGAAGACTTATACTCAAGTGTTCTTCAGCTGCTTACGCTGTGGTTACAAGAGGTAAGAGACAGGTTCATTTTTACATATCAGTCCATCCCATGCTGATTTCATGCTTTGAAAGATGAACTGTGTTGTGCAGACATACTTCTTCAGTTAGAAGTAATAGGAAATAGTTACAATAAATAGAAAAATTAAAAAAAAAAATCTTGCTTGACTTTGTATTTCAGTATTCAGGTTGTATTTCAATAGTAACTTCAACTGCAGTTTGATGAAAACCAAAAATACAGTTCAATAATCTGAATGAAGATGTTTAAACTAAATTGACATCTTCCCAGTCCCACTCAATGCCACCATAGCAACACATACGGTGAGTTTTGGACTCTGCTGTTCCACGAGTGAAAGAAAATATTGGAACATGCAGAAGGTGAAATTACCTGTCCTGGAACTGGATGAAAAAAACAAAAACAAGACACCAAAAAACCCAAACAGCTGAAAACACTGTGACATTCAATGAATTTAGAGCACCATTTTGCACTACTGTTAGACAGAGCAAACACTTATTTGTCACCCTCTTGCCCACTATCTTCTCCCTCTGAACTCTCTCATTGTTTCTCCTTCCATCATAGCTGATGCAAACCTGGCACGTGAGAAGCATATTTAGAAAGGTAAACCACTAGAGAGCTAATCTTACCATTATAATAAATAGTAATATTTCTCTGTGGATTTGGCAGTCTGTGCCAACATATTCCAGAATTAGAGAAACTCCAGTACCTGTGAGGAAAAGGGGAGCTTCCAGTGGCAACTAAAGTTGGATCAGGTTAGCTGTGCTGTGAAACTACATTCAAATCATGCTGAAGTCAAGTTGCATTCATGATCTAAAACCACATCTAAACACTGCCATCTTTGCTCAATATGAATTTAATTAAAAACTTTTTTTTATGTGGGCAGGGGGTAAGAGGCAGCTATTGCTCAAGAAGTCTTAAAACGAAAATACAACTTACTGATCAGAGTCATAATAATCCATACACTTCTTTTTCTTATTATAAGCTGCAACTCTGAAGGGTACGATTTCCAGTGCTCGGAGGCCTGGAGCCATTGTCAACACTTTGGCGCCATGGGTTGGTTCATACAAATCTTTCCCAGTGTCAGGGTGCGGCATCCCTGCTGGATCTCGCCCTACAATGTAGAAGTTAGCTCCTGCGACCATCCGTGATCTACAGTGCCACTGAACCTAGAACAGAAACCAGGAAAAACTGTTAACAGAAGAAAACTGTCAAAGCATGACCCTTAAAGTGTGCCTGCATTGTATAATTACCACTTTTTCCCTAATCAGATGTGACTTCTACTGTGGTGGTACAACAACACAAAGAATCTATTACGTGAATCACCACCAAGCTTACTGCTGAGACATACTATTACCCTGTTTCATGTGCATGTTAGGATACTTTAAAAGCTACTTTTGTACAGCGTTTGGAACAGCACAATCGGAGCAAGAAAGATGGAGCTCATCACTTCCTTAGCTCAGTTCTTCCTGATGTTGTCACCTTCCATCCCTTTCCTGTTACATAAAAAGATTAACACAGAAGCAACTGCTTTGGGAAGCTTAGTGGGCTCTAGCAATGTATTGCTCTACTTAATCACAGTAATTTCTCTAATAAAAAAAAAAAAAAAAAGACACCCTGACAAATAGATAGCTGCCAAACATCTCATTGGAAGACAGACAAGATAGACTACTTAAACACAGTGGTCACAAGTGATCTAATCAACTTATTTACACATCAAAAAAGTTACCCATGCTCAGCATTTTCACCTGGTGCATGTGGCAAGGATGTTGTCCAAGGCAGGACTTCAACACTTAGTCTGCATCAATATTATGACCCAAAGGACACATACACCAGGCACATACTGCACATAATGCTTTCGCAGCGCTAATGCTGCCTATTCATACCATGAGCTTCCAAGACAAAAACTGATCAAGCAATTCTAGCTTTGGTAAAGTTACGTTGATATATTCACTTTCCCTGATCATTTTGAAATAATTTCCTTCCTAACACATCTATATGAACTGGGGCGGAACCAAAGTCAAAAACAGAAACTTTAGCTTTACTGAATTTTTGCTTGGATGCACCAACTCCCTTCCACTTAATATTTCAAGTATTGTACATACTGACAAACGGCTTTCCCACACTACTTTGCAGCATATTTCACAATGAGTGGTTTCATAACTAACAAGTTGATTTTTACTTTTTTCCCTTATAGCTCAGTTATAACTGAAAGTAAAAAAAAAATATTATACTTCAAAGGAAATTCTGCACACAGATTATTCAATCACATGTTCCCTACAGCCAAAGAAATGCTTTCAAATTATTTAGAAATGCACCTCCTTTATGGTGAGAGGATTTTTTTCTCCCAAAGACTGTTTGCAGTATTTAATCGCAGATTGTTTGATGTTACACTTACAACAGATTTTAGACTTATTACACTATCCAAATGTTAGTGAATTTTAATTCATTTTTATATGTAATATTTTCAATAGCAAATTCAACTGTATCGTCCAGAAAAGTAAAATAAATATTACTTTATTTTAGGTAACAAAGACACATCACTTCAGGAAATATCAGTATGTTCTCATACTAGGAAGTATTCCTCTAAAAGAACTGTCATACCATCTATATAGTTTAGTATCTGCCAAAGGATATTCAGAGAAGAGTTTAAGAAAAAAAAAAAGCAAGTAGGTTAACAGTAGTTTCTTGTAGCCTTACCTTCACACAAAATTAAAGGCCTACCCAGTAACTAAACAAGATAAAATAGCTTCACAAGTTGAACAGTAACAAACACCTGTCAAAACACCTGTCAAGCACTAAAGGGGAAAAAAAAAGAAGGGGTGGCAGGAGGGCAAAAAAACCACAAATCACAGGACAAAAGTTTCTGCCACTACCTTGTGGTAAACTGGCAACATGACAGATAAATTTTCTTTCCATTACAAAAAAAAAAATTGCATCTGCCTACTTTACATAAAACAAAATCAGTATTTCATATTTTAGTCACTGTGCATGCTGTTTACATTAACAAGCTTTAGGCAAGAAGCTCAAAAGTAATTTCTCAAAGTGGTAACTGCTAGCCCTACCTTAGTTCTACACCTAATCATTACAGAAATGATTCAAAGAGGAAGTTTTGCAGTCAATATGGACAGAATTCTGTAAATCAATAGTCAGATAATGAAATTAGGAACCAGTCATGAGTGTACCATTGGTACCAGTTTTCATTCTGACCACAGCCAGATGTTACACATGATGGATTCCACCACTATTCAAGCATACAGGGTGCTATGGAAGCATCTGGATGCTGATAGCTAGACTAATAATTTTAGTATTTACGTTACAAGCACAGAGTTGGCCATACACATGAAATCCCAGCATACTACAGCAGCAAGCAGCACGTTTTCTGAAACTATTCTAGCATAGTTAAGAAATCTAAGTTTCATGTTGTCACGTGGGTAACAGCAAGTAAGAACACCATTTTGATTAAGTGAAGCTATTTGACTAAGGCAATTTAGAACAATGTTAACCACATGTTTGAGACATAAAACTAGCAGCTATTGTCCCATATTCCTATACATCTATACTACTTCAGAACATATTTACTTTCCCCTAAGCAGGTGAATTCATTGCATTTTTGATACAGAATTTTCCCCTATAGAACTGTTTCTTTTCTTCCATGGTAATTATCAGGAACGTTAAAAATATAAAAATGCTAAATTGATGCTTATGAAACACGTCCATTAAAATCTTTACAGACTGGAAGGCCACATCCATCCTTCAGATAACCATGCTAACAGTTGCTTGTTCTGTAAAGCACTTGTGCTACAGAAACAAATCTGGTACCTATGTCTTTTAAATGACCTCTGGAAAAATATTACAGAAAGAGTCTCTTATTTCTTTGCTACAAATATTATTGTCAGGCTGTACTCTGAGGTCACTGGAAATGCTATATAGGTTAGGAGAAAACTTTTATTCTGTTCAGGATAAGGATGTGGATTTTGTTCCTCCTGATCAGTCTTGTGTTCATGAACTTAAGTTTTCTGTTAATTCTCACAAAAGGTCTGTAGCAACAGTCCAAGATTCCCCACAGTAACTCACTCACATGCCTCAACTAGATGCAGACTACAGTTTTTTCTCTGGACTGAAAGGCAGTGCAAGCTCTGTTCAATCAGTCAACTGGCCAGCAGAAAATAAGCAACACCTGTCTCATTTGATTCCACTGGTGAGATTTCCATCTATCAAAAGCTACCACAGAGTTAACCTCTTGAGCCTGGTCAGAATTTGAACTTCCTGTGACTGGGGGGCAGGGCAGCGGGAAGTAAGGAGAGATGGAGAACCAATACCCCTTAAAAGAATTGCCCTCAAACGAGAGCATTTATTCTCTCTGCTGCTTCCCACAAACCTCTAGGGATTCCAGCCCAAGACCTGGCTTCTAAATAAAGTGTTGCCAAAGAATTATTTCATACAAAAACCTTGAAACAATTATCTCTGAATTAAGTTTGCCAAAAAGTAAAGCAAGCTTTTTTTTTTTCTTTCTCTACTTTGTGTATAGTCCTCCAACATACAAATTTCTTGCTTAATAATCATACAACTTAAGTATCTTAACATTCAGGACAACTATTTGGTATGTTAATAGATCTTATAATTCCTTCTGAAAGAGACTGTAAAAAAGGAGGAAGGATTAATTCATTATCATACCCTTGTAACTGTAAAGAAAAGAGCACATAAAACCAACGTTGTCTCCCACCATTTCCACCAAAGTATTGTAATATATACAGAAGGTTTTGGTTGATGACGGAGAGTGTCTTCACAGTCTGGTTTCCCAAGGAAAATTAGGCTCCTCTCTCCATTAAAAAAAAAACACAACAAACATACCTCAGGCATAGCACAAAACACTGTAGTGCACAATCGAAAGGGGTTTTGTTTTAAATTCTTGGTATATTTACCTCAGTTGGTCCAGCATACATCATGGGGGAAGGGAATATAGCCACCACTGTCGTTTCTGGATTCAAGATTCCCTCCTCCAGTACTGCAGCATGTTGCTTCATGCGCCACATGAGAGGAACATCATCCTCCTTTGTCCAGCCTCCAAGTGGATGCAAGAGTAAAACTGGGCGACGGTAGCCACGCTCCAAAAGCTGCTTATGAGTATCCTGCATTAAAAGAGCATGCCCATTGTGCACGGGGTTGCGTAACTGGAATGCAAAGACAGCATCTATAGAGAAAAAACAGGGAAAAAAAAGTTAGAAAAGAAAGTTATTTTATCAGGAGTTGTACAACCATAGAAAAACATTATCTTTCCTCTGAACTCTATTAATCAAGTATAATATGAGTAGTAATATGTGATTAAGGGTTATGAATTATTATAAAATCACTATATTCAATAAACAAAGCTAATAATAAAGCAACCATACAAAAAAAAAAAAAAAAACTAAACAAAAATACCCACAAATCAGCCTCCTTAACTTTTGAGAAGTTTCTCCAATAGCTATAATCTTCTCTTTGGATTTTTCACTTGGCATGAGCATATAATACAAAGTTAAATTCTAAGAGGAAATCCAACTGTGCTGCCTGTCTTAAAGGCTCAATGTATCATCAGGAGAACAAACGGACATGTTTGCAACAAAACAAATAAAAGGGTATTTAATGTGCCTTAATTAGTTTCCTTCACCTAAACAGCTTAGTAGAATTTATACACAGTAAGAACAAAGGAAGGCTAACTGCTATTACAAACCTTTCGATGAAAAACCCTGACACAAACAGGATTTCTCTCTTCTGCAAACTGAGATGAAGACAGCAAATCACCCTAACTGAGAGGTTTCCTAGTAAGGAACCAATGAAATCTAGAGAACAGGGTTTTTTTCAGGTATCAGATATGCTTATTTAGGGGCTAGCTAAAAAAAAAAAAAACCAAAACAAAACAAAAAAACCTGGTATCTCAAATCTGCAAATCCTGGAAATACTGACCACACTGAAAAATTACAGGAGCTCAGGACCAACCTCAGTTTGCATTCTTGATGTTAATCTCTCCCCTCACACTCAGAAGTGCTTAGCAGCTACCTGCCAGTCACTGCCACAATGAAAGCTGTATGATTGTTCTCTGCTTTATGACTTTACTCAGCCTCTTATTTAACTGCCTAACACAACTGAATTAGTGAGAAAAGTTTCTTCTGCAATATAAAGCCAGCAGTTAACTCATAATTTTTAACTGTGATACATTCCACTTGCACCAGTCTACTTGCATTACTGTCATAAGCTTTGCTCCCCAGAAGCAGCATGGAACAGACTTAAAAATAGAGCATGAAAGCTCAGCACTCAGCCATACCTGATAATTTTTAAATCATATTCTACCACATTTTCACATTATCTTTTCTTGCATTAGTGCCATGTCTAGCATGCATGGAAAGACAAAATTCAGAATCTCAGGCATTACCAGCTTCTCTTGTGTATTTAGGCAATGCCTGAGATCATAAAAATTAATACCAGTAAAAGGCAAAGAATGACATTTAAGAGACCATTCAAAATCTTCATCCTTGAAACAATGCTAGTTAGCCCCTGGGGTACCAAGACGGCAGGCATTTGGATAAATCTTTGCAGAAGAAGCAGAACAAGAAAAATTCATTCACCAGCATTCATTTCCTTGAATTTCTGCCTTAGTTCAGCTGGAGTGAGACGGTATTGATCAAGTCCATCATTCCAATAAATACGATCAAGGACCTGTAGATCTCCACCTACAAACCAGTTCCCTTGCTCCATAACCATCTAAGAAAAGAAAGGAAAATCCTTGTTAGGATTGGTTTTCAGGTTCTCCTGAGCATCTAGGGTACTGCACTAGGGACACATCTTTACAAAGGGAAGAGTTCCAGGTTAATTTTATTTGACAGTCTCACGTCAAGCGTCAATGTTTTTTAAAAAAAAAAAAAAAAAAAAAAAAAATCATCACTGGAACACAGTCCTGACATGTTATACCATGGTGCTGGAGAGATGCACAAGTCTTCAGTAGGCATATGCCTTTTTTTCAAAATAAAGAATTTTTTTAATATATAGAAATGCAAGTAGCCAGCATTCTTAACCAACATTATTACATGACAAAAAGAGCTAGTGCCTGGAAATCCTATAAAATCCTATATATAAACTGCACACTTTATAGTTGTTGGTCAAAGCAAATGCAGTTCCAGTATGGCCCTGCAGTTTACAAGATTCTGGTCAGCAATAAAGCAACAAACAAAACAGTTTTGATTAACTACTTAACCACTTTAATTTATGAATAAAATCAGAATCTTTGGGGTAGGATCGCTTTAGGATTTGTTTTACAATAGCACTTTACCAAGGCAACATATGTTCTTCTGATGTAATAATTTATAGTTGTTAACTTGATTATAATAATCTTTTAGCCTTATGTAGCTTAAAGATGACAACAAATGTTAATATAATGTAAGACATCACATATTAAACCCAAAAGCCAAGATGCTGAAGTTAAGTGTGGATTTTTCAATTTATTTTTGCTTTGAGTTAGAGGACTTGCTGGAATTAGATTATGCTAGTCACCACCCCCTTCCCAAAGAAAATGCCAAACTTTGACATCTCACCAAGGTGAGGGGAAGGTGTGATAAAGATAGGAAGATAAGAAAACTCTGCATTACAGTAACTTTCAGGTATTCTGAGATTAGTGATTAATTTAGAAGGGCCACCGGATTCACGTGCTATCATGCTAGGGAAGTGATCATCTCCCTGTACTTGGCACTGGTGAGGCAGACTGTACCTCAAATATACTGTGCTCAGTTTTTTCACTACAAGAAAAACACTGAGGTGCTGGATATACGTCCAAAGAAGGGCAAAAAAGCTGGTGAAGTGTCCAGAGCACAAGTCTTAAAAGGAGCATCTGAGGGAACTTGGTTGTTTAGCCTGGAGAAAAGGAGGCTCAGGGGGAACCTTGTCACTCCCTACAACCTGAAAGGAGGCTGTAGCAAGGTATGTGTCGGTCTCTTCTTCCAAGTAACAAGCAACAGAACAAGAAGAAACAGCCTCAAATTTCACCAGGGTAGGTTTAAATTGGATTTTAGGAAAAATTTCTTCACCAAAAGGGTTGCCAAGCATTGAACCAGGTTGCCCAAGGAAGTGTTGAGTCACCGTCTCTGGAGATACTTAAAAGACACACGGATGTAGCACTTCAGGACCTGGTTTAGTGGTGGACTTGGCAGTGCTAGGTTAATGGTTAGACTCTGTCTTAAAGGTCTTTTCTAACTTACACTATTCTAGGAAACTACTATGCACACATTCATATGCTGTCATGATACTACTACACATCCCAGTACAGACATAATAACATCCTCATCTTCTATACTAGTTTGAGCCATGTCATTCTGTAATTGCTAATGCATTATAACAAGTTATTCAAATCTTGTCTGCATGAGATTTCTTTATAATTTCTTAAATTTGTGTTAAGTTTTCAGTAACGGGGTAATCTTACATTCATCAGCACAGACCACATCAAGGGCTTAGAAAATCTTCCAAAATAATCTTACTCATATCAAGCAGACACTCTTTTTCAGTTATACTCCTGAATACAACTTCAGTCAGTAGAAGGATGTCATTACACATTAATAAAAAAATTGATTACACATTAATAAAATAAAGATGTAAAAAAATCCATAGTTTTCACATATGTATAACTATTAGTCAGAGATACTTTTTGAACAGATCAAAGACTTGCCCTTTTTAAAAGCAAGCTCATAATTCAAGGTTTGTTTGATTTCTTTTTACCTGATTTTAAGTCATATTTGTAAACAAAAAGACACTATAGAGACAAATGGAGAAAGAATCATATTTTGACTCTGCAAAGCCAAGATGCAACATTTACATCAGCTTGCAAAATTCAATACAGCATTGCAACGAGCATGTTACAACTAAAATATTTCACTATGACATACACATAAGATCAAGATAATAAAACATACTGAACACAGTGGATGGGAAATAACTCCCCAGAGAGTTAAGTGATGAACTCTCCAGGAACAGCACCTATTTCAAAAGCATCTAAAACTGGCAGTTCTCAGGTGTTCCACATACAGACAGAATAGAAGTTTTCTTGCCTTCACAATACATATACCTGCTGATTAAGGAGCTTTGATGATCCATCTGGCTACAGAGATGTGTTTCCTAGGCACACTAGAGGGCAAAATTCCCTCTTCTGTAGCACAGATTCTACAGTACATTCTAAATTCATTTCATGTGTACATACTGACATTAGATTTCCACATTAAATGCAGACTATTCAACAGCTGCATAGAACAAAAAAAATCACCTTTGTTTCTGCTCAAATATTTTAATTAGTTCTCGAGTAGTTTTGCTACGGAAATTCACGCCAGCCACAGACATCTGCTTCACCTAATTTGCAGCTCCACAAACAATACAGCTCATAGGAATAAGTTTTCAACTTTTAAACACACACCTTGATATAGGGATGTTCTTTGCATGTTGTTCCCCATTGCCTAGCACAGCGTTCCTCCTTCCTGTGCTCATAGAATTCAGGATTACGGAGAATGGCCACACGGCGACCTTCATACACCAGTGCAATTGCTGTACATCCATCCAGTCTTTCTTTGTCTTCTTGAGTGGCTGTTAGTACTATAGGCACTGACAGATTAATAACTCCCCCTGCAAAATTAATTAAAAAAAGTCTTTATCTTTAGTAATGGTCATCAATGATGATATGAAAATCTACCTACCTAACAAGTTACAGTCCAGACTGTAAGTATATCACACAACAGGTAGTTCAAGCACTTTACCAGGAGTTAAAAGTAACTTTTAGAATGAACTCTTGCATAAGATACATGTCCTATAAAATGTGCAAGCACTGAGATTTAAGAGCAATGACAGTACTTAAAATTGCAAGCACTTATAACCCCACACAAGGCATTTAGACTGTGAGGATACTACTTTTTAGGGATCTCAAATTAATATCTTGTTCAAGATGTTACATAGTAAGAAAAAAACCACAACTGACATCATCTAAAATACAGGCAAGATTGGTACTGTAGTGGATAATGAGTAAAAAAATAGTATTCTTGGCAGCCATACTTTGTCCATAAGAAAAGCTCAATGCTATAGAAGCAGCCAGATGTACCCAAGCAGTCAGCATATATAATTCAACAATTTGAAAAGGTAACTTTTGCGCTTCACTTAAAGCTATATTCCAGCAAAAACTGTTGAGTCAGGCAGACATTTTGCATAGTTTGTTCAGCTGAAAACTTACCAGCTACTTCTAAAACTAAACCAATGTATCTGAATCTTAATGTTATGCGTGGTCCTCATGTTTAAGTATTTACTTCACTGCTACATGCTAGAAGTCTTATTTTTCTTGACTACAACAGTGAGATTTGAGAAACCCAGTGGAGTAAATACCATAAGTCTCATACAAAGGCTTGAATTCTAATGAGCAAACACTTGCCGAAAGAGTGCAAAACTTTTGGATGGTCTCCAGGAGAAAAGTCATAGGCCCCCTGAAGTTTATGGGGGTTTTGCTATTGGCTGTAATGGGGCCAAGACTCTAAATAACGCTGATTTCCCTGTTATTTGAGTAATACGGTTTTTACAACCGTTTCTCAATTTTACCTTAAGAGTGGTAGCAAGTTCAAAATTATGAAGCTGGATGAAAAGTTTAAGAGAAAAATAGGTACCCTTCAAAATGCAAAGCATGCTCTACACCTCCTCCTAAGTTCAGTCTTAGCACTCAGTTATTTTCAAAGCAACTAGATCATAAAATTGAGCTTGGCAACAGTCACAGAGAAGATGATTTGCCACCCCTAGCCTGATAATTCAAAAAGAATCCTTTTGCTTTGCAAATAGGTAAATAATTCCAAACTGGGAGCATATTTCAAAGCCATTAATTGTTACAATTTTGTCAGTGACCAATAATAAATATATAATATCTTTGCCATTATCTTCAGCCACTGTACAAATGAGAAACAGACAAGGTAGGAGTGAGTTCGTTAAGTCACGGATGAGCACAGTGTCAGCTTGAGACTATTTCAGATTACTTCAGCTTTGAAGAGAGAATTATCAACACACCTGAACCGATCTCCATAACGTAGAAGTCAGTCAGTATGAACATCACATTTAGAGTCCAGAGGATGAAATGCATTGCAGGTATTAAACAATACTTACTTCTCTTCAAAATCAGAACCCTGGAAAACTACTGCTGCTATGATACACCAGAACTAACGTACCAAGCAGGGAAGAACCTTTCAGGATGTGGTTCTGACTTAACAGTTGCCACTGCTTCAAGTAGTAAAAGCAGCTTTAAAGCAATCACACTTTGCTAAATAGGTTCTCATATGTGCATATTACAGTAGATAACTAAGAAGAGGAAATATGGTAGCATCTAGAAGAACATGATTGTTCTGTTCAGGCATAGGACTGAAAATTGTTTCCATCAATAAGTTATTTGTTAATTTTCATTGCTCGTATTTTTTGCAGCATACATGAGGTCCAAAAAACAACTGCAAGAGAGGTTTAAAAACTTGTAACATTGCCATATCTGAAACACTCGGCTATACAAGGTCTTAAAAGCCTCATAAAAGTTCCAATTTACAGAAGACTACAGGGCAGAATAAGGAGCTACAAGCTATTTTAGCAGTTGAATGTATAGCACGTCATCTGCAGAGTACACTTCACCTGGATGGACACACAGAAGGCAAATGGAACTAAAATAAAACTAGCAGTCCATAACAATACGGCTAACTTTAGATACTCCAAAATAACAGAATGGCATTATATTGCCTAGGATAGTATCCGAGATGCTTATAGAAAAGGGAACTTTAAAAAAAAAAGAGTAACAAGAGTAACAGGGACAACTGATGTCTTTCAATTCTATGATCCAGACAAGTAACTTTTTTTTTTTCCTGCTATTTGGTGTCCAGTAAGAGAAGAATAATGCAGAAGGAAGTGGGGAGACAGGAAATTTTACTATCCCTCTTTGATATAGAGAGAGCAAAAACTCTCAAAGACTGGAATAAAACAGAGCCTTCAAAAAGGAATAAATGAAAAATGACAGCAGATCACAATCAAATTCAAAAACTTAAGGATGTTACCACTTGTTAAGTACCTTAACTAATGTTTGTTCTTAGCCAACTGGTAATACAAAATAAAATATATTCATTTAAATCACCACATGATTCTTCACTGAAATGGTGGTCAAGCATTGGAACAAGCTGCCCAGGGAGGTGGTAGAATCACCATCCCCGGAGGTGCTTAAAAAAATGCATAGATGTGGTGTTTAGGGACTTGGTTTAGTGATGGACTTGGCAGTCCTTGGTTAACAGTTGGACTTGATGATCTTAAAGGTTTTTTCCACCTAAATGATTCTACAATAATCACTAAGTCATAGTAATTTGATTGCATGTGACAATTGTCCATACTCAAGCCACCTTGTCAAATTCTAATTTCATATTTGCAATAGCTCCAGCACTCAAGTCAGTTTGTTGTGCTTTCCTTCATTACTATCACAGAACAGATCTTTTGGCACAGAGTTAAACAGCAATTAAATTGCAATTCTGAATTCTAACAATTTCTTGTAACAAATTAGAAATATGGATTTTATGTTTAAAAGTTTTCCAAAATGAAAACATTTGAAAAATAAAATTTGTAAGGCAAAAAAAGACAAGACATTCAAACTTTAAACATGATGATAGATACAAAAAGAATAAAACCATCAAGCTTAAAATTGCTTACTATAACACCCTACTCTCCTACCCCAGGTTGTGCGCAAGCCTGGTAACGTGTTACCACAGAACCAAGAAGCAAAGCGTCAACAATATTCTAGAAGTAGGATTAGCTTGCTCAGGTTTACAAATGGAAGTTTCACCTTACCATCAAGGAGACAGTCAAAGTGAAGGCACTGTAGGTATTCTCTCTCTCTCATAAAGCCATTCAGGGGTGTTGCCCAGCCTTCTGCTAGCACTTGCACCCATTGCATATCCACCTTGTAAAGAAATGGAGAAACAGAACAGATAGAAGTTGTTGCTTCATGATTGGCATCAGGTATTAACGATAATAAATCATGATTTACCTATAAAATACAGAACAGTGTAAATGAAAGTTTTCTCAGTATCACAGTTTTTAAACACAAAGAATTCAAAGTTTCTACAAGTAAGAAAAAAAGAACAACTTCTTCCTCAATGTTGATATTTTTGGCTATTTTCCAGTCCTTACACTAGATCAAGTTTCCTTGTGTTAAAAAACAAACCAAACAAAAAAAAAAAAAGAAACAAACCACAGATTTTATTTGTAAGTGTTTGATAAAGTTCAACTTAACAGAGAGTCCCACCTGCATTTATTTTTTTAACAAAGGAAGATAACCACGATATTTAAAAAAAAAAGAGAAAAAACAATGAAAACAATGCATACAATTACCACACAAATAACAGAATTATGGGGGTGAATATTAAGAGGTCTAATCTTAAAACAGATTAGAAAGAAATTTTTTATTGCATAAACTAGTGAGACAATCCAGAAGTAAAATTCTCTCGGGACTAGTACTTATTTTAGTTTAAGAGGTATCAGCTTACAGGGAATTTCCTTCCTTAGCACTTAAACAGTCACATTATGACTTAGTGTGTGGCCTCTACTATTTCTACTTGGTCAAGTCTGACAAGGACAGGCTTTGCTTGTGCAAGTCTCTTTTGCAAAGAGCATGACTAATTTTATTACACTGTATAATTTATGCTGAAGCAAGTACAACACACATTTTCTTCCCAAGTTTACATTACATACTTGCTTGATATTTAACAACACACTGGTTGGGGGTGGGAGGGGAAAGGATTTGTTTTTCTAGATAGGGAGCAATTTAGAACAGGACACTACAGAAATTTAATAATGGTGACCTTAAATATTTATTCCTCAAAGTAATAAAAAGTTTTAAAGACACATGTGAAAGGAATCTAGTATGATGCGGTGAAAGGAAGTACTAAAATTTGCTAGTAGTAGAAGGCTAGGCAAATTTTAGAACTATTTAATTCAGTGCTTGGTATGTTCTCTCAATCCTTCAAAGTCAAGTTACTCACTGCAGATGCCCAATTCTGAGCTTAGCTCCTAGATCAAATCCTGAGCTTTAAGTTTAGTAATACTGTCAAAAAGCCATTGAAAACACTCATGCATTGTATCAGTGTTTAAGCCTAGTTCTTCAGAAAACGAAGATAAAGCAGAACAGAAACACAGCCAGAAGCAGCTTTGTCTAATTCATCTGAGCTGGAAAATTGTGTATTTAACCAAAATAAGAACAGAGTTGATCAAGTTGATCCATATTTTTCCACATTTTCTCTGCTGGAAGCCAGAAAAGTAGCATGAATACGTTCTAACCAGAAAAAAAAATAAAGTACTTCTGATAATCTCTTTGTAGACTTAAATTTGCAGCTGCTTGAGGCTGCTATACAAGGTTACTATCGTTCAGCTGAAGGTTACCAACACGGACAATCAAGAAGCAGTAACTGTCTTCATATTTCTAGGTCACTGCAATTTAAAGTAAAATGGTTTGTGTAAGTAAAAAAAAAGTTAGTAATTCTTCAAGAAATAGTTAATCACACAGGACATGCCAGCCACGGTTTAGTCCATGGACTGGAGAGGGGGCATGCATGGGAGGAAGTCACTGTAAATTTAATCTTCAGGCTCGGGATAAGCTAAGTAACACTATACCAGCCGTTATTTATGAAGTTACAGAGATTCGTTTATCTCTAATAAGTGATCAAAGAACACACAGATGCTGTGGTTTCTCTCAAGAACAAAGGGTAAAAGTATATTGTGATACATTCTGTAACCAGTACAGGTATTTCGACTATCTCTACTTACACTGAGCAACAGATTAGACTGTCTTTCAATTTCAGTGAGATAAGTGAACACACAATACCTTATTTATTTCCAAGGTTAACAGAGACTCAGCATCAGTTTTGGCCAACTGTAGCTTGTTTTCTGGCACATAAAGCTCTTTCACCTCATAAGAGGCATCCACTGGTACAATGTCCTGTATAAAAGGAATAAACAGAAAGCTTCTTGGACACTGAACACTTAGTCAGGAAATAAAATTCTAGTGTTACACTACTGTGTAGCAAAAGTTTATTCATTAAACATTTTTTACTAATTTAAAAGCCAGCACTGTTCCAAGATTATGATACGTTGCTAGCCAAGCTGCTGGCTTGAGTAACTGAAGCGAAACATCCTGACGAGATTTTTTCAAAAACCTTAAATACCCCACATAATATTTACCTAGTAAATATTTAACTATTGAATTATGTACAGGGTTTATGACTTATTAATGCCTACATTATCTACAGCAGAAAGGAAGACACTATGCTTTTATACTTGCTAAAGTAGTAAAAAAAGTTTTAGAGACTGAGCATTTATAAATTTAAGTCATTCGCTATACAACATATGTTAGAAGTGGTAACATGGAGATAAAAAAAAATATCTCTTTCTCAAAGTGATTAATGCAGAAATACAAATTAAATGTATTACTTACAATTAATGACATAACATCAGTGTCCTAATCTATATATGAACAGCTAGAACATTTAAATGTGAAGCTATCTGTGCGCATATATGCAATGAACTGAAATCTAGTTTTATAACCAGTTTTATTTGAAAAAAATTCAACTTCCTCCATGCAAGACATTCTCACACCACGATGCTCAAGACCTTAAACTTCTTGTAAGATATGAATATAAGGATAAAAACATTTGCTTTAAAAAAGGGGGAAATGAAAGAAGGCCATAAAACTTAGATAAAACTTCGAGTATCCTCTGAGAAAGGATGGTGCAAAATGTCAAAACCCAGTCAAATATTCAAGTGATATTCAGTAGCAAAATATCAGTGAAAAGCAGCTGACAGTCTTTTTAAAACACATTTCTCAGAGTTCTGGAAACTTTTGTAAAGTAACGCTTTACTTTTTGAGAAAAATGCTCACCCATACAGCAAATTATATACAGAGATAACAAGAATAAAGAAATTATCTTTATTTTTCCAGTATATGCAGCCCAGAATAAATAGGTATGCCTGTATGAAACACAAAGTTTGCCTAAGCATTTTAAAGCATTTATCCAAGATTTATCAGACATTAGGCACTACCTCTGTGGAAAGTAAAACAAAGGAAGTGAGATGATGAAAGGAAGTGGGAGATAAAATGACTGCGGGAGTAAAAATACCTAGTGAGTCAGACTCACTGGCTGTTACATAATTCATATCTCCAAAGACAAATAAAAGAAAATCAAATTAAACTAGCACTTAGAAATTATCCTTTATATGGAAAAGCTCAGTCCATTACATATCAGACATCATTTGGGAAGCTAATTTTATTAGACAGCAAGTTAGGCAAAACCTGCCTTCTCTTTTCTCCGACTGCACAGCAGCATTACAGCCCAGGAGAGCTGCAGCAGACTCCTGCCACAGCAATAAGCCCAGAATCAAATAAAGGCATTGCCTGCTATAAAGAACAGCAGACCTTACAAGCCAAATATGACTTGAATACACATTAAGCTGCTCCATAGAAGATTCCCCTCCGGACCCTAATTCATTAACATGCTAAAATGTCCTGATTTTACAAACCATCAAAATCCTAAAATAGATGTGCCTATTGAAAGGGTGTCTTCAGATATTATCCTGTTTTTAGTGCCCCACTAACGGTCTAAACAATGGAGAAAACAAAGGTTTCACAATGTATTTTCTGCCAACAATCTACTTCACTATAAGGATGTAAATATCTTGACAGTTCTTGCAACACTGAGTCAGATATTTAGAGAATTTGTAGGATTAGTAAACCTAGACTCCCTTGCCGGCATAAAAATGGTATTTAAAACAGCATCTTAGATTATAAAAAACCATCAGTATCTTAGATGTAAAAAAAAAAAAAAAAAGGCAGTAAGAGGAATCCATAGGTCTTTAAACCACATGAATTTTACGAAAATGCTAGGCAAGCAAGCCATCTAGTGACCACTTCAAGGTATTAAGTTTACTTAAAGGTTCATTCTACCAAAGGATAATTTACACCATATTCCACTATATTTCTTATTTATCGATGCATTCATAGAAATAATGACAAAATAATAAAAAAATAAACCAGATACTTCATGGGACTGTTCCTCCTCAGACTGTGATAGTAGGTTCTTTGCTGATATCTAACATCCTCAACAGTCTGTAAAGAGAGGGCCTTCAGGCAGGTTTCCCATAGACGGGCATTCACAAGTGACATCCAATTTACATTACTGAATAACTAGCCTTGTAAGATCATATTGAGGTGTAAGGCCACTGTATTATTTATATATGGAAAAAACAGAGGTATTTGCTTGACTATAATAATCACTTAAGTCTTGATACCTACAGCTTGCAAGGCAGTTTGTCAGTACTTTTAAGTATAGGGAAAACTGAAACATGTAGTGGCCACCACGATCTTAACAGAAGGAGACATTATTTTCTGGACTGAGGGCTGCCTCTTCTCTGCCCACCAGTTGTGTTCTATCGCTTTGTAAATTCACTGGAGCCATAGAAACACTCCTCCACTGATGCAAAGAATAGGAACTTCTGACCCCAGACATTAAATGATGTTCCTCTCATATGTGTAAAGACACCCCTTTACACATTTGTTTTGGTCAAAATAATTCATGTTTAGCTTATGTACATCTGCATAATCTTAAATAATTTTGACCACAAACACCTAGGAAATATTCATACAAACCTATCAGTCAGCAGATCTAACTGGATGATTGTTGCCTAAAGGAGAATCCCTGCAATTAATACAGAATGGCTCTGAACCAAAACCTTGTCTGTGCCTTTTCCCAGAACACAGAAGTTTAAAAACAAGAGAAGAAAGCAAAAGAAATAAATAACACCACCACCACAGTATTTAACAGGTACACAACTCCATGTAACTGCAGCTTGCTCTTTAATAGTAACTCCAAAACTATATGTGCCCTTTTACCAATTTGAGGTACTGAAATTCCTGTAACATTCAGTAGTATGTTTTCAGAAAAAAGCACCCACAACTAAAGCACACATACCTCAAAAATAGGAAATCCATAACTTAAAGTACAGGAAGCTCTGCTTAATTTAATCTAAGCGTGAGAAGAAATTGTGTTTTATTGATGTGGGAATTACAGAAGTCAAATACTGAGGTGTTTTTTTTTAAATTATGATTAAAAGCTTATACTGGTTTTTGCTCACTCTTGCTTACATCTTCACTGTTGCATGTTTAAATCTTCACTATAACAGTATAAAACTAATAGTATAATCTTGCATATACTTTACACAGAGCATAGGGGTTTTTTCCCCAGCTTCTCACACAAAACAATTACGAGCCATGTCACAGAATCACAGAAGGGCCTCTGGAGGTCATCTAGTCCAAACTCCTGCTCAAACCTGGTCCCAGTTCAGCAGGGTGCTCAGGAACTGGGCCAGTCAAGTTTTGACTAACTCCAAGGATGGAGCATCCACAAAATCTCAGAGCAACTTGTGCTAATATTTTACCATCTTTACAGTTAAAGTTTTCCCCTATGTCTACTTTGAATTTCCTATGTTTCATCTCATGAACAACCTCAGTTCCCTCAGCCTATCTTCACAGGACAGGTTCTCTAGCCCTCTCACCATCTTTGTGGCTCTCTTCCAGACTCACTCCAACAGATCCATGTCCTCCTTATGTTGGGGGCTGCAGAGCTAAACACCAGGTGAGGTCTCACAAGAGCAGAAGGGGACAATCACCTCCCTCAACCTGCTCGCCATGCTTCTTTTGATACAGCTCTAGATATGGTTGGCTCTCTGGGCTGCAAGTGCACATTGTTGAGTCAGGTTGAGCTTCTCATCAACCAACAGCCCCAAGGCCTTCTCCTCAGGGCTGCTCTACATCAATTCTCCACTTATCCTGTACCGATAATGGCAGTTGCCCTGACTCACATGCAGGACTCTACACTTGGCCTTGCTAACTTCACAAGGTTCACATGGGTGCACCTCTCAAGCCTATCAAGGTCCCCAATGAAAGCTCCCAGTAAGCAGCACACCTCTCTAAAGAGTATGTCAGGTCAGCAAATAGGTGCCTCTGTACCTTCCCAGAAGAGAGTCACCTACCACCATTACGGGTCACCTTTTCTTAGTTGCGCTAGGTATTACACAGGCAACAGATCAGGCTGCCTTACTCCCTGTTCCAGCATCTCTCCTGATGTGGCGCATCTTTCCTCTTCAGTCTGCAGAGTGGCGAGGCAATTCTGCAAGGGCACCTCAGGCTTCAGGGAAAGTCTCTTCTTCCTCCAGGTACTTGCCATTGCAAGCTTCCATTCCCCTGCACTATTGGCCCCCCTCCTCCCTCTTGCATGTGCTGGTGGGGGAGGTTTTGGCTGTTTACCTGTGGCCTGTAAGTCTACTGCAGAGTGCAACTTGGAACCAGCTATCTAACTTCTCCTCAGCCTACCTGACATTCTGCAGCCACTTTCTGCAGGAGCCTCTCCACCTGAGCACACCTTTTGCAGGCAGGTCTGCTGCCTGTCCCTGCCCCAAGGAGAAAGGTCGAGGCCCTTCCTGCAAGTCTGAGGCCTGCGCTGCAGCCTCTTCCTTCAGCAGCTCTGTCTGGGGAGGCATTGGCCACTGCTGGGGTAGATGGCACAGCCCCCCTGGAGCTGCAGCCTTTGCTCTCAGATGACTACCCACCATTCTGCCTTGAGGGTCAGGTAGGATGAGCGCCCTTGACCTGTGCAGATGGTCACTGACCAGTGCCCAGTTGCTGGGATGTGTGTACTTCAAGTCTCTCCATTCAGCCAGCAGAATGTCCATTCCTCGAAGAGGTGTCCTCCCGCTCAGCCATGCCATGCCACAGCCCGTTTGCCCACCCTGGTCACAGCACTCCCCAGGGCTGCCCTTTGTGGGAGTGGGGGTGGCCACCGTTACGCCCGGGCCCACGCACACCTGGTCAGCTGCTCCCATGGGAGCTGTCGGCTCCTGGCGGGTCTCTGCTCTGCCCTTCCCCTGGGACTCCCTGGCTCAGGAAACCACCCTCCATATGCCTCAATCTCTCACTCTGTTGTAGAATGCACCTGCACCAAAGCTGATGATGGCCTGGGTTCTCTTGTCTCTTTCTCATGTCTTAGGAAGAAAGATACTTTGTTTAGTTATCAAAAGGTCAGTCATTGCACACAATGTCAGCATGTATCAAAGGTAAAAGATAGGTATGCTGCAAGTTAATGTCATTGTACTGTATTTCATACAAATGCTTATTACCAGCATTATATACCATTTATAAAATCTGCATGATCTGCATTTTGTTTTAGAAATCCCAGTTAGTTCCATCCAATCGCCTTTTCCTGTAGGCATCGCCATCTGAACAAGTAACAGTTGTATTCATACAGTTTTTCTGCTGAAATTATTTTGAAAGCAGGAGGAGACAGGAAACAAAGTTTCACAAAAAATAATGATTCAGAACCCACCTAGCAGCTGGGTATAATCAATTGTCCCAAATATACTCTGAGTGTCTAATTTACAGTCTAATAACAAAGTGAGCTGAAGACCTGTAATGCCTGCTCTATGTGAATGTTGCAGATACTAAGCTCCTATGTTTGCAAGTTTCTTAATAAAAAAATACCGAAAGATGTTTTGGAGCCTGCGGTAATTCGCATTGATGACCAACATGATCACGCAGAGTATTCTTTATTATCAAGTTTTTGGTAAGTGAATGAGGAACTAGACAGGATTGAGAACTTTGCTCCAGAGAGAACCATGGTGTTGTTATAGTGATAGCTACAGTAAAATTTGAGGTTAAAAGAAAAACCACAAAACAAACAGATTTACAGAACAGTAGAATCCATTTTATATTTTCCAGGAACCGCCAGCCTCAAGCTTCACATCATTAACAAAAAAAAAAAAAAAAAAAAACCAAAAAAAAACCACACACACAACTTGACCTTATAAACCACAACAAAGAACAACCCCTAACTTCTATTCTGCCTCAAATTCTCGCCACTCCAAACTTCAGAATTTGAATACAATTGCAAGCAATCGTGTGAGTAAGTCTAAGAAATCAGTACTATAAGATACCATGAGGACCACCTTCCCAAATACAAGTATAATGCTAAGCTTAGGTAAGAACTTGGCTGTAACTGTTGGGGGATGGATGGGAGATGGAACAAGGGACAGAACGTTGATCCGTACACTCACAGTGGACTGAACTAAATAGTAGTAAAGTGCATAATCAGATTCCAGTTTGGGAGGTTGTATTTGTAGAGCCACTGTAAGGTGATGTCCCTAACAGGACATTTATACAAAAGGTAGTTAAAAATTAAAAAAGTTACCTACTAGAAATGCAACTCTTTCCTTGTACACTTTGTACTTCCTCAACAATAAAGATGGCATTCCTGAGTTATGACTTCTTCAGAAAATATTTTCCAGGCTAAATATTGAACTTGTTCCATAGTAAGGAAGCATGAATTTTGTGCAAGGGGCCAGATCAACTATACTTGTTGACAGGAAAAACAAGAACACACACAATGAGATCTTTACAGCCAAACACCTACACTAGGCTTGTCTGACTCCATTGGAAAGTATCAGCTGATTGAAATCCAAAACTATCAAGCTCAAAAGCTACATAAGCCATTCTGACTAGGCTGGGGAGGAGGGGGCAAGCATGCAAACACCAATTTGTGTAGTACTGAAAGGAGCTGTGGGGGAGGTGGTGGTGTGCAGGCATGGAGAAGTGGTGAAAGGAACTTTCATATGACTCAGACTCAGTAGCTTTAGGAGATGCTCATCAGTACCTTGTATTCTAGGTCCCTAAAAAGAACTTTGAAGTATCTATTACATTTACATGCAAAGATACCAAGCCAGATGATCCTCCAAACCAAGTTATACCACATAAGAAGTTTTCAGGTTCCACAGCTGTTTATTACTCCTATTTCCATGTGGTTCTCCCTTATTCTTCCATAAAGGACTGAACATGTTTTTGGAAAAGACCTGATATATTTGTTTCAGAGTTCTTCTCAAATATTATGAAAAATTCTAAGAACCAAATAATTCCACTACCTATAAAAGAACAATGTTTCAAATTCTAGTTTAATAAATACGTATGTGTGTATATCTGTATCTCTATTTCAACACATATTTATACAGTTCCAGCTGTCTTTACTGCCATTATTATCTGAACTACTATAAAAACAGACCTTGAAATTCAAGGCTTACCAATACTTTGTGCAGACTTCTTCCTAAACGTTTTCACAGCTATTGAAACAAAACGAATATCCCAAATTATTTTTAATCCTGCTAGCCTATGGTCTTCTTCTTTACTAATCACAATCCATTATTAAAGAACACAGGCACAGCTTGTTCCAATTAAAGGAAACTTAGAGAAATTATTTTCTCAAGATATCACTGTATTAATATGGCCTGAGAACAACACATGCCTGTTCAGCCATGCCTTAGTTTCATTCTCTCTCATTTAAGTAAGCAACCACTAAGGTATCTTGACATTTGTGATACTGTTGGCTATAAAGACAAAAAATAAAAGCACTAAAACTGTGCCTCAAGCATAGGACAGCTGACTGGGCCAGGAGCCAGCATTCAGCACCGTGTACCAAGTGTGTTAATGTACTTTGGAGATCACTATCTTGGCACACGTGACATTGGTTTCTACAATTATGAAGTTTACTTAATAGTTCTGAGCAGAAGGCGCAAGGCTTCCCACAGTCACGAAATGCCACCTCCCATAGGTAGGACTCCTACACAGGCGTCTCCTTTTTTCTTCCAGAAAATATTCAGATTAGCATTAGGGTAAGAATAAATAATTCTGCTGTGGTTTTCTGCCCTGTCTTATCTCCTGAGCAACACTGTGCAAGCAGTGATCTATTAACAGGGCCTTCTTGAAAATTTAGATACAAGGGACTAAATCTCTCCAGAGCTGTAGTGGCACAGAGGATTAAAATCAACTCCACGCTGGCTACATGATGAGGTCTTTTGCTTGTACCAACTTCAACACTTGATGGAGCTTTACTCAAGCTACTGCCTACACTCTAAATTTCCAGAACATGCACCTCACAAAAATATGAGTAATTGCCTGCTAGAGTATCTAAATTAGTTGTCTCAAATGTCATCCCACTATCCACAGACTATAGATAAGAATGTAAGGAGACCTATTTCTTCTAGATGAAGATTAGTAGATTCTGGGGGTATGGTTTCAGGAGAATAAAGCCATCTCATGGCTGCCTCCACTTTTGGCAGGTTTGGGGTTATTGGTTGTTTATTTGTTTTGTTTTCTGTAGGTGGTTTGCTGGCATACTACTGTTTGTTTGTGAGGGGTTTTGTTTGGTTTTGTTTTGTTGGTTGGTTGGTTTTCTGTTGGTTTGGTGTGTTTTTTAGGTTGGGTAGTGAGCTGAATCCACTTATCAAACAGGAGGAGGCCCAGAGGCTTCAAAAGTGTTGGTGTAGATCATAGGCATGAACAAAGAAAGAGACCTACCTTTTCAGAAGCTATGAACCAATAACATAACTCAGCCACGTCAAGAAGATCAGCTTCCTGAACCGGTCATTACACAGTTGCAGAACCACTTTTACTAGTGCAAGAAAAACATTGGGAACAAGGGAAACCAGACACAACCACAGCAGCCCCTATCTAAGCCAGCTCAAATTACTGTGTAAATACAGCCCTGTCTCTTCACATCTGCAGTATATATTAATTGGTTTGCTATAGAGACAAAGTAGAACATTTCAGGCCCTTACAAATGCCAGTAACCAGTTTTAAAGTCTGCATTCATCATTGGTTCTGTAACAGCTGAGACACCCTTCTCTCCCTTCCAGTTATCAATTAAGATAATTAATATAATTTTCCACTTGTCCAAATCTTATTTCACTTAGAGATCAATGTTGCTGCAATGTTTAGATTTAAAAAGGATGCACATAATAGGACAAGTTTGAAAGCTAGATTTTAAAGATGCATAAGCCTTCAACTATTAAAAAAAACTGTCTCTGCTTTTCCAAGTACAGATGTTCAAATTGCAGGCACAAACGTTTTGAAAAGGTTACTAAGATCTATCTGCATTTCTGCTCACCCTTTCTTGAAGAAGTTCCACAACTTGTTGTATACAATCATTCACATCACAGGAATCAGTTTTCAGCACAAGCTCGGGGGCTTCTGGTTTTTCATATTCCGAGTCAATCCCAGTAAAACCTACAGAACATAAGAAAAAAATCTTAACTGACTTTTTCCAAAAGATTGTGCCAATTTTAACATTGTTCACAGACAAGTTTTCTATATAATCAACAGGTTTTTTTCTTCATCAGTCCATCCGCTAATCCTACTACATGACTGCATCAAACTTCGGTATTCTGCAGCACATACATAGCTCATTTTTGTTAGTGAAGTTATTTGATTTAAATTGCGAATAAAGGACGGACCATTGGCAGAATAACTGTGCACATCAAACCAGAGTTAGTCATCCATCACCTGTCCTTCATTATTAGCTGTGATGTGATTGTTGTGGGGTTTTGGTTTGTTTGGTTTTAAACACAAAGCTGAACAATCAGTATACGTGTAAATTTACACTCATGCCACCAAGCAGCACTCCAAAGAGTAAGGAATTCCAACATCTATTACATTAGCTAATCACTCATCTTAAGATAGCTGTTAATGTAAAGTAGATTGTGTGTTTATTATAGTTACAACAACTATTGTCACAGACTGTACAAGCTATCACTGACACTTCTTCCAGCTTACTTAGCTAGCAGTCTGCTTTGAAACAGAGGAGATTCTGAATAACCATGCACAAACAAGGGACAATCAAGCCCAACAGCAATGCATGTAAGCACTACAAGTCAGATCTGCAGGAGTAGTATCAGCTGGGTTACAGCAACTGAACATCTGCATCCTCTACAACTGCAGATGCAAACATTAAAAATAGAGTTTTTCACTGCAGAGTTAAATAATCTCAAAATTAGTAGCTTCATTCCCCATCTAAGAAAAAAATCAATTGCTGCAGTACCCCATGTGAAAAAGAAAGGCCAGTATCTGTTCCAAAAACCATGCAATTTAGAAGTATTGATCACTGGAGAAGTGGGAAGAGGGGGCAAAGAAAGTGTCCCATTACCACTGCCAGGGAAAAAGAAGGAAACAGTTGCTGACGCTCCTCGTGAACAAGCAAGTTCATTTAATTTTCATCCTTCGTATATCTGACAAGTCAGAAGATACAGCCACTGCCAGACCCATTTGTAACTTACTTAGCCACTGTATACTTCACTACCACTTCTAAAGTAACACAGTTCCATTATGGGTCTTGTAAGATTAATAAAATATTAATAAAATTCTACAGGACAAACAAGGATTTTGTACAGAACTATCTTTGTACTGTAAGGTCTCAACCCATCTTGCTTTGATTCTGAGCAAACCTTAGTTCAGCCTTATTTATTCCTGGTCTTCACATGGTATATTTGGTAGTACTAGAATTATCAAGTAACCAGTCAGGTGGAATATCTTAGATTCTTGAATTTTGTATCACTTTTGCTAGCGGTGAGTTCCTCATTACAGCATCTGCAAACTCAGCCTCTGAAAGTGATTAAACACTGCTTTGCTTCTTAATACAGGTAAAAAGTGCTATTGTCAGCCTCTGCAACTGTAATATAACACAGCTTGAAACAATACTTGCAATGAGTAATCACATATTTAAGCTTTTTTTATTGCAGGCTGTACTTAAATCTTGATCTGAGGCTGGGGATATGAAATTATTTTCATGGGCACTAGCACAGACCCTTAAACTTCAAAATAGAAGTTAGTCTCTTCAGAAGCATTCTTAATGGTCTTTAAAGAAAGACAGTGATCATGTTTTACTTTTTGGAAGACATTAGTTAACTCTTATTAATGCAAACCTTTATAGACTTTAGAGTGAATCGGGCTCTTTTTTAACTAGTTGATGGATACTCAAAGGAGGTAAGACTAACCCTCAATCATAACCTACAACAGAAACCACATAAACTGCTCAAGGCTTTTTAAGGATAGCCACTTCTGCCCTTTTACTCTCCTATGCATTTATCTAGTCAGTTAAATGAGCTAGAAGTTGATCCTGATTTTCTGCTTGGTCCTGTCCCCAGCCCATGCCGCTTTTAAGGGTAGTACACTCTCAGACTTGAGCACATCCACTTATGTGGAGTCAAATTACACCAATGGTTCATTTATGTAGAAAGGATGTGACTACATCTAGGTTCACCTTTAATTTCTCCAGCCCTGGCTTTCTTATACAGTCCTTTAACATCTCTCTGCTCACAGACATGCAATGGAGCATCCACAAATACTTCAAAAAAAGGCAGACTTGCCCCTTCATGAATTTGTCTGGCGTTATTACGATCCTGAAAGAAAACAGAAAAAAACCTAAAAGATTGCACCTACATATCGTTATTAGCTTCTTTAAAATGAACTTTGAAAGCAGAAAGACAACAGTAAAATGGAAATGAGCTTTCAAAGTTTGAAAAAAGAAACATGATTAAATCAACCAATGCCCTGCAAATTACATCAGTTTGGCTCCAGTTCATCACATGGCAAAAGCTGACATGAAGATCTGAAATAGTTTAGATTAACCTGATTTACGAAATAAATAAAAAAAAAATAAAATCCAAACAAAAACATACACCCCACCAAACAAAAAACAGGCATAGAGCGCAGATTTTTCTATACCTGCCGCTATCTTAAGACCTGCATTCCCAGTTACATCTGCATAGCTCACTAAAGTCAGAGGTGGTATTACCTGCAGCTCCTGATATGATCACCCTTCTCTCCAGAGCACCAGATTTCTCTGCATTCATCAATCTAACAAGACTTGTATGCTCCAAATATTACTTTATTTGTATGGTTTGCCAAGCATTGAAACAACTGAATTTCATTTAGAGAACAAAAAAATTTTCAAAAAATCCACTATAACCATCTTTTACTGAATATAGGGTTTTTTCCTCGTATCTAAAGATTTCTGTTTTACTGCAGGATCTTGAGTTCTCCAAATGATTATCAGAAGAACTATCTGTACCACTATAACTGAAGAAATAACACCTTCTCATGCTGTGAAAGGTCTGGGTCATTCTTCAAGATACTTAGTGTTCACACATCCTTTCTGTCATAGATGAGAGTCATCTATGTTCTCATACACAGATGAAGAGTATTCACAAAACAATGTGAACATGGATTTAGGTTAGTTTTCAGTTATGTTGTATACATAGCATGAAATAAAGTAAAAAGAACTACAGCCTATTCAACGTTTTTCTCCTAACCCACTGGGGAAAATACAGCTCACATCATTCATTCACTAATGGAAAAGTTTTAAAAACAATTTAACTGAGTCTTCAGATCTATATCTGGTCTTCATATTAATTGAAGTACTGGAAACTACATAGATCAAACAAGATATTCTAAGACTCTTGGAGTATCATTTGGGTTTATTCCCAATATTAGATTAATAATTCTGCCTAATAGACTGAAGGACAGTTCTAATTATAGGACTAATATAAACTTTTTATATTTAAGATTAATGTTTCTGAAATTTGAGTAATCGTCTCTAGAAAGGAAAAACGTCATAAAAAAAAACAGGCAAGCAAGTTTAGCAAGGGATTCCTTTAACTAAAATTGGTGACATTTTGCATTTTGTATATTCCCTACACTTTACCTAGAGGGTTTTCACATTTACCTGAGTATAAGGAGAGATGAAACTAGTAATGCACACCAAACCAGCATCTGCAAACAGTTTAGCAACCTCAGCAATACGACGAACATTTTCTTCTCTGTCTTCTGGTGTGAAACCCAGATTCTTATTAAGGCCTTGGCGAATATTGTCACCATCCAATGTGTAGCATGGAATGCCATGGCATACTAAATACTCCTCCAGTGCCATGCTCACTGTAGTCTTCCCAGCACCAGACAGACCTAGAATATTCAATAATAATATCAATATAAGCATAGAAACAAGTTAGGGAAAATTGTATCACATGTACCACTGCTAGTATGAAAAATCAAGTGACAGGCATCAGCAGCAATGCCTCTCAGAGGTGCTTACCTGCAATATAAGCCAAGCGCCTTCTACACGGACAATAGGTATAAGAAGAGTAAGGCACAAAGTTAAGTGTGCAACTAGAAGCAAATAAAAAGTTTAGCCTTGAGACCTGCTGCCACTTACAGAGCTGGCGCACATTTCCCAGCATTGCTGGTGGCAGTTGTTATGACCTGAGCAAACTCAATTCAGAAACCAAACACAGAGTCAAGATGTTATATTTACATCAGAAGAGGAAGATCTCACACTGAAGTGAATTTCAGTCAACAAAAGAAATAGGATCAGATCAAACCACACTCTGTACTTACTCCTTGCAGAATAACAGCACTGAATTAGACCCAACAGACACAACAAAACTCACTCAAGGCTCACACGCAGCAGTGATGCTCCACTAACTGGAGTGTGTTAGCACCAAGCAAAGACATTAAACTTTGATCTAGTTCAGAATCTTCAGCAACAAACCTTTAAACAATTGAGAGTTTTTGCTGGCGCTAAAAAGCGTACTGTTTGCTTTAAGTTGGAAATGTTTTTAAATAATTTTCCAGACTAGATTTCAGGAGTTTATTTGGAACACATGCTTCAGCTTAGGGATCAATCAATTCCTACATGGAATACGAACTCAAATCTTCATAAGATGACATCAATTCCTGGAGTAAGGAAAAAAAAATACAAGGTAATGGTAGTCTAAAAAAAATAGCACTAGTGGTTGAATAAAAATATTGTGATCTTTATCAGTGGTGGTTAAGACTTCTTATAGCTTTCAGAGAAAGAAGGAGGAAAAAAAAAAAAATCACACAGAACAGCGGTCTAGTTTTAATTCTAAGACCTTTACAGCAAAGGATGACAATCATGTTAACAACCATTTCTAGGAAAACAGAAAGTGCAAAGGGAACCTTGATACTTTGGGGTAATTTAAAGAAGAGGTGTCACTGCACTGGTTCCACCTTCACTCAATATCCAGAAGATGCAGAGCAGCCTACTGAAAACGTAAGAATATGTGTATCCCAGGACAAGTCCTATATAAGAACTTAAGCCAATACCCTCACCAATCTCACAGATTTTAGTATGGTTTGGCTCATACTCAAAAAATTGCAGAGTTGTGAATAATGACCTATCATAATCTATAAAAAATATCATTTTCTTGGACAACTCCAGGTTTTTGTGTCAATGTTCACCTGTCTACTTTGACAAGAGCAACAGTTACACAAGATGAAGCTGAGTATTACAACTTAGGCCAGAACCAGTTTCCAAAAGGGGAGGTCCCGCTCTCTTGCCCTCCCTTGTCTCCACTCCACTCCATCCTACCTCTATTATTCCACTGCCTCTTGTGCCTGTTAGCCAATTCAGTTTGCTAATTTTTTTTCCCAAGTTTTTTCTTTTTCTCTTTTTCCCTTTTGTGTGTGGAAGGAGGCTGTATTAAGTTCACTGATTTATCAAGTTGAATCAGCTCAAGGTTGGACTAGGCAAGCACTACAGCTGTGCAAGGCAAGAGAAGGAAAGCAAGGCTGGAAACAGAACAGTTGTCTTTTGGCAGCAATTAAGTACACCCCCATCTTAGAAAATAAGCACCGTAGTCCAAATTAAGATTTCAGCAACTTCATCATTTACTTCTCATTGATGCAGTCTTTGACTTGCAGTTACTGTCCCCACATCTAGCTTGCTATTCACCCAAACGCTAGTTTTTCACACATCATTTGGTCTTTAACATGTGATTAAATGCAAAAGTTAAGGTTATATAATAATGAAAATTAAAAACATCTTTTGACCTGACAAAGTCTTTACAGTAATTTACACTTCCAAAATGGCATATTATTTTACACACAAAAGTAATGCTTTTCCATTTTTTTGATACATTACTCTGGTTTTTTTACTAGGACTCTCTCACTTGACAGCACAAGACATTCATTAGTATTTAGCTCTCAAATAAATCTTAGCTTAAAAATGAAAAGTGACACCTGAAAACTTTCTGTACACTCCCACCCCATGACTGCTGATGAGATGAGAGAATCTTGAAGGAATTATACCATTTCAGCTTTTACTCTAAAACCTAGCAGAGTTTTGAAGAGACATGTTTGCATAGTTCTAGAATGGGTAGTATTGCTTAGTTCAATACCTATAGTCCATCTCACTCCCTACCATAAGCGCTCTAACATCTTCAATAACCTATTAATACTTTACTGCCTTCCTACTTTTCTGTATTCTACCACCACCCTTCTTCCTCCTGAAAAAAAGGAAACTGGGCATTAGGACTACATTTGTTTAAAAAGAACGATGACTGGAAAATGTTGCCATGTAGCTAACTGAAAACACATTATTATCATGACCTTTTGCAAAAGGATATTAACAAGTTATCAGAAACAGAAAGACAGCCTACCAGATCATTTGAGCCTTGAAAGACAGGCTGGAGCTACATGACAAAAATAGGGAGAGAAAGGGCTCCATTCTTTTACCAAAGAAATACATGACAACAAGCTATTGTTTCAAACCAGTCTGGAATGGCTCTCAGCAATTTGTTCTCAACTACTGCTTTAACTTTTATGCATGTTCATTAACACTAATGGAAACAAATTTTACTTTGGGTAGTAAATTTCTCTAATACTCTTTGAAGATCCTTTGTACCACAACACAACAGTGCTCTAAACTGTTTACAAACTAACAACACATTTTGTGATATTTATCTTTTATTTTAAGTTTTAACCAGAAAAAGAAAAAAACCTTCAAAGGAAATACATTAAAGCTTCCAGGAACATTGAAAGACAGAGCAAAAATCTCCTCACAGTTATGAAACAAAGCTGTCTTCCAGAATTTACTTACCCCCTCTTTTTACAATCAAAACAATTCAGTGAAAAAAACACAGAGCTGATCTCAAAAATAACTCCCTGTATGCACTGCCTCAACATGCAATTGGTGTCCAAAGGCATAGGTTTATGTTGAAATGTTTAACCCAAGGAGACAAGTACATTCCAAAGAGAAGAGACCTTTATACAAAGGATTCAGAAATACAGACTTAAAAAAAAAAAGTTAGGTTTCATTTGTTAATAGCTAAAAAGGACAGCAAGAACAGCCAGAACTGATTAAAACACCAAAAAAAAAACCCCATGCCATACACTCCAAAACTCAACTGGAATTAAGCTGTGCACAGTGCCAAAAAACAATGCTCCCAGAGCACTGAACAAAATACGTTCTCAGGTTACTATCCATCCCAAAGCAATTTCTTGCTAAAAATCATAATAAAATTGCATAGATTCCACACACATTCAACTTTGCATGAAAAAAAATCAGCTGCGAAGTGCCTTTTCAGAAAAGTAACTACAACAAAAGCATCCTCAGAAAGCTGTGACTGTACCTGTTAACCAGACTGTGCATCCACGAAAACCACTTCTTGTTCCTACCACTTGGCCTCTCTTATTCCTGCTGACATGATGAGCTTGGTAGGTAACATTGGTTGCCCTTTGCATTCCCTGTAAAAAAAGTTGATTAGGTTTTTAACTTCTGAAAGGGTGAGCTGGCAAAGCATACTAAAACTTATTCACAGGCACAAAGAAAGACTTGGAGACACACCAGTGGAAGTAAAATCAATACCCAATCCATCAGCTGCAGCATAGCTCAAAGGATACAATGGAAATTAGAAAAGCCACCCATAGCAAATAGCATCCCTTCTGCTCCTTCTGTGAAACTTGGGATTGCCAGATTAGTCAACTACTACTTTCAAATACGAGTCCTTTAAGAAAAATCAACTATAAAAATAGAGATGAACTGCTAGACTTGACTTGTAATTACGTCATTTAAATTAAGAAAATCAAATGAATTCTCTCTCACTCTGAGCTAAAGGTTTCCATCATAAAACAGTCAACCACTGGCTCATTTATAACTCTGAAGAGGCCTTTTCATTGCACATCTAGTCCAACTTTCACTTCAGCAGACACACCTCCAAATCACTCTGCCTTTATCTGCGACATACTAAGTCTCCAGAATTGAGACAGTTATCATATATTCTGAGCATTTAAAGAAAGTACTATTTCTAAGCAACTTACTAAAGAATTTACTGGAAAAGATGGGATTTTTCCAATATAATTTTAATTAAAACAAAGCTTTTAACAAAATTAAAAAATTTTAACATTAAATTTTAAAATAAATTTAAAATTAAAAAATAAAAAACCCAAAATTAAAACAAAGATTACAGACTTTATTACAGCTATTTATTCATCATAAGCTGCTGTACAAGTATCTTAAAATTACACTGCTGTCAAACACATTTCACAAGCTGAGGGAACCCACAGGAAGATCAGCCTCAGCATTCCCTTAAGCTTTAATGGTTTCTAGTTATATGAACTTTGATTATAAAAGATCAAGACCTTAGATAACCAGACCAAGTACGAACAATCAAACAGACAAGAAGGCTTTAAACAAAATAAAAAAGGGGGCAGTGGGAAGGATTAGTGGTATATGTAATGCTTTTTTGACTTCTCTTGCTTACAAACATACTGCAAGATACTTACACTATCTTCATCACTGTATCAGTGCTAGCTGGAAAGAACTTATTTAATAAAAAAGAAAAAGGCAGGATATAAACCTATGGAGTACTGGCAGCGAGCTGTTTGTAGTTTTACAGAGAAACAGCACAAAGTAGGGTTAACAGAAAAATGACAACTAATTGTGGCTTCAAGAACTGCTACTACACCATTCTTCTAGAGAAATAGATTTCAAAAGTTATCTATAACTTAATTGGAAGTTATGACTTTCTGTGATTGTATGTCCCTGCTTCTATACACAGCTGGACTCATAGTTAATACAAACAGAAACTCAAGGTGGGAACAGATGTTCAAGTTTTTAAATAAAACAACTCCGTAAATCAGTGGTTACAGTCCAGCATCTAAAATTAGATGAAGACTGAATACCAACTCATTAGAAACCACCACCTGCAAACAGGTTAAAACACATAAAATGAAGTTATACTTGCTAATCATTTTACCTTCAAATAATTTATGTCCTAAAACAAAGTTGTTCTGCACATGAAGTCATTGCAATACAGCTAACTAAAACCAGAAGTCAAAAAAATCAGGCATTTTTCTTATAGTAGAAACAACTATACACGACATAAAAAGAGCTCTCAGTGAGCAAATGCAGAAATGGTGGAATTAACAACAAAAAAAATTTCAGTACTTAGTTTGAATTGCTGTGTATGTTCATTACCCATAGCGTATCTTTCTTTTAATTGAGACCAGTACTTTAACAGCAACATCCTTTCTCATTAATTCCAGTTGTACTGTATTGTACCAGACACTGGATAAACAGAAGACAGTCTCAAAGAACAGCTCCCATGCCACTGTCTCAGTAAGGTCTTTTACATTAAAACATAAAAACACAAATGCTTTGCTTCTGACTCCTGGCAACGAGTCTCTTATCAGACTCAAATACTTCGGAGATCAATATACATTGGTCTCCTCCAAGACTTCTTCCAGTCCATATTCAGTAAATTGCATCAGTTTTCTTTGTTTTCCAGAACTAGTAAAGCAGCAATGAAACTGATCAGGGTATTGCACTAAGCTCACAAAACACATGTAATCCTGAGGCAAGCAGGATTCTTAAAATGATGAAAAAGACACAACCTTAAAAAAGAAAAAACAAAAAAAGTATCAATTAACAAATTAGCAGAGATGATGAACCACAGCAACAAGGCCAACATAGCTAGAGTACAAGGCACACAAGTGCAACAGCGCAGCCAGCAAGCTCAGCGATAGGACAATAACACAACTGTACTTCAGACACAGGCATCTAAGACTAAAGGTTAAACTGCCCAAACAGTCTCCATGCATTCAAAAACACACCCATCCCCAGCAGCCCCACCTTTTGTTCATGTGCACATGCACACAAACAAGACAGCTCCGTACTATTCCTGGGCAAAGTAACACCAAAATCTTTCTTATCTTCCAATAGAAAACAGCTTTTTATAGATACGTTCTAAAGATGTAGTAATTTAGCAAGTGATTCTCTCTTGCGGAAAAAAAAACAAACCGAGAAAACTAGTAACGTTTCCTAATCATGTCCACTTTGCTACTAGATGATTCACTACCACCACTGAGCAACAAAGGCTGAACACCAGATCCTCAATAGGTTAAGTTTTTAATTACTATCTCTGACATACATTCACTACAAATATTGATGTGGCACAGAAAAATACTCAGGAGCAGAAATCAGTGGCTCACACTTGTGCTCTTAAATTATTCAGCAAGTCTTCAAACTCCTGTACATAAAATTTGATGACTATCAGCTGATGAAATTAAATGGCCATCCAAAATGACAGAAGAAATAAAGACCAACCATTTCCTTTTACACTACATCAAAGTATCACTCATTTTTGAGATCCATATCATCAATGAAACATTAAAATTAGTAACAGAAAAACTCAATGTGATGAGCAAGTACTCTTTAAAAAAAGCTATTTTAAACTTCTTAGCCTAATTACAATCACTATAATAGTCACTACTGAAAGGGCACCTAGATTTTTGTGAAGGGGCTGACAAAAAAAGGGCATTCATCTCAAAGGTCTATGTATCTGCTTTTTTTTTACAACCATTTGAAATTTCCTACTTGTCCACAAAAATATTTCTTCCACGCTGTGTTACACATTAAGTTCTTCCACACTACTTATACAAATACTGCATTTTAATATTTTCCCTACTACTCACCATGTTAAATAGAAACAATGCTTCAGTCCACTGTTTCATTTTAACAGTAATGTCAGCTGAGAAGACCCATATATCCTTCCTTTCTTCTCCCCCACTATGCTAGTTTGTTTCTCACATGAAATCTGAAGTGCTAATAACTTTGTACTGAAAATAAAAAAAATAAAACATGGAGTATTAAAATAACAAGTCTTTTACAGCTGTGCACTGAAGAGCTGTAATGATAAAGAGAGCAAGGAAGGATGCCTCTGCAGCACGCTTTTTTTGGCAAAAAGGTAACCTTTTAGCTTTGCAGATAGTTGACCACGGAAATAAATACAGACCTCTGAGAAGTATGGGAACAAAAAGGAAATACTCTTGTCAATTTCTCTACATAAACATTTGCCAAGATAGAGTTGACCCATTTTTTTCTTATTTTATTCTTGATGTTTTGCCCAGTTGCAACTATTTTTTTGCTAAACCCAAATCCGACCATCAGTGCCAAACACCTTTGATGTAAGAGCTCAGATTGCACATCCAGATGAAGAGCAAACCCAAGTTACAACACCAAGATCAAAAGGCAGCAGAAAGAAAAGATTATTGCTTAATGGTTTCATAGTTAACAGAGCACTGCACTGACATTAACTTAATTTATCCTTCATTACTTTGGAGCAACAATGAAACATTGTGCTTCTATAGTCACTTTACATCAAATTTTAACTTTTCACAAAGCAAGAGCTCTGGGGTAGGAAGTAAAGCTTTCAATGGCAAGCAGAGACTCCCCAAGCTACAGCACCAACCTGATACAGCTTTGAGGTTGGAAGCATCAGGAAAGAACTGTATAAAGAACAGGCACGGTTTCTACACAAACCATATATACTCAGGAAGCTGTGACTAATTCCATATTCTTCTGCTCTAAGATAAGATTGTTGATTTCCCAGGCTAACAACTTCCACAAGCTAACAATAGCAACATACCCTGCATCACCTCTAAAATGTAGTCTTATCTTTAATGCCTTTACCATTTCCCAGTTATCTCCGATATTTTCTAGGCAATCTGCTAACTTGCCCACCACGTGCCTCCTGTAAGCCAGGGACACCCCAATAACAATATATCTTTACAGCACTCATAACTCAACCAAATAATAGGTTTCCTTTCCCCCCTCCAAACTGCTCTCCCTAATAACCAAACAGCAGCTCAAGCAGACTGAACGTTGCCAGTTTTCTTCATCTATATACAAACACAAGCAAGGAGAACAGACATAGCTCCAACCTAAAAATCTTGACTACCACAGCTCCAACCTAAAAATCTTGACTACCACAGATGCTAAAACAAGGGCACTTCACCTGAGAGTCTGTTTGTTCAAGTATTTGGATAAAGTTTCAGGAACCATTCACCAAAAGATCTGCATTGGCATGACTTCCAATAGCTACTTTCTCAAATTCTGGTGTGAAAGTTGTGCTTTGATTTGGACAGCCATGCTGGGGAAAGAAGGACAAGTCCAGAAGTGATATCTGAACAATAAGGTGTTTTACAGTGATCTAAAACCTAACAACTCACCAAACCATATTCTGCCATAGCCTACAGCATTACATTTTCTCCCACTTGCAACAAAAATTCTTACTGTTATCCTCACCACTGACCTCTGGAATGCAGTTTGCAAAAGTGATACTGATACAGTAAGACACCTAAACACCTCTGCACGTAGCACCACCCACTCTGCCAAATGCATGCTCTCCTGCCACTTACACAAACTAGTTCATCTTTGCCAAACGTTCTAATGCTGACACAGTTTCAAAAATCACAGCAGCAGAAAGCAGCCAGAATCTTCTACAGCACCGTGGATACAAGCAACTCTGTGATTAACCATACTACAAGTATATCTTCACTCGCCACCCGCTGCAGTAACAGCATGAGCAAAAGCAGAGACAGCTTATTCACCAGTGCTGGAGCAGAGTCGTTAGCTGGCATCAGAGGGAATGGACAAAAACAAAGCCAGAAATGCCTGTGTTGAATATGCTCTCTGAAACAAGAGCTGGAGCAAGATCTTATTAGGAGTCACCTGCAAAACGATGCAACAGCACGGCCATGGTAGGAATTTGAGCTACACTGAAGAAAGTATTCCAAAAGTCTTCCTATGAAGCTAGCGTAATAACAGTACTTGTGGCTATGTTGTCTGCTGCTCTGTAACCTAGCGTTTGCTATGGTCAAGAGGTGGGCTTGATGAGGGGGTTTCCACAGACAGAGGTGTATTTTGAATAGCATTGGATTCCCAGGGAAAGTTTTGAAGACAAGGCTCTACCTACTCTCCCAGGGGCTGCCAATTCCATTGGGGCATAATAGGTTGCTTTGACTTTGCTCTCAGCTAAACAGATGCAGAGTCAGAAGTGCCAGAATATTTGTCTGTGGAGCATGTGAATCAGCAGCACTCTTTTTCCTGGTGAAGCTTATTGTGTTATAAAGACCATTTCAGCTGAGGTCTTCCGAAGAAAAAGAGAGAAGCAGAAGACTTCCTCTGCTTGCCACATAACACTGAGGGGGTTGCTAACCTCAGCTGAACTCAGCAAACAGTTAATGTCAGTTAACTTTTTTTTTTAAATAAGTTATTTCCCTGGTTAGGACAAATTCATCTTGGCTTGGCTTCTGACAAATGATAAAAGTAATTTTTAAATACACTTTGTTACCCCCAGCCCAACATGATCTATTTCCCACCTTCCTAACATCTGATTTTGTCTTTTCCTCATGGAAATTGAATGTAATTTACCAATTACTCTTACATAAACAAGTCTGAACTTGTACACAGTGGAAGAGACTTGGACAGGCACATCTACTGAATGCTTTTGAGTACAATACCATCTTCCCTGGTTTTCAGGCAACTTTAAGCCTCTTTTCTTCTTCTGTAATAGATCTGTCATTTAAATAGAAAAGTTGTGGCCTGTACTACTCACAGCTAGACTTCAAAGACTGTTCTACACTATTACTTGCATATCAAATGTTTTCTGGATCTTATCTCTCATCTCCTTCAGCTTAGCATTGCTTGAAAGAAATCATACCTTTTTTTTTCCCCACTCATCTTGCATCATCAAAATTATGAAATGTTCTCAATGGCCTGCAGTGTATCTTCTAAATAGCTGCATTTTGGTCTTTGCTGTAAAATACCTTCCCCCATCTTTATGAACAAGAATGAAGGCTTTGGCTAGATTTTTTCCAAGCTCAGTCTCGCCAGTTTTCCACATAACACCCGCCACACAAAGAACCTCAGTCTCTGGCCAGCCCAGGTTTATGAAAGGCCACATTGTACATCGCATTCGTAACTCTTCCTTCCTCCAGAACGCTGGAGGCTGCGGGCTCACGGCGGAAGGGGCAGGGATGAACCCCCCGACCGCCGGTCCCCTCCGGAGGGGCTCCCCGCCCTTCCCCACCGCCAGCCCCCGCCTGCCCGCGGACAGCGGCGGAGACCCAGCCCGCCGGCCCGGGGCGCACCCCCCGCTCCCCAGGGCCGCCCCCGCCAGGCTCCGTGGCGGCGTTCCCCTCGGGGAGCTCGCGCGACCGTTCCGTTAACGGTCCCGGCTCGGGGCGTCCCCGGCGCGCCGCAGGGAGCGGTGCGGGGAGCCCCGTCCCAGCCCCCGTGGCCGCCCGCTGCCACATCACCGCGGCGCCGGCCGCTTCTTCCTTCCCTCGGCCGCCCGCCGCCCCGCCCCGCTCCGCTCCCCCGCATGCCCACCCGCCCACAGGCGCCCCGCCGCCCGCCCGCTCACCCAGCTCGGCACCCTGTTGCTCAGCTTGACTTTCTTGCACTGGCTCTCGGGCAGCTCCATGGCCGCGGGGGCAGCGGAGGGAGGGGAGAAGCGGACGCGCCTTTCCCGCGGATGCTTGCCGCGATGCTGCCGCTGCCGCCGGGGAGCGGTGCCGTGTGCGCGCCCCCGCCCGCGGCTCGGCCAAAGGTGGTGCAGGGAGGAGCCGCGGCCCGGCGGGCGGAGAAGGGGAGGGGGCGGGGAGCGGGCGGGAGCCCGGCCACGCGCGTGCGCTGCGCCGTGACGCGCGCCAGGGTGGGCGGTGGGGCGGGAGGTGGCCACTTCCGCAGCGGCAGCCCGCCCCTGCTGCCCCCGCCGCGGCCCCGCCCCCGCCGCGGCCCCGCCCCGCCCCGCCCCGCCGGCGCAGCCCGCCTGGGGCCCGCGGCGTTACACCCGGGCGGCGTTAGGGAGGCAGCGGCTCGTGTGCGTGATGCTCCTCCGGGTTGCAGAGCCGGCCCGACGCGTGTGGCACTGAGGACGAACGCAGCAGCGAGAGACCGTTTGCCTGCTCCTGCTGCCGGCATTGCTCCGCTGGCGCCCGCAGCCCAGGAGCTCCCACCTCCTCCCGGTACCGCACAGCGGCGGGGCGGAGGCTGTTACGCCCCTCAAGAAGAGTTGGGGAGGGGGCTCGAAATGACTGTCTCATTTTTCTGTGACAGGGCAAGCCAAAGACACCGCCAAAGCGGAGCGCTCCCCCGGGGCTTTGCTGCAAAGCTTTGGCCTGGAAGTAGTGAAACTCGAGCAGCAGCAGAGTGGGCACCGGTAGCAATGTAGACATGAGTGGCTGGGAAGGCAAGGGTTGTTTCAGTTAAATCTGCCACTTTACAAGGATTTCCCCAACAAACAACTCTAATCCTGCCCATGGAATCCCAGGAAATGTCTCTTACTGTGAATTCAGAACCAGCAGTTCTTGCATTCCTGCTTCCAGAAAGGAACTGCTTTAGCCCTCAGGTGCTAATCTTCAGGTATAGGTGATGCCGTACGAACAGGAGTTACATTTGCTGTATAAATATTAGTCCATCTACATTAGTTCAAGAAAGGAATTGCCTTAGCACTTAACTGCTAATCTTAAGGTGGACATGGTGCTGTACAAATGTGAGTTGCATTTACTGTAAAAATATTCGTCTATTTACAATCTGCCTGTACATCGATTGTTCTCTGACAGTTTAAACAGGAAATAAAAAGGCCCTCTGTGGATGTATGTTTGCTCCTGCTATATCATAAAGACATCCTTCCAAAGATACAAAGGTGTTGGTTTTAAAGCATATTTTGAAATTCAGATTAAAAGCTTAAAATCCTGCAAGGTAAAATAACCCGACTGAAATCAGAAAAATAATTAGCAATGCTCTCAAGCAATTTGCAGGTCAGACAACATTAATACAATGTAACTAAGAAATACAACAATTGCAGTTATTTATTTATGCTTGACTTGAATGAGAAGATTGTACTGCACGCTGGCCTGCAAATAACTGTTCAACAGATGGTCCCTGGCTGTATTCTGAGGGTGAAAACAGTGACAGAGTCAGGGCCTGGATTTTAATTAGCAAAATCTCTCACACAATGCTCTCCCAAGCACGGAAGGAGAACCAGCACGGCACTGTGGAAGAATGAGTTGAGGGTTTCCCCCTGCTGAATATTCAGTTATTACGGTTAACCGCACTTTGCACAACATTGGTTTATGTGGCTTAAGAATAATTCTAAATGTTAAATTCTACCGTTACTTTATTCTAACTGTATTGATATAAGTTGGTACTGTTCATTCCGCAGTCTAGGAGACAATATGGGAAGGTGGTAGATTGCAAGAGTTGTAAATTAAATCAAAAAACACAGGCAGCCCACTTAACTGTGCAAGTTACTTCTTACAGATATATTTGGCTCCCTTGGACTGGGAGCAAGACACATTGGATTTTATTAAATGATCTGCATAGGAGTTTTGCCTTGGTCAGCTGTTTGCCAGCAAGGAGTCCCATCCCATCATGGGATTTTTGTTGCCACCTAGTTTGTAAAGGAACTCTGTTGCATCTGATTTGAAGGTTGAGAAAACGAGGCTTTGAGCACACGTAAGTTTTAGGCAACAGTATTTAGTTTGGAAAATCACAAGAGAAGAAAATGCAGTTGTATTAATCAAAATGTTTGCACAATACTACCCAAACAGACTGAAGGCAGGGAGCTGTATGATTCCTTCCAGAAAATATTGCAAAAAACCTGATGAATGGACCATATACTAAAGAAATCTGAAGTATGACTGCAAATAAAGGTGCTGGTGGTCAGACAGATGACGTAATCTTAGAGGTAATAAGAAAAATATTTCTGAGTAGCAGTTCCTGAAACAGGTCGCCTTTTATGATTACACTACCATTCTAATGTACACACACATATGCATATATAGTATAGTAAAATATTAGCTATATAGTAAAGCCACATGCGTAGATGAGGTATATCAGACAATAACCAGCCTTTATGTATTTTACAGAGGCTAATGTCACAAGCATAGGTCGTACTTCATCAGTTCTTGTCAAAGCTGTTTCAGTGAAAATGTAAATAAACTTTTGGTGTACAAAAGTTTGACATGTAAGTCCATTCAGAGCTGCCCATGCATTTTCCCTCTCTAACATCTTAACCTCGTTAAACTATTAAAGAGGGAGATGAGAAGAGCTTTCTTTAAACATAGGAAGCAAATATATGTTAATTTATAAAAGATTTGGGAAAATGAATAGACTATGAATTCTTTGTAAGGTTATGTGTAAGTTCTGCATGGTATTAAGTTCCAATTCCACTTTCCTGAAATCTTTCATGATGGGGTAATTTTGATATCCAAGCCAGGTGTTTTCTGAACTTCAAAAGCAAATTTCTGTGGGAGCCCTTAGTGAAATTCAAATCAATAAACAATGTCTGATGAATTGCTGTTATTTCTTAATCTGCTTCCAACCTGAGTTAAAAACTGTTCTTATGACAGCAGGTGTTCTTGCAACCCTTCAGTATGGAGCTAATGTGTTCTATGCCTATGCCCTTACTAAATGTTAAAGTCCAATACGAGAATGATGGCAGAATTGATATTATGAACTAAATCTTTGGCTATTCTGAGCCCCCAGAAAGAAGGCCCACTCTAAATCTGGATGAAACACCAGGATATAGTATTCTTGAGTTGATTGTGATACTGAATATTTCTATCAAAGAGCTACTGTGTAAAATAACTATAATAAATCTGGATTTAATGTTCTTTAAGGAGCAATAAAAAAAACCCATCCACTACTGTTGTGCTTAATTTCAAAAAGGGAAATTACATAAAAATGGAGGTACTTGTTAAAAAGGAATTACTAGAATCTTTGTAGGCAGCGTGGGAACTAGTTAAAGAAACTATGTTGGATTCAGATGTGAACGTAGGGGAAAATAGGCTTTGAGCACAGGTAAAGTTTTAGACAAAGCAGCCTACACCCAGTCCAGAGCCAGTTCTACATATGGACATGCTGAACAGACCAACTCAGGGAAATCCTTTCCATTCTACATAGGGATAATGCCATAGAAAATAATTCAATACTGAGTTAGCTTCTGCACAGCCAGTTGTACTGTGTAATACCAATCAATCCCAAACATATAGTAAGAGTCCCAATGTGCAGAACATTATCAGAGAGATACATGGTACCATAGAGTTTCAATCCCCAGTAAAATCTAAGCTACTAAGCACATTAGGAAAAAGATGAGAAGATTTCATCTTAGGATATATTTCAAAGAAATGTACGAATTTGAAGTCGAAAAATCAGCTTTTTAAAGAAAAAATGTTTACTTAACCATAATATTAAAAGACTATGATGTCTGATATTTGCTTTTTAATAGTGTTTCACCAGACAATCTGTCCCAAGATGTCAATTGAAACAACAGAGAGCTACATCAAGCTTTAGGATCTTCAAAAATTGACAAGATTATTTTGAGTATCTTCCAAACATCAGTTATAACATAAAAGGAATGTCTGAATTAGACTTGACTACAAACTAGATACAAAGTATTCTGTTGTTAAAGACTGACCATCTGCTTGTATATGACTGATATACAAACCTAGAAACGCTTTACCTATAAATATTATCTTTAAGATGCATATTCTTATATTTCTAGGAAGAAAAACAGTATTAATGAAGTATTCTCTAGAATCCACCTACTGTAGTCACTTTCAATACAATGAGAAATTGGGATGGAAATTCCTTTAATATTGGAATTGCTCCTCTGGTAAGCGTTCTGATTAAATTCTGATAGCATGTCATGGTCATGTAAAGATACACCTATTCAGTATTTTTTTTTCCCTTAAAAACTCAGGTAGTAATGCAGGCCATCTGCAGTTTTGCTTTTTTGGGGTTTTTTTGTGGGTTTTTTTGTTTGAGAAAGATATCATTTTCAATGACAGGGATACAGACTGGTGGAGCCACTCTCTACCATCACTGAGACAGATGGACAGATGCCCCAGATGGACACATCACAAGAACCAGAGGCTCCCCTATCTATTTGCCACCAGGCAGACGGAGGGGTCCTAAGTGACGGGGAGGAATGGAAAGAAGTCCCTGCTCAGGGCAGCAGGTGAATCACCTCCCAACCTACTTCACCTTCCCAGGTACCCCTACACAATAAGCATGCAGCTCTGGAACCTGAAGGCCAGGAAAATGATGATGTGGATGAAAGCCCATCCAGGTTGTAAGAGTCCCCTGGGGAGAGTCAGACAACCCCATGAACCATGACCAGCTCTGCTGGGAAGAAAAGAAAGGTGGTTGTCATCAGTGACTCCACTCTGACAGGAATGAAGGGCCCGATATGCCAACCAGACCCAACCCATAGGGAGGCCTGTTGCCTCCCTGGGGCCCAGGTCAGGGATGTTACTAGAAAACTCCCTTGTCTGGTATGGCACTCTGGTTGTCTTCCAAGCGGAGAATGACGAAGTCCAAATGACAAGAAGTCCGAGGATAATTGGGAGACCTCAGGGCCTTGGGGCAAGTGGCTGAGGGATCAGGAGCAGAAGTAGTGTTTTCTTCTATCCTGCCAGTTGCAGGGAATGATGGGGCATGTAATTGGAAGATGATACAGATGAATACATGGCTCTTGGCCTGGTGTCAATGGGTAAATTTCTTTTTTTTTTCATCATGGGTCAGTTTACATGGCACCAGGCCTGCTGGCAGCAACGGGGTTCACCTGTTTCAAAGTGGAAAAAGTATTCTAGGTCAGGATTTAGCAGGGCTCATTGACAGAGCTTTAAACTACATTCAAAGGGGAAAAGGAATAAAACCAAGCTTGTTAAAGATGAGCCTGGGGGCAACATGCCAGGATTTGAGCTGAGATCGATAGCACAGCTGAAGTGCATCTATGCCAGTGCCTGAAGCATGGGCAACAAATGGGAGGAGCTGGAAGCCATCGTGCAGCAGGAAGACTATGACATAAGTGCCATCATAGAAGCATGGTGGGAGAACTTGGACAACTGGAGTGCTGCAATGGGTGGCTACAAACTCTTCAGAAGGGATAGGCAAGGAAGGAGAGGCGGTGGGGTAGCTCTGTATGTCAGGGAGTGTTTCGACTGCCTAGAGCTGGATGATGGTGACAGTAGGGCTGAGTGTTTATGGGTGAGAATCAGGGGAAGGACCAACAAGGCAGATATCCTGGTGGGAGTGTGTTATAGACCACCCAGCCAGGATGAAGAGGCAGGTGAAACATTCTACAAGCAGACGTGAGAAGTTGCAAGGGCAGGGGGGTGTTGACCTGCTTGAGGGCAGGAAAGCTCTGCAGAGAGGTCTGCACAGGTTGGACCGATGGGCTGAGGCCAATGAGTTTCAACCAGGAGAAGTGCTGAGTCCTGCACTTGGGTCACAACCACCCCACACAACGCTACAGGCTTGGGGCAGAGCGGCTGGAAAGCTGCCTGGGGGAAAAAACAGCCGGCTGAACATGAGCCAGCAGTGTGCCCAGGTGGCCAAGGAGGCCAATAGCATCCTGGCTTGTATCCAAAACAGGGTGGCCAGCAGGAACAGGAGAAGTGATTGTCCCCCTGTACTCAGCACTGGTGAGGCTGCACCTTGAATCCTGTGTTCAGTTTTGGGCCCCTCGCTGCAAGAGGGACGTAGAGGTGCTGGAGTGTGTCCAGAGAAGGGCGATGCAGCTGGTGAAGAGTCTTGAGAACAAGTCTTATGAGGAGCAGCTGAGGGAACTGGGGTTGCTTAGCCTGGAGAAGAGGAGACTCAGGGGAGGCCTTATTGCTCTCTCTAGTTATCTGAAAAGAGGTTGTAGGCAGGTGGAGGCTGGCCTCTTCTCCCAGATAACGAGTGACAGGACAAGAGGAAACAGCCTCAAGTTATGCCAGGGGAGATTTAGATTGGATATTAGGAAAAATTTCTTCCTAGAAGGGGTGGTTGAGCATTGGAACAGGCTGCACAGGGAGGCGGTGGAATCACCATTCCTGAAGGTGTTTAAAAAAATGTGTAGATGCGTTGCTCAGGGACATGTTTTAGTGATGGACTTGGTAGCTCTGGGTTAACAGTTGGACTTGATGATCTTAAAGGTCTCTTCCAACTCTATGACTCCATGATTCTATGGGTGTAGATTCTGATGCTGCATACAGAAGTCTCATCAGTTTTGTCAGGATTGTTTCCAGACTTTTTCTCACATAAATCATTCTTCTTTTGACACCATTCTGGTAGGTGAGAACTTCAGGATGCCTTTTAAACAGATTAAGCATTTTGTTCAAGCTCTTCTCAAGTATTTTTCAGCACTATAAGTAGGACCATGAAGCAATCCTTAATGGTTCTTAACCATAAATTCCTTATTCAGTGGTCTCCCATCAGAGATGCTATTTTTATTCTGCCACTAGGTTCAGGCAGTGGAAAAGATGACCGCCAAAAGCTACCTGAGATTAACAACATTAATGTGTGGATACTTCACCTGTAATGCAGCTTGGGTTGCAGACAACATACATCATCTACATACAAAATATGCAAATGCAGGAAGTTCTGTGTAACACCCATATTTAAGAAAGGTGGAGATATTTCTGGGAACCCATTCTCTGTCTTTTGCAAAAGCTTTCAAGGAATTCTTTAATATTTGGACTGATATGTATGTCCAGCATAACAATCTGGCCCAGCTGTTTAAAGAAGCCACAGAAAGGTCAGCAGAAATGCTAATAAAAACCCTGGGTGATGAGAACACCGTTTGTTTTCTGACATACTGCTGAATGTTCAGCTCAGATTTCATGTCCCACAATACTGAGGATTAGAGCTCTGTTCCCAATTATGCTGTGTTACATCTGCTGAATTTGCTCTTTAGACAGATAAACTTGCTCCATGTGCCATCAGTGTGCAGAATGAAGTGGTCTGGTTTGGCCAGCACTAAGAGGTGATGGTTGGTGGTCACTTCCAGGTAGTACAATAGCGTTATGAGAAGCTGAACAGATGTCATACAAGGTAACAGGATACACAGCCGCGCTGTGTTGGCCATGGAAGGCTGCCTCTGACCAAATTCAAGAAAGGTAGATAAAAGGAGGTACTGACTAGCAGAAAGAGACAGCAAGGTAGTACAGGTACTAGAACTCTGGCTTAAAAGTGCAGAGTTCAGAGAGTTCTCACTTTGTAAAGTGAAATAAAACACTATTTTAACAGCGACGGGGGTAGAGAAAAAGTGCATAGCACACAGTTTTGAAAAGTTGATCTTTATGCTCCATATTTTGCAAAAAATGCACATCTCTGGAATGTTCCAAGCTGGCATCTCAACTGCTGTAAAAGCTGTGATGACCACTAGAGGTCATTCAAAGAATAAGAAATAATTCAGGCTTTCAGTTCAGTAATTTTGTGATTTGGCATTTATTTGTTCTATTTCGTTCTTGGTCATTAACAACATAAAGAGTTAACTTTATAAGAGAGCCAAGTACTAGATTTCTGAAGATAACTGACTGTCTATAGGTACACAGTGACTGTAGGTAGCCCTAGGTGACTACTGACATTTTCAGGAGCGCTAGTTAAGTTGACTGGGAACTAGAGAGACACCTAGAAACCTGACTACTTTGCTGCATGCTTCTCTGTGTCTTTAGGTAATTAACACCCTTCAAAAATCTGGTCCTAATTCCAGTGTTCAAAATTTCAGAAATACTTATCTATATGAGAGATATCTATTTTCCATATAACTTTGTCTATTTTAAATTTAGGTACTATATAATTTCACCCTGTCTTTGGCAGATACAAGGAAGAACAGTTGTATTGTTTATTTCAACATCAGGAGCAAAACCAAGAAACTCCAGACAGAGGGACCTTGAGTGAAGCAAAACTAAAGACAGGGTAATTTTAAAGGTGTTTTCTCTATTCCTATTAAAGTCTTTGTTCAACATTTGAAGAAAACTAACTTTTTTCTCTTTTTCCACATCTCTGGATGTGACATTACATGGGGAAAATATCTTGTGGCAAACCTGTAAATAAGCCAAATCTGGTGGGATGTCAGGATAAGGAATAAGGGATAAGGAATGGGAAGAAGACGGGTATCAGGCAGGAAGATAGGATGGTGCTTAGAGAAGAAAACTGGGAGAAGGACGAGCAGTTACAGCTCCTGTCAGGTGAGCAAAAGATGAAGCAGAGATATGCAACAGTTCTTACCCTAAAGCCAAAGAAGGACCGTCTCTTCTTAGCTATGATCATAGTAGGAGAGACAGGCTGAGAAAGAAAGCAAATGTGAACTAGTAGTTTGTTTTCTTAGGGATGAGGACACACAGAGAGGACTTTCACACTTGTCAACAGTCCCTGGACATAATGTCCTTAGGACTGTTTTTGCCAAATCACAGCTGTTGAAAAGGAAGTTCCTTCCAAGACTAAATGGTTTTCAACATTTTCAACATTTACAATAAAGTAAATATATTGTACATAAAGATTTGCAAAGTAATTTCTAATGTCACTGTGCTATTGAATTGCTTTCTCACCTGCTACAAGTATTTTACCACTGTCTGCTACTCACTACATACATCATTTAGCTTAATAATAGTTTTTGTTGTTAGAACATAAAAAAAATTTCTTTAATGAGGAAAGCTCTCAGAAATATTTGTAATACAATTTCTTCTTCAGTCATTTGATTTGTTGCAAATGGAAAGTGAGCCATTAGAGTGCTTTTCAATAATTTATTGCTTTCACCATGCAAATCCACCTCCTAAGAATAACACATTTAGGAGAAAAATATCTATCTCATCTTGAAAATAGTTTTGTACTGCTAAATAAAGGACTCCATCACAAGCATACCCACCTGTTGGAAACAACTGTAGCAAACTTACTATCTGTTTGCCAATGCAACCATGGCACATTTTGAGAACCTAACTGATGTTTACCCCCAGAATTATTTCTGCTAAAGAATTTTTTCAGAAAAGTTATTTTAGTTGTCTTTAGCAGTTTTGGCAAATACACATTAATTTCAAGACCTATTTCTTTCTAAACAGAAATAGCAAATTCCAAGGCAATTCATAAATAGAATGTTGCCCACAAGAACCTTAGAAGATGGAAGAAACATTCTGTATGGAGGTATTACAAGTGTTGTACACATGGATACTAAAAGATAGCTTAGTGAGTTGCCACAAAATCACTAAACTTTGAAAGGTAGCTTCATAAGAATCACCACTGAAAAAGTGCATAAAAGGTTTCCAGAAGAGTATGCTCTGCTTGTTAGAAACCAGGACAAGGATCATAAAAAGTATAATGGAAAGGAAAAAGTAATTTATAAGTTACACCTCCATTATTTGTTGTTCAGTATCAGACCCTTTGACGTAAGTTTTGGAGGACTACCCAGACTACTAAGGCCAGATAAATGCTAACCATCCTTGAAAAATGAGTACTTTAAGTATGTCTGCAAAATTACTACTTGACTTGCCATTCTGTGTTTCAATTTCCCATTCTGTAACATATGAATAGTCTTCTTACTGTAGGTATTTAATTTGAGGAAAATGCTTTGAAACCAAAGACTTCTTATATACCCTAAATATTACTATGTCATATACATTAAATACAGTTATTCTACCATGGTGGCATTTACTAGTATAGAATTATAAAATGTATTTTGGTGGAGAACACCTAAGGGCAAAAGCTAACAGAGACTCAAAACGCATTTCTAGTTCAGTTCATAAGGTGCTTAAATCCAGCAACTCAAGAACAGGAATAACCCCCTTTTAATCTAAAATATTTAATCAAACTTCAGACATTTCCCTAAAGGTTAAAAATATGGAAGTATTTGCCAGCTGTGCAAGTCTGAAGCAACTTTAACAGAAAGACTTTCTTCAAGACATCTCTAAGGAACTTAGGATTCATATTTTCCCAGAATAACTGCTTCAGTCCCCAGCGGGATGCATTACCAACCAGAGCTGTTGCAAGCTGTCTTGGTGCTACCTCACAACCAGAGCTGGTCACTTCCTGTGTCCCCTCTTCTGGTTAAAGGTGGCAGCAGCGGTTGGTTGGTTAGTTAACTAACAGCTAACTTAGTTCCCAAGGAGCACTTTCTCACCCCAGTGCCTTGGACAGATGCTTGTTCTCAGCCTGACTTTACTGTGGCTTTGGTCAGAGCGATTCAGAGAACAGTGTGTGAAACGTTTGTACTCAGATCTCTTACTAACTTAAGTTAGAACAGATGATTAGTGTACTTAATCAGATCAAAAGGAGCTGAAAGTTTCAGCCCTTTTTAAGAGGCTTTCAGCCCAGTAGCTAACAGGATCAATCTCTAAATGCTAGAGCAATGATTTATTTCCTTTTATTCTTTTTGATGTCTGAGAACAATACTCTTTGCTATGCTGGAAAACACAACAGCAAAACTGAAACAGGAGAAAAACAACAAAAAAAATGTCGTAAGCTTAACTTTTCTTTCCTGTGGGCACAGTCAGTTTTGGTCAGACTCATTTATCTAGTCATCTTGAGTCCTCTCTGTCTCCTCAAAATTCTCTCTTATGACTATAAACAATGTAATAAATGGAAGAGTTTTATAAATGTCTCTGCAACACAGACCTCTCAATTTGCAATCTCATTGGAGTAATCTTTTGAGTGACTAGAGGTCCCTAACCGTAGAGCTAAATGAAATCACAAGGGTCACCCCTGGAAAAAGGCCTGGAATTATTGTTACTCTCTGAAAAAGATTGCACTATCTCTTGGGAAAACTTTTCAGTGAGGAGACCAGGTGGGATTACAGCCAGAATCTGACATTCCATTCAGTGAGACAGCAGATAATGTTTCCAGGCTGCAGTAAAGCTTCAATTTTGAATTGGGGGAAGAAATCCTGAAAAACACAGCCCCAAGAATGATCTCTTGGAAGCATTCAGAACAGGACATACTGAAGCTGGAGAAGAATGAAAAGAGCTCCTTTCATCACCATGTGAAGAAAGGAGAGAGAAAAGGAAGCAAAGAAACTAGGAGAGAAGCTACGTATCTGGCAGGAAAGTTTTTCTGAAATGTCAGGCTGTAAAATATCTCACTAAGAATGAATTGTCCCCTCATGAGCACTGTAAGCATGTGTTCTTATCATGAATCTTTCTTTGTTGTAATATCTTTCTGCCGTAAACACTTCTAATCATATCAGGCTTCCTCCCCAGTATCAAATGTTTCACTTTATATAGAATCCAATCAGATAAATTGGATGAATGTTAAACATTGTTATGAATATAGTGTGTCTATGTGGAACACATTTGTACTCCTCTATCAGTTACAAGGATTTGAGTAATCTGATTATGAACTGTGTTTATCTCGGGCTTAAAACATTGATTGTAAAGCCGTATGTCATTCCTCTACCTGCACTTTGCAGCAGAATTCCAAGGAAAGTTGTCATGAGATTGTAAAGTTTTGACTATTATTTTTTAGACAAGGAGAGGCTTGTATTACAACACGCCCTTCCTGGTATGTAGCAGGAGAAAAGGATGGGGCATTTAAGCTACAGGTCACCTGGATGCATAAGGTAATGGCAAAGATAAAGAAGTCTTGTGGAACAGGGGCTGAGAACTTACAAAATAATAACTAACCTACGTGGGCATTTTCACCCAACGCAGGTAGAGCAATTGCAGGAAGGAATCCTGTCACATTGAACTAGATTTCTAGTAATTTCAAAGAAAAAAGTGCATTGCATTTAGATACTGTTTTCTAACGAATAAATCTGCTACCTTAGAAGTAAAGACAGATCATATTTCAGTCCTTTTGCTGCTCACTAAGTCTTTGCCTTCACACCTATGTATGCCCAAAGAACTAAAGCAGAGCTCAAAATGTCCATGCAAATTGAATCCTTCTTTAAAGTGTGTTTCAACAACAAAGAGCCCAAAGAGGCAACAACAGGCACAGGAGTCAGTTTGTTGAACTGCATGTTCAGTTTCGGAAGGGAGCATTAAAGTTTGCACCTCACAATACAAACACAAATTAAGCACCTGGAGTCTCTTCAGACTGGATGAAATCAGACTCCAGATGCTTAACACATAGCAGGCCCAGTGAGCAAACAGCACAATCTGGTAAGTGTCCAAGGGGCAGACTGACCTGGTTTGTGGCAGCATTAACTCATGTACTACACTGTATTTCATTTGCCCATGACAGATGTGGCTGCAGTTTGTTTGGTGTTTCTAAAACTATAAAGGTTATGCCTGTATATGGCCTTTAAAATCCATGGTTTAATATGTATACATTTACATGTAAATTCACCAAAAGACTCAAGTAACATTCAACACAATGCCTAATAATAATTACAGTAACCTTAGGAGATTTATTATTGTGATGAATAATTTTTCATATTAACATTATTACTCACAGTTGGATTGTAATGATATAAAATATAGCCATGCAGGAAAAAGAGTATTTCAACAGTGTGCTTTTGTTCTCTAGAAAATTGTGCTGCAGAATCATCTTTCAAGATGTTAGGAGAGAATGAAAAATAAAGCTCACAGTATTTTGAAAAAAAGAGAACATTTGAATAGGAAGGGCAAAGAAGCAGAACAGAAGAAGTTAGAATCGGTAGAAAACAAAGAGAGCTTTGAATTTGTAAAGCAAGGTGTACCTCTGGCAGAATCATCACTGTATTCATATCCAGATTTCCTGTTCTACAAAGCTCCTATTTCAATCTTCTATTAGTCTGGAAATCAAAGCAGATGATCACGATGAAATTATTTGAAATGCAGGCATTCATATAGAGATGTCATTCATATAGTCATCCTTTCAAGAAAAATGTTCATTCCGAGTAAATTTTAGAGACAAACATCAGTGCTCCATAAACATCATTGCAACACTTCCATTGTATATATGGTCACTGATGATTTAGGGTAATAAACACCATGGTTGTTCTCACTAGAAAAAATGGTTACATCTAGGTTTAGCTTACCACACGTAAACACGATCTATATTCCACAATCAGCAGTCAGTCAAGAGTGCTACCTAAATTCAGTCTGCAGTACAGAGAGGAAAAAGCTTGAGGATTAGCCAGTTAAGTTCTAAATTAAGTTCTAAGTTTCTACGTAGAGCTTTAACTCCAATAATTTACCTAATTACATTGACTACCTTGAGGTAAGACAGCTTTATACTCCCTCTCTGGAGTATAAAGGAGCTGGGCAGTGGAGCAGAGTGAGGAGCATGGTTTTCTTACTAGAACAAGGTGGAATATTGCCAAAGGACTATTTTATCCATATTTCAACAAACCTTTTTTCTTTTTTCTTTTTTCCTTTTTCATTTTCTTTTCTTTTCTTTTCTTTTCTTTTCTTTTCTTTTCTTTTCTTTTCTTTTCTTTTCTTTTCTTTTCTTTTCTTTTCTTTTCTTTTCTTTTCTTTTCTTTTCTTTTCTTTTCTTTTCTTTTCTTTCTTTTTTAAACCAAGGGACCAGCGGGTAAGGGGAGGTTGTCATGTAGAATTTTGTCATAGAAAGGTAACCTGCAATGATTAGGGGAAGGGTCATAATGGGAAATACACTTATCCCTTGTTACTATTTATGATATAAAACTTCTCCAATTAACGAAAAATACAGCACAGACAGAGATGAAAATTAAGTTCCTTCTAAATTAATAATTTTAATTTTTTCTGAATAAGTTTTTCTTTATCCTCTAGAGCATCTTCACGGCTTTATTAAAATACTTTGATTTACGGATAGTATCTTCACAAGCAAACTCATTAGACTTTGTTTCAACTCACATTGATTTTCACCCCTTAGCCTGGTAAAGTTGTTACTTGACTTCATCCAGAACATGATTTCAAAGCTGCACATGAACAGCTGGCTACCTGCTGTGAGGGTAGGTTCTTGTGATCCTGAGCCTTTGTGTTTAGTCCCTTTGATCCGGTTAAACTGACCCATACCATAAAATTACTTCATTTCTTGCTGCCACTCACCTTCACCTTGCCTCATGTGCCTGGAACCACCTACCTGCATTCTAAATATTTGCCTATACTATAGTTTTTCAGCAGAGTTATAGTGACCAGTCCCCAGTGTGTGTAGACAGCAGAAGTTATTGTTTCAGACTCTGGTTTTAGCTACTGGCTGTTCTCTTCTGATTTTTTTATGTTTTGGTTTGGCAGAGCTAAAAATGAATGAGGGGGGCTTTGTGGAACTTGTCATTATGGCACTCAGTGAAAATTGCACCAGATGAAAGCCTAGAGCAACTATTGTGCAAAACCACATCAAGAACCACTCTGTGTATATTTACACAGCAGCCTATAAAAATTTATTCTGATCTGACATATGAGTATGTCCTTCATAATCTTCCTGTGTAATTTGAAATTGTAGAAGTACAGTTTAATGTATCTTTTTTAGCCCAGAGAACACATTCTTCTCACAGAATTTTGTAAGTTTCTTTGGAAATTTTCCTGAGATATAACTAAGTAGGGATGGGCTAACCTGCCAAAAACAGAAGAAAATTAAAAAAGAGAAAGCCAAGATAAGCAACTTAACACACTTGTCTTTTAAACAATCTGTGTCTGTTTGTGTATATTGGGAAAGTGTAGAACCTGAACCTTTGTATTAAACCAAACTATAAAAACAGTTGTTTCTTCTCTACAGATACTGTGTTATTAGAAGGGTCAAGGTACAATGCTGGCTGCCAAATCTTTCATACAGAAGAACAATTTGTTCGACATGTAGAACACAAACAAACTTCTCACAGACTTTCCCCTGCACTTTAACAATGCAAGCTTTTCATGTTATTTACTCAAAAATGTTATTGAGGTCCAGCAGGTGGTTTTCCATGGCTTCACATTGCCTAAGAGCCACAGAATTCTAGAAAAAGAGCAACCATCTTGTTCTGAGCTGACACGGTGATATCTTTTGACTGAAGGAAAACATGGCATCAACAGTCCCCATACAAAGTAACTCAAGCACACTCCTCCACACTTGTCAGAATCTATACAGTTTGGCAGATTTGGATAATTTGCTTTGCTCCTCACTTCAGCCTCACCCTTTCCATCCAAGACTGCAATTTTCAGGCCACTGGCTTGAAAGGCTCTGTTGTAGACCTAACATTTATAGCAACCCTTGTGATATATCTAGACAAGACAGGCCTCTCCTCAGAATCTGTAATCTCTCACTTCAGAGCTCATATTTGAAGCCCTTGATTCATTGTGGTTTACAACAACTTTAAAGCCAAATGCATTCTTTGGCAATAAGGCAACCCACAGGCTTCTGGCCCTTTTGATCAATCTATCTGCTGCCTGGGAAAGCAGAGGCTGTCCTCCACCTTAATAAGCATGTCCCTGAAATAGCAGGCACAGTACACGTTGACCACCTATTTACATTTCAGGAGGACATCAACCAAAAAAAAACCAACAACCAGGAGACATTGTTATCAAAGACACAGAATAAGCTACTGCATCTCCTTGAATACCCCTGTTAAAAAAGGAAGGCATTAGACCAGGAGATGCTCTGGCTTCAGGAGAAACAGCTTCAAAGTATCTGTAGCCAAGTCCTTGTACTATAAGTGTTAAGAGGGTAAGACAGACAAATATGAGAAAGTCAGAACCTAGTGGGAAGTATTAAGGCCTTCCATATTTCCGGATTAATGGTCAAACTTTAGAAAACCATGGTTTACAGGAATTCTACCTTGAAGTGCTTTCTTTACTAAGAAAGAATCAGATCTCTCTGGAGTCATTACTGGGAATGCTAAATGTATTCACTTACAGTGGATACTGCAAAGAAAAATCCAGTTGCCTGTGCAAGGAGCAGGAGTTCAGATTCCTTCTTGAAATTTTTGCAGTTCTCCTTCATGATACCTTTCTACAGCATAGGGCAAACAATGAAATTATTATTTCACCCTCGAATGGTATTTTTTAAGCAAGTTTGACATGGATGTTGTAAGGATCTAAATGACACATCTTATTTTTCACATTGAAATAAAGGATATGAGGATGATAGTTTCAGATGCCTTAGAGATTTCAGCTCTGCAGTGCTCTGCCAACAAGCAAAAATTCAATTTTAAGTATCTATTATGCAGCAGGATTTGTACCATTCCTGATGGGAATAGCCTGACCTTTGTTTTCGCTTGTGCCCTTTGCAAGTTCTGACAACATTCTCCAGAATGCTGGTCAGTCAGAATACTGAGCTGTTGATGCATCTTCTCCTGTTTTGGTGAAGATCAGGAGGATCTTCAGGAAAAAAGATCATGTGTTAATTAGGAAGTATATCTGAGCTGGTCAAGGTAATATAAACAACTGAAAAAAAGTATCACTTTTTAGGAACATAGCATATGATAGAGAAGAATAATTCAAACTAAACTGATTAGTAATTGTTACGAAAAATCACAGTGACTTCTAGTAACAAAGACAAGGGAAAACAGGCATTTCAGCAATTAAATGAGATAGTTACAATGAGGCTCCTCCTTTTATTTCCTAGTTTAGATACAACCCCTGTGGATTTGCTGACCATTAGGCAGACAGCCAAATGAGTCATGTATAGTTGTTGCTTTAGGCACCCCAGTTCTGCTCCTAATAGCTCAGTATGCCTGACCATGCTTATTTTTGGCATGACAAAATTTTTCAAAATTTGTTACTTTGCTTAAATGGTGAACTGAAAAGCAGAGGGTTAGTTAATTAAGTGAACGAGGCAAGTATTGAATCATATTACTAAAGATTAGAAAATGGAGTATGGGGAGAGAAGAGGAAGTAACCAAGTAAACTACACCCTATTAAACTGACTTCAATAATATGCAAGATTTTAAAACACACAGCATAGGAAAGAACAATTAACATATCAAGCTAAATGGAAATTTGAAACACTGAAGAGTAAAAAATTATTTTATGTGAAGCAGACTATGTAAGATCTACCTAGTTGTCTTTTTTTTGAGATAAAACCAACTCCTTTTTCTAGTTAAAATAAGCCAAATAAGCCTATTTTTTATGTACCTCATTAAGCCATTCATACAACAGCCCATCAAAAATTAGCCCACAATTGGAAAAAGGCTTCACCATGAGAGAAAATAAGAATTTAGAGGTAGGAAATTAACTGGAATCAGATCAGAATTACAGAGAAAAACACAAATTCCTTGGTGTTGGATGGATTGTGCTATCTCCACTACGAGGGCAAAAATACAAAGGTTCAACCTGTTGCATTGAAAGGGGAAGTGTATGTTTGGAGGAAAGTTACCAGCAGAATTCTCTAGGATTAGTTTGGACACTAAAAATAGTGGATAGTATCATAGCTAATTTTGGTACAGCGTTAAGTGTGTGCTTATGACATTTTCTGATGACAAAGTCTGGAGGCAGTGTCAAACTAGAAAAGGCCTGGGATATCATAAAGGTCATTGAACTTCAGTTACTGAAAGGGGATGAGGTTAAAATGTACAAAGTGCAAGGCTGCACCCTTTGGAATGAATAACAGGAATTTTCTATTACCAGCCAATAGTTCACAGTTTAGAAAAGACACTTAGGTAAAAAAACCTAGCATATTCATCTGCTGCAGCAGAATGTACTACCAAGGAGATGAAGCTATGAAACCCTCCCCACATTCTTCCTATGGACAGGCAAGTGTACCACCTATTATGTAAGAATTTCTTATAACCTTTTCTAAAACAATGTAAAATGGGTGACAGTCTTGGTAGAAGAGATTGAAAGGATTTAGCTTATTACCTTATTTCCTTATTTAAAGAAAATCTGAGAAAAGGTTTATTATTGTTCCCCACATGTACTGGGATAAAGGAGGATACGAGAAACACTGGAAAGAAAGATCCCTACTGTAGAACTCAGTATCAGCATAAGATCAGCTGAGAAAATTGCCATGAAAATTTATCATGGAGATTATAAAAGTTCCAAACTGTCAGGAACATAAAGTACTGCAACAGCTTCCCAATGGGAGCATGAAGGCAAAAACTCCAAACCTGTTTTGAGATGAAAGCTTGATAAATTTACAAATGGGATTATGTGACTTGTTTAGCTGCTGCAGGAAGGAACTAGACTCCATAGTTCATGAAATCTTTTCTGATCCTGTGTTCTATTTAGAAAAAAGCAGATGAGAAGTTTTAAGCAATGAAGGAAGCAAAAGGCAACAAGATTTCAGTCCAAAGATAAAGGAACAAAATGTAAATTAAATGCTGCTGTGATCTGATCACCTGGACTGAGGTTAGCTGGCAGTAAGGCAAACTCTTTTACCTGAAATTTTGGAAAACATTACTATTCTGTTTCTTTACAGCATACCCAGATGCTTTTACAACTACAGGTCTGGGTCATTTCCAAATGCTGCTGCAGGAAATAGATTTGTGTCCTCTCTGAGCAGTTCTCCTTCTGTTTCAGTGACAGCAAATGAGAGCCTGTTTTCACTATACTGATAGTCCAGAGCCAGAACCTCTTTTGGTAAGGCTCCTGTATACCTCCCAAAAAACCACTTTGCTCCCCAGGGGTATTCCCTGTCTAGCAACAGCTTTCAAGTCTTAGCCGGAGTGTGTCTGGCAGAATAGAAAGGCGTTTCTGTAATTTATGTACCTGTGATAGCTTTCTACAGCTGCACAAGCCTGAAGGTTTTGTTTGACCTAAAGCTTAGCTGGTTTTGCTTTTTATTGGACTAACTGCTCTTTTTGGCAATACTCTTCATAAACCTTGCCTTGAGCTTCTTGTAAACCACAGGGGAAAGTCAAAACCTAAAAGCAGTTCTTGGACCACCTTACTTACAACAGAAATGGTTTTCAGAAGTCTAAATAAACTCACAGCCAATTTTTCACCCTGGTCTTGGGTTCTGCATTTTGGTGTCCTTGTTTGGCTGGATGCTCGTCTCTGGTTACAACCCACCTGCCACCGTCACACTGCCTCCATCACTGCCACAAGTGGATCCATTCCCTGATGACAGCCATGCCCTCACTGGAGCAACCTCCCCTCGGACGGTCTTTTCTCCCCAGCCTGGGTGATCCCAGGGCCAGTCGGTACCTGCCTCAGGCTGGAGCCTCCTGCACTCCCACCCCAGGGGCTCCAGGGATTCCCCGCTTGCCTCTCCAGGCAGCTCTGGTGGGCCACGAGCTGGAGTGAACGGCAATCCCAGCGCCTCAGAATTAGCTCGTCACACCTGTGTTGTCCCCAGGCAAGAAAACCTCACCCTGCCCCTGCTAAGTCCAGTTGAAGCCTCCAATTCAAAAGAAAGTGGCCCCTGTCTCCCCACAAAAACCAGCTAGTGTGTCCATGACTCCCCTCTGGGTGTTCCTGCAATTTACACTTTTCCACAGTGGTATTTCACGGTAAGGTCACAGCTTGTAAACTCTTTGGGTGGTTTCCTCAGGCGGCCGAACACGCAGGCTGCACTTTTATTTTAAGGAGAAATCAGAGAAGCCTTTGATTACAAAGGATGCTCAAACGGGTCTCTATAATTTTGATTTCTTCCCTCTTTAAGCTATAAATATAGCTGAAGATTACAAAGGGTTGTAAAGTAAATACCAAAAGACAACATTTACAATTTTCCACACAGCTACACCCTAAACCGATAATATAAGGAAATCTGTCCAAAACTTTGAAGTGCTATTACAGTTTGTTATATGACAAAACACCGGGGTTTCTGTGTATTTATTTAGCCACCTACCACTCCCTCACCCAGTTTTTAAATCCATTTGACTGCTATATAGAAAAACATAATATTAAGGGGAGTTGTATTTTCAAGTTACTTGTATTACAAAAACATTAACTGAAAGCAAATTCATGCTAACAATGCATCTTTGACTTGTACTTGCATGATAAAATCAAGATCTGCTTTTAATCTGGTGGGGGGTGTGGGGAGGAAGTTTTTGATCTGATACACCTATTTTCTCCAATTAAGGAGAAAATTTTCTTCCCACTGGATGTTCTTCCTATGATTCTAGCAAGAAACTTTTAAAAATAATTTTGACCTTGCGTTCCATTAAATAAACAAAACAAGCCACAAAAAGACAGATTAGTAGTATTATTTGTGCTCATTTGGGAGTGCATTGAAGGCAGCAGTTGTTACAGATTATCTAAATTATTCAAATGATGTAACAGAGCAATAGTCAGAATTAGGAAGACTTCCTTTCCCTATGTAAATTCTCTATCATCTGGACTATAGTTCTTCACGTCTTCCAAAACCAGATTCTATTATTGCAGCTGATGGAATTGTATCTGAATATAAGATATATGTATTTTTTTAGTATGTCAGGTTGCACTGCCTACTTTGTGTTTTAATCTGTTTTTTTGCAAAGTGTATTGCATCTGCAGTTCTCTGTGATGTTCCCAACCTAAGCAAAATTGCACTCTTGCTTTACATAGGCATCCTACATTGTGATTTCCTTTTAGAGCATTATCAGCAGATTTAGTATGAGTTAAATCTCTGATCTCTTTTCATAGTTTGGTCTACTGAAGTTTATGGCAATACCTTGATGGATCTGAATTCTCTCAACAAGGTGCTGGCTGAAGGTTCAGGATGCTTATTTCTCAGGAACAAATGGTAAACTTTTCCAGTAGGAGTGGACTTAGTATTTACTGTGTAATGCAGCTTCTCTTCTTTGCTGCATTTATAAGAAAGCCTTTCAGTTTGTATGGGAAAGCTTGAGTAGAATCCACGGAAGTCATGTGTAATTTGGCTGCCAAAGATTTGAGAAAAGCTAAAATAAAACATTTGGCATAAACACGTGGTGTTTGGACTGCAGTGGTGTGTTCTTGGAACAAGAACAAAAATATTTTGCCTCTAAATGAAAATATTTTTAATTACAGGAGAAACCACACTGAGTCTGTGATGCCTGTTTGAACCCTTGTGTCTACAGAAATGCATTAACAGTAAATTTTAAGTGTTTCCATCAGATGGGTACTAGGCATTGGATGGGATTCTTAGTGCAAATAATTCTACAGTACTATATAACAAGTTCTTCCTAATACTAATAGAAGCTATGTTGCCTCATTTTAAACAGTTCTGACAATTACTCAATTGTCTGTGCATCTAAAATTTGTACTATGCATCTAAAAATATTAAATTGCTAGTGCTATGTGCATAGGTGTGTAGCAGCATTGATAGATATGTGCTCCAGGCATTCTGTATGCTGCAAGATAACTGAAGTTGTAAAGTGTAATTTGTGTGAACTTGCTACAGCCTTTTTTGAAAAGGAGGTATTTATAGGCAAGCTAACCTGAAATTTACTGTTTCTGCAATGGAAAGTTGTAACTAGCAAAGAGCACACAATCTGTCTCTTCTGTAATTTTAGACAAGACAGGAGTAGTACTAAACCAGTTAAAACCGCTAAGCCAACTCCAATTACTGAAGTAATTTACTGAGATTACTCAAGAGCATAAGTGCGGGTACTTGTGAATATGCCTTAGGATTTATCATACCCATAAGGAGTTCTCACCTCAGCTCTGTTTCCAATGAACAGAGTAGAATTTTCCATTGCTTTCCCTATACCATGTATGTATCAGGCTTAACACTGGTTTAATGGAATTATGGCATACTACTAATACTGCATATCAGTTCACTGCCTAAAATTATTGAGGAATATTTGAAGCTTTATGACTGTAGCCATGAGGATTAAATGAAGACAACCTTCCATGAAGCGGAAAGAAAGGCTTCAGGAATAATATTGTCCTTCTGTCTTTCAATGTTCTTTGTTAGATACTGAAGAAGGTAGTTTTTTGAGATGTAATACTCCCCCAAATACTGATCCTGCCTAAAAGCTTCTTGACTCCATCATCTGAGCAGCCAAACATTGTGGTGTGTGTGTGCAGGCTGTACCACTTCAAGAACAGTCAAGAAAAATGCTTTGTGTTGGTTCTTTGAAAAACCACTGACAGCAATCCAGATCATGAGTCTCCTCTCAATTCCAAAAACTGAGTGGGTGCTACAGACTGTGAGGAAAAAAATAAGACTATATTTGAAATGAGAGATTGTTTGTTACAGTTCACTAATTTCAGGGCAAGATTATTTTAATTTGAAGCTGTACCTCATTGCCTCTTTCAGGACACAAGAAAATAAACTGCCTTTAACATGTTCTTTGAAGAACCTAGAACTGTCTGATAGAGTAAGATTCATCTCATTTAACTTTAGCTGGGTATGTATCAGAACTAAGCTACTTGCTTGCTCTTCTTCTATAGTTATAAGAAAGAGAAAAGAAATTATTTATCCAAGCTGCTTTTGAATGGAGTGTGTTAATTTTTGTCTTTTTAGATTGGCTGAAGAAAGCATACATGACTTACCAAAATTTTAGAAAGCCAAACCACACAAGATGAATTTCACAGTCTGCAACTTGGCTGCATCTTTTTCATTTAAGTTAAACATTTTGGAGCACAGCTTTAATTTTTCAAGAGTTATCTGCATCAATGTGTGTGTCTATAGATAGGTATTTATTAATAAATAATAAGTATTTAATATGTAAATATTTAGGGGTTTATAGTGAAGAATATGTGGAATCAGACAATCCAAGGGAAGGTTACAATAGGACATTTAAGTCAAATGAGAAACCATAACTATTTGAATAAGGTTAATCTATTTTTATCTTTATAAATGTGATCTATCTAAAGGCAAGTTACATGAGCATTTTGAAAAACTTCTGAAACAGACAAATGAAAAACAGTGGGCTTTGTATTGTCATTATTAACATAAATTGTATTGGTCTCCTCCCACTTTACAGATCTTTCCAGACATGCTTCACTAAAATGGAGGGTGAACAAATACATCTGGATTTGGTAGAGTAATAAACTGAAATCAAACAGTCTAAGCTGAACTCCCATTTTCTATCATCTAATCTGTTTACCAATTCAACAATACAGCTTTAATTATAGTAACATGATTTGTAATATGTTAAAGCAGGAGGAAATGCTATGCTAGATCTGGAGCAATACATAACAAGAAATTAAAAAAAAAAAAAAAAAAAAAGGAACAATGCAGGTTTTACTTGCAGACTCCAAACGACTCTCCATTGCACAAATTAAAATCCTGGAATGCCTTGAGTGTTTCTGAGAAGTCAATGGTGTTAAGGCATCTTGAGAAACACCTTTAAATTCAGCTGGTTTTAGCTGCTTTAGCACATAATCCCTTTAGAGTCATCATGGAGTAATTGTGCTTTATATGTAAGATTTTTTTCTCAGTAATATACTTAACCTATGCCTCCAATGTCTTATGTGCTATAGAAAATTAATAGAAAAATTTGAATATTGAAAACTGAAATAATATACATTGTAGAGCTGTACAGTTATGTCTGCAGAGTTTTGAAGAGACGCTCAAGCTAGATTCAAATGAGCTAGCTCAGCTACTGGAAGCAGCGTAGCCATGGCAGTAAGCAGTTCAGTGCCAGCTGTAAAATCTGCCTGTAAAGGTAAGTAAACATTTGGAAAACTTGCTGGCACAGAGTTCTTGTGCTACAACAGTTGCACTGCTTAGCTACTTTATAGGCTGCTCAGGATGACCCCAGCTTAAGAAGACAGCGTAGCTGTACCTATTGGCTGCTGAATGCCTTGCACAACAGCCTTGGAAGTGCTCATGGCAAGGAAAATAAATTAACAACTATACTAGTTCTTTATGAGTATCTGTGTAGTAATCTCTTAGTTAAAAGTGTGAGACCATGACAGATGCTTATTCCTAGTCTTGAGCTGTCAGCACCTTTTCCCTCCCCGGTACTCAAGTATCCAACATGTTATAGGGGAAGTGATAATAATTATCAGTGTATTCAATGAATATTACCAGGTTTGGTACGTATATGTTTTCTATAAACAATGTGTTTACATATTCATCTAATTACTCAAATGATCACTTTACAAACTTGTTTTTGTTTCTGCACTCTCAAACTGAGGACTCCAGGACAACTAGTGACTTTGGCCAGTACTGTTTCAGGGTGCCCATGCAAGGCCTGAATTCCATTCCTCTTGAAAATTGCAACCCCAGATCATTATCACTGGGTTGCTTTATAGTGCAGCCGCCATTCTGGGGAATATACATGTGGTGAGACACTATTCAATGTGCTGGTGAGTGTTAGTCTCATGCCTCTAGGACCGATCATTTAATATCCACATGGTTTTGTTTCCTGCCCGGAAACAACACAAGCAGGCTAGCACTTCTGGGGCAAAGAGATAGCCCCTTTTTTTTGAGGCCTGTTATCTAAACGTACTTTGCACCACTGCTTCCATAGCCGGTGTCTGAGCGTGGTTTGTACATGGTGATTGAGGTATTATTAGCAACCAAATGATTGTTAGAAATCACTATAGCTAAGCCAGCTGACTTTACAACTCTGCTGCCCTTAAAATGGAGTTCAGTAAAGGTTTTTTTCTAGAATCTAATTTGGTTTAGACATTAATAATTTACAGGCTTCTTTTACAAGACACCACAAAGGATCAATACAGATATAAAACATACCCACTACTGTATATGCCAACTACTGCAAAATGCCACACTGTTCTTTCCAGAGGACAAACTGCAAACATATGCAGCATTCAATAGAGATTATTTTCTTTAAATCATACAAGCTATCCATTAATTCAATAGCTTATAGTGATTTTTATCTTTTATCTTTCTTCTAATTACAAAGTCAGATACCAACCAAAAAAAAAGTTGCTTTCCAGTGCTCAGCTCAGGGAAAAATAATGGCTATTCATTTCTCAGGATTTATTTCTATTTTAAATCTGTGTATGCGTGCTAATAGTTAGAACCTGTGTTTCCATTATGGGGTTAGCAAGGTGTTTGATACATATTTTGTCATTTATGCTTTTATGTACTTATGCACAAAAGGAAATTGGACATCAGAAAATGTGGTTATTTAGATGGGCTATACTTATTTGGCTTTACAGTTACAAATAGGCAAAAAAATGTATAGCAATGCCTTTGTCTAAGTTGTACAAAGTACATAGATCAGTCTTTATACTATTATAATTAGGCTTCAAAAATTAATATTGATGTGAGTTATGATAGCTGGCTTTGTCTAGAATTATTTGGATCCCATTTGAAAGTTCTACATTTGTGACATAAATTTTGTAACATAACCAATTCACATAAACAGAATCCAAGAGAATCTAGAATGTAGTGATGCCCTAGTATATAATCTGAAAATTTAATTGACATTAATATCTGACTGTAATCTAGTTGGTTGATCTCAAAAAGTGGACAAAAACCAGTGTAAGTGGTTAGCTGCCGTAAACAGCAACATCTTAAGATAGATTACATTACCACAGACCCAGCATTTATGGTTTCTAATGTGAAATCTCAGTATTTTTTCCTAGAATATGTATATGCAGAGTTTACCACCCAGCAATATGAGATAACATCATAGTCAAGATTTTCCTGGTTCCAAAACCAGCATAAAATATACATTTCTTTAAGTTTGAAGAAAATAAATATTTAGAAGTTACATTTAGTTTATAATCAAAAAATATGTTTTGCCAAACTCCCGTCTGACAGGTTTTACTAGTTCTTGTCTTCAGGTTTCAGTGATGAACCAACACAGGATTTACCCTTGGGGTAAGCAGTTTGTATAATGTCAAATATGTGACTATGTGGAGTGTAATACAAACTTACCCTTCCCCAGGTGTGGCCATTATTGTTAAAATTTAAATAACAAAGTAATACGTACCTACACTTTCATTTGACCTTGGCTGCTGGCAGTGTTTTAAACCACATGCCTCTACTGCCTCTGCTCCTGAGAGATTCTCTAGTGCGTTTTATATTCTGGATTAAAACTAATGTTATCCAGATGCCCTTATGTGGGATATTTTTCTGTATAATATTGGAATGACTCAGCACTCCCAGTGCAGGGTCTTAAAACCTAGGCAGCTACCACTAGTATGTAGTCATGTGTCTAACGTGCTTTTTCCTTTAAAACTTAAAAATATCCTTCAGAACCATTTGCCAATTTTACTTGTCTCTATTCCCATTATCTACAGTGGAGGGAAAAATTTTAAGAGCCCAGCCTCACTTCTCTTCACTTGGAATACTTTAGTCTAATTAAAGTGTCTGTCTTTGGAAGGTATTACTTAACTTCTTTTTCAGTGTTAGGGGTTCAGAAACAGCAGCAGCTGTAGCAAAGGCTCAGTGACAGTAGGCCACCACCGGCAGTGGCAGCTCTTGTCCCTGTGTTAGATTCTGCATCATTCTGAAATCACTCACTGACCAAAAGCAGTGCACATACCACAGAAATTTCCATTGGAAACTCCCATTCTAAGGACAGAGCAAAAAGTATGCCTTTTGATGTGCCACACCAAAATAATACCTTTTTTTTTTTTCCTATTAAAAGGACTATAAATATTTCTAAATACTAGGTATGATAAGACTGGAAGTCTTCAATTTACCCAGCTAGAGTCTTTCAAGAAGTTCCTTAAATCTCACTTCAGCTATGATAAAATGTATTAAATATCTCTACTGTTGCAGCGTGCTAAACCACCTTCTACTAGGATAGTTAAATACAATGCATATAAGTTTGTTGAGTACTGTTTCTTGATTATCAGGGATAAACAATTTCCTACATTTTCTAATTGCAGTGGTACATGAAAGAAATATAGGGAAATGTTTTAATCATTATTAGGCAAATGGACAATTCTTACACAGACTACTGATGTGTCTTTTCATTGTCTTGAAGTTGAATTCTGCTGTGTCTGTTCTGTTGTGATATCTTAATGTTTTCATAGTCGATTTCCTTTCCATGCTCGTGCTTATTTACAAATTATTGTCTCAATTTGTTCTAACGTACCATACTTTCTGTTTCTATAGCAATTTATACAGATTTGCACCTCAGGAACTCCCCTTTTTAGGCACTGTGGAGCAGCATGTCTCTAATAGTTAGCCAATTTCCACAAACTTCAAAATGCAGTTCTAATGGTAGCTCACCTTCAGAAGTGAGCTATAGCATCCTAAACTGTAATGGACGTACGTTTCTGGCAGTGTTTCTGTGAGCACAAAAGCAGCTGATCATATTTGCGTGGGTCAGGTGGACAGAAGAGGTCGACATGTCATTTGTCATATACTAGCCAAAAGCAATGGGCACCAGGAGGGTTTCCACACCCTGGGACAAACTGGAGTTGATTCAGCCACTCATACTCTTGCATTAAAGACTGAAGAAGTTGATAATTTAGGAAAAAAATGCTGGAAATAAACATCAGCACTAGTAACGTTGCTTGTTCTCTGCAAATGTGAATCTTCTTTCCATGAACTTGACTTGGATAGCATAAAAAGTAGTCTCAATTTACTAAAGAAAGTTTCTTCCTTGCCTTATTTTTATCCATTTTCATCACTCTCACAGAGAGAACACGAGTACAACATCCTTCTTATACCCCACTCTTAGGGGTTTTTTTCTGACAGTTTAATGTAGTTTAAAAGGGTTTAATCCAGTTTGAAAGTTTGTTTTAACTTGGATCATTTCACTGAGCTGATTTAAGTACCGACACAAATAGTTTATTGTTTTGGAGTTTTTTCTCATAGCAAAGGAAGTATTACATTGTAGCATTTAAGTAGAAGTGAGTACCAGGGGAGGAGGGCTTTGGAGGTGCAGGGTAGCAAAAGCCTCTTTAATTGGCTTTGTCATTCAAGGAAACTGTAATGCCAAATTTAGTTGATGGTATAAAATGCTAGTTCTTCAGAATAAAAGCATTTTTACCCTTACCTTGCATCCAGATGAGAATGTCTCCAGCAACTGACAAACCCTGAGAAAACTTGACAAAACCCAGAAAACTTCCTTATTGGTCCCATGTATAAGGCAATAATTACTGTTAAAACTGAACAATTAAAAAAGTTAAATTGCCTTTTCCTACCTGTACTGTTATCTGCACTTGATGTGTTGTGCAAAGTATACACAAAGTGCACTCAGTTAGCTGTGCTTTCCATTTCTTTTTTCCCACACATTAACATTTTCTCCTGGTGTTTGGTATATGCCCACTTGAGGAAAACTTAGAATCCAAATATTTTTAATTTTAATAAGAAAGCTTATCGGTTATTAAAAGCCAAAATTGTCTATCAGAGCTCTTTTCTTGGCTTTAACTACCTGACAGTATTTTTATATTGTCTAACACAAATAAATTGATCATCAAAAGTGATTAACATTTTGATCAGACAGTTACTAGAGATTTGACATTGGTTAATGTGGTCTGAGGGGTTACTGCTTACGCAGGAAACATGCATTCCTGGCTTGCTGCAATGTTTAGTAAAATGTGTTTGCATAAAATACTATGGAAGATGTTGCAATATCATTTTTTCCTTCATACTGTAATTTATGGTGACGATTACAAATGGGATTAGAAGTAGAAGAGGGAAATGCCAAATATATAGAAGGAGAAAAATGTCCTGGTGAAGAGATTCAGCATTGAAATTTCTTGACAAAAACCCTACGGAATCTACATTCTTGCAGATACTCAAAACTGGACTGGACAGTCCCAAGCAGCTTGCTAGAGCTTTACATTTAGCCCTGCTTTGATAAAGGGTTAGACTGCATGACCTCCAGAGATGCCTTCCAACCTAACCTCTGCTATAATTTACAGTCAACTGCCTGTGCCCTGAATTAATTACATTTCAGGCAGAGGGAAAGATGGAAATACTGTAGGCCAGACAATTTATAATAGAAAATGAATACCCAGTAAAAATTTATGGGTTTGTTTCCACTTGTACTATTTTAAAACTTACTTTCCAGACTGACTTGTTTGAAATATTTTTAATGTGTTTCTAGGCTGAGCTGCTCCGTATTAACTCTAAAAAAAGGCATTTATCACGGAAAGCTTGACCCAGAATTAATTTTAGAGGTGCTAGCAACTGCTGTTATAAAGCCTCTTTTCCTGTTTACGGTAAGAACAGATCTTCTCTTTTTTCTCTTTTTCTTGTACTTATTATTTTGCCAAAGCCAGAGGTCATTAGCAAGGTGAATTTCTGTTCTTTCAATGCTGCTGTCAATATAATGTTAGGAAATACACACAACTGCTGTACAATACAAGTTTTCAGATTTAAACCTATGAAATTTTCAAATAGTTAAAGAAACAGTATTTTAGTTCACGTTTTCCCCATTACTCTTACTGATGTTATTTGAATTTGGTACGAGGGATGTCAAGTCGTTGGGGTTTTTTTAAGAAACTTTATGGGATGTATTGTTGAAACATCAAGAGGTGCCTGCAGTTTCTCTCACACAGTTAATTTCTGTAGACTAAGAAGGGGCTTTCTAAAAGCTAAAATGGTTGCAACTAATATGAGTACATCCATTAGGGCTTTGGATGCTATGTCCCATATCTTAGCTGGGCTAATAATAGCAGTACTTAAGCAACACAAGCAATGTACCTGTATTTTAAAAAACCCAACCTATTTAGTATATAATCATGCAAAACCTTGAGAATTCAATAAATACATAATACTGACAAATTTAACTTTTCACCCATACTCTGTAATATAAGTGCAGACATACAGTCAGTTTTCCAGGTTTTCACTTTTAGGTAAGGATCTCAAAAGTATTTAAAAAAATGGACAGATAAATGGGGAGAAAAACTAGGGGTTTTTCCCCCCAAATGTATGTATAAACTTATTTCAGGGTTTCAAAATACAGTTCCAACCCATCAAAATCTTTGATAGAAGGGGCTGGTCACAGGTCCCTTGTAACTGGGCTGTCAAAGCCCAGTGAAAATATACACAAAATATAATTAGAAGGAACTTGCCCAACATCATAACACAGAGCTGGAAATAGAATTCCAGTCTCCTATTTAAAAATCCTAATATAAACACTAGATTTGTAGTGTTCCCTATCTTCTATACAGCTTGGGATTTATTTTTTTTTTGGCAGGCTAACAAAGTTTAGCATAACACTGTGGGTTTATGTAGCCTTTTTTCCTTCTGTAGCATTCTTGGAACAATGATTATAATATGGTCATGTTAAAAGGATTTTTCCAGCATTTTCTGACTCTGAAATTCCTTCTCATACTTTATATACCAGAAGCCTGATCTATCTTACGTCTGTGCAAGCACACACACAGCCACTCCCCCTATTACTAATACGGTTGCATTCTGGGCTTATTTCAAATGTCTGAGATTTGTTTATTCTAGACACACTAGATTTCCCACTAATAAAAAACAGCGTGACATTGGCTCACAGTATATAGATCAGTTAGCTGAAGTCAGGAATCCTCATCCTGTTTCTAATGTGCAGCTGAACCTTGCAGAAGCCACCACTGTACAATCTTATTTTTATCTGATAAGTGGGAAAATCATACATACCTTCATTTCTAAAAAAGCCTGGAGGCATATGGATTAAAAATACTGTACATTATATTACTAATAATAAATGCTTAGAAAAATCAAGTGAATATTCATTATATATTAATCTTTCAAGGAGGACTGAAAACATTAAAATCATGTAAAATTTATATTGACACTTAAAGGAAACACCCTTATGGTATGTAAAAAGTAACCATGTCTTTATTTTCTTACTGACTTAAGTGTTTAAGTTATTATTCTTCAACACAGTCTTAACTTTTTGTCACCTTGAGAATTATATAAAGAAAAGAATGCAGGTCATACAAACCTTGAATGAAAGCGAAAATATACAGAAAGCACTGCAGCCATTAAATTGCAAAGCACAGGGAAGGAGTAACAGAGGAGGAGGATGAAAATAATAATGAACAGGGAAAGTTACAGTAAATTTAGGCAGAAGAGAAGCAGTCATAGTGTATACGCCTCAAGACTTTGAGTTTGGTATTCATAACTGGTTCAGATTCTACCATCAGTAAGAATTCAGTTTTTTAGAACAGAAGAGTCAATGTGAAAATGAAATATTTGTAACTATACCTAATCTTGACAACTATAGTTTTCATACTACAGCTTCTATTCTATGTTAAAGACAATGTAAGTAGTTATTTTAAATTTTGCAGAACAGACATTGTTGTTCTCAACCTTTTTCACATTATGCCGAATTACAGAAAAAGGGATATAGGGCTTTCTTCCATTTCCTTTTGGAACCCCCCTCCTAGATCAATATAAAGAAAGAGCTGACAATTATGACCCATCACCTACTTGGCTGCTAAGGACTGAAGTAAAATATGATTCTGAATTTCTCTTAAAAACGTTAAGCCCACAAAAATATTTCTGAATATTTTATCATACAGAAATTTAGTACAATTTCTAGAATTTTATTAGTGACATGCAGAACATGAATTTATGTTAATATCAAAACTTTTAATCCAGTAACTCCCCTAAACACTTTACAGATTCAGTAGATGGTCAGTTAGAGCAGAGAAACAATTTGTCAGAAGCAAAGCCTTAGTGAGGACCTAGCAGCAGCCTTCCAGCGCTTAAGAGAACGTTACCAACCAAGAGTCTGAAGCCAGGCTCTCTGCAGAGCAGCAGGAAATGAGAATGAGAAACAGCAATCAGAAATTGAGAAAGAGAGTTCCAGCTAGTTGTAAAGAAAACATATGTCACTATTATCATATTTAAGCATTGGAACAGTTTCCCAGAGAGGAAGGTTTTCAAGACCCAGCTGGACGAATCTCTGGACAGCCTGGCCTCAATTCAGTGTTAACCTGGCTTCAAGGAAGGGGTTGCACGAAGTGACCCTCAGATGTCCATTCCTGCCAGATTGAGTCTGATTCAATTTGTAGCTAACCCTGGCACTGAATGTGACAACTTTTTAATAGGCAGCATGCAGCACTGCTTAAGAGTTTAGGACAGAAAGCAAGATGTAACTCTGATGCTCACAAGGAAAAATTAGCTAAGTAAAACAAATGTAAGCAAATTGCAGTCCACTTTGGTCGCAGTAACTGAAGTGAAAACCAATGACCATGCTACAGTTTTCCTTTGAGCCTCTTTGGGCAGTCACATGCAGCAGTCTTTGCAATGCGTCTCATTCGTGCCCTAGTCTGCCTGGTATTTTTGAAAGGATGGTGGCATAAAAAATTCACCATGTGAGAAATCCATTAAAAGGACTAAAATGTAATTCTACAAGTAACCTTTAAGTATTGTGACTGTTTAAGAGAACTATACAGGAAGCAAAAATTATCCCAGGAGTTGATGTCTGCATGATCATAAAGCTGTTAGCATCAGCATGTGGACTGTAGTGATGTATAGAAAAAGTCTGGAATGCAAGTGATTAACACTGGCCGCTGGTGGGTTCCAGTTCTGTTCTTGGACTCCTCAGCGTAAGCTAGATCATATCGGTTAGGCAAGAGCTCTCTGGTTCAAAGGCAGTTAATCCCCAAATGATACCAGAGACGTAAGGAGTATAAAACACTTGTATTCTATGCTGCTTCCCAGATTTTATAATCTGGATATTTTTTGCTGTAGGAGCTATCCCATGCCTACTCTCAAAATCTGGTTTTCCCCTCTCTCTGTAACAGGAGCCAGACACACAAACAAGAACATGTGTACTAGGGACTGTCTCTAGTCTGTCCTTCTTCTTGTCTCCATATGGCAGCAAAATAACATTTCCTCATGATGTAAAGAAAGGCATTTTGAATTAAGTAACAGCAGGTTTTAAAAAGAGATTTTTTAAAGTCTAAATACCTCTAAATACAATGTTTAACTAGCTTACAGAATCACTGGAGCGTGAAATCTTCAGGAATCATTACGTAGACTCCACTTACTGCTCTTAGGTGACTGGAAAATACTTCTCCACTATACTGTGGATTGTGCCATCCCCAGCCTGCATCCGTTCCAGGCCACAGCAGAAAGGCATAGAAAAAGGAGGTCCCAATTAACTAACTCCCAGTTGCCACAATATCCAGTTTAGCCATGACTGCCTACTATGGCACGGTTCTCTGTTGCAATGTATTTCTGTTATTGTCATTAGCCTTTTTCTCAATATTTTTGTGAAAAAATTAACAAAGTTATAAAATAATGTTTAGAATATACAAATATCAAGCAGAGTAGGAATAAGAGATTGGAGTGAGAGCACATACTAGATATTTACAGTGGGTTGGGGGGTTTTCTGCCTTAGAAAAGACCACAGGTACTGCAGGTTTTCCAGACAGACTAGAAAAATGCTTGCCTGGAGTTATTTCTATGAGGTGATGGACAAAGGCTGCTTTTGGTTCAATGAAACATGTTAAAAAGCTGCTTCTTTTCATTAATTACATTTGACCAGTAATTCACAAGGGATATTATTGTAGGGTTGTGGGTGCCAACAGTTTCTCATAGCAGTTATATGATCAGCGGTGTTTCTACAAGTCACTCAGTTATTCCTGAGTCAGATAGGAGCACCACTTTCCAGTCAGAGCATAATATGCTTTTGCTTTCTTCATACTCTGAAAGGAAGCTAAGGATCCAGTCATACGATATTTCTGGTTCTAGTGTAGTTCCTTCTTCACAGCCTACCACCCTGTAGATCTTTATAGTTTTATACTTTTTCTGCCTGCCTCTGAACTGGCACAATGCCAATTCAGCTCAGCGCATAATTAATCAGTTTCAATTATATTCATACTAGATACAAGATTCCCATCAGCTTCAGCTTGCAGAATACTCTTCCATTGCTATCTTACTTTCTATTGCTTTTCCTAGCGTGTGCAACCTTGGAGACATCTATATTTACAACTCCTTGTGATTTATTTATAAAAGCAGAACAAGAATCTCCACTCTTAACAATGAAGACATCTCAAAGGTCTGCCTGCATATAAATTTGTAGTACCTAAAGTCAAGATTATGCTATGGTGTTTTCCATTGAGACATTTCATGGAAAACTGTAAGCCTCCTTATCTGTTCTGAGATCTGCCCCTCTTTTCAAGATAAAGACTTGAGAAGACTCTTTTTCCTCCTCAGGTTATAGGAAGAACCCTTCTCCCTGTATTATGACTCACCCTTTCTGCATCCTCCTCCAAATCAATTAAAAAATGTGAATCAAAGGAAAAGACATATTTTTATGACAGTAAATGTACATTTGGCAGGACAAGACACTATCCGGATCCCTTTACTTTGGCTTCATGCCATCAGAAGCCATCTAGTCATATCTGTGTGATGATACATACAAACTGGTATAAAGACTCATCAGGAAGTGCTTTGCAGTCTAAAAAATCATCCATTAATCAACATTTTCTTGACTGGGGCCTTCATGCCAAATCTCTTGGCCATGACTTCCCTTAAGTAGAACCAAGGCATTTTGCTCACATGTAAGAATAAGCCCAAAATTACTTCTGGATACATTTCAAATACAGTGCAACACACATCTTGTCACCAAACTCATTTATCTTTTGATTCTCTGAAAAAGAAGACATGTTAAAACCCTGCTGATACACAGAATATTGAAAGAGGCATGCAGTATTTCAAATTCAGAACTGATGTATGAGTCAGCTCTCTCTTTTGCTTCTTCGTATCTCTGAGGTTCATGACTCATTCACTTGAAGGGTATCTGTCAGAATGCCTTTAGCCATTATTTCATAGACAGAGTTTATTCTACAGCCTTGCATAGGGTAATAGTGAGATTTCATCTGAGACTATTTTGTGTACTTTCCAGTATTTTTCCTCAAACCTTTTTAAACTCTCGGAAAAGCAGGTATGGGATTGTATTAAGATCTTACATATTTAAGAAGCATCACAACCCATATACACCCCCCAAAAAAATGCACCAGAAGTAGCAATCTTTTGGTGTTCAGTGCATAACTTCATTAAGCCCTACTTGTTGATTGCTGGTCCTTTTATTTAAAGGAGAAAAAGCATCTCCTCTTATGCTAGCCAGAAAGAAAATGAAAAGTGAGTACTTTGGAAGAGTAAGTAGATAAGCAGCTAGACTAGAAGGATCCTTTACTCCTTTCTGTCCTTTTCCCAGCTTTTATTGATATTTTCATTGTGCATCTTCTGAAGCTTCTTGCATTGCCTGCTACCAGAGCCAGGGCAGCAGATTAGACAGGAGGTTACCCTAGTATGATAGATCTCTGCATGTTTCACATTGAATTTACAATCAGATAACAGCAGTCACTGTTTGGTTTTTTGTTTTTTTTTTTTAAGTAGGCCACCTGTCCCTCATGCAATTGTGTCAGCTGCTTAGGTTTAAAAATAGGTTTTGCTAAAAAAAAAAAAAGTCTTCATACGAATAGAATCCTAAAATATAAGATAATGAGATAAACTTCAGTGGGGAGGGGTAAACCTTAGCAGTTTTGGATTGCTCATTCACATTTCAGTTTTACTTCCTTTTCCCTCTATTTTTTTTCTCTTTTCCCACCTGAGTAAGATAAAAATCTCCTTCACAGCAAAGCACACACATAGAGACAAGAAGAGGTCATCTAGCAAGTCCTGTTCAGCTACTGTTAGTTTGTATTCAAATTCAAAAATGCTTTTTGTTTTGCACTACTGGGGAAAAGCCCTATAAACTTTTTGTTGAAGAGGACAGTTGTTAGCAGTCAAGCGTTTAGCACAACTACTCTGCTTCAGATGGGCCTGCTGCAAAAAATCCAAAGGCTGAGAAATTAGAAGGAAGCTACACAGGAAAGATGGGATCAGAGAAGTTAGAGAAGAAAACTACTCAGGAGCATGAACAGAAGATAAAGTAGATAAGGCTGAGTAGCAAAGAAAATGGGCTAATTCTGCTGTCAGTTGACTTTCTGATCATTGTTACAGCTAAGCAGTCTTCTCTTAGTTTTCATGCATTTAATGTCATACCCAGAAAGTCTTATAATAACCCTTTCCGGCTGCCTGGCATCATTCTTCTGATCTACTAGTTGTTTCTAAAAATGTTACTTCTTTTCTTAAAGAGGTTGAGAATATTTCCCCATACTTCTGCTTGATGCAGTTTCCTAGAATCGCCTTGATTTTCAAACTTGTAGATAGAGACGATAAACTAGAATTTCCTTTTATTGTTCCCTGATCTCCCATTTCCCCCCTGCACCCTTTGTCAAGTAAGTACCTGCACTCTTACTGTTCCTTTGGAAGCCTTGTTTCGTACAAGAGAAGCATTTTTTCAAACACTGCTGTTATGTATAGAAAGAGTTCTGAAGCTGGAGTCAGTGATTTTTGGAGGCGTACATTTTTAGATAGAAAATCAATTTTTGGCTTCAGTCATAAGTGAAACTGGTTTAAAGAAACTGAACCAATTCTCTTACTTCACATCTTCTAAAGCATGTCTGATTTCAGGTAGTTTGAGTACTAAAAGCATTACCAAAATGAAACAAGCAAATAGTCATGTTCCCCCAAACTCCACCCCACAGTAATATCCAAAAGAAAAAAATAGGATAACTTTGCATTCCAGCTTTTTTTGCTTATGTAAGTGAAATATTGAGAAGAAAGTGCAAAGTTTGTTTTCAGTTATTGCTTTGTTAAAAAAAGAAAAAATCCCTGTAATCTAAATCAGTTTTTCTCTTTCCCATGAGGTTTACCAGGGAGTATAAATTCCACAGAGCTTCAGCATTTTTTCCCTGAAATTATCCAAGGACGTTGTCAATAACATAAGCCTTTGGGGAAACAGTTTGGAAAACTTGGTATCTCTTCTCAGCTTTTCGTTATGGAAACAGCTAATGTAGCAATTTTTGAGAAACGTTAACTGTATAATGTACCATGATTAGGCAAAAGGGAAACAATAATCATAGGGTTTGTAAGTCTCGGGAAGTAAAAGACAGTAGCTGGAAGAAACCCCTACCCTTCAGGGATGCTTCCAGCAGTCCCGGGCTGGACAGGCTGCTCGCAAGGGCAGCCAGAGGCAGCGGAGCTCCGCTCCCCCGCGGTGGCAGCGCGGCCGGCAGGCAGGCAGCCAGCCAGGCCCACAGGCGGGCCCGAGGCAGGCCCGAGGCGGGCCCACGGCAGGCCGAGCCGCGGCCGGGCACCTGCGGGCACGGCGGGCCGGCTCCCTCAGGCCGCCCGCCTGCCATTGGCCTGCCGCCGCTTCCCGCCTCCTTTGAAAGCGTGAAGCGGGGCGGGCGGCAGCCGCGCTTCGGCAGTCGGGCGGCAGGGCAGGCACAGGCCGGGGCCGCAGGTAACGCCGGGGCGGTGGGGCCGGCTGGCGGCGCAGGGCGCTGCCCGGGAGGCCCGAGGACGGGTTCGGTTGGCTTCACTGAGGCTGCTGTGCTCGTGGGTCTTCGTTAATCAAAGTCCCCTGAGTTTGCGCGCTTGGTCTAGTGGTGCTTGTTTTAGCAGCTTGGTGCTTTACAGGAGATGGTATTCTTTTTCTTTTCATATTTATTTGGGTTTGGCTTCTACTGGCTTGTGAAGGTACACTTGTTATCCAGGCTGCTGAGCTTGCGGTGTTCTGAACTAGCAGCGGTGTGTATGAATGTGTTTCTTAGGGTCCCAGCTCCTGCGGTAGGAGGGTGGCACTGTGTGCTTTTGAACTGAGATGTGTATGAAGTAGTAACGGAAAACTTGTTTTATGATTTCTTTTGTGGATTATCTTTTCATCTGCTTTGTTAAGTTGCCAAAAAGGAGTGACCTTAATGGTAAAGCTATAAGGTAAGCTTTTTTTCCCTGTTCTAAATCCCTTGATGATAAAAAAGAACTTGTGATTTTATTAAAATAATGAGCTGGAGATGTAGAATTCATGTCATTGATGAAATGCATTTAATTCCAAGACTGAAACTTTTTGTTAGGTAGTGTTAAGATTCCAGTGAGTGTATGCTGATGAAGAATCTCTTTATGAATTGATATTCTGCACACATTTGGCTTTAGTGCATTTTATTCTTTTGTAATTGCATGTGAATAATAAATCATTCTGTAGTTGCTTCATCTGTTTCAAGGCTGGAGTATGAACTAGCACCTTTGTAGATATAATAGGGCTGCTGTGAGAACCAGGGTACAGAGTATAGTGTTAAGCCTGTGTAAAAGTAGTTTGCAGGATTACCCTGATTTATATGCTACTTGAAGAACAAGAAAGAATTATGAGGGACTGTACTTATGGGGAGGGGGGATACAGGACACTTCAGTGTAAAATACCAGTGTATGTTTTCATCTGCTCTTAACACAGCTGTAATAAAGGCTACAAATGTGTGTGAGCTTGTTAGAACATGCATACTTATGGTTTATTAGTTCTGAAACTACTTAGGCTGAGCACAAGTATAAGGTTCTTCCCTATCAAAGTTCTGCATAGCTATCTGCTATGGCTTGGCTACACAAGTAGGCTTTATTTTTGAACTGCTCTTTACTTTCTCTATAAACTGTAAAGTCAGCTTGAACTAGAAATTCCTATATGGTTCTTGCCCACTACCGTGCCGCCCTGCCCCCGCCCCCCCCAATACTGCAGCTTTAGTTCTATCCCATGGCAGAACTAAGCAGGATTCTGGTGGTAGCTGCCTTTGAAAACTGCCTGTGTGTCTCTTTAGAAATAGTCAGAATTTTAATGCACAGGCTGGCTGTGTTTGTTTATAGAATTACTGTTTCCAATAATATCCCTGCTGGTCTCATGAAAGGGGGAAAAAATAAACAGTAATGAAAAAGATGCTGGTTTTTTTCCAGCTGAAAGGCACAGTAATATTTCCTCTCCAAAACTCTTGTCCTTCCAGCCCATCTGCCTCCCTGCGAGGTGAGAGGGAATGTGACTTGTATGTTGGTCTCCCCGTGGAATTCTGTATGCATGTGAGGCTTCTGTTTCCTCATAAAATAAGCTGTCATTCTGCAAGTCTTAAATCCTCTTCCTCATAATTCCTGCCTAAAAAGGGCCTTGTGAAGTTCATCTAAAGTAACGATAAAGAGATGTGCTAATACCTCTGCCAAGTGCTGCCACTTGCTTGCAAAAGTTTGTTGCTATGCAAGACTTGCAACAGTAGTTAACAAAGTAGTTACAGACCATCTCCTGGAAGCTGCCCTCCATAGATGCACCCCTGAGCTCAACAGGAACTCTGTGACCAAATTCTATACTTCCTCAACAGGTCACCTGTGAGAACAGGCTTGTAGGGTTGGATATGAAGTGTGGCCTTGAAGAGAATGAGCTAACATACTCTTACTTTTTTTGCTCTCTCAAATGCAGTGCTACAAAGAATAATATTAAAAAGATGGTGTTTCAGATGACTGTTTTATCTAACTAATTTAGAAAAATGCCAGTAAATTTTCCCTTCTTTCCTTTTAACCTTCCTTAAATAGCTGTTTTAATTTTAAAAAAAAAAAAAGGGGGGGGGGGGGCTTTTTTTAGCATCTGCAGTTTCCCACAGATACTTTTTCTACTTTCACTACTACTTCAAGCCTTTGAACTGTTACTCTGTCAGTCATTAACCTCTTCATGTAACGTCTTCAAGTAAAATGCAATTCTGCAAAGATTTGCATACAATTAAGAGTAAGTGTATGCCACTGTAACCAGTTAAAAGCAAATGTCCAGCCTCACCCATGGTACCACTGTCAGTTTTCCAGATTTGTTTTAAAGGATACATTACCCAGTTACAGGAATTGGGGGTGGGGTGTGTGTGGATCAGAGCAGGCAGTGAAGGCTGCTGTGAAGTTCTAACAGTTTTTGATTCAGCATATGTGCACTCACCTAGCAAGAGGAACAACAGTAAGTCTAGCTGACTTGTTTATCTAGTTAAAATATGCTATTTGTATTAAGCCCGCAGGAGAAAAAAGTTAAAATCCTGGCATCCTGTGGATACCAGTGCCCTGCCTGTTGCTGCTGGCTGAGGGTAGAGTCTCCCTGTCCCACAGAACTGTGAGAGTGCAGAAAATGTTTCCACCCTGTACTGGAATGAAGCAGATTCCCCCTTCCCTTCCCCCAAGCTTTTGTGGAAAAAAACAAAAGTGTGAGCATCCCAAGCAGAGTAGGCAATAGCTGGGTGAAGGGGGCTTTCCCGGCATGTAACAAACAGGGAGTCAGGTGCCTTCCTTGAATCCGGGGCAGTGGACCGGGCCTCCTTGCTTCCCTGTGCCCCGCCCCGCCGGAGCCTGCTGGGCGCCGGCACCTGCTGCCTGCCCTTCGCGCCTCTCACACGGGACGGCTCCCAACAAAATCTGGTTGCTACCTAATGGCGGGGAATTATTATTTTTTTTTTTTAAACCAAAAGGCAGGGGGACACTGTCCTGCCCTTCCCACGCACCCCACCCCCCCACCCCCCAAAAAAAAGCAACAAAAAACCCCCAGCAACCACCTCTAGCAAAGCCAAAGCTGGGGTGAAATACCCCGAGGAGCAGCGGTTCGGCGACAGCCGTCCTTCGTTTGAGGATGGAGTTCGGGCAACTCGGTCCCCCGCCGAGCGCGGGAAGCCTGTGCCTGCTGGTGCTGGGGGGGCGCTGGGCCTCCCGGCCGGGCACCTGCGCCGCTGCCGCCGCTCTGGCTGCCGGGCGGGGCAGCGCTTACCTCCCAACGCGTGTGCTACGCGTGCGGAGCCGGTATCCCGTGCTGCCAGCTGGCCTAACCCGTGGCCCCCGGGGAGAGACATGCGTGGCTCGGAGAGAAGGAAGGCGGCGGTGGGCATGGCGGATGGGAGGCGGCGAGCAGGGAAGGGAGGCCGAGGGGACCCCGGAAGGGCACCGGCGCCCCGCATCTGCCAGGACCCGGCGCGCGGCGGCGGCAGCTCGGCAGGGACGGGCGGGGGCTGCCGGCCGCGCGGGGCGGCGGGCGACGCGCGCGCGCGCAGAGGCGCGGGGCGGGGGGGGGGGGGGGGGGCGACGGGACCGGGAGCGAGCGGGGCGGGGCCGCGCCGCCACCCACCACCTTCCGCGGCGGGCGGGGGCTCCGCAGAGGTCCTGCCGGTTTTTCTGGCCCTGCCCGTGAATAGCAGCAGCGCCAGGGTGAGTCACCGTTTGGAAATGGAGTGGGCGGGTGTGCGCGCAGGAGGATGAGTGATGTCAGGGAGCTCCGCGGCGCTGGCGGCGGGCATGAGGCTGGCGGTAAACACGGCCCCGGCGCCCCCCGCCGCGGAGCCGCCCTCCGGCGGGGCAGCGCCTCCAGCCGCGGCGCTGCTGAGGGAGCGGTGCGGGCGGGAACCCTCCCTGGGAAAGTGTCGCCTCCGCTGACGCCCTCAAAGCCAGTCGGTCCCTTTCGCCAGGAAGGAGAAGAGTCTGAGGCTGGGAGAGGAGCGGATTGCAGGGGAAGGTGGAGACTGTGGCAAACTTTCTAGCTGCTTCTGCGTGCAGCTACCTCAGCGGTGGGAGTGCCTGGCCGCAAGGAACCGCAAAGCCCAAACCTGAGAGCCCCGAGGCTCCAAAAATAAAAAAAAAGACTTCCAGCTGCCTTGGGAGGAGGAACCGCCAGCAGTGCGGGCTTTCGCGTGTGCAGCCGAGCAGGTAAGCTGGGAGCGGCACAGGTGGATGGGCCGCACGCCCGGCGCCGGGGAGCCCCTCCGGCGGAGACCTCCGTGTGCGCTGGGGGGAGCGACCCCGCGCTCGCCGGCTGCTCCGCTTGTTTTACCTGTGAAATCGGCTCGATTTTACTCGTGGAGCGGCCCCTCTGATCGGGGAGGGCACCCTGCTGGTTTGGTGTCTCTTGGGAACGTGTAAGGCGTGGGGCAGCGACATGGTGTGTGCCGGGTGTGGGTGGCCCCACAGACTGGGCTGGGCGGGAGGGGGCTTCAGGGCGCCTGGGTTCGGCTCGGGAAGGTGCCGGGCTCCTGCAGGGACCTTGAGGTGCTGTAAAGGTGCATTGCTGGAGGGTTCGTGGGGTCTCTTTGTTGCTGTATGTCTGCTCCCTCGACTTCAGCCTTCAACGTCCTGGAGTGCAGCTGAACTGAACTTCTCGACTTGGTGGTGGTAGAGTACGTTTCTGTTAGCGGTGCGTGGTTTCTGACTTAAGTTGAGCTCCGAATACTTGTGAAAAGTAGTTAACGCATGATCTTCTGGCAAGGTAATACAGTTCCTAGAATACAGTGTAGACGAGCCGTTGTTCAGTTTAATCCATTTCTGATCTTTTGACGTGAGTTTTTTTTAAGACCTCGGGAGATCAAATATCTATCCTCAAACCAGTTAACAGCTGTCAATTTATACGCAGTTAATTATATAGGTGGATGGCTCCATACAGGTGTTAGCATAAACTGAGCAGGTGCACAGTATTTTCCGAGACAGGGGCCTTGCAGGAGGTTTGGCAAGCTTTACTGTAAGTTGCATTGATTAAATGCTTTGCCTCAAAACAAGCCACTTTAAACATTTTTTTGTGTACTTGCTTATGCGTTCATGTATAAGCTTATGTGCTTATTTGACAGGGCAGACTTTTGGTGACTGTAGCTTTAGATACTTTTTCTCTACGAAACTAGTAACTCTACTCTTTATTTTTAACTGAAATGCTCTAGGGCTTAATTTACTGGAAGGTCAATGTGCTTGCTTCCATATTATTTCTTTTTTCCCTTTTTGGGTAGGATTTACTTTGCTTTTCAATAAAAACTTATAATCCATGCCTTTAGAGAAACACTTGGAATATTTTTCTGAAAGACAGACAAAACTAAGTGTTATCCTGGGTAGTATGCACACTTGCAAGGGGTATTTAGATAAATCAGTGTGTGTGTGACTTTTACTTGAAAATGTAAGGTGGTGCAGTAGTATGTAGATATATTTCTGTATTGTCCTTGAGGTGAATTTACACAATGGAGAAAGGAGAACTTGAAGAGAGCAAAGATGGACATTATTTATTTTCTTCCCCTCTACTCTTAGGTTGGGAACCTGAATCTAGAATGACTTTATGTACCCCTAAATTATAAATGGTTGGCATGTTGATGAGCATCTATTCTTCTGGATCATAAAAGCATCTTGTGATCATAATATTGTAAGACACAAGTGAAGTGATAAGGCTTGACAATCTTATTTTCATATACTAGTGTTCTTCTGAATTCAAGACACTGTTCTAAGTAGACATCAGAAGTGTTATATTATGGATGCAGTATTGTGAAAAACTTTATTGATTAAGAAAAGACACCCCTCCTTCTCCCACCTCACTATCTCTGGGAGAGCTGAATAAGAGACTTAATCTGAAGTATTTTTCATTCTAAAAACCAGAATTCTTTATTTACATTGGTTTAGTATACAAAATAAAAGTATGAAGACTGGAAAGTAGTGTATTGATTTTTATTTTTTTAAGGATTAAAAAAAGTTAAAGAATTCAAACAAGTGATTGATTTAAAATAGTAGTTTTTTTAAGGACCAGGGAATGTAAAAGAAGGCTTTTGAAGAAATGGCTCATTACTGTTAAGTCGTCTACTATAGAAATGGGCTTTGAAGATGCAGATATTAGTAACAAAACTCCACACATATTCTGTTGGGATTTTTTCCCCCCCCTAATTTTGATGGGCTGTTGGCCTACAATGTTCTTTGATACTGTTTGTGAGGAGTGGACAATACAGATGCTGTGACAGTTGATTTAGTATGGATATGGTATTGCAGTAGTCTAAGCAGATGCTGGGAAGATTAACGTAACACTAGGTCCACTGTCTTCAGAGATCTCTGTCTGCTGGGAGAATTGTTTGTACCATTGGCACCACTGTCCCCAAAGATGCTGCAGACACTAAGAATGTCGGGCATCCAGGCACCACTGTCCCAGCAGATGCTGAAGACCTTAAGAGCTACTGATGGGAAAGTCTTACGTAACACAGATAGCTCTGTCTTGTCCATTCTGCACCTGTTTAAAAGATATTTCTTAACTATACTGAAATCTGTTACAGTGAGGCTCCAGAACTTTAATAACCACAAGTGCCTCCTATATGAGGACACTTGCTTATGTTACCACAGCTTTTCCCCAGAATAGCTCTTGTGTGGAGATACATGTAATGCAAAGAATGAAGTACTTCTTCCCAATATAGTTGGAAGTCTACTTTATAGCTGTTGATACAAATCTTAATAGGACTAAACTGTATACTAAAATGGCTTTAGGAAAACCTGTTACTTACCCTCTAACTAACATACATGTGGTATCTGTAATATGAGGGGACTGCTCTGCCTTGAGGTTGTGCTTGTGGTTGCAGAATAAAACTTCCTTCCTTACTATGTTAAGTCCCTTTCAAAATATGTAGCGTCAGGCGTGGGTCCTTTTGGTTTTTGTAGTCTGATAGCATTAAAAAAAATATTGAATTCTTGTCTGTTGTACAGATGAAGAAATTAAAATAGTTTAACAGAGTATCTGAAGCTGTTGAGTTATTGTAAATAGAATGGTTCTTAATAAAACAGTGTTCAGGTCTAAATATCAGAATAATTCTTGGGCATGATCACTCAGGAAAAACTTCGTGGTATTCACACTGATGAGACAGTTTTCTGGTTAAAAAAAAAGCACACATTCAATATTTAACTACTTAATTTTTCTCAGATGTATAACCCTAGAAAAAGAGAAGATCCTGTTCGCTTGAAGGTACCTGAACAAAAAAGCAGGTGTCTTGCTTTCACTTACCTTCCCCAGTTCATGTAGGTTGACTTGGAACTGCCATGTTTAAGTTTCAAGGACATCCCACCTAGTCTTTAATTTTTGTTTACAAAGTTTATAAACTGTTGCTGGAACCGTGGGGCTTCCAAAAAGTGAGCTTTGCTGCCACACAAAGCAGTGCCTTGCTATTCCTGACTTACAGAGTTAATTTCTTGCTGATCCTTATGTAGTCTTCTGTTTTCTTTTTGTAATATATTCAGATTTCCTTAGGATTCTAGTAAGATTCAGCCTGTGCAGTGCGGTAAGCTTCATACTTAAGTTTTGCACTGAAGTTTTTGTGTGTCTGTGGTTACTGATGCCAAGTAGACTAAGGTTGTACACCTGTTCCTTGAGGAAAAGATGCTGACCCTCTTGGGGCAGCGCAGAATGTTTTAGTAAGTTGCATCAGCTGAATTTAGGTGACTTAAGCTGAACTGATGCAGAACACTTATGGATGCTTTTGCTTAAGAATGGCTTAATTTAAAATTAATTCAGGATTATTTTTGATTTAGCAGTAATTTGAATCTTAAATGGAGCGTGTGGAGTTGAATTCATTTTCTTAGGTAAGACACAAGCGTATCATGGCTGAAACTGAATAGAAAAGTTTGGAGTACAAATAATGATTTAAAGTATATCTTAATTTACAGTAATGTTACTTTAGTGGTGAAAGAGATGGACATCATCAAAGAAATCAAACAAAGCAAGCAAAATAATAAAAAAAACCCAGGAAGCTAAATATATTGAAGCTGTTCATTCTAATCCCCTGTCTGAGAATGTATAGACTGCCTGCAGCAGTTCGTAATCACTGGTTTTCAGAAGCTGCCCAGACAGTTGGTAATGTTCTTGGTGAAATACGATGTTTCAGAGGCAGGTTTACCTGTTACTTGTTGTACTGTGGTATGACCCATGTGAATTTGTATAAGTTTTATTTATTTGGGGGAGAAGTTTTTTGCCTAGCATCTCTGATATCTTAGGCCCAGGTTGGTCTTGCTTATATTGTGTTCAAAGGCTGAAGTTTTAAGTACTCGTATGGGTTAGATCATACTAATATGCTTATTTGGTCTTCATCTTTATGCAAGTTCTGATGGCAGTGTTGCTGTGAACTAGCAAAACTTATTGGAGTTTGCATTTGTAGAGTATAACTAATGGGAGGGGTGTTCTGGTTTGGTTTGTTTAATCATAGATCTCTGGTGTTCATGCCTGTAATGGTAGAACTTAAATTTGGTTGGTTGGTTTGTTTTTCTTTTTAAAACCTTGATTAACTGTGAAGTATGTGGGAGTTTGTAACTCCTCAGAGTGCAGGAACTTGTCCAGCCTCAAAGAACAAGCCTCTGGCAGAGCCTATCTAGAACTTAGATCTTTTAAGACCTAGCTTAAAGCCTTAAGCAAAAGGTAATGGTTTTCCTTTATTGAAGTGTTATTACAAATGTTTAGGCATGTTATCTCCCCCGACATATCTTTAATAGAACACTTGCATCTGTAAAAGTCCCTTATTAAGAAGTCAGCTGCTCTCACTTTTTCCTGTTGAAATATGTTTGTATTTCTTAGTTTTTCCTCTTTTTAGTGCTTTTATTCAGCTTAGCTTCCTAAGATCTTAAACTGTTGTGTGATGACTGCTGGATGACTTCACACAGTTTTAGTTATGTGAAATGTACTTAACAGCAACAAAATGTTTACTTGTGCACACACCCAAGTTCCTGCTTATGTTCACTCTAATGCTGGACAGTTGGTTAGTGGAACAGTCCTAAATAAGGAGACAAAGTCTCCTTATTTAGATGACATGATTTGCTAAAGAGAAACAGCACTGGAGAAGGTCATGCCTCATAGTTGTTAATTCTGTCTTTCATATGGAGGGCGTGCTATGATCCTGTAGCTTGTTCCTTCTGAGGTGCCATAGTGAACTTGGAACTTACTATGATGACAGCTTGCTGAAGAGTTGAGTGTTATGGGTTTAAACTTCTGTTGGCTGCAGTGACTGTATCCCTAACTATCTAAAATTCATCATCTTGGCATTCTAATACATTTATACAGTAATTACAGCTGATCTGATTTTTATTTTTACTTCCCCCACATCAACCTTGTAAATGGGAAACAGCACTTGCTGTCTGTACATGTTTTATAAGGATGCCAAATACTACTGCCCATGTCTTGGTTTGAGACTGAACACAGACTGTATTAAAGCACACTGTTCCCTTCACTGCCTCAAAAGGACATTTTAAAAACTGGAATGCTCTATCACTGTCTTAACAGTGCTAAAAAGATGCTTAACATAGAATCCTGTCATTTCATCCTCCACTGGTTATTCTGGTTCAAATTTATGTATTACTGTTTCAGTATCAAACTAAAAGCACTTAAACTGAAATTTTGAAGGCAAATATGGTTGGGTTTTTTTTGTTTGTTTAATGCTGAGAGAAATTAATTGATATGGCTGTAGTTTGGATTAGTTCATACTTGCTAGTTCTTACTGGTTTTTCTGGTAACTTACTTATTTCAGGAGTGTGTGGAAACTACTGATGTGTTTCAGCTTAAAAAGTTAACTCTGGTTACTTCTAGTTCCTGTGTATTAGGAGCCTGACAAAACTGCTACCAAATGTTGTGTTTCTTTCTATTTTTGTAACACTGTACTAATTTGTAAGGATGCTCTGTTCTTTACACTGCTATTTTCAGAAGCATGAACTTGTCTTAGTTTGATTTCACGCTGATTTTTATGCCATCTTGGGTGTGTCACTTGACAAGAGTTTGTTCCTGTCTTTTGGCATACCACCTTGATCTTACAGAGGCTCATGAGCACAAAACTTTGCTCTACTTAATAAGTAACGAGGCCAACTTAAGACATTTGCTCAGTAGCAATTGTTGAAGAAATGCAGGTGCTCAGCCTGCTGTGTTTTCACAGAATTGTTTTGTTTCACTGCATATGTATACTTTGCATGCAGTGATAGGGAGAGATTTTGAATATATATATTTTTTTTTAAATGAACAGCTCTATTTGTGGAAAATGTTCCAGAAAGCTAAAGGTCATCCTCCAAAATGAAGGTGTTTCTTTCCATCCTGTGAGAAAGGATTGAAATGGTTTGAATCCTGTATTGACTATTAATCAATCACTAAATCATGCACTAAAATAGAAAACCAACTCTTTTTTTAGTGTTTTTGTTTTCCTAGAAATATATTTCCATGATGGACTGCAGTCTTGAGAGGAAAGGCTGTGGCATCCTGTTTGGCTCTGAAGCAAGAAGTAAAGGCATTCTGAGGTGCCATAGTGAACCTGGAACTTAATATGATGACAGCTTGCTGGAGAGTTGAGTGTTATGGGTTTAAACTTCTGTTGGCTGCAGTGATTGTATCCCTAACTAGCTAAAATTCATCATTTTAGCAGTATTTACCACCATGAAATCGAATACAACATGTGCTGTATAGCTGAATGGCAGTCTCCCTCCACTGAGGATAGCTGTTTTGTGTGTGGTAACCAGGGTCATTAACTTCCTCTATGCACTTGTTAAAAAAAGAAGAAAACAAAAAACCCCCAAAAAAACAACTGGCTAAGCTATTTTCATGTGCATAAGTATTGTAATAAGTAGTAATTTCTTCTGTGTAGAGCTAGTCTATGTGAAGTAGGGTGGCATAATATGTATGTCTGTGGTAAAAGTCAGTAACTTATACTGACTTTTAAGTTAGATGGATGAAATGCATCTCAGCTGACCAGCCATGGGACAAGGCACAATGCCTGTCAAATATCACAGCTGGAGTAGTTGGGCTAAAGAAATTTTCAGCTCTAACAAAAATCTAAATATTTACACTTCTTGCTGTAAAAGTACTTTTCATTGATGTGTATGTAGTGGTTTTTTTTAATTCTTTTTTAATTTCTAAAAAAAGTTTGCAGGCAGTTTAGAAAGCAGTGTGCACAGGAAAGTATAGTCATTGGACAATCTGAACAAAGTAACTAACTGCCTGGCTTGGTTTTACTCTGCAGGATGAATGTTCCCATAAACCATTTGTTTCTTTTTTCTCTTAATTTGGACTTGGAGAAAGTTTAAAATAAACTCTTAAACATCATAGGGTTTGGACTAAACTCTTCAGCTGTCTTGCATTGGAGGAGCTCAGTACTGAAAGGCTGAAGTTAAAATGGAACACAATTCCCCCTCAAAGGCCTGGAGGGCAGAGGAGAGTTGCAGGAAAGCAGGAGCTCTGTTCTGTTGTGCTGCATTAAGGGCACACACTAGAACAATGTTCTTTTACCTTACCCGCAACTTTTTTGAGTGTGCATACATGTGCACTTTCTTCCTATTCTCCCTCTGCATCCTGTTGTAGTGAAATTGGACACAAAGCTTTTAGCACTGCAAGCTTTTCTAGAATATGTGTTTAAGGCAACACAGTTTAGTCAAAATTTGACTGCAATGCATGTAATATGCAGAAAAGGTTGTGGCTTATCAAAGTCTGTATTGCAATTATAAGGACACTACAATAGGAGTATTGTATTAAGGCCTCACATAATTTGCTCAAAGAACTACTATCTTGATTGATCTTCCATAACACTTACTATTATCAAAATGCTTACTCTTGTTTTAATGGTTTGTATTCCTTAGCAGGTGTTAAGGCTGATATTACATAGATTATGATTTGGCCATGCATTGCCGAGAATTGAACATGAAAAATCTACTTACACATGCATTTATAGCATTCTGTAGTGTTTTCACATAGCTTTTTTTATATGCATTCTATAGCATTTTCAGTTAGAATCATGTTATAAACCTGTCTCCTGTCATCAAAAGGCTTGTAAACTGCAGGACGCAGAACTTCTGTTGTTGTGTATTTTGTAACAGTGTGATTCAATGGAGTAAAAGATAGTCTTAGTTGACAGAAAATGTATTATTTAGGATGACTTCTTTGTCTTGTTGCTATTATGACTGTTTTAAAACACAGTTTCCACACCTTTCGTCTCCTCTTTTCATGAGTCCTATAGGTTTAGGACAGTTTGTAGACTGAGTTTAAGAGCAAAGGCAGCCTCTGCTTCCTTTTCTTTTTTCCTGCCAGTGCTGTGTCACTTAATAATTCCAGAGATGTGAATTGGCAGTATATGTACATCTAGAAAACCTCTCCAGTTTGTTAGTTTAGAATTTCCTGGGCATTTTTTTCCACTTATGAAGTGGCTGCTACTTGTTTCTCTGCTAAATCTCACCATGTTTGACACAAATTCATTATGAGCAAAATGTCAGACTTGGTCCAAGGGAACAAATTGAAATGTTTCACCCAAAGCAAGTCTGTCTGGGGAGTTGAAGACATGTAGACCAGATGTACTCATGAATTGACTGCTACCTTAGCTCAGTGGGAGCTTCTTTCTGAGAAGATCAAGGCATCAAAACTTGTTCATCAGTTATGGCCTGAAAGAAAACCTCTGACTACTGAAGTCAAAGTTTTAGGAAGGGGGGGGAAAATAAGTTCCTTCTGTTTGTGTGTTGTTTTTTTTTTTTTAAAAAAAAAACCAAACAACAAAACAAAACCAAACAAAAAAATCCCCAAACCCCAATAACAACAAGAAAACAACCCAAACCCAGAACAACAAAACCCACCCAATACACGAGTAACTTATGATCCGCAATTTTTCTCTATACAGATATGCAAAGGAGATAATTCTATTTAACTGCATGAAGTACAGTTAACATTGACTTTTAATAAGAGTTAAAATGGCATGGCCTAGACCGTTTGCATGAACTAACTCTAATCATTACTGCTGCACTGAGGGGAGTGGAACAGCTTAATGTGGGGTGAGACTTGCTAGTATCCCTGCTGGACTTCTGCTTCCAGCTAAATAAAAGATGCCCTTCTGGGTGGCAGCTTGTATGGCAAGTCCTGAACAAGCCCCATCTTTGTATCTTGTCTTGATAAAACAGTTCTAAGAAATTGCCTGAGCTGGGGTTAGTGTAGAATGTTTCAGGACATCTTCTTGGGCTGCCCCAGCTGTCGTTAGCATTTTAGCACAACTTGGATATTAGGGTTGTAGCTTAATGTACATGTGGCTTTAGTTTTCTTCCTCATGCGTTTGCATTGGTCTAGAGGGCTTTTGTGTGTCTCCTTTGCAGTTCTGTAATTGCTGCTGTGGAGGTATTTCTTATTACACAGTATCTGTCATGCAAGGCATGGTATCGACATGCTTAATATTGTCCTTGTCTCATGAGAGTGTTATCCTCTGTGCTTATTATACAGCTATGAAACTGAAGTTACCTCTTTCTGAAGTAGTGACTACTCAATTGGCATGGTTGACCTAGATCAAGTCCCTATGAGCATTCGCTTCGTGCCCTTTGCTGTCTCTAGAATACGTGTGGTCTTGGGTGCTAGAGGTGATACTGGTACCACAGATGATACTGGATGCACTGGCCTACTCCTGGCAAGACCACACTCTCCTTGAGGAGAGTAGTTAAGCGCAGAGTCGTGTGCAAAAGGCTCTAGCTGCAAAATGGCCGTGTAACAGCAGTTTGTGGAACACCTGATTTTTAGCAGAGGCAGGATTCTGCAGGCCCTTGTGCCAGGCTGTGTTTAGCTAGGTAGGTACCATCGCAAGTGGCCTGGATTGCTGCAGTGCTATGCTGATGAAAGCACTTGAAATCCAAGCAACTATTGTGTCTAGCTTTTAAGTTCAGCTCTAAACAGTCATTTTCTTGGATTATGTCAATTTGCCCTAAAGTTACAAGGTCACTTCTAAAGCCAGTACATGAACTGTCCTTGCTGATACATGCAAATCTCTTTTGGCATAATTGATATTTCTGGGGAAGATTTATGCAGGAGCACAGCAAAAATAGCAAAGTGTAATCGAATCTCCTTCTTCACAAGAAGACACCAGTTGGTAGGCTACAATAATTTTTTACTGTGCCCTAATTTTGCAGAGTTCTGTGTTCCCTTCTTTTAAAACTAATTACATTATTTCCAGTCAACACTTCAGTTCTTACCTTAGACTTTTGTAACTGATCATGTGGAGTTAGTTGACTCACCACATATTTACTGTACAACATGGTTACTTAGCACATTCACAGCATCCCTGATCTTGGCGAGTCTACAGATCAGACTGACTCTACTCTCTTAAACAGTTTTCATTTTTGTTTTGTTGCGGTTCTGGCTGCTACAGTGTGTTTTGAGGGAACACTTTGTAGAATCTGTTTGTCACCTTGTAGTTAGTCTTTCCACATTTCAGCTAGATTGTGATACCTCTTCCTCTTTCCTTTCCTCTCCCAAAGCAGTGTGTATATATAGATGTCTGGTTGAACATGGGATAAGAATGCTATTAAATGCTTATTGAATATTTCTTTATAAAATGCTTTCTCTTTAGTAAACCAGTTTTAGAGCTCTAAGACCACACATGGAAATGTGACTGGGAACCAAGAAATATGTTTGGAAATAACGTTTTCCAGATATCCTTTCTAAAACATCTTGTTTGATCACATATTCTTTTCTGCACCATCCCCACCCACCCCCAGTTTCTCATGGACAGTAAGAAAAATGTTAAACTTGGACATTGGTTCCATCTTGTGTTTTTTGCTGCAGAAATAGTATCTTGACTCAAAACTCAGTGTTAGGAGTGTTGGCTGTTCAAGTCTTTAAATAAAGAAATGGAAAACAATATTTGGTTGCAGCACACTGGGCAACTGATACAAATGCCATTTAGCAGGCACTTTGATTGACCAGCTTGTGTTTCCACTTCATTCATGCTTGTTTAGTTTGAGTGATCATTTACTTTCCTATACTTCTAAAGATAACAGGTTCAGTGATGGCTAGAAGCCTTCCTTGGCCATAACAGGTAGCTTACAGAGTGGAAGCTGCTACCTGAGGTATGTGATATTGTGTATTATAAAAGCATTTTATGTAGATGCAGAGTAACCTCAGTACTTTGACACCAGATTTCACCAAATGGTAGGATAAGATCAATGTAACTCTAGTGATTGTGTTACTACTTTCATTTGTACGTTTTTAGTCATGCTGTGTGTGCGTGTACAAGATGTAGATGTTACAAAGCAGTTGTCTAATGCTACAGCGAGAGAATCTAATGATGGCTTTTCTAGGAGTGATGCTGTAGATGGTACTTCGCTGTTTTCTTGCAGGAGTAGTTTTAATACTGCAATTTTAGCAAATGGGAATTTAGGATAAGCACTAACTTAGTTCTTTAAATCCTTTCTGACTAACTCTGTTCTTTAGATCCTTCTAAAAAGCTTTAAAAAAGCAATAAAAGAAACTATTGTGAATGGTAAAAGCCTCTGTACCGAGCCTCATGAGAGCCTTGGCTTAAAAAGATGTTATTGCAGTGGTGTTCAATGCAGAGTTGTTAAAATGCTGGAGGATAGAAAATATTTTTTTACCAAAGGCTGGAGTTTAGCAGGGAATAATGAAGAAAAGTTTGAATTATTTTGGAGATGTTTGGTAAATAATAGCTCTGTGAGAGGAAGTAAAAACACATTAATAGTATCCTTGGCCTCTTCTGACCTGTATGGTGAGGCTCAAATGGAGATAGCAAAATATCTGGGAAAGGTATTAAAGAACTTTGGTGGTATTTGTAATTATTTTCTACTGCTGGCCCAGTGTTAGCATCCTTTTGAAACTTTTATTTAACAATAATACCCAGTGTTGTGGGGAGTGTGCCAGGCAGAAGACGAGATAATAATGCTAAGGATATGTGTGTTCTGTTTGTCAATCTGTGGCAGAAACAAAAATGAGGATGGAAGTGCTGAAGTGCATAATACTTAAATGTGTAGTATTTAAAGCTAGATTCATCTTTCCTAACTAATTAAATAATATAAAAAAGAAACATTTTTTTCTTGTCAGCGTAAGTGGAAAATATTTTTTTCTATCAGTGGAACACCTGGAGCTTACGGAACACTTGAACAAGTTTAAGGAAGACCATGGGACTACATTGGAAGCTTAGGTTGTGATGACTTTTTTTTTAACAGTTTTAACTGTGTAGTGCTTAAACTTGATGGGTAGAATTTCAATGGAAACCCCAGTTACATATACAAAACTTGATGTAATTTTGGTTATTGCAAACTGGAAGCTCAAATAATATACTGTGAGACAATTCTGTGCTGTTGTTCTAATCCCCTGCGTAAACACCTGTATGGAGTTGATCATGGTAGTTGCTGAAATGGCTTGCTAGTCTTAACTTCTTGATGTTAGAATGAAAATTACCTGGGTTTACATCTGAAAATAGCATGAAAAGCTGAGGGGGGGGAAGGGATGTGGCATGGGGAGAAGGAAGCAAATATTCAGTTTGTGAGCTGGATGTAGGTTTGAGTGTCTGAGCCTGTGAACAAACAGCTTGGAAAAGAGGTCTGAATATTGCTATCTCTATTTCACTGGAGGTGTTGGTTTTGATACCAGAGCCTTGTGCTGTTGCTGTTTGGTAGGTGGTGTTATGAACCAGTGGTTGTGGCAAGAAGGTAGGGGGGAAAACAAAAATAGGGAGCAGATCATATTTCATTTGTGTTTACTGTCAACGATAGAGGATGTGTTAAATCTGTATCATCCTTCATAACTAATATTCATGAAGCTTTCCAGGCAGCTGCATCAGAGTTGAGCAAGCTGAAAACCATCTCTTAAGTTTTTAGGGGGAAGAGAGGAGAAGGTATTCAGTACTTATTTCCTGATTTGTTTGACAGTGTCTAGTGTGCTAGATTTTTAGTGTTGGCACAGAGGGTAAAACATTGATCAGGATACATATACAGGACACCCTAAGGTAAGGGTAGGGGATAGAGATTGGTGTTCCTGAAAAGAGGTTTCTTACTGCTCGAGCCTCTGAACACAGCAAGTGTTGCTCCCATGAAGAGATCTGTAATTTGTCATGTGCCACTCGAACTGAGGGATATGTGAAACTGGCTTATAGGATGATACTGATCAGTTTTAAATATGTCCTTCCTAAGAATTCATGTGGTGTCTTTCTGCTGTCACTAGATGAGGACTACAGTTAACAGTTGACTTTTTAATGTCATGCCTTGCAAGGACTAATGTCTGTATTAGACTTTTGATAAATGTGATTTATGAGCTATGAACCTCTGTGTATACTTCAGTGCCAAAATAGCTTTTGCTTGAGTTGTGCGGCTTGTGCATGTATTCCTTATTTATTATCTGGTAATGTAAAACACTGTAGATTTACACAATTATTGTCTTTAAACTTGTAGGAGGAGGATTCATATTGCTGCAGAAAAGATCGAAGAATGTTCTCATAAATGTGACCTCTTATTTAGGAGTTGGCTCTACTGGGTTTTGGGAGTAGTACAGGGGAAAAATTCTACAGACATTATCTTCTTAATTACTCAAATATTTTTTAGGGTGTATCACTGGTAAACTTACTGTAAGTATGTGACTTCCTCTTCTAGTGACCTGATAGCTGATAAGCTGTAGCAGAGTCACTTTAAAGTACACATTAGTCACCCATTCCTCACCACCCTGTACTGAAAGTGGTGACTAATCTCTGGGTCTGACTTTCCATTATGAAGCAGAACCTTTACCCTTGGTAACTAGGTGGAGGATTGCACAAAACTGTCTAGAAAACATTCCTGCCTTCTGTGCCAGCTGCCACCCCCCCGGCCCCGAGCCAGTAATCTGCAACTTTTGTGTGAGCTAGAAATGGTGTAGGGCATCAGATGTGCTGCTAGGGTCTTTAACAAACCTTTAAACCTTGCTGTCTCTTTGAGAAGAACCTTGCTCTGGATAGTGGCTCTTCAACAGTGTCTGCAAAGCTGTAGCAGAAAGAAAGCAATTAGCAGTGAGAAGCTAGAGACGCTCAGACAACAAACTACATAAAAGCCTGATCCAGAGGTTTCTTTTGGCACTCTTTCAGAATTATTTTGCCTGATAAGACTGATTTAGTACAGTGACTTCCACTCTTTGTAGAATGTTTGTAATAGTCATTTTCTAATGAGTGGAAAGAGGGGCATAAGCCCAACATTTCTTTGCAATGTTACGAAACATGCAGTGCTACAGCACCTTTTTTGCCTTTATTCTGAAACAGAGCTTAAGTATCAATTTAGGCTGGCAGACTTCTCTGTCCAGATGTGAAATACTGAAACAGGCTCATTTTTGAAAGTATGGATTAAGTAGGAAGAAGGCTTATTTTTAGTCTCATTTTTCTGGAGTTGTTGTTCTGAAGAAGTTGTGAAGGGAGTCTTTAGCCTGTTGGAAGAAGGTCGATATTTCTTTTGGCTCTGTTGAGAAGGCTGTTAGCAATGTGCCTTGGCAGTGAAGGCAGCCAACACTGTCCTGAGCTGTGTTTAATAGGAGCATAGCCAGTATTTATAGGGAAGTGATTATTCTTCTCTGCTCAGTGCTTAGGTTTATCTAGAATACTGTTGTCTGGTTTTGGGTCCTCAATCCAGGAGAAACACAAACTTGGAGGCAAGCCCAGTGGAGCAGCCATCAGGGTAGTCAGCAGGCTGGAGCACAGGCACCGTGAGAGGCTGGGGGAGCTGGGTTGCTTCAGCCTGGAGAAGGCTCAGGGGGAGGTCATCAGGAATGTCAAGGCCAGGCTCTTCACAGGGGTGAGAGGATGAGACACAAGGGTATAATTTCTAATAAATAGTAGAAAAAAAGTAGATTTAGAATAAGCCCCAAACATTCACTGCAAGAACAACCATGCAGTGGAACAGGCTTCCTGGAGAGGTTGTGTGTCTTGAGAGTTGTTAAAGGTACAGCGGGATGGAGCACTGAGCAACCTAATCTGATGTCATGGCTCATCCTGGCCAGAGGCCCAGGCACCTCTTGAGGTTTCTTCTAACCTGAACTATTCTGTTGGCACTTCTGATTCTACAGATACGACGCTGACCACTCACCAAACCTCTGTTTTAGGAAAGACTGTTAACCTGTCATAAAACTGTCTCATGTTTATGCCATGTGTATGTGGATTATTGCCATAATGAGTTACTCTAGCACTAAAAGGTAAAAAATAACTGCCACTTAACAGATATTGTGACCTTGGGTCCAAAAGATAAGGGTAAATAACTAGGAGGAAAATCTAAACCTGTCAAGGTGTCAGGATATGAAGTGCTTTTAAAAGGAATCAGGCTCTTAGTTACCAAATATGGTCCTTTGGAGCACGGGGACCAAACAGCTGAAGAGTTTGAAGACGCCTTCACGTGATTAAGGCAAACCTACTCAGCAGTGTTCAGAATAAGGGTTCAAAGATTGGTGGGGTTTTTTTCTTGCTTAGGTCATCACTGGGGTCCTGGTGAGTGCTCTTAAGGAAAAAATGTCCATGTTTTATTTATAATCTGCATATTTACACGTGTTGGTATGAATATTTTTTGTGCTTTTGGGGACTGACTGTTTCAGAAACATGGCACTGTTGTGATGAACACAATGGATATAAATGCCAGGAAAACGGAAACAAATCTTTCTTACTACTAAGAGATGTGAAGAAACAGAATTCCCCAGAACTGGTAAAACTTGGATTGTACAAATAGATAACAAGTAACCTTGAAGCTTTTCCTGTCTATCTGGGTAGGTGAAGGGATTTAGTCCTTAAAACAGCTTCTGTTGGTACGTCGGTAATCCGAAGTAAGAGACTTGCAAAATCCTTCTCAAGAGGTAGAGGGAGTATCTGCTCAATTTCTACTACTGAAAACTACTACAGGGTAAGTAGCTAATGCTTTTTATAAAAGTTGAGACTTATTGCAAGTGACTGTATGATGATAATATCAGTTCTGAGAGCATTTAAATAAAATGGTACCTCTGTAATACAGCTTTTTCTTACTTGCACTTCTTTAGCATCACATGAGCAAGAAATGTGTTGGCAGCCTATTAGAGAATGTAGATAAACTTGTAACTGTTAGATAAACTGCAATCCACTTTGTGCATGTATTTATATATATTGTAAGCATAAACATTGTGCAGCTGAAAGATGGACACAGCTCTGAAAATACATTTACTGTAGCGAAATAGTGTAGTGATGAGCAAACCTATTAAACTCAGTCGTGTTTCTGCACACCTGAATGTACTTTGCATAGATCTGCAGTTGGGTTCTTTGTTGTTTTGTGGGGGTTTTTTTGGTTTTGCTTTTTTTTTGTTATATTTTCTTTTCTCCTTCTCTGGTGGTCTATATGCTGTGAGGCTAAAATATAGTGTGGAAGAAGGAATACTGTAAAAACAAACTGTGGCCTGGAATGCTTTAAAAAAAATGAAAATTAAAAAGAGAAACTCCTAAAAGCCAGGTTTTATTCATTGCTGTCAAGGTAGCAGAGGCTACCCAACTTCTTTTCTAGTTCTTGTCCTATAGATAGTCCTAAAAACGAGACTGAAGAAAATACAAACTAACTAAAAGTTGTTTCCTGCTAACTGTGATGCAGTCAATGATAGTATAACTTCCTTTCATGTAATCTCAAATTCTGTAATTTTTTTCTGCAGTACTTTATATTTACAGACCCTCTTTCTGCAGCTACCAAATACTAGAATGTATTACAGCTGTATCAAATGTTTGAGCCAACCTTAACAAAAGTGAATGAGATTTAAAAATACTTCTGCCTAGAAACTTTTCCATCTTATATATGAACGTGTAACTTACAGTAAGACTGATCACTGACATTTTTAGATGCTCTTGTCACAGTGAGATTGTTCATATTTGGAACAGCAGGTTAAGAACTACTTATTTGGGAAGCCTGTGCAAATTGTGACTATTCACTCCTTAATAAATTAGAGAAGATAAAATATTTTGAGAAATGTTACAGAAGTTCAAAATACTGGATGAGAAACACCAATTGTAAGCTAACTTTATGTGAAATGACCTTTATTTTGAAAATCTGATGACTAACAAGCTAAATAATACTTCTTCTTATTCTTAAGTTCTAGCATGAAGAGACAAATGTAGATGTGCGTTCTTAGACTTGTTTCAAAGCTGTATGTGGCCCCCAGTCAGCTGCTTCCTTTTGAATGACTGTCAAATGGGGATGCAGAAAATGAAGGAGCTGTTTGCATGGGAGCAAGTAGAAGCTCAGGATAAGCAGTTAGGACCCCTGCTCTTTTTGCATCTGTTTCACTGTTAATATTTTCCTTGAAATATGTTGTTCCTTGTGGCAACTATGAGTTCTGCTGTAATATTGCTGGTTAAGAAGCTCTGCTCCTTGATGAGGGTACATGTCTATTTTTAGAAGGTATTAAAGTGGTTCCAAAAAGAAAAGTTGTTCTAAAACCTGGATGTAACCCTTACATCCTTTTTCATTTATCCTTTTGGGTTGCTTGGCCAATTTCATGTGAGTCTTTGAGATTTCCCCCAGGGCATGTTCCGTAGCTTGGAGCAATTGGGTTTGATTTTCAGATCCCTACCGCTGGCAAGATGGCTAAGTCAGAACATTGCTGCATGGTTACTGAAGAAGTCTAAGGCTTACTACTAGGCTGTTTATGAGTATCTCCTGTTTTTGGTATGGGGGCATTCCAAGTTCAGCAGAAGAAGCAATAGGATATTTTGCCTAAATTAATGCAAGGACAACATGGAAGCTGAAAGGAATACACCCTTCATGAGGACTTGAATGGATATGTGAAATGGGGACAGGGACTTGGCAGAAAAACCTGCGTACTTCTGAGGAGTTCCTTTTACAGCCTGTACCAGAGGATCATTAGGCTGTTGGTACTTCATCACTTCTCTGGCCAGTCAGATAGGCAGCAAGGGACTGAAAGCTTCAAGCAGAGTATCTTTGTCTTTTTCGTCAATAGAGTTTCTGCTTTCTTATAGAACAGGGGAGAAATGGGTTGAAAAGGTATTATAAAGGAAAACCTTTACATTCCTACAGGTTGCTGATCAGACGATAAGTAGCACCTTGAACTATCAATGTAAACAAAGTTTTGACCACAGTATGCACTCTGCTTGAAATAATCTTGATGAGCCATCAGAAATGGTAGATTGATATGCCTTACAATCCACTTAAAATCAGGAAGGAACAAAACGTTTTCTGCAAGTTGTCAGTATAATTCCTTTGCTTGATAAGTTAATATCTAAACCTGAGTGCCATTCTGCTTCTAGCTTGTTAGGTTGTTGTTCATCTGTAGTTCAGATGCTCTTTAATCTTTAAGGCTGAAATACCTGAACATACCTGAAACCAAAACCTTTTACTTATGTTACTAGCAGTGCTAGGTATCTGTGAAGAAGGAAATAACTGAGGCTATTCCTTGCTGTGATGCTTTCTGTTTTTCAGTAGATGTGTAATTCTAAAAATGTTTCATCTGTGCAAGATATAAAATGTATCAAGTTTTGCTGGTTTCTACTTCAGTGACTTATGTATAGCATGATGTTAAGAAGGGGGTCTTGACTTAGTAGGTGAATGCTAGGTAGACTTGACTTCCAAAACTTGAGCAATTAGACTGGTTCAAATCTTTTTATACTGTCACGTGCCTATGTTTAGTAGACAGGGAATAGAAGAATGTGTGCGTTAAGGATTTGAAAGTTGAAATGCTATTCTACTACAGGCTTAAGTAAGGCTATTACTTTTGCAGCTGCTCTAAAAGAATATTGCTAGTTGTATTGAAGCATCACTTCCCATTCTCTTAGGGAAGTGGAGTTTACAGTATGATTAGTAAAAGGGAGAAAAAGCACCTGAAATCACTTGTTTTCTTGGCTGTTGGGTTTTTTGAGAGAGAGTATTCTGAATGTGGTATGTATGTGTAGTTTTCATACACTTGTTGATCAGGGATTTAGAAAAGGTCAACTGATTACAGTGGATTTCAGAAACACTGCTGAGAGGTTAATTTAGAAATGCATAACTACTTCAGTATTATTTGTATGAATCTCACATATTTGGGATCTGAACCTTTACCCCCTTCTCCCTTTCAGCAGTAAGGGCAGTAGTTAGGAAATCAGTGGGACTTGCAGGCTGACTATGTTAAATGTCTTCTCTGTTTGGGGGGGGGGGAGGATAAAGGGGGAGGGATCAAAGCACAAATGCCCAACTTTCCAAACTGTTTTAGTTTTAGTTTATCCTTGCTATCAAGAGATCAGTTACTCCACAGGTTTTTCCTGAGCAGGTTGTTTTTCTTTAAGCCAAGTTCTGTGACATGTGGTTAGGGAGACTGGCAGCTCCGGTTTCTGTCCTGATGGCTTAATTGTACATATAGCAGGGCAAAAAGGAGATATCTTTTATTGCTTAGGGGCATTCCATACAATTCAGTATTGCTGCAAACATTAGTTAGTCTTAACTGTGACAACTGCTAAAGCAAGTGCTGTCATGACTGTTGAAGTCTGTGGATCTTGTCCTTTGGTTTTGTGTGTTTTTTTTTTTTTCCCAAAACACCACACCCAAAAAACTACAAACAATCAAACAAAACCCCAACCAACACCCCCAGCACCCCAACAAAGCAAAAAAGGTACTAGTTCCCGAAGTTATTCAGTAGGAATTGGCTTGAATTATTTCATGGTACCCACCTGTCTCTGGTTCGCCTTTTGACTGTTTATGTAAGTAGACCTGGATGGAACTTAGAATAAGCATTTTCAAGTATTTAAGAATAAACATTTTGTTCAGTGTCACATTACTATTTCTGACGGTCCTCAGTATCTGTTTTGGTTTTTTTCCAGATGATACAGCTCTAGAGGAAAGAAAGATTTGTCTTCACGATTTGCTTTACAGTATCTGAACAGCAGAAAGCACAATGGACACATTTTAGAGTTGCACAGAAATCAAAAATTATCTAGGAACAAGAACATTGGATTTCCAGGAATAACATACTTCAGAGAGCCCAGAAACTTGTCATTAGTTAACCCAGTTTGGCCATACAGCTTGGGAATGAATACCATTGAGACAGCAAAGCTCGAAGAGCATATGGAGGGTCAAAACAATGACACTTCTAATGGCTACTCACGACCTACTCTCTCAGTCAGTGAAGAGAACAAAAATGGCACTAGCAAACCAAAGGGCTTGTCTAATGGCTTGCGAAAAACAACAAAGAAGTATCCGGATTACATCCAGATTGCTATGCCTGCTGAATCTAGGAACAAATTTCCTCTGGAATGGTGGAAAACAGGCATTGCCTTTGTCTATGCTCTCTTCAATTTGATTCTCACAACTGTGATGATCACTGTGGTCCATGAGAGAGTACCTCCAAAGGAGCTAAGCCCTCCCTTGCCTGACAAATTTTTTGATTACATTGATCGTGTGAAATGGGCTTTTTCTGTATCAGAAATAAATGGAATAATACTACTTGGATTATGGATATTCCAGTGGTTGTTTCTTAGATATAAGTAAGTAGCTATATTTTTCCCTCTGCTGTATGTTTTCAGAATGTGGATTTCAATTATTCACTTAGAGTAGAAGAAATCTTATATTGCTGCAGGTTCTACCATTGTAGAATTAGGGCTGGCAGTAAAATGACAAATTATTGTTTAGAAAATGCTCCAGTGTCCATGGTGGATACAGAAACACTGGTTTCTCCTGATTATTGAATGATGTTTTTTACATCTGAACTTGACACCTACATTGTACTAGTGAACTTTAATCTGGGATTGGGCTTTTCCAAGTGTATTCACAGATATGACTGTGTTTAAAGAGGGGAAGTCATGATGATGTGAAAAATCTCATCCAGATTTGAGAAAGAACCTCTTGTCCTCTGTAGCTAGACTAGAAGCTATTTCCTTTGTCTTCCTTTGCTTAAACTAGATATATTTAGCTCAAGTACATGGTTATAATATGGGACTGAAAAGAGAAGCTCACTGATTCAAACTGGCTACTCAACTGAGGCCACACTAAATTGATGGGAGCTTTGTGGTAGTTATGTACTATTAATGAGCGAGCAAGACTAAAACTTGAAAGCCTTTTTGCTGTTTGATTTAGAGAAGTGTGTGGTGAAGAAGTGGGCGGTGGGGAGCTGCTCTTTAATTCTAGGGATTTGCCTATCTAATAAAGCTAGAGCTCCATAACTGTTATGTGTATCCTGCATGTGAACTCTGTACTGAATCTTTTCCCCCTCTTCCCTTACTTTCAGATCAATAGTGGGACGCAGGTTCTTTTTTATAATAGGAACTTTGTATCTGTACCGCTGTATTACCATGTATGTTACCACCTTACCTGTGCCTGGAATGCATTTTCAGTGTGCACCAAAGGTAAGAGCTTTTGCTCCCTAATTCTTGCCTGAGTCCTTATGGCTCATTAGAGCAAATAGAACATAATGTTCTAGATGGGGTTAAATAACACAAATTACTTTCAGCTGATGTCTTCAGAAACATAGGTTGTGATAAACCAAAATTTGTGGCATATAGAAAGGGCCTCAAGTTGTTGCTGCAGTTAAGGTGCTTTCAAGGAAGATACCTGTTTTGAAATAGTGCTGCTACCAAATTGGTAAACTTGCTTCTAAGGCTCAAGCTGATCGCTGTAAGCCTGCAGCCATGTTTTGTTTTTTTACATGGTGGGATATCTAAGGCCAGTATTGTAATTCATAGGCTGATAAGCAAGTTTGTGTTGCAATATTTTTTTTAAAAAAACCACAGTGTTATCACATGCTTTGTCCTCTTTCTCACACTGTTTTGTCAAGAGCTATTGTAATACATGTAGTCAGCTGCCTGTCTCTGCTTCCAACCTGCAAAAGGTATATAAATGTGACTAAAACAAGTCCAGCTATTTAAATGAGCTGATACATGTAGGAACATGTACATGCTAATATTTCTACAAGAATATTTTAAAAATATTGTGACAACTTACCTAGTGACACAAAGGAGTTTGGTTACTGCCACTTCTGGTTACTAATAAAAAGTTGTAGACATGTATTTGCCTTGGAACAGCATTGTATTGTGTTGGCTGTACTGAAGGAACAGTGCACTTGAAAGTAAGAAACAATTGGTTGTGCGCTGAGAAGATAAGCATTTTGAAGCCTAAAAATATTGCCAATTTACTTGAGGGATAAATTTGTCACTTTGTGGCTAGGACCTCATTGGTCTTGAGGTACAGCTTAATGTTTGTTCAGAATTATTCTTTCACATTGAGGCAACTTAGGAACATAATGGATAAACTACTTATGAACCGGTATCAATTTGAAAAAGCTTCATTTACATACGACTGTTGTAAAGACTTAACTGTTTTGTTCTAGTAGCTTGAGGAATTTGTGTGTAGTAGACTGTATCAAGGAGTGGGAAAAGGTAAGCAAAGGAAAACTTAAATACTGAAAGAGCATTTTGCTAGCGTTAAAACAGGATGAATTACTTGAACTCTGGAGAAAATTGATAGCTCTTCTGGACAGTTTCTGTCCTATGAGTATTTTTCTGATTATGGAAAACTCAGTTATCCCTTTATCTTGTTTGTTTTTCCAGAGTTAATCTTTAAACAGCGATGTGAAACTGATTTCTCCTAGATAGTAGGCAAACACTCAAAAGCTGATCTTAATGCATGTTTAAAAAAAAAAAATGCCTCTAAAACTGAGTAAGTCCTGGCTGAATTTGTAACCAAACCTTAAAATTAAGCAAGTTTGAGGTTCTTACCCCGTAAAAACATTGTTCAGGTCTGAACAGAATAATAGAAGCTGTACATAAGGCTGTATTGTATTGCAACCAGTTTTGGATGGGTCTTACCCGTTCTGTCAATTGCTATCGTGAGATACCTGACCTTATAAATTCTGAATGTTTACTTTTCCAGTATATTCTGCAGTTTGTTCTCATACAATGCATATTTTAAAATAGCCTGGGAAAACACAGACAGAATGCTAGTGTTATCAAGGTGATCTTTAGCACCTGTCAACTTTGATACGCATGCTTATTTGTTTAAGAATATGTGAAAAAAGCCAAAGAAAATGAAGACAACTTGTGTCCTTTTCTTGTCTCCCTGACTTTACTTATGTTTGGGCAAGAAGTTTACTCAAGTAACTTATGGTGCTGCTTAAGCTTTTTTTGTACTTTTTTTTTTTCTGGTGTTTATAGTTGAACGGAGATTCTCAGGCAAAGGTTCAGAGGATCCTGCGACTGATTTCTGGTGGTGGTCTATCCATAACAGGATCACACATCCTGTGCGGAGACTTCCTGTTTAGTGGTCACACTGTGGTACTAACACTGATCTACCTGTTCATCAAAGAGTGTAAGTGATAGTATTTCATTGCACATTTCTTGTTCAGATTTGTTGTACTGGGAAAACACATGATAGAAGTGAATGTAAAACTACTGCCCTCCAAAAGTTACTAGTCAGTCATACACAGTTTGCAGGTTTGAAATATTATAATCGTTTGTTTGAGCGAAAATGGGACGTGGGGTTAGAAGAAGTGGTGTGGGCTTTAATTAAGGGCCAGATGTTACTAGACATGTTATCTTTATATATCTTTATATATCTTGTATCATGTATCTTTATATAAAGTGCTTACTGGTTAATTGAAGCAAGCTAGCTTTTACTTATTTATTGATAGGCTACTCAGATTTTGGGTAAAACATACTGTAGTTAACTATGCAAATTAGCTTTGTACAAGGTGGCTGATATACCCTAGATTTTTAAAGGAATTTTTATGGCTTTAGGACAGCACCATTGCACAACTATAATCCACCCAGAAGCAGTGGTTGGTTGGCTGTACATTAGTTACTGCAAACAATGAAAAGTTGATTCATGTTCCTTGGATGTCTTCTGCTAGTTTCCTACTTGTGCCTCTTGGAGTTGATAAGAATTTGGCAGGCATGCAGAAGATATAGTTGAGGTTATGGTTTCCCCCTTGCTTTACATAGCTTTTCCCCCCATGCCCCATAGCAATCTATGCTGCACAGACAGCATCGATGGAGGCTTTGGAGAATAGCGCCAGCTTCTAAATTTGATGTATGGTAAGCAGTGCTTCTACCCTGGGAACTTGGCTGCTCATGAATGTGTAGTAGGGAGTTCCCTTTCCAGTTCACATGTTTGGAATTGGAATATTCTCTCCTACCGTTGTATCCCAAACTATGCAAATGCTGGCTTGGCTCATGGGAATGTGTAATTCTCACTGAAAGAAAAATAAGACTAGTCAGCATTAGTTGAATGCATTCCTCTTTATTAAAACATAGAGGGAAGGAAGTGTTGCAGCGCTACGTTCTGCCTTAGAAAGGGCTATATAAATATACCTGTTTAATAAGACAAACTTGAAATCTGCAGATGTGAGACAATCTTCGGTGATTTGAGATGTTGATTGTAGTCTGCTGATTCTTAGGCCTAGGTGTCTTGTAAAGTGAATGTTACAGGGGGAATGGCATGTGTAACTCATCACAATTACCAGAACTGTGTTAGGAAAATAGCCTAAAAATAGATTTGCCATTTGCCTCGTGTTGTGTGTTATTGCAGCTTCATGCTGGTCACATACTCTTGAATATCTTTAGTATAAGAAGAGATGTAGATAACCCAGCATTTTTGGGTCTAGTATAGTTCGTTGTTTTATTATAAGGCGTTGGAGGAGTTGTCATACAAATTCTTGTAAAAAGCCTTTTGACTGCTACCTAATTAAGCATCTGTTTTAGTAGAATTGTGTTCTACAAGAGATGCATAGTTTCCCTTTTTCTGCCTCCCATATAATTAGCAAAATGTTACCTGAGCAAGGGCTTAAGCCCTATAATTGCGCTGAATTAGAGGTTGCTTATGGTATTCCTTTCTCTTCATGACATGTCTTCAGTACAAGATGCATTCTGAGGTTTTCATTGTCTCTGGTTTAATGGTTTATTTTATTTTTGCTCTGTTCTTCTCTTCCTTTCATCTTTTGCTGCTGCTTTGCTTATTCTCCCCCACTCCAGTTTTTTTTGTCCAGAATAGTTATTTACATTTTTAGACTTGGTATATCTGTCTTGCTTGGGGCTGTTTTCACCAGCTTCTTGAGACGACTTGGCTCCTTTTTATTTATTTTCTTTTTCATAAGGAGATAACAGGTTTATCTGCAATGTTTTGGGGAGTGTTAAAAGAATTTACTGTTTTGACACTTCCACCAAAATCTTAGTTGTCCTACAGGAACTATTTTGCACAGGCTTCTCAGACTACTACTGGGTAGGCTTGTTGAGATCAGTAACTTTTCTGCTGTTATTGTGTGAAAGTAAAGGCTGACCATTACCCCACAATGCAGTGTGTGCCAAAAATGTCCCGCTGCGAGTGAAACGGAGCCCATTAGCCTGTCAGAAGTTATGAATGGTCATTGTGACACCCAAGGCGCTTTTCAATGGAGAAAGAAGGGCAGGGAGACTTCCACTAAAATGGCTCAAGTGCATTTTGAAGAATAGCTTCACTCCCATTTGTTAATCTGTAATTAAAGGGTATAAATTCACATCCTGTACTTCCCCATACAGCGTATTGTTTCACAGAACAGAGGTTTCATGAAGTAATTAACTAGAAATTTTAAAAAGTGTCTTTTCCTGTTTAATCTGTGATCTCTGCTCAGGTTAGATAAAATCTAGACATTTGACTTGAGCGTAAGTTTACTAGAGCAGAGACCATAAAAAGAACAGATATTAAATATGCCAGAGTAAAATAATCAGTGTGCATCTTGCCTCAGTTCTGTCTCTTCCCCTGTACCCCATACCCTAGAAGTGATTTAACTGGAAAACTTACTTAATTTGACTTGAAAATGAGAGACAGTGCTGCCTGTTTCTAACTGAAAGCTCATTTTGTGTTCATCTTACAAAGTAAGAACACAGAAACACAGAATGGTTTGAATTGGAAGAGACCTTTAAAAATGATCTAGTTCCAGTCCTGCTACCATGGGACACCTCAGTGAGTTTGCATAATTCTTTAGTCTTGTGTTCTGTGCCAAAACAGGGTTCTTGTATCAGTGTGGTATAAATGAGTTATTTCAAAATTTGTAGCCTTTCTTTTATCTTGTCCCCTTCCCTTTGTGGATTGCTCTGATAACGTGTATGGCTTTGTGTTCCCCCCCTCCCCCCATGTCTCCATTTCACAGATTCACCACGTCATTTCTGGTGGTATCACTTAATCTGCTGGCTAATGAGTGCTGCTGGCATAATTTGTATCCTTGTTGCTCATGAACACTATACTGTAGATGTCATCATTGCTTACTATATCACTACACGGCTTTTCTGGTGGTATCACTCAATGGCTAATGAAAAGGTGAGTGGCAAATACCTTTAGAATTTATGTATAGCTTCCGCTTGTAATACTGCTCAAAATTAGTTCTTAATTTTGAAATAAAAATAGAGGTTCCATATTGAAGTTTAAACAAATTGGGCAAAGAGTTTCACTTCACAGTGGTTTAAATAAATATTTAATGGCTAAGATGTTCTTTTTTGATCTGTGCCTGTTATGAAGTTATTTCAAATCTTTTTTTATAAAGCTATAACTTTGAAATTCCTGATATTTTGGCTTAAAGTTTTTGAAATGAAATTGCTGTAGTTAATATATAGAATTTGTTTGTCTGAGCTTATGATCAAACAGTAGTTCAATAATAAAATTTCTGACCAACCTAAACTACCTAGACCATCATAAAATTCTAGTAACAGTTCTTCTGTAAATGTCACTAAAAGTATATTGTTCAGAAGGTACCTGCTGCAGTTGTTTCAAGAATACTTTCAAGCAGGATAATGGTGCTCAAGCAATTTTAATCTCTTTTTCAACTACTAGTCATCAATGGAATACGATATGCCTGAAAGGACTCGTGTTCAGAAAGACTTGAGTGCACAGTCTTGCTAAACTGTACAGCAATAAAGGATCCCTCTGTGTTAAAGATGCTTAGATGCTTAGTTTGTAGTATACATTTGGACTATGAGGTATATGCTACCTCAGAACTCTGGGTTTTTACCAGACTAAATGCATCTCCTCTTTGCAGAAGTGCATGCAAATACATTGCATTTTTCTAGTTGTCTTGACTCAATGTAATTGACTATAATGCTTGAAACTGATTGTCTGTTTCCTTTTCCTCTTTACCTGCTTGCGCCAATACAGACTTTAAAGGTCTCTTCGCAGACAAATTTTCTCTCTCGAGCATGGTGGTATCCAATATTTTATTTCTTTGAGAAGAATGTGCAAGGCTCTGTTCCTTGCAGCTTTTCCTGGCCAATATCTTGGCCTCCCAGCTGCTTCAAATCTTCATGCAAGAAGTATTCACGGGTTCAGAAGACAGGAGAGGACAATGAAAAATCTACCTGAAGAAGGAAAGCATCTGCTCTGGGTTTTTTTTTTTACCAAAACATTAATGCTGTAACCAAAGCTCTTAAGAGGACTACACTGTAACTGAAGAAGTGGACCAAGCTTCTGTGCAATTGATTGGAAAGACAATTGTAGGCACACATATTGCCATTTCATATGTTTTCCTATCATCAGGCTGTACAGACATATTCTACTCTTCAGTGCTAACAGAATGCACCACAGATGGGATTTTTTTATTGAAGAAAATGGAGCAGGACTTTGCTTTACTAATGAGATAGAGGTGCCAAAGACCACATTAACACTTTCATTAGTAATTATCACTCATCCACAGAAGCACCCAAAAATCTCATCTTCAGAGTTCTTGAGTGCGTAAGGGCAAAACCATGCTAAAATGTAAAGGCATGATATTGGCATATTGAGGTATATATATAAAAAAAAAAAACCAACCAAAACACTTACGGGAAGTGGTTTGTTACATTATTCTTGCTAATGAAGGTAAGGCCTTTGCGTGACTGCTACAGCTGGAAGAGAGTCTTGACTTTTTTACACTCTGTGGGTATGAATATCTTAAGACCCTAAAATACTACACCACCATTATCTCCCATATATTCTATGATATACCAATTTTTACATTTTTATTAGTAATTTTATATTTAAACTGTTGTGCTACCTGATGACTTTGCAAATTAGGACTAGCTGCTAACATAAGAGCTCAAGGAGCCTAAAACTTTATTTTTAAAAAAGGACACAGTTTCAAAGTCTAAGTCTTCTTGGCCTTGTGCATATAGCTATACAGTGCCTATCAGTGTATGTACATGCATATACACACAAAGCACACACTGTTGTGTAGTTGAACACATTAAAACTGCTTACTGGAAAGAGTGATCATATGGTTCTTAATTCAGGCAAAAGTCCTACAGATCTCACCTGCTTGAGGAATGCAAGGCCAGGTCCAAAATGGGGCTATATTTAAAACTTTTTAATTTTAGTAGCTATCTCTTGCTGAAGCTATGTATAGCAAGTTTGCTTGGGAGCCATACTTCTGCATTGAATTTCTTTTTTACTTGTTGGCATGCATTTCTGTGACTTAAAAAAAAAAGTGCCAAGGTGAATACCTTCAACAGTAGCATTTCTTTAATTACCTAAAACCATTTCATATTAAATGACAGTGTGGTAGGAGTCACATGTGGATTCTTTTTTTTCCTAGGGTTTCAGTCCAACTAAAATACCTATTTCAGCAAGCTGGCTGGGCATGTGGGAAACTACCATGGCATAAACATGTAACAAACCCACAAATTAACAGCTACCTGGTTCTGATGTTTTTTTATTGTTTTGTTTAGCATACCATGTTTAACCCTTTATGCTCTGTGTTAAGTTCTGCAGTTAACTGAATTTTATTTTCAAATCTTCAGTAAAACTTGATAGAAAAGATAAAACTGCATTAAGTGTTGAGGTGATACTAATATAAAGGAAATGCTGCTTATTTTAAGAATGTCTTGAACCGAGTGACAAGTGTGAACATAATTTAATAACTTGTTTTTAAAAAGCCCAGTTGTAGTTATAAAATGCAATAGAGAGTATTCAAATAGGATTTTTTTTTTCAGTTAAGGGGATCAGTTGCTATGAGTTGTACATGAAAATATTATTGATGTGCATTTCAAATATTTTTGTGCATTATCAAAGTAATACAATAAACAATGTTCTTTACAATACATCCTTGGTAAAACTTAGCTAAGAAAAAAATTCTGGTGTTTGGTTTTGTTATTTTAATTACACTTCTTAAATCTTATAACATGCCCCTATAAGTTGTGTGTGTGTGAGCATACCTGTATTTTCATTTGCTTGCTCCTGGCAGACCTTGAGCAGCTAAAAAGCCAGTATCAAAACACTTATGTGAAAGTCCTTTTTCTGTATCATATAAATAAATCTGTTCAATGTCAGTCTGTAAATCTCCCAAGATACTTGTTATATCAATATTACTTCATAGAGCATAATTTTTTGAAGTTGAATTCTAAGATTTGTGATACCTTAAATATCGTAATGTTAAGCCGCTTATTACAATACCATCTTTTAGAAATCGTGAATGCATTTCACTAGTGATAACCATGCCTTGAAAATATGATGATGAAAAGTGTTCCAGTAAGGAGCTTAAACAGTGGTTTGCATCTGGTGGCTGAATAATAAATACTTTGATAGTTTAGATAGCTAATTGTCTGCATAATCACCACTGAGTCTCAGTGGGATTTCTGTAATGTATCTGCAAAGGAGAACTTCTTCATGCAGGATGAGCTGTTTGGTGTTTTTACTTATTCCTGTTTCTGGAAGGAAAAAAATAAGTGATAAAATAGAAGCAAGTAGAGATTATGCTCTTGTTGGGCAATATGAGCTTTCATTCTACTGCTGAATTTGATAGAAACTATTGTAATATAAAAGGAAAGTTTAAATGGCAGCCCTAGCTCAAAATACCTAGCTTAAAAAATTCCTGTTCTGGCTCAGCCTTACCTTAAGTATTTAAATTTTCTCCATTTTATCAAAGCCCTCAAAAGGGTGTGTGTATTTGATTAGCAGAAAAATCCTACTTGTCAACTTCCAACAGGTTTACATTGCTTTTGCAAACTTGGATGCTATAGATGTATTTGAAGACTCTTTAGGCCTATAAGTAAGATGATGAAATGGGGTAAGCAATGGTATATGCTAGTGCTTACTGCTATAGTAGTTTATCCAATACAAACCACAGCTGGTACATAAAATTATTAATTTTAAGAATGTAGTGATCACTGTATATAAACACTACGAAGCTGAAAACCTGGCTTCACCCTAAGGAAAAAGGATTGCAGTGGGTAAAAGAACAGGAGGAACTCAGACTTCACTTTAATGTACTGAACAAGCCTACTGAGTCCAGGCTTATTTGGGCTGTATATGCCCAATGTTTTGCAGTATGCCGCTACAATTACTTTTCCTAGAATTACAATAACAATCTTTCTTACAGATGTCATATGAGCTGCACTTTTACTGTTAGTAGAGAGAAAGAGCATTTTATTTATACTGAAAAGCATTTATATGTTGAACTTCCCAGACACTTAAAAAAAAAAATATATATATAAGGCACTACACTTGCACAGCTAGTGTATCAGTATGGCTTAGATGCTGTTGGGTGCTTTGCATTTATGAAACAAGCTTTCTTAAATGCCTTTCCTAAATTTAAACCTGGTTTTAAAAGGTTAACTTGAACATTTAAAGAAATGTTCTGCTATGTAGTCATGCTACAGATGCTTCATTCCAATGCCAGAAATGATTAACATACACTTGAAACCACTGTGAACTGACTTTATGGTATGTGCTCAGCACTCCCATGTGGACATAAATGGTACTAAACGTTAATCGTTCTTACTTGCTGTTTTCTTGGAAAGATAACTAGAAGTGGGGCAGTAACATCACTATGAACTCTGGTACTGGATTTGCTTCCCCCCTTTAAAAGAATGGGGGAGGAGAGAAGGAAGAAAAATAAAGTTAAGACTATATGTTAAGATACACTATCTTCACATAATAAATAAAGCTCAGACACAGAACTGGGAAGTATTTTAAGAGATAATTTTCTTAGATTATTGAAAAATCTACTTATCTGTATCTTAAATCAGAATCTGTTCAAACTTTGGCTTTCTCTTATTGTTAGTATCTGGCTAGACGATTCATCCATAGTTGTCTGGTACTAACACAAAACCTTTTTCTCACTTCAGTAGATATGAAGTATGATTTCCATTTCTAGAGGCCAGATCCATTAACTGCAGTGCAAGGTGAATTCTTCCCATTTAAATGAACTTTCCCATGTTGTTTTTTTTTAACTTTAAAAAAATACTGTTTTAAGGTTGTGTCCAATGAATCTTTATCAGATGTACTGAAATAGTTCTTAACTGGCAGATTTTAAAATCATCTTGATATTTTTGACAAGTATGTGTTTTGGCATCACCTAGAAGTCTTCTATAGACGCACAAAATTAGAGTGATACTGTAGGATTGAACACTTCTGAATGTAAATGTTTGATTTTACAATGCCTGGTATAGATGTCTTTAATTCAGTTATTAAAAAAAAGTTACTCAAAAATACTGCTGTTGGATAACTTTCAAATAAGTGTTGCTGCTGAAGTGCACACAAGAAAAATATCCTAGTGTGCCACTAAAGTAACTTTGCTTATAAGTTACCCTTCATATGCTACTCTGTGGTGCTTCCCAGTGTCCAAAAAAAAAAATCGTGCTGAGAAACTGAGAATGAAGACAGGCTTTTATTCTAGTATTGACAAGAAAAAGGAAGGAAGAAAAAAACATTTAAGTAGATGGTGATCATATATTGCTTTTTACACGGAACTGAGCTAAAACTACACCTAACTTCTGAGTAATGTAGAATTAAATTGTTTATGTGTAATAGCGCTGCAAATCCTATAAGGAAACAGGCAGTAATAAGCACTTAATTCTACAGTACCGGTGTGTCTGTGCTATGGACTGTGCTAGTTCTTGTCCATAACCTACAATATAAAAATAAAAGTCAACGTAGTGAGAGATGCTTGGAGATTGTAAAATATTTTAATATGATTAGCAATCTTCATAAGCTGTTCCTCCAGGCTGTCACTAACAGCTTCTAAAACAAGAACGATGTGTTTTTTCTAGCTGGCTCACGTTTCTATGAATTGAACCACTTGATTACATCTTAACCCAGAAAGATGCACATAAAAAATTCAGGATAGGTAGAGGCAATTTAAATACTGTAGGAAAAAGTGCTGGTTCTGAACTCATCTTTTATTTTGGCAGATAATCTTTCCTAACAAACACTTAAATACCTGAATGATGTTTTAAGGTAAAGTAATGATATTGTGTGGTCTCTAGTGTGTATCTAAAATACTGGTGTTGAGGATTCTTTCTCTCCTGGTGAAAATTAGCGCTTAAAATCAGGAAGATTTGACTTGTTTTTGACAAATATTTTAATTCCTAAGGACCTGGAGTTTAGTAAATACTATAAGAAGTTTGTTTTCTGTGGCTCTTTGCTGTGGGCTGCCCTTTAAGTTAAAGAAACAACCCAGGTAGGAGGAGAGGGCAAACCAGTCTTGCTGGAAGTAGTTGTTTGAATTTTTGAATTGAAATTCTATCCGCTACATTCTACAGGTAGTCTTTTACATACCACAGTGGAAAAAAGATGCTGTATTACACTATTATATTTAGTGTTCATTCTTTTTCAAATGATTCTGTATTGGTTGGCCCAGTCCTTCCCCTAGATGAGCGAGTGGTTTTGTTCCTTACTTGCAGTATGGTTAGTCATAACTGTTTTTAGTTCTGGTAAATTACAATGGATCTACATTTTTTCCATTTACTACAGTGCCTAAAGCCTCTATGCATGGGTTTCTTCTAGCAGAAATACTCTTCTTTCAAGCTATATCTATATAATATTAATTCCAGCTTTTGTGTTAGCCCTCTGCAAAGTAAGGTCTTTAGGAGGTCAGCATTTGTGAAACTCTAAAGACTTATTACAGAAGAATATCCTTTGTGCCAGTTCAGATTAATTTTCATCAAATAACTTTGAAAAGTTTGGAGGTGACTTTTGCTGTTTGGTTTTTTTTAATTAAAAGAAAAGCTGGTCAGAAAGTAGTCTGAAGTAAAAGCATCTTGATCAGCTGGGGGACCCAGGCACCATGCACGCACGTGTGTGCAGAGAGGTTCTCTGGCATACACAATGTTGGATGCAGTACACAGAGGCTTCTCTGGGAAGATAAACTAGGTTGTACTTACATAGCAGGCTGTGAGCCATCTTCACTTGTCCTTTTGAGCTCCTTTCAGACTGAAAGCACAGTACCAAAGGTGGCAATAGCTAAGAAGTGCAGTGAAGATCACTTCCAAAACCAGAAAATTAAGAAAGTGGCTTAAAATGCAGACCACTGTAAAACCAGTCAGACAGCAGTATTCTAATTCAATGGAGTATATAATCTGGTGGTACTTCAAGCATGTGAGTTGCATCTAAAATGAGTGGGTCTGTTTTCCTTTTGAAATTATTATTTATTTTTAATTAGAGATGGTAGGACTACTGAGAATATAAAGAGTATCAGTATCTGCCTGCTTGCTTTTACCTCCACCAGTGAGTTGTTTGTATATGGACCTTAAACAATATTGCTAAACTCCAGCTTCTCTTTCATTTTGAGTAACTTATTATCAGTGCTTTGTTACTTCTGTAAAAATTGGGTTTGCATTCCACTTTTTTCATAGTTTGTTGCCACTTAGAATGCTGCTTTTACACTTAGCCTAGGCTGCTTTGGGCTCCTGTCTTACTTAATCTGCTTCTATTAACTGCCTTTTCTAAATGGCTCAATACGGAAGAGTAGGATTTACATTTCAGAAGGCTCCAAAACTAACACTAAAGCTAGAACGCATTCTCATCAGACATATCTTTGCACAATTTGAAACTTGAAATTATTTTCAAGTACAAAACCTAACATTCTAAGTGCATACTTCTTATCTCAGGAATCAATTCTTGCTCTTTAAATGTTTAGAACATTTGTTTGTGTTTATCTTCCTGATTCAGGAAAGCATGTGTGAGGTGTAAAAAAGATACAATTCTGGCAGTTTTATGAAGTCAGGGTCACACCGAGGAACCTGAAAGTAAATGAGGAAATAATGGTTTGATGGCTGTGGTTCTCCTTTCCATGTGATTTTGAGAACTCTAAAGGTTTCTGTAAAAAAACAGTACAGGCGCAGTTGCTTTTAACTGCAATGTGGTTTCATCCTCACTGGCTGACAGCTTTTCTTGTGTGATTTCTCCTAGGTTGAATCTGTAGCTCTGTACATTAATTGGAGCTACATATCCAACCTGGGAAAAACTAGGCAAGAAAAAGTGTTAGCTGCTGAGGAACTCTAAATGGTAATGTAGGAATGCTGTAATGCTTGCATGATAAAGAGCTAATATATGCCTTTAGGGTCCAGTTCTGCAAATGCTGTAAAGCATAACGCTACAAGTGTTACTACTTAAACACATTTTGTACTGTTTTCTAGTTTCTAGTAATGTTTGCAAATTGGGCCTCACTTTTACATAAATTGCTCATAATTAGCAAGAGTTAGCTTTTATGTTGCGAAACTTTCAGGATGACACTTTTTGTAGCATGTCAGCAATTTTGGTTAAGTGGAGACAACTGAGTGTTGTGGTTTGCTGTACACTATGAGATGATACAAGAATTCTGATTTGTAAGATGTTGTCTATGTTCACTGTGTTTAAAAAAAAAAAAAAGCTATTGCACTAGCTGTACTTTAAAAAAAGCAATAATGTGAGCATCTTGTAGCTTTTCTCTCCAAAGGTGCTATCTGTCATGATCACTTGCACTGTTGACCATGAATTTGGTAAAAACATGTTAAAGAAATTGTCCTGTGTGGTTTACTCAGCACATACAACTTGAAACTTTTTATGGTCAGCCTGTCTACTAACAAATTAAATACTTTGTACTACTTACGTGACCACACACATCTTTAAAAATCAAAAACCTCTGTCCCTTATGGTGCTAATGAACTCTTAAAAACTATCAGGAGCTGATAATCCCTTCTTACCCATTGAACCACTAAGGAAAGCTGTTGTGACATCTTCTCAATAAAGCAAATTTTCTCTACATTTTAAACCTGTTCCAAATGCTTTTTATATAAATGACCCTTTTTATTTTTGTTTTATGTAAAAACTGAAAAATATTATAGTTAGTATTTTTAATGCAGGAAATTGTTAGGAATGTGTATGGGTCTAGGATTAAATTTTCATACATGCTTAGGGTAGCTAATCTTCTGAAACTAACACACAAGAATTGTACTGGGTAGGATTAAGGCTAATAAAAAAGAAAGAAAAAAAATACCTGGCTTCATCATCATTGAAGCCTTGGAGACAGGATGTGAAATCGACAAAGCTGTATGAGAACACTGATTATGTAGATCCATCTTTTGCTAAAACTTCTGAAAAACTAGCTCGTGAAGGAACGTGACCACATAAACATATCTGAAGAACAGAAGTGAAACCTGACAAAATTATCAAGGCAATTCATAGTAGGACATCATAAAAATACATGAAAGAGCCTTAAACTAGGATTTGTTTAGACTTTGGAACAGCAAAGTAATTTTCTAACTTGGTTGTAAAGCTTCACAGGCAACTTTCTCTTCAGACGAAAAACTAACTTGTGTCTTTGGTCCCCAGGTTATTATTCAATGTTGCATATAATAGCAATGCACTTCCAGAGCTTTTCAGGAAGCATCTTTGGGCAGCAGTATCTATGCTTTCTCTCCATAGAGAATACGAAGCCTTTAGTTCTTGTTAAAGGCCCCTTCTCAACTTGCAGTTGTAAAAGCATCTGTCTGTTAAGACATTTGGAAATGCTACTATAGTCAACCCTGACATAAGTATTGCTACAGACACGTGAACGTGCAGAGTGCCGTGTCCAGGTACACACTGGTGAGTGTAGGAGGGAGTACAGTCTGGATAACACTGTGGCACACTTCTGTGCTCTAAAGTAGCTGCAACCTGAAGTTTTGGTCACTAAACTGCTATCTTTCATATACTGGAGTAAGTTCTCTTGAATCAGTTGCTAGTACTTCAGGAAATAAACAGGCTTCTCTGAGATCTATTTTATGGAACTTCTGTGTCTGTGCAAAGAATATTACAGGTCTACAGTAACTTAGAGCAGAAACAAACCGACCATCTAGAATAAAAGCAGGGCTGGCTGTGGTTTTTTTGTTGAGTGAAGACGGATAGTCTAGTAACAGTAGTCTATTGTGTTTTGCTACTTGTCTCAGCACTTGCTTTAATAGTAGGACACTTGACTGTTCTACCTTTCACGGCTCTTTCATCCATGACAGTTCTAACTCACACTGAAATACAGCTTTCCTATCTTAATTACTAGATGCTTCAGAGAAAAAGGGTTGTGTTTTAATTTACAAAAAAAGGCAATATTTACAAAAACAGGTAAATGGCTGTATGCTTAAGTGCCCTGCAAAAACAAAACCTTTGTAAGCACGTGACATGCACTTGTGACGTGAGTGGATTTTTAGCATTAGCATCTGCTGTGAGTTACAGGTAAGATGTTTGTCAGTGCACTAGTCTAACTCAGAAGTTTCAAATATTTTCAGTATTCTCTTGATAAAGATAATATCTTTTCTGAATAAAGTGCCTGTGAAAATAAAAATCCCGAAGTTGCCTGCAAACCTAAATAAAGCATATATAAAACACAGCCCACACTTGAAGAGAAGGGGTGCTAACTACATAAAATAACTGGTCAATAGTTGTTAAGTGTTGATAGGATTCAAAGATTAAGATAAAGTTTGAGAAATTAATATTATTGCTTTTGAGAGTTTACTGTGTTAATTAAATTTCCAATGTTTCTGCTTGGGCCTTAATTCTGTAACTTGGTTATCTTTAAAGAAAAATGAGTTAACTTGAACTATATTTTTTAACACTTGTTTTAATGAGTCTTCACTCTGCGTGTTTGCTTGTTACATGGAGGTTTTGTCATATTTAGAGTCACAAAATGCTTTGATTACATAATTTAGAGCAAAATAGTTTCAGGAATGGGTTTTCCTTAAGTGCAGGTTTAAATGTTATGTTGGGGTTTTATTATTATACTCATACTAGAACAGAGGAGGCAATGATTTCCAACGAAGCATTATAGTGCTAAAACTTGTTATGTAGTTATATGGGGTATACAGAATATTATTAAAGTGCTTGGTGATGTTTTGCTGTTAATTTTATGCTTTAAGAAGACGTTATTTCTATAATTTCAACTGGGAAGACTGGCTCTAATGTTGCAATAACTCCCATTATTTTTAAGTAGAAACATCCATTTAATGATACTGCAGAGTAAAGTTTACATTTCATCAGCACACTCACTTAAAAATAGGAAAGTAGTTTCATTTTTATCAAAATTAGTGTGAAATGTAATCATTGGGCAACCTAGAATTGGCCATGTGCCACTTAAAGCCAATCTTTCAACTGCATGTGGAGGCAAGGAGAGAATTTCTTTATCTAATGCTGCTTCTCAACTAGACTGAGAAGGGAGTGAGGCTGGATGACTCTTCTATAAAGAAAATAAGCAAAAAGAGTAATGGGTTTCAGCTGTGCTGAATAGCTTAGCTTAAGTGCAGAACTTAAACTCTCCTTGAGACCCAGATTTAAAATGTCTTTTGTTCAGATAAATTTTCAGCTGACTTTTTTCTGTACTTTTCTAATAGATGCATTTTTTATTGTTGTATGTTGTAATTAACCACTGCATTTTTGCCAGATATGGTCACAAAAAAGCTGCATTCTGTTCTGCCAATTTAAATCTGTGATCTTAGTTTTTTCTACTTTAATCCATGGCTAGTAAAATATCCATTTGCTGTTTGTTTATATTAAAGAGACATTGCAGCCAGTTGCCTTAATTGCTTGGAAGAAAACTGACCTTCACCATTTGAAGCTCTATGTATTTCTAAAATTCCTGTAACTTCTGTGTAATTGCAATAAAACCTTTCTAATATAGTTCAGCCAGTATTTGAAGAGCCATTTGTCAGTATCTTTACTGAATGTTCAACTATTTAAAAAAAAAAAAACCACCACCACCTAACATCTTTTTAATGGGTAAGCACAACCTGTTCTTTGCATTTTTATTTGGTGGTCACTTTAAAGGTGGTGTACTTCTGGTTTCGCCCACAGTGCCTTTTCTGTCTTGTTGAGGGAGTATCAAGATCACTTACTGAAACGGCCGATGCTGCTGCACATGGTTTGGAAGACCGTGCAGCAGTAGTTTAAAACACCTAATTCCCTTTGTGGAGGGATTAATTTTGAGGTTGTTGATCAGCTGGAGGAAGTGCCCTAAGGTGTATCTCTCGCGGAGGGGGAAGTTACCCTCAAAACCAGTTAGCGGTGGGATGGGGTTTTTTGGTTTGTTTGGGTTTTGTTTGGTGGTTTGTGTGTGTGGGGTTTTTTGGTTTTTTTTTTTTTTTTTTAGTTCCTATCCTTCCCTAATGCAAATAATTTTAAGCCATCTTTCCTCTAAAGTTCCGAGGAGCCTCCCTGCAGTTTCTGCATTTGCCAAGCAGTTCCTGAACCCAGAGCTGGGCCCTTGTTCCAGGTTAGTTTCTCCCTGGAAGTGATGGCTCCTGTGTTCGGAAAGGGGAAGAGGGACCCTGCGCCTCCCCTTCCCCACGCCGGGAACAGCAGCTGTTTGCGTGAGGGGCACTCGAAAGTAAGCCCTGTGAGGAGCACTCGCTTCCGTACCAGCTGGGTGTACGTGCTGATATCTAACGAAAACTTTTACACTTGCTCAGCCCTCCACACACACCCCCACCCCACCCCCTAAAAAAAAAACAACAACAAAAAACCTCCAAAAAACCAACCCCTACTCACCCCCAGCCCCGCCCCCTGCAAGAACGGGCTCGGCGTGTCACCGGGCGGCGCGGTGCGGGGCGCCGTGCCACGCCGCCAGCGGCCTGCGAGCACAGCCCCGGGCCCCGGGCCGCTTTTCCTCCCGCTTACCTCAAGGTGGCCCCGGCCCCGGGGCGGGCCGCTGCCCGCCCACACCGCGGCGGGGACGGGGTCAGGGTGCCGCCGGGCCTCGCCTCCCGCCCGCCCCCGCCATCTTAAACCGCTACGCGCCGGGAGGGGGCGAGGGCGGGGCGCGGCGCCGCCGGCGGGGATGGGGGTGACTGCGGGAGCTTGGACGTGGCTGCTGCGGGTCCCCACCGCCACCGAGCTGCTGCTGGCGGCCCTGTGCTGGCTGGGCTGCTACTGGCTGCTGCGCCGGCCGTGGCCGCCGCCGGGGCTACCGCCGGGCCCGGCGCCCTGGCCGCTGGTGGGCAACTTCGCCTTCGCCCTGCTGCCGCCGCCGCTGCTGAGGAGGTGGGCGGTGGAGGGGCGGGGAGGCGGCCGGGGGTCCCCCGCCTTCTCCCCCCACATTTTCCTCACCGGTCTCACCAAGATGTACGGCAGCGTCTTCCGGCTCTTCGTGGGCAGCCGCCCCTTCATCGTCCTCAACACCTTCGGGGCGGTGCGGGAGGCGCTGGTGCAGAAGGCGGAGGTGTTCAGCGACCGGCCCTCCGTCCCCATCGTCCTCATGATCACCCGCAAGAAGGGTAAGCGCCCGGGGGGGGGGGGGGGGGGGGTGGCAGCCGGGCCTGGCGGGGCTGGCTGGGTGCGGGGCTGCCGGGGCGATGCTGGGCGAGAGGATCGAGCGGGAGCCGGTGGCTGCGGTGCCGGCGTTGGGAAGCAGGCGCTGGGAATTGCAAGGCTGGACCATCTGCTCGCATTTTGCTCATCCTGCGTGCCCCGGGCCCAGCCGGTGACAGAAGGCACGCGGGGAGAAGCGCGCCCTGCGGTAGGCGGGCGGGCAGCATCCCTGCGCACCGGGCAGCATCCCTGCGCACCGGCAGCGCGGCGACAGGCCACCGCACGGCCACCAAGATGCCTGGCCCCTTCGCTTCTGTCGACGGGAAGGAATGGTGTTTGAGCAGGGCTTTAAGGAGCAGCTAGTCTGTCAGCTAGCGGCTGATTTCTGATTCCAGCTGTATCAGGAGAGAAGACTGCAAAACGTTTTGGTAGCGGCGTGAAATTGTGCGTGTCCCCAGCCCCTGCCGAGGCAGCGTGCAGGCTCCTGCGGAGGCTGGCAACTGCAGCCTGCGGGTGGGCTGCCCTTGCTGGGATGTTTGCAGGTGCGTTATTCAGCTTGTCAAAAGTTACTGAGCATATTTGAGTGTCTTTCAATAGGTCAAAGGAGAGTTCACTAGATTTTGCAAGAAAAGGGCACAGAGAGGTTAAACACATGGTGGCAGTACCGCAGTTGGAGTTTCTTCATGTTTAGTCTTCAGGTCCCTTACAGACCTTGGTGTTTGTGGAATATTACCTTTCCTTTTTCAGTTTAGGAGGTGTAGCCTAGGAGGCTTGTTAATGTGCTAACTGTATTTTGAATCTTGTTTATCATTGCCCGCCCCCCCCCCCCCCCCCCCCCCCCCCCGGAGAGCAAGGAAATACTATTAAGTGCTTCAAACTCTCTATCTTCAATTTTTTACACTACCAAAACTACCCCAGTAAAGATAATAGGCAAGCAAGGAACCTAGGTAGTGTTTATTAAAAAGCAATCAGATACTATTGTTGTAATTAGTTTAAAGGATAAAAAAATGATTAATGATACTGGTCTGGGACAGATCTTACTGGTACGTAGTTGTTACCATGTGTGATTTAGTGCGGTACATTTAGCAAAGGCTAAGGGAGGAAAGGGGAAGAGCAATTAGACATTAGATTAATTTTAGCAGTGCTGTAAAACCGTGTGTTCAGGCTTTATCAGTGGTGGATTTCTTTTTCCTTGAAAGCTGTGAATTTTTTATGTTTCTTGTTTTCTGCACACAGTTCTTTGTTAGACTTTTTGAAAACGGTGACACAAGAGTAGCTAGGGCAGTTAGCAGTTTCCACTGGTGGATGCTCCAGGGGAGTTGTAAGTGTCAGGAGCCTGTTGTCTGGAATGTGCTGTGGCCAAGTGCAGGGGCTGTGCCTGCCTGCGTTGCAGCGTGACAGGGACTTTAGGTTGCTTTACATCTAGTTTTATCTGGAATGTCACCATAGCTGCACTCAGGCACGAGGGCTGTTACATGAGGATTGGCCCGATGTCCGTAAAATGTATGTAGCTGTTATGTATCGCTTATGTTAGCTGGCGCAGCAGGTGGAATTGCTGCAGATGTGAGTATTGTAGAATGAACCGCAGGGGTAATGTGTTTTGACTACACAAAGGGAAAAGTCAGTGGATATGGGCAGTGTGGGTCTGCCTGGCCCACACAAGAATGCAAGGAGGTTCTCCCAAAGCTATTGGAAGTCACAGCTGTTCTCAGTGGGCTGTCTTGGTTTAGTGGTGGCATGTAGGAGGTAACTGAACCTCTGCGGTGCTGCATGTGTGGTGCTGGGAAGGCAGTTGCTGTAGAACCGCTGGGGTAAGAGGTGAGCGGTATGTGTTTTCTGAAAGCTTTGTGGGTTTGGGTTTCTTTTTTATGGTGTAGGTACAAGTAAATCTCTAAACTCAGTTTTCAGATATTGTCCATAAGAGCTCTGGGCTAACAAGTATTTCTTTTTTTTGTGTAGTTCATGGAGGAGGTGGATAGGTTACAACACTCAAACTGTAGGTCTCTTTTAATCTTTGATCTGAGAGTCTCCGCTTAGTTTCAGGAGTTCGTGGGTGAGGCTTCACTGCTGCTCAGGGCAGCGACAGTTGCATTCATATGTACTAGGAAAGGAAAAGATAAAAGCAGGATGACTGTGTAACTTCAGGTCTACTTCTCACAACTTGGGTACTACAATGCTGGAGCGTTTTGCGTCAGTAAGTATCCATTTCAATTCCTACATCTTCATTCTGTAAACAAACTACCTGGTCTAAACTTCTGGGGTTATTTTCTTCTAAGCTATGTTTTCTGTTGTAGTTTTGTCTTATACCCAGCAGGTCAGCTCAGGGTAGTTATGGAAGAAAGAAGGGCTTATCTCAGCTGTGTGTGGCTCTATTGTGTGTAAGATGCACATAAAATACTGTTCCCTGGGGAGAGCAAGTAGGGGAATCGGAAATAGCGAACACTGCACTTGTAACAACTGAGTAGCAAAGAAGGGAGGCTCCCTTGGCTGGATGAGAAGTGCACTGAGAGCTTCAAGGAGAAGTCAGTTCTTAGTTGAAGGCTTCTGCACATACACCTGCAGAAAGAGAAATACTAGACTGGAGGGAAAAAGTAGGTTTTGGTATTTTTGTTTTAGTAAAACATTTTTGTTTTCTCTGTGAGAGGTAGGAAAGACTTAATCTCTGGAGTAGATGGAGCTTGAGTAGTCACCTGCCTTTATAGTCCTGCCCAGTGCACACTCAGATGCGGACATTGAGAATACAGAAGTTAAATGTTATTAAATGCTGTGAATTCTGTGTTTGTCGATGTTCCCACTACTGCAGCAATGCTAAAGCAATGAGAAATTTGGAGTGGGAGTTAGCCTTTGCTAGAAGTTGATCCCATAAGGATTTGAATTTTTTCATGTATAAAAATTTTTTCATGTATAAAAAAACCAAACAACTTTCTGTTTTTCTGTGTGTTTGCTGCTTTGTTGGTTGTATTTAGAGGTTCTCATTATCGGTTCATAGAAATTAGTCCTCTCTAATGAGCATGAAGGCCTGGTTATTCTGGGGTTATGTTGCTTCAGAATTTATTCTACTATCTTCAGGGCGGTTGTTTTGTTTGTTGTTGGGTATGTGTTGTTGTGGGTTTGGGTTTTTTTTTTTAAGAATACAGTTGTCTGTGCTGCGCACATTGACTTTTCAGGTCCTGCAGAGATTTTCTTTGAAAACAGTGAAGTACTATTTGATTATTATTGCCTGGCAGTGAAGTAGTTGTCATTTTTCTTTCTTTTCTATTTTAACTTAGTGCTCATCTTCCTCCTTAATCTGTCTCCTATGTTATTCTTTCCCAATTTGCAAATCAACTATTAGTATTCTGCCGTAGTTTGGGGTTTTGGGACTTCAGAATACATTGTGCCATGCAGCTGTGCCCAGTGCGGATTGCTGGAGAGGCTGTCTGCGTGCACGGAGGTTTGTGGTTGCTGTTGGCCTTCCCATGTGGCTCGGAGAGTATTTTTACATTCAGGACAGTAGGTCTGTTTTCTTTTATGAAGGTATTTGGATCCTAGAACTAGTTTTCCTAATGACAGAAAGGGGAAGAGGTTGTGGATGTGTAGTCTGTTCTGGAGATACTTCTTGTGGGATGGAAATAGTGATAATGTTGTTTTGTTCCAAGAAATGCACATTCTTTTCCACGCCCCAGCCACAAACCTTGAAAACCCAGGCTGGTTCTTGACTAAATGCAGTCCCTAATAAGCCTGGTTTTTCACCTACCCTACCTACTTGAGGACACCAGTGCTACCAGGAAACATTACTTGAGAAAGGGAATCTGCAAAGTTGTTGGTTCTGTTTTTAAAGTGCCAGGGAGTAGACATTTGAATAGATTTCCTAAGGAATGTCTTAATGCAGAGAAGATGAAGTTCAGCTGATTCTCAGCTTCTTCTGACTCTTCGTAATGTTCTGCTTATTTTGTTTAGGGTTTTTGAAACCAGGTCATGTGTTTGTGTTCTTCTTTCTGTTGTTACTACTATGAGTAGATAATGTAATCAGAATATCTGGCTACAAAGATTACCAGCTTTATGTTATGCTGAACTATTTATACCATTGGTATTGCAGGCCCTTCTGGGTAGTTGTTTACAGATCTACGGATTTCTGTTTCTAGCTATAGATTTTTTATTTGTTTATTCTCCTTTTTGCATTAGGAGCTATGAGCATTATGTAATAATAGAAATGTAGGTAATGCTAAGCATTGAAACATGGTGCATCTTTCTATTGTTAATTTCTTATGGCCATTTCTTTCTTTTAATTTTAACATTAAGATTTTCAGTTGACAGAATAATGGATGTTGCTTTTATAAAGTAACTGTTTCATTCCAGAAGAAAACAGATGTGATGTCACTTTACTAAAAGAACAAAAGCACAACTAGCCCGTGTTTTCATGATTTTAGGTTTTCTCAGGTTAACTATGAAGTGCCTTTAGAAATATAAGGTTGTGTATTTTGTTACCCTGATATCTTTGGGGTGGTCTGTTAATTCAACAAAAGAGATGTTTCTGTTTCTAAGTGAGCAATATTTATAATTGAAGCTAAGGGAGTTAATTTAAGTGGTGTTTCATAATGACACAATCATGCAGAGCATGTGCCTGGAGGCATCAAAAGTGTTGAGATGGAAATCCAGCAGGTTTTTGCCAGGTGGCTCTGAATCCATCTTCACCTTCCCAGTTTGTTTGCAGCATGCCTATCCTGTATTCTGATTATAGAATAAAGAAAAACATTGCTTGTAATAGAAGTATGTACACATGCAAAAAGTATTGAGAAGTTTGTTTAAAATGAAGGGGGAAGTGTTTTAATATCTTCTGTTGTGCCTTGCTGAAGTAATTAATGTCTCAGGACGTTGAGGAGGAAAGGCTATAGTTAAGATATGTCCTACAGTAACCGTTCCTATGAAATTGTTATAATTTATAATAAAGCATCTACAGTACCTTTTCTCCATCTATTACTGTCTTGCAAAGACTAATAAAACTCTTGGTGTGACTGTTCCATTCATTTCACTGGTTGGGAAAAGGAAGGACAGGATTTCCCAAAGCTATTATAAAGAACTTTGTGTTCTTCCTTTAGCTCCTAGCCCAGTGCTTGGGACAAACTTGCCATGTGTTGTTTCCCTCTCTTCTGGCTCTTGGGTTGTAGTAACTATTTCTTCTTGAAAACAGAGAATTTTTGTTTCAGACTCTCCCTTTCTCTTCCAGGTGTTATTTTTGCACCTTATGGCCCTGTCTGGAAGCAACAGAGGAAATTTTCCCTCTCAACACTGCGTCATTTTGGAGTGGGAAGACACAGCTTAGAGCCTAAAATCATTGAGGAGCTGAAGTTTATAAAGGAGGAGATGCTGAAGCATGGAAATAATTCATTTAATCCCTTTCCAATCATTCGCAACGCAGTATCCAATGTGATCTGTTCCATGGCCTTTGGCAGGCGTTTTAACTACGAAGATGTTGAGTTCAAGACGATGCTGAAAAACATGGCCCGTGCGCTAGAGCTAAGCGTGAACAGCTATATGATCCTGGTCAATATCTGCCCATGGCTGTACTACCTTCCCTTTGGGCCTTTCCGGGAACTTAGGAAAACAGAATTAGATATTACTGCTTTTCTAAAGAAAATAATTGCACAGCACAGGGATACACTGGATGCAGCAAATCCCAGGGACTTCATTGATATGTACTTCATCCACGCGGAGGAGGAAAAGAACAACAAGGAGAGCAGTTTTAATGAAGACTACCTGTTTTTTATCATTGGTGACCTTTTCATCGCAGGCACAGACACTACTTCCAACACATTACTGTGGTGCCTGCTCTACATGTCTCTCTACCCAGAAGTACAAGGTAAGATTATTTTTGTTTTGCTGTTTTATTCCAGGCTGTAAAGGTCTAGATAGATGTTCAGAGACAGAAGCAAACAGTGACAACAGAGAAGTCATTTTGAATGCAAACAGTACATGTGTATGTGTCATTTAAAAGGTTTATATGTAATCAGACATCTTCTCTCCTGCTCTGCTATGATGATCTCTAGGTTAGTGCTATATGTTAACTATTTAAATGGTCCTTTAGTCTATGCATTTCTTCTGTTTTGGGACAACTTTGTCTTTTTCCAAGCAATTCCAGGAACCTTAGCACATTTCAAAAGCTTTGGCAACTGCGGCACTCCAGGCCTATAGCAGTGATATAAAGTATGTGGGATGTGTAGTGGTAAGGTCTGCTTTTATGCCTCCCTGAGCAGGGAGGTTCTGGAGCCTAGCAGCAGTCTGGGGAAGTGAAACACATTGTAGAAGAAGATCAAATTAGAGACAGCTTAAGCAAATTGGACTTAGAGAAGTCCATGGCACCAGCTGGTCAGTGTCATTGCAAGGCCTCTCTCTCCCGTCAATCTTTAACGGTCATGGCAGTTGGGTAGGTTGATGATAATGAGGGTGGGGAAGACACATAAAGCACATGATCCCAAGGGAGAGGCAGGAGGAACTGTGCTTGTTTGGTGTTAGGGAAAGATGACTGAGGAGAGGGACCTTATGCTGTTTACAGCTAACTGATTGGAAGATGCTAAGAAGATGGAGGCAGTTTCCTCTCAGGTGTGCAGTGAAGGGAGGAGAAGCAGCAGAGACAGTCTACAACAAGAAAATTCTGATCAGATACTAGGAAAATAAAACTCTGTGGGGTATGACCCTGAGAAGTCTGATCTACCCTCAGAGTTGCATTAGGTCAGATGACCTCCAGAGGTTCCTTGCAACCCAAATTATGTGATGGTGCTATGGTCTGGTTCCTGTTTGTGACAGAGTTCTAGAAAATGACTTGTAGATTTTTGTGGGTATAAAAAAATACCAGTGGTGTTGGAGAGGTTACAATATTAAAATAGTACTTGCTAGAGTTGTATTTCAGGACTTCTTAGGATAAATTTCCATCACCTAAGACTTAAAATGAATTTTAGTTAAATATTTTTCTGTATGGAGTCTTGTTACAGTACACGTGGTTGCAAAGCCAGCATTTTCTTTAGTGCTATTTAACAAATTTAGGTGGTTGAATTTGATGAAAATTAAGCAATTAATTAATTTATTAGCAGCTTCTCCTGAAGTTCTACATAGCAACTGATTTCCGCTAGAAAGATTTTTGGGTATATGCCGATTGGAAACCTTGGCGGGATGGACAGATTCTACTTTGGTAATTCTGCCTCAGCTCATAGTAGTGAAACAAGTCCCCAGGAGACCACTCCTTTGCTCAGACTTGTTGCTAACCTGGGATGAAGAAGGGTAAACCTGAAGTTATCTAAGAACAATAAAAATTGGAATACTTTTATCAGGTATTTGAGATTTTGAGGTTTACATGTGCTGCAGCTGCTTTGCAGATAAGCAAATAGATACTTGTTTACAGCACCTATCTCTGAAATAATCTCTTTAAATAGGCCAAGTTCATAGTTTATTGCACAAAGTAAACCAAATTGTTGAGCAACGGTTGCAAAATAGGGCATCAGTCCAGTACATGGGAGAGTCCACCAGGGACAAATGTAAAATAAATTTTGTTGCATAGGCTGATTCTTCTGGTTTTAATGGTTGTGTGTTACCACTGCTTGACTTGATATGCAGTTACATGAATTAGATTATGTTCTAAATAACACAGATGATATCTAGAAGAGGTCTGTGTTTGTGGTGTTGTTTTTTTTTTTTTTAATCCTTTCCCTACTGCCTGGTACTGTCCCGAGTATGTGCTAGTCAGTTTTCTCTCTTCTGACCTCTTAACAGTTTTACTGCCTCTCTGATTTCCCCTCCCCTTATGCTGTGGCTGTTGTCAAACAATATAAATAAGCTCAGTAGTTCAGAGTGTATCACTTAGCTATGCAGTGTGATTCTCTTACTTCTAGTATCCCATTCTTTATGTATCCTGATTGCCTGGGAGTCATGTATGGGCTGCTTTTTTTTTTTTTTTTTTTCTTTTCTTGGTAATATGTTTCTCTTATCCCCTAAAGGAAATACCTCAATTGCATAACTTTTAGCCATAGCAAATGTTGCAGACACAGAAAGACAAATGAAGGGCTATCAGTGAGAAAAATGAGAAAGAATGTTATTTGCCTGTGGAAAGCCAGTTTTGCTTTTTACATGGAAAAAGAATCATAGAACAGTTGGGGTTGGAAGGGACCTGAAAGATCATGGGCTTCCACCCCCCCTGCCATGGGCAGGGGGACCTTCTACTAGAGCAGGTTGCTCAGAGCCCCATCCAGCCTGGCCCTGAACACTGCCAGGGATGGGGCATCCACAGCCTGTTCCAGTGTCCAGCCATCCTCACAGTAAACAATTTATTGCTTGTATCTAATCTAGATCAGTCTTCTTTCAGTTTATAAGCCATTCCCCCTGGTCCTATTGCTACATGCCCTTGTAGTAAGTCCCTCTCCAGCTTTCTTGTAGGCCCCCTTTAGGTACTGGAAGGATGCTGTAAGGTTGGGTGTGTGCATGTGTGTGCGTGCGTGCATATAGGGAGGCAGTGGGGAGTATTTGGTTTGGTCTGTTCCCTGACTTGGTTTTGGTCCTTGACTTAAGATGATCTGTGATATTTTTAAATATATTAAATGTAGCGGAGCAGTTCAAATAACATGCTGTTTGCAGAGAACTCTCGAAGTCGATGTTTTTGCAGTTGGTAATGTGAGCAGCACTTTGGCTGCTTTCTGTGTAGTTCCACACATCTTTACAAACTCCAAAGAAATGTTGCTCAGGATAAAACGCTGGTGTGACATTTGGCATGAGACAGTCTCCGTAATTACTTTTTCTATATTGAAAACTTAACTCGTTTAAATTATTGTTGATGTGCATATCTGAGTACAGGGCTATAATGTGTCATTAAAAAAGTAGCAAAACCCCACAAAGCAGGTAGAGAGTTGCGTCATTAGCAAATCTGCTGGTGAGGTATTTTTCACTCTGTTCCTCATATGAGAACTTGTTTTCCTCGCAAATCCAATAGGTGGCAGCAACTGTTCGTTCAACACAGTTGGCAGGGTATTTCTGAATGTTTCTCTGAAAACAGGAAAACTTTTTTGCATTGAGTTTTTATTTAACGTTGAATCGGTGCTAAGGAGAGAAAAGGGCAAAGACTCAAGAGTATCAGCAGCCTGGATTCTGAAGCTTGGACAAGGCAAGCAAGAAACCATAAAATAGTCAGGATATCAAGGGTAAAAAATGAAAACTGACTTATTTTTGATTAAAAGCTAATTTTGAGGTCATGTCTTTCAGGATTGGCTTTTGCTGTGTAGCCATATTCCAAGTTACCTGGAAGAAAAGGCACATGATCCTGTATATGAATGAAGCAAATCTTGTATCTCAGAGAATTCAGTGAAGAGAATTACTTCTATGTTGAGCCTTTAGGGAGAAGAAAGGGGCAAACAAATATCTTGACACTTTGTGCCTCATGTGAATGAGGCAAGAGATAAGCTCATTAACTTCTGGTTTTCTTCTGCAGAAGGCCTGTGTGGGGGAAGGAGCATGTGCTGATTCCTTTTGGGGGAAGTAGGAAATAGCCGAGTTTAGGTTTTGTGAGTAGAAAGTAGGAAGTAGCAAGAACAAGTTAAATGGCTTCAATGCTTGCAGTAACAGCAGCAGAATTCCTACTACAGAATGAAGTATTGAAAGCAGCTCCATGAAAAGCTTTCCTGTCTCCTCACCACCTTTCCTGGTTCTGAGAACTGGATCTCCCCAGGGACAGAGGCCATTTCAGGCACACACTGCTTGCAGTCTCTTTTTGTTCCTTTTTTTTAATGCAGGCCAGAAGCTTGATGTTTTCACCATTCTAATCACTGTGTAGTTAAACTCTTAAACTAAGATTATGAATACATTTGGAACTGGAACAGAACTTCTGTACTTCTCCAGTACCAAAGTGCTAGCAATGTCTGTCATCTCAGTAGCTTTACTCTTGACATCAAGATTGCGCTTGGTTGTTTTATTCTTAACTGAGTCCGTTCTGAAGGCTTACGTTCATGTAGTTATTTCAGCTGGGAATCACGTGCCTTGTAGCCATTTTTGACAAATCTATGTAAACAGTGAAGCATAGGCAAGTGAAATTGAGATGATGTCTTCTCACATACTGTGTATCTTTTATATTTTTTTCTTTTTTCTTGCTCCCTTTGAATAGAGAAGGTTCATGCAGAAATTGAAGCAGTTCTAGGACGTGACAAAGTTCCCTCTCTTACCCACAAGACTCAAATGCCCTTCACAGAGGCAACCATTATGGAAGTGCAGAGGATGACTGCAGTTGTTCCCCTTTCTATTCCTCGAATGGCCTCAGAAACTGCTGGTAAGCATTTATAGAGACTTGATAATACAGCGTTTGTTGTGTGGATGGAGATCTGATGGGACATCTAGTAAGAATTTGCAAAGACTTCATTTATGTATTATACGTATAACCCAGATATGTAAAATGCCATTCGTAGAGAGTAGGCGGCCTTGAGATATGCCTCTATTTGATATGCCTCTATTTAAGCAGCATGTCTGACCTACCATCTAGAGGTGCTCTAATTTAGAGTGGTTTCTTTTCTGGAGGTTCAGCTTGTATTGACTGATGTGCTTAGTGATAGCTGGCAGCTGAGACTCCACCTTTGTACCTGAAACAGCAGAGTTGTTTTTAGCCATCTGACACAAAGGTCTGAAAACACCAAGTTGGAGCAATTGGTTTGCTAACGCTTGAAAGGCTTATACCATTGAGCTCCACCTCTACAGAAAACAATAGTAAATATTTTTCTCCGAGTCGTCTTGTTGGGTGTATGTTTCCATAAACATAGCTGAACACTGGCTACAGTGAGTGGGAGGTAGCAATACTTGGCATTCAAACCCAGTGCTGAACTGATCTGCTTTTTATAACGTTTTAGCTTGCAGGACAGTGAGGGGCAGCAAGCTGAAATGAGACTAGTCGCTTCAAAACCTTTTTGACAACAGTTCAAAACCTATCCCTCTTCCTTACCTTCACTGCGGTGGGGCTCTGTGACAGCACAGGAATGCGAGGAAGCTGGGTAACAGCAGTTTCATACAGCACAGTGCATTCCTAATGATTGCTGCTACCTTTTCCCCATGGGGAGCTGTTGGGTTTCCAGCTTCACTGGCCTGCACGATTCTGACTCAAGCAGGCTAGCAGAGATCCCCTTTGCCTTAAGTTCTTCCTACTTTTGCAGCCTGCAGCTAGGGATCTGTATAATTTTTTTGTGACATTTTGTAGTCGTTTTCTTAATAGTATAAGTCTCCTGTGTTTACTTCTAGTAATTGTGAGGTACTCTGTCTCTGTGCTTTTGTTTAAAGTGCTCCAGGGATATACTATTCCTAAGGGCAGTGTGATCGTGCCCAACTTGTGGTCAGTACACAGAGATCCTAACATTTGGGAGAAACCAGATGAATTCCAACCATCAAGATTTCTGGATGAAAACGGCCAGCTAATTAAGAAAGAGGCGTTCATTCCTTTTGGAATGGGTAAGATATCCACGTGCAGTCAGTAGCTGGTCAGGGGGCTGGTGGTGTTTCAAGTGTAGAGCCTTGAAGGAGTGAGATGTGGAAGTTGCACATAGGATCAACTGCAGAGCTTGTTTTATTATTAGAGTTGGTGACTTGCAAAACGGGGTGTGTTCCTGAAGTCTCCAGTTGCCAGGCAGGAAGGAGAAATCATGAATTGTGCTGAGAATACTTTTGCTGTTGATGTAAATGCTGTTAGTATGAAGTAGTAGTAGTACAGCTGAGAAAGGCTTAGACTCAAATAGGGAAGACCAAAGCTTTGGAGTTCATAGCTTAATAGTAACTTGAGCTTTTCTGTTTGTGCTGTGCTAGCATAGGAATTGCATGCGTGTTAACAAATGGATCAATAGTACAAAACCAGTAATATGTCTCTTCTAACTGTTCTTCAGGTAAACGTGTGTGCATGGGAGAGCAGCTGGCAAAAATGGAGCTGTTCTTAATTTTTGCAAGTCTAATGCAGAGTTTTACCTTTTTGTACCCTGAAAATGCTGCACAACCATCTATGGAGGGAAGGTTTGGTCTAACGTTAGCTCCATGTCCATTCAATATAATAGCTTTGAAGAAATGATATGGCACCAAAAAAGATTAAACAAAGAAATACTGCGCTTTAAAATGTAGCTTTATTTTGTTTCCAGCTTATTTTGTTACTTTCCAGAAAAACACCAACTGCATAGGCTTTCATAGTCAGTGAAAATGATCCATTTACACTTCTGGAAAGAGAAGATTTTTTTTTTTGGTCAGCTGTTGCATTCCACTAATGAACAGACAGCATAGTTCACAATTTGATATTAAAATTTGCTGGACATAACCCCTCTGTCTATAAGCTATTACTGTCAGTTTGTCAAATGTTAATTATGGGAGAATGGTCCAAAACATCTGTTAATGCTTTAGAAAACAGTAATTGTTATTTTGGTAAAAGCAGTATGTAAACACATAATTTACCAAATGACTGAAGGATATCATCTAATGCCAAAAGGATTAATAAATGAGAGGGTATTAGTATTTTCTGTGTAAAGAAACATAACTGAGCTTAAATAATGACAGATACTTCTGGAAAGTGACTAAATGACACTTCTTGTATCCTTGAAGGATTTTGTCTTGTGAGTAACTCATAGGTGTAGATTGGATTCAGTCTGGATTCCTGGATCCAAACATTCTTGACTGTCAGGGCTCACTATAAACAAGCAGGTACCAACTCTGAAAACCTAGGCTTGGAGGCCAAATAAATCCTTGGATATACCATGTTCTTAACATGAAAGGAGTGTGCAGCATCTGGATGCAGATGTTTTATGTCAGAATAGAAATGAAAGCAGATTTCCCTAACAAGAAACAGCAGAAGTCTGTTCTCTCTGGTGCCAAACAGATACTCAAGGTGACATCTGTGCTACCGCTTTGCATTCACCGTTTCCCCCACATCAGCCATGGCTGCAGTGTGGATGAGACCAACAAGCCCACTCATTGGGGGAAACTCTATGTGCATAATCCTGAAGCGGGGGATTGAACTCGGGTTTTTCATTTGCAGGTAGTGTGGACAGTACTGCCACAGCCTGTTTGGCTTTGGGAACTTGAGGCTTACTTCAAATATGGCATCAATATGGCGCTACAGATGTAGGCCTTATACATTTAGGCATGGAACATGGGTAACCTGACAAACTCGACGTTTGAGTATAAAGGTTTTATCTTTTTATCTTCCATATGGAGTAAAAAGATCTGTAGTTCATACAGTATCAGTACCTTACTTTTCTCACGTGCAAAATGTTAGTGCTGTTTACCCCTGTCAAGCCAATTGCCAAGGAAACCTATTGTTACGTGTTTCAGAAGGGGGCACTCAGTCTTGCCTTTTATTTGAAAGTTCTCTCAAACATTGAAAGCAATCTTTTGGGGGACATGTAGCAATTTAACCTTTAAATAATTGTCCTTAAACAGCCTTAAATCTCTATACACCTTTTGATCTAGCAGAATTTCATACTGTGTGAAATAAGTACATATGTACTCTTTTAAGGACTTTTTTTTTTTTTACCTCCCTCATTGGAGATCTGGAGAATACTAGCAGTCTTCCTAACATCCAATTTACAAGACTGGAATGTGTAATTGACTGTAGAGTGGAATTGGGTATTCCACAACAGAAACTAAACATCAATTGTGAAAGAACAGTCAACTCTTCAGCTTTATATTAACCTCTGGTTGGGTCACTTTTTAACTTGAAGTTTTAAAAGCCAGGTAGTACCTAGCAAAGACTTGCAAGACAGTTATTTTGGATTTAGATTGAGGTTTTCTGTTACCTGTTTTGAATAACAGAGTGACTTAATTTCTGAATTATGTATTTGGTTGGTCAGACCATGTTGTTTGTGTGAGAACTTTCAGTTCTTATATAGGCTAACTTTTGACTTTATAGGCTGCCCCATGCTCATGTTAAATTTTTCCTTTGTATGAAATTTTTGAAAACCCCATAGCACAATAAGAAGTTGAGTTTAATAGCAATGCTAGTAAACTTGCACTAAAAGCTGAGTATTAGAGTAATAAGCACTTACTTCTTTAACTTTGTATTTTCCAATGAATAAATAGATTCTGGAGAGTTGGGATTTTTGTCTGGAAATCCTTGAAATGGTATATGCTTAATTGCAAAACTAAAATTAAGTGCTGATAATATTTATCTTTCTGTTGAAATGTCTCTTTAAGCAACATAATATTGGTGTGTGGCTGATCACGTATGTGAAATACCTGTCCTTTTAATCAATGAGGACACATTTGAAAAGAACTTCAGACAGATTCCAAAGAAGACACAATTCACTTAATCCCCTAGTATGTGAATTTTACATATTTGTCCTTGTTTTGCCTGCTGGATTTAGTTAAAATGTCACCTTTGAAAACTATCCTTCAAAAATTACCCTTCTACAAATAGTACTGCGAGAATGCGGTTTTTGGTGATGCCTATAATCAAACGTTGCATGATGCGACAAGCTAAAAATACTGATGTGGAGGTGCAACCATGTCAGCGTCTGCCAGAATGCAAGATGCAGTTGGAACTGACAATAAAGACCTGCCTTTCATGCCTTCCAGATGCACTGAAATTTTCACAGGATGCTGTGAAAGTAACTAAACATAAGCATAAAAGCAACAAAATGTTTGTGGTTTTAAAAGTGTGTTACCATCTTTGGTAAGTAAAGTGGTAGCAGATTTGGTTTGTCTTTTTAAATGTATCCTTCCCCTCCCCTTTTTTTAGCAGAGGAAGCATCTCAAATGCCTTATTGAAAAATGTGTGTTTATATAAGTAGATGTTTTTTTCTGAATGCTGAAAATATCCTTATTTCTAAAAATTACTTCAGAATTTGCTTCAGTGTAATTTTATTTTTAATAAAGTAATTCCCAAGTAAGTGCTTGACAGCTTGGCATAGTCATTTTAATGAGTTCCACTTGTTGGCTAAGCTGGTGGTGTGCGGTGTTTTGCATCTTACAAAGAAAGCTTTTGAGTGAGAAGATGTTAAAAAATATTTTTGGATGAGGAGTAAGGAGGTGGAGGAATAAAGTGAGATTGGGAAAATGCAATGCCAGGCATGTCATGATCAAAAGATGGAAAGAGCATGTTTTAGAAACACTGTTACTCAGAATAACAGGGGAGGGGAGGGATGAGGAAGATAAAAAGGACGAATGACTTGTCTCTAAGAGGAGATGTGCGGTCTGAGGAGGAATGAGGTGGGAAAGCAAGTCGCGGGCAGAGTCAAGGTGTATTTGTTGGACTCCTGGTATAGAGGGGGTCAGCGTGGAGGGCAGAGAGGAGGGGGGTGCCCAGGGAGACCCTGGGGTGGGGGGCAGAGAGATGGGGCCTCTGGCCTGGAGGGGGCCCAGGGAGAGGCAGGAGAACCTTTGCACGCAGGAGGGGAGCGCTGAGCAGGAGGCAACTGAGGTGCTTGCAGGGAAGGAGTGGGTGTGAGCGGCCGTGCGTGTGGGGGAGCAGCAGCTGTATGTGGAAATCCTGCTTCTTGCATCCTGGTGGCTCAGGATAAGTTACAAAGCAGGTATGTTTATTGCGGCACCAGGTGCAAGGGGGATCGCTCCTCCTAACTTGCACACTTAGTTGTACTCACAATAGGTATTTATACAGTGAAGTTGGTTAGTTCTGCCTAAAGTCTACACCCACTTATTATTGGTTAGTTGCTTTCTCGCTTCAATGTAAAGGTACAGTTCATTTTAAATTTACTGGGCATGCTCCCAGAGCGGGGCATTCACTCTCTTGGGGGGAAGGGGGGGGCATTTGAGTAGGAGGTGTGATCTCCCACTACCACAATTTTATCCTAGTGTCCTTGAGTCTTATCACTTCAGTAGTTTTTCTTTTAGCAATTAGCATGTCCTTGTCAGAAGGCTACTGATCGACATCCTTGTGGAGCTCACCTACATCCATACGAACTGTCCCTTCTGAAGTGCTGAGCGGCTCAGCCCCAGACCTTCTCTCGAAGCCAGTGAGGCTCCTGCCTGCCTGGTGGTGGTTCATGTTATCTATGCAACACCTGCCTGCACAGTTTTAGGTTATAATATATATAAAATACAGTGATGCTGTATTTTCTCATGTCACTGGAGTTAGGCTGCAGGTGACTCGGCACAGCAGTATTTTTTTTAGGGAATTTAATTACCCACTCAGCTGTCATTTGTGTACACAAGGAATAGTAACTCCCAGTAACTGAGTCTTTGGGTAAAGCCGTTTCCAGCAGCCACTTAGTGCTCCTGAGTAAGTCCGGCTGTCAGATAAGGCTGCGTGAGGGGCGGGGGGATATTTTGCATTGTGCTTCTGGTACAAAGTGCAGAGATACGAGGATACTCGTTTTCTTCAGACTCCAAAAGGAGAATCCTCTACATTAGGAGGTTGCTTAACGTTCACCCCCGATGGTGTCCCAGGTGGAACATGCCATAACTGCCCTGCTTGGCGGCTGGAGGTGCTGGGCGTCCTGGCGGGAGAGGAGGAATTGCATGGAAAATTATTGCGCTTTGCACCTGGTGTGGTTCAGCCGTTAGCGTTTATAAAGGAAGGATTTTATTTCGTTTGTTTATTTGTGTGTTTCATAGTTTGTGCCAGCCTGAAAATGAAAACCCCTTCTACTTTGGAAGCACTCGGCTCACGGAGCGCTTCTGGGGCGGAGAAAACAAGCTGCGGCGGCAGAAACGGGGCGGGCCGTGCGGTGACCGCCGCCGCCAAGGGCGGCCGTGAGAGCAGCCAGGCGCCAGCCCGCGGTGCTGCCAGCCTGGCGGGGCCGCCGCACTGCCCCGGCTCCTCTGAGGGGCGAGCAGCAGCGAGGGCGGAGCACCGGCGGCGCGCGGCGGGGGCGGACCCCGGGGCGGAGCGCGGCCCCGCCCCGCCCGGCCCGGCCCGGCCCCGCTCCGCCCGGCCCGGCCCGGCCCCGCCGCCGCCCTCGCGCTCCCGCTCCCCGCCGCGCGCCTTCGCCATGGCCTTCGCCACCCGCCAGTTCGTGCGCGCCGCCTCCGCCGCCGCCGCCACGGCGGCCGCCAAGAAGCTGGTCGTCAAGCACGTGACGGTCATCGGCGGCGGCCTCATGGGCGCCGGCATCGCCCAGGTGAGCCCGGCCCGGCAGCGCGGCGGGGTCAGGGGGCGGTGGCGCCATGGCGGCCGTTACCGGGCGCGTGCGGCGGGAGGGAGGGTCCCTTCAGCCTCTCCGCCGGGGCCGGTCGCCTGAGGCGGGGGTCGGGCCGCGCCGGCAGGGGCCGCCCTTCGTGCCCTTCCCGGCCTGAGGCGCCAGGAGCAGCCCCGGCTCCAGCCGGCCCCCCTCACGCCCCCGGCCCGCCTCGCTTTCCGCTGCGGGCCGGCTGCGCCTTGGCGCTGCGCGCTGCCCTGGGCGGGGGGCGCGGGCGGGGCGCCCCGGGCGGCCTCCGCGCCGGCTCCCCGGGGGCGCCTCACGGCCTGGCCAGCCCCCGCGGGGCGGGCCGCCGCTCGGGTACGCTCTCCGAGCTGCGGGGCGGGAGCTACGTTACAAAAAAAACCCACAAGCTTCTCCGAAGACGCCGTTGTGTGCGTTCAGGTTACCGTGCGCTGTGCGTTGCGGCCCGCCGGTTGCGTGAGGAGCAGCCGGGGGGGCGAGCGCTGGGCAGCGCCTGAGGGCCGCGGCGGGCCGGGCCGGGCCGGGCGGGGCGGGGGCAGCGCCGGGGCCTCCGCGGCAGCTCGGGGGGGAGGGGGGGGCGCGCCCCTCCGCCGCCGTGGCGGGGCCTCGGCGGGCGCTGGCTGCGTTGTAGAGGAGCAGGAAGCGCTGCTGCGCCCCGCCGCTCAGCTTCCAAACTCGTTGTTCTCTTGCTAATCCACACGGGCCGCCTTCAGGTCGGACGGGTTGGGCAGGAACAACCGAGGCCAACGTTGTAAGTCGTTCAAGGTGGTTCTTAAGGCAATGTGTGGGCTATTCATAAACCAGGAAAACACTGGTCTGAGAAAGAAGCTTTTTCTTCTAACTTGCCAAGGGAGCAGACCAAGTGACGTTCTGCAAGTTGTTAAAGTATAACGCAGCAGCTAAAATGACCGTTCAGCTGTCAGTCATCTGCAGAATCATGAAGTGGTTAATATTTAAATAGGACTTATCTTCCCAGTGTTTAATCTCAGGCCTTTGGCTTTCAAGTTCATCTTTAACTTGATAGCTTTGGGACAGAATATTGAATAGCTCTGTTAGTGATTTAAGATTTAGATATTTATTTAAATCACAGGAAGAGCCTGCTGCTGAAGATACCAAGGTAGTTCACAAACTTCATGAAGAGTAATTGCAGTATGCAGGCATCCGAAAGCAGAAACTGACGGTGAGGTTGGAGTTTGTAAATGGCAATTCTCCATTTTAATAAATGAATGGGTTTTCTTCTCAGAACTGAAGATTCCTCACACTCCTGGCAAATCTCTAGCAGGAGGAATACAGGAGATACTCTTTTTCCCAAGGAACTAGCTAGTTTTTTATTAACTTGTCTGGTAAAACCACTCCTCTGTACCTTGATACTACAGCTTGAGGTTTCCATGGAAGGCACTATCAAAGAACAACTTTGAAGAAAGTTGTTCACATATTTGAGGAAGGTGCACACTATGCAAAGGTTATACTTCTGCAGGGAAAGAACTGATCTGCATATTCTTTTAGACCGCACGTTTTCAGACAGCAGCTTGTCAAGAGAGACATGTCTGGTATTTGGCAGTAACATGGGTTGCATTCTTCCACCACTGTTAAGGACCAAGGATGGTTTTGCTGACCATCTGCCTCCGATTTATCAGTCCAAAATTATCTCAAAGTTGATCACAACACTGAGTGGGGTCTCCTCTGTACCCTATTAATAAAGCTTGTCCTCCCTTTTAGAACACTTAAGAAATTCTCTCTCCTTTTCCTGTGCTTTCTCATACTGTCAGGAGAAGCTAACCTCTGCTAAAATGTATGGCCTAGAGCCATACATAATTTCTGATTCTGCCATGTGGAAAGCACTTCTGTATGAGAAAAGCATTATCTGACTCTCCAGTATTCTTGTGTTTCTTATTTAGTATTCTTAAGATTGTTGGATAGTAGAGTCTGAGCAACCATGTGTTTGAATTGCAAGGAGATAGTATGACCTATTGCCATTTTTTTTCTTTCCTGTCCCTGTAAATATGGTAAAAATGAGGTGGGAAAAGGGAAATACTAATTTTTCTAGGATTTTTTGCCACCTGGTCAGTGATGGTGTAATCATAAATGGGTAATCAGTGAAGCATCTGTTACACATGTGCTTGGTATCGATTTTTTTCTTCTGAAGAGTAGAGGGTCTTGCTTTACCATTGCAAATTAACAGCAACAGATTGGGAATGCAAGTCCAAGCTTGCATTGTATGATTCAGTTGTTTTTATGAAATGGCCTTAGTGAAAATAATAATAAAAAAAAGATGGATAAATAAATGTCCAGCTGCAGACTGACACCTTGTTAAAGCTATACTGCTGCTGCCCAGAGACAGTCTCGCATTTCTTTATTTGCTGGATGAGTGAGGCAGCTTACATGAGAACAGCACCATGCTTTTCTTCAGGAGATGTCTCTATTTTTCATTTCAGCTGTCTCTGTTAGATTAGGTCTTGTGGGCGCAGGAGGAACTTTAGTGTCCAGGTGCAAGGTTGTATGTAAAAGTTTGCAGAAGTGAAGCTCCTGAGTTGTGTGACTTTAAAACCATTGGTGCAACCATGTTTTAACATCTGTTTTCCACAATTATTACATCACAACTCAATATAGTAGTTCAAGAATTCTGAAAATGAAGATAGGTTGTTGCTAACTAGCAAGAGAAACATAAATTAATGAACAGTGAAGTAAAAAATAATCAAAAGCTGATTTTTAACAGGCTGTTGCAATGTGAGAAAGTGACATTGTATTTTTGAAGTTGATCAAATACTGACCAAAAAACCAAACCAACAGTGCTGTCTGTAGCTGAGCCAGTGTTTGTACTGGGTACATTGTAAGGAGCCATACATAAGTGGGCCATTCAGGTGTGTGCAGTGTCCTGGAGCAGCCAACGTTTCACTGCTACTCCCAGCTTCACTGTCACCTTCCTGTTGTTGCAGGGATGTGCTCATGGCCTAACAGCAGAGTTGTGCTGTGCTGTGTCTGGGGAACCCAGGGTTAGCCATCCCTTATGCCACCTGCTCACCCTGCCAGCATTCCCGTTTTGGTCTCCACAGCCCTTTTTCCTTACAAGATCCAAGGATCACAGCTAAGCCAATTGCTCTTTTTGAGGCAGCCATTTGTTCTTTAGCCATAGCCACAGAATTCAGCAGCCTCCAGGTGCAGGTAGCATTCTGCAGACAGCACAGGGGAAAAATGGATTTGTTCTTCCTTTTCACTCAAGTTGTTTGAGACCTTTATCCTTTCCCCTCCACCCAAACTGTCTGCAGGTTTTTGTGATTTTTCTAGTAAAGTGCACAAGCCTCTATTCAGTGTTCTTTAGCTCTCTTTTTCTAATTCATTGCCTAGTGTATTGTCTGCCTCAACAAAAACTGATATGGTTGGTTGTTTTATGATATTCATGTTGATTCTGTTTTGTTTTTTTAAACTTCCAGGTTGCAGCAGCTAGTGGTCACACTGTGGTGTTAGTAGACCAGTCAGATGAAATCCTTAAAAAGTCTACAAGAGGAATTGAAGAGAGTTTGAAGAGAGTGACAAAGAAGAAGTTTGCAGATAAGCCTGAGGTTGACATCTTCTTTATTCCTCTAGGAAAACATAAGAGAATAAAGATTACTGTACTGAAGTTCTGATATTGTTTACAGTTATGCATTATAGAGCATGTTAAAAGGCATGTAAAAAGAAAACTTTTTACTGTGTGCTGAAGAACTTGGATTTTCTTTTTTTGATTCAGGGAGGTTGGAAGATGTCTTACCATGATTTCTTTCCTTTGTAGGCTTCAGCCTTGAGATGAAGATTTAAAACAACTTGATGGCCTTTTAGAACAGATGCTAAATGTGAAATGGTGCAAAAGTATTCATCCTAACTTAATAGCAAGCTGTCTTGAGCGCTTACATGGGAATGCACCAATTTTGTTCAAAAGCAAAGCAAAAAAATTATCTTAATACCTTAGCAAGGAATCTTCCCCCTGCCCCAAGACCTGGGCACAGGGTTGTAGCAAAGGAAATAAAGAGTGCAAGTTTAACTACCCTGGGGTAACGTGAATTAGATGTATGAGATACTTTGTATTTATGCTACTAAGTAATACTTACAAACAGCAAGTCACTCTGGAGCAGCTGATGCATCTAAGTTTATATCCTAAGAGTTAATTGTTGCTATGCTTGTTTCTCTAAATGCCACAGCAGATTGAATTCTTTTTACACTTACTACATGTGTAATATACGCTGGTATTGGTGATTATCAGCATGAGTGATGCAGCAGACAAAGGAAATGGAAAAGGGCTTATCTGCATGAGGGAGTACAGAAGAAAAATTATAATAATTCCAGGATAACAATATCTTACATGCATAATTATGGGGTCTTTTAATCCAAAAGAAAATTGTCCACATGATGCTTGTATTTTATATATAATACGTTATATTCTGGCATGCAGGTATGTTTTTACCTGTACTACATCTCCATTTACCCTTGGTTCAAAGTCTTGCAGTTCTGTTTGATTTCTGTCCTCACAAACTATGTCAGTGATTGGCAGATTTACTAGGCAGAAAACAAGAGTGCTTTTTCCCCACATTTGTACTGAGGCTATAGTGAGTGTAGGCCATTTCATTTCCTGAAGTATTCACAAACTAGTGCATACCTGTTCGTAGGAGTGAAACCAGATAACTGCTGAATAAAAACAATGGAAAGGTTTGAAATTGGAAAAGTTCCTCTTTATGGAAGGCAGGTCCAGGTTGTCTCAGAAACTACTCGTTGACTTAGTTGTTCACTAAGGCTCTTATGCTGAAGGTTGGACTAAAGCAAATACTCTTCCTGAAAGAATGAATTCAAAGGTCTCCTATTTGCTCCAAAGCAGATTTGATTGGGTAGAAAAATTTTGTCAGTGAAAGCATGGTATCTGCACGTGCTTAGTAGACCTTTCTCACTCATTTGCAAATGTGGCAGATTGCCTGAATTTCTGAGGGCTCAAAAACACTTCAGAGCACATAAGGAGATTTTAATGTAAAAATAAATTAAATCACTGTAAATAGACATTGCAGCTTCTTGGAAATGTTTCAGGCTGGTGCCGAGTTCATTGAGAAGACGTTGAAGAACCTCACAACAAGCACAGATGCAGTAGCAGTGGTCCACAGCACGGATCTGGTGATAGAAGCCATTGTGGAGAATGAGAAAATTAAAAATGAACTCTTCAAGAGGCTGGATAAGTTTGCTCCAGAGTATGTATATTTTTCCTGTTACACTTTGAAACTTAGACCTTTGTATCTTCTACTTTTATTGTTACACTGTTAGTTCTGTATTTCCTTAGCTGCTTTTTTTAACAACAGGATTTTTTCTCCCTTAGGCCAACTTTGGACTGTCTTGTAGTATGGAATAGTTGTGCTAGGTGCATATGTTTCATACACTTTCAGATGTGTTCACCAAGTTTATTTACTTGTTGCATTGCTTCATTTGATGTGGTTCCTGGTATGTTTAGTCATAAAGTTTGTCCATCTGCAAGTGCAAATCTAAATCCAGATGTAAGTGTGCAACAGTAGAATAAGCTTGCACTGATACACACAGGGTATAGTTAATGTACATGTTCCCATATTTTCATACAGAGTTGGGATGATAAAATATTTGTCTTCAGTGCACCTGGCATGAACAAGTTTTGAGAAGTCCCAGCCTCTTAGCTGTAAGTCACAGTCAGCTCAACAGCGGCTTAAGTGAACTAAGTTTACTTTGTATTACAAGAGTTTGGAAATAGTTCATTGCTAGTTATTGTGTGTGAGATAAAAGTGTAAATGACTCGTTAACATGCACTCAGTTACTTACAGTCCCTGGAACTGTCTTTGGAACTACATTTAATAACTGTTGGCAGTTGCTGTTGGATTGTATCCAAACCCAAAAATGCTGTTAAGCTCAGCATGCCATCTCAGAAGCTTGATCCTTGTAGTAGATGACTCAGGCTCCCAAGACCTTGACTGCTTGCAGGTTGAGGTGGTAACTAGTACAGCTAAGTCTGGGGGTATTGGCTAGGAGGTTTCTAGACTGTCTAACTAAAGAACTAGGCAAGCTGCAGCCTGAGTCTGTCAAGGGAGAGAAGATGTTGTCATTAGTTGACTTCAGCCTGGGGAGATTTTGGGGCTGTCTCATATGGTCGGTAATCAAAACTACCTGGTACTTCTGAAAATAATAGATGACAACAAACAGCTGTGCACCGAGCACAGGATAACTTGCCATTACCTTAGTCTGACAGACAAAAGTAATTAGCTGCCTTCAGCAATTATCAGGGTACCTTGTCATGATTAGATTGTACTTTTTCTGTGAAAAGAAACCATTGGTTGCCCGAGTCTTTGTCCATATTCAGCAGAGAAAGCTGATGAGCAAATTAGAGTGTACTAAATGGTGAACTGTATAGAACTAGTCAGAAGGAAAAGTGGGCACAGGGACTTGGAGCCTTACTTAATAATATACATTTTTGGAATATCTGAGGCTTTTTTTTGTGAGACTGAGGTGTTTATAAGCATAGCTGCCTTGAAACGTTGAATTGTACATTACAGAGTGTTAAAAGATACTGGGAGTTGTTCAGATATGCTCCTTCCTGTAGGAAAAGGCATGATTTTACAGGGTTGGGAAAAATGACATTAGATAAGAAGTCTTCCTTTTTAAGAGGAGAATTGGAAATTATAAACATACATGTTTATCTTACGTGTAGGATAAAGAAAAGGATAAAGAAAAATTACATTTATGATAAAGAATTATAAACATACGTGTTAATCTTACATGTAGGATAAAGAAAAGGGAAGTGAATGCTGAGGAGCATGGGCTGCAGCGTGGAAAGTCTGGATGAAAAGGACAATCAAGTAAAATAGTGAAACTTAGTAGCCAAGTGTTTAAAGTAGTAGCTATTAGATATACAGAGTAACTTGTAATTGCCTGAGGAGTATAGAGTTGCAGATAGTGACTAGCATGGGGAAAGAGCAGAGAAGACTAGTGGGTGTTTTTCTGTGCATTAGAAGGAAGCTTTATTCATCCTGCGTGGCACTGCAGTGGAATGGAAAGCTCTCCCTGTCAGTGCAGGCATCCTATAGCCTTTGCTAAAATTCTAAAACTAATATATGGACTAACTGATGCATCACCTTTATGGGGGTGCTGGACTTGTGATTGATTGGTAACAAAAGCAAGATCTGTTTAAAGATAGCTTTGAGTCTTGGGAGAAGCTTTGCTTCTGTGGGGCCTTGGATGTTGATGGCACTGTGAGGTGTATGTTACAGGCAGAGATCACGAAAGACCAGGCTTCTCAGGAGGGAGGGCTTGTCTTAATTCAAGTCTCGGGACGTGCTGTGGGGTTAGCTGATAGCTGATCAAAACTAAAGCGGCTCTGTATTATAGTTTCTCAGACAAGGTAACAAATTATGCTTTTGGAACATAAGCTCTGTGAAACCTTGCATTTTTCTTCTTTTGTACTGTATCCCATGTCTCATGTTTCCTCAGCTGCAACAGCTACATGTTCATCTCCCATTTTTGTGCTATGATGACCTCTTCCATGAAGATAAGTCTGGGGACAGCACACAAGTAGAAGCATTGCATTAAACCCACAAAATATAATGAACTTAATTCCTCTTCCTTTTTATCTATAAAAGAACTGTAATTCCTCTGAAAGTGGATCTGTAAATGGAGGGGAGTGAGAAAGCTGTTCTTTATTGAGAGAAGTTTTATTTGGGGGTGTGGGGTGAGTTTCTGTAAAGTTTTAAGAGAAAATGTAATGAGCCAAGAGAGTCTGGCAGCCTCAGAGAGCACTGGGAACTCAGGGTATTCCTCATGTGGGTAACTGTCCAGGTGAGATGGTGAGTGCTGTTTCTTGGATGCCATCAGTCGAGAGCGTACTGGTTCATTACCTTAGAGCTTTGCAAAATGCTTGTGTCTGTTATATTCCTCTCAGTTTTATACTCATCTTTCTAATATGGTAATCATTACTGTGTTACATGGTCATCTTCAGAGCAGGTGATAAAGCGCTGCTACCCACTCTTCAGTTTTGTGTTAGTTTTCTTAACTTGAATCAGTCTCACGTTGCCATTTTGAAAAGGTCAGGCTAGGGTTTTTGTAGAATATCCCCACATTCTTTGTGGCTTTTAAGCGTTTAAACACTGCAGCACTTTTCCAAACAGGATCATAATGAACATGAGAAAAGAATTTTTGGGAATCCACTTCTAAGAGCCCTTGCCTGCTTGCTTTCTGTTTGTTTCTGGGTGATAGGAGTGCCTGTCAATATCTCTTGGATTTATCTTTAGATGTGGAAACTTGGCTAGGAACTGGCCGGTGGTCTTCAGCTGTCCACTATGTTAGAACCAGTGTGTTACACAACTGTTACAAAAAGAGTGTTCTTCAGCATTCATGGTGCGATAGAGCTGAACAGAGGAGTCAGTTCGGTTTGGGCTCCGGTTTTAATGTCTTCTCCTGACCCACTAGATGGCTCTAAGGGAAAGCACATCGTTGCCTGGAAAACCATCACTAGGGCTTCGCTAGTACTGTTGCTTTCAAAAGCTTCCAACTCTGCTGTCACCTGAAGCATGGATTATGTAATTCTAAGTCACAGAGGCATATAAATTCTATTTTAAACTCAATTTAAATCAATTGATTGGTCAGAGCAGTAAATGTAAATAAAATGCCCTTGTACACAATACAAATTTAATGCTTTTTTTTCCCCGAGGCTTTATGTTGTGTGAGGCTACAGTATTCACCCACAGAAGTGATGCTGAGATAAAATCTCAGAACAGATATAAACCTAGCAATGTTTACATCTCACAAATCAATGTGCTTATTTTTTATGTGGCTATTTGAATTCTTTGTATACAGTGGCAGATTTTCGGTGAAGATAAGTGTCTTTTGTATGCATTGTCCTTCCAGAGTCAAAGCTATGAAATGTAGAATACTTTTTTTAGTACCTCACCTCAGAACAATATAAGGCCCACTTTTTGGTGGGAAAATAAAATAATGTGTGTAAGAAATGTAAATAGGAATTTTAATGATTTTTTTATTTCTTTCTCCATAACAAATTGTGAAAAACTGAGAAAGCGTAATAAAAAATGGAAATCAGTGTGGGGTCTTTTATCCCCAAATGTTTTAATGCCACTATAAGATATCCCCATGACTTGAACATAACTCTTCTGAAAGCTCTGTTGCAAAGCTTAGTGATGTCTTAGCTAAATGTAAGCAAAATATCTATCTAGATTAACATTTGATGAGTTCAGTGGGATAACTTTTTGAAAAGTCAGCAGGATACAGCACAGAATGGAAGATAGGGCTTAATCTCTAATTCAGTTTCTGATTTTTGTGGTTTGAAGAAAAAGCCGTTTCTGTAAGTTTTCAGTGTGATGTCAGTACAGCAGGGCTGTTGAGGTTTTGAGATATTTCTGGAAAAAAGACCCACAACCAAATCATTATGAATTGTGATTAGTAAATCTAGTTTATGTCTGGAAAAGGACTTCATATATGTCTTAAAATTCTTGTGATTTTGTGTGTCCTTTGCAATTTTCTATGCATGGCAGTTTTTATCTTTTCTTTGGTTATTCCATCAGCTCTTTGGTCTTTGATAGGTTTGCTTATCACCATTGATCGTTATTAAAAAAAAAAAAAAAAGATTGCAAATTTTTATTAAGGCTTCAAAGTGTATTTTTGATGTGGCAAATGATTGGGTTTCCATAGATGTGTAAATGATTAACAATGCAAAATACTGTTAGGTTTCCAGGATTGCTGAAGGAATTACCTGGAATAGTCTTGGAGAGTTTACGCAGATTTTCTACTTACAGAGTCTTTTTTTTCCATCACCTAATGTAAGTATTCAACATACTGACTGCCTACAGGGTCAGAAACTCATACAGCCCTTCCAGTGGTTATTTCATCATTGCTGCATTTACACCTCAGCAAAAGTACCGTGATAACCTGCAGGGATGTTTCTGAGAACTCTGTGGATGGTTAGCCAATGGGTATCTATTTACATTTAGTGCACCAGTCTCCTACTGTCAGAAAAATAGCTGTCATTTATGTAATCCATATGTTTCTTTTTTCCCAGGCATACGATATTTGCAAGCAACACTTCGTCCTTGCAAATCACGCAGTTGGCTAACTCAACCACCAGGCAGGACCGATTTGGTGGTCTCCATTTCTTCAATCCTGTGCCTATGATGAAGCTTGTGGAGGTAAGTGTCTTATCACAATAATAAGCACTGTAGCACAACAGCACAGTTGTCATCGCTGAGAATTCGATTAGATGAAAGAGTAGATCTCAGTTTGCTTTTCTGATACAGAATAAGCTGCCTCTAGTGACAAGAGGGTGGTGCAATCTCTGTTGAGGGGCGGGTTGAAGAGTCAGAGGTAACTCCTTTGGTCACTAGGCTCTGAAGCTTCCACCAAACTGCCAACAGAGGTGCTGTTTATAGTGATCATTTCAGGCATGCAGGCAAGCTCGTTAATAAGAACTACCGACAGCTTAAACAAAATCATCTAATGACTGACAGAAGAATTTGATTGTTACCAGTGTAGAAATCAATAGAAAATGATGTGAGATGAAATTTTACTGCCTTGTGACTTTTGAAAAAAAGTCACAGTTGTTTCAATGTTTGTTTCAGTGTTGCAGATTATTTGTTTGGAAGTATTACAGTATTTCCCAGCCTTTAAGGAAGTATAAACAAGTTTTTACTTAACTCTTCAGACATCTTTTCTAAACGCACTCTCTTTGGCTATGTCACGTGGTTTATAGTAATGCTGCAGTGCAGAGCAGAATAAGAAGTAATCTGATACAAGGGTTTATCTGAGCCTCCAAAGTAAAGGTCACATTGCAGGAAAAATGACAGGTCTCTCTTCTCTTTTTTTTTTTTCTCACCTTCCCTTGTTATGGCTGACCTTGATAAGCTAGAACTTATAAACTTTTGAATAATGAAAATAAACTTTGCATTTTGGCCATTCTTCCTCAAAATTTCACGTACTTTGTACCTGTAAATGCTTTCAAACTTTTTCCTCTGTCCCATGAGTGATTAGTTCTGGTATTGCTTTGGTGACAAGCACTTCAAATATGTTGTGCCTGCCTCTTGAATCCTGAGGTTCACTTTAGATTTTTTGCTTGTTTCCCAGTAAAATATATATTCTGCAATTGCTTGCTCTCTGTCTTTGAATGTATCATTGTCTTCCTCCCCTTTTTAAATATTTGAATCTTTTGGGTTTTTTGATTCAGAACATGGTTGACTGATGCAAACTTGGACACTTGCAAATTCTCTCTCACTAACCTCTGTACCCATGTGGATTTTTTATTTTTTTAGTTTAATATTGCATCCTGTATATTGTGACTAAATGCTCTGGCAAAATGTAAGAAGAGGAGGGAGGAATTTTATAGGTGTTGTCAGAGATAACAGAAAACTTCAGCATAATTCCTTAGGCTAACATAGGCTTTAGTGATTTCTGTGCTAAGAACCACTTGTTGGCAGTAATTTATTTCTGTGGATGAAATGTTTTATGCCTTATCTCAAGGCTGAAACAAATCATAGTCTTTAGAAATCTAAGCTATGCCTCTGTGAGATTTGAAAAATACTACAAGTATCTATTATTTCTAAAAAACAAAACAGAACATTCCCTGTCTGATTGCTGTGGTTAGTCTTTTTAATTTGTGGGTTTCTTCACCTGACTTATGAATGTCCTTCCCCAGAGCCATTGCAGTTGATGAGTACTATTTGAAGAATAAACCACAGAAGCTGTGCTTTTAGTGGGCCGAGGCCAGTTGTATGAGGTTCAATGAGGAGAAGTGCCGGGTCCTGCACTTGGGTCACACCAACCCCACACAGCGCTACAGGCTTGGGCCTGGGGCAGAGCGGCTGGAAAGCTGCCTGGGGGAAAAGGACCTGGGGGTGCTGGCTGACAGCCGGCTGAACATGAGCCAGCAGTGTGCCCAGGTGGCCAAGGAGGCCAACAGCATCCTGGCTTGTATCCAAAACAGGGTGGCCAGCAGGATAGGGGAAGTGATTGTACCTTTGTAGTCGGCACTGGTGAGGCTGCACCTTGAATCCTGTGTTCACTTTTGGGCCCCTCACGGCAAGAGGGATGTAGAGGTGCTGCAGCGTGTCCAGAGAAGGGCGATGAAGCTGCTGAAGGGTCTGGAGAACAAGACTTACGAGGAGCAGCTGAGGGAACTGGGGGTGTTTAGTCTGGAGAAGAGGAGACTTGGGGTGGGGGAATCTTACTGCTCTCTACAGCCATCTGAAAGGAGGTTGTAGGCGGGTGGGGATAGGTCTCATTCTGTCGCTTGTTATCTGGGACAAGAGGAAACAGTCTCCAAGTTACGCCAGGGGAGATTTAGATTGGATATTAGGAAAAATTTCTTCCTAGAAGGGGTGGTCGAGCATTGGAACAGGCTGCACAGGGAGGTGGTGGAATCACCATCCCTGGAGATGTTTAAAAATTGTGTAGATGTGGTGCTTAGGGACATGTTTTAGTGATGGACTTGGTAGTCCTGGGTTAGTGGTTGTACTTGATGATCTCAAAGCTATTTCCAAGCTAAATGATGCTATGATTCTATGATCCTGAAAGGTGGAAATATTAGTAAATAAACACACTTCTTAAAGCTTTGCTTTTGTTTCAGATCTATGCTGTAAATCAGGGCTGGCATTGACAGTCACTGTAGCACAACATTTTCTATGTAAAACAGATGTTTCCATTCAAAATAATTGGGAAAATCAAGAGAATTGCCAAAAGTATGAGATATCTCACTGAAATTGCCAGTCATCTGCCATTGAGACTGTCCTTTATGGGTCACAAATCTGCAGTGCCTTTGAGTCTTATCTGCTCTTTTCATAGATTGTTGATGTCAGGCTCAGAAGCACATAGCTTTGAGGGAATTTCCTTCTCTAATTATCAAAAAGGCTTGTGGTAATGTTTCAGAATTCTGAAATGTATATTAAAAACTCGTTCTTGAAACTGTTGCAGTCTTATGTAAGTATCTCAGATATTTTTATCCAATATCAAAGAACACTATTTTTTCTGCTGAGAAACAAGCCTTTTCCTCAGCCTGAGCAGTGGTTTTTTTGTGTTGGCCTTACATCGATTATTATGATGGGGGGAAATTTCTGTGTGACTTAATAGTATGAACGAGGAGGTCAGTCTTAACTGCTTATGTATATCAGTTTTCAGTTACTGCACATAGAGGTCAGTTTCAATACAAGTATCACCACCAGCTGAGCTTCTGCAAGTCTATTTTTCTTCTTTTCTTTTTTTTTTTTTTTCTTGGGGGGGTGGGGGTAGGTTTCTAATAAATGACAATGCATCTGAACTGCAATGAAGTATAGAAAATACATGTAACAAAAGACTCAGTTGTGAAGAAAATCACCATGGAAATATACTACTCAAAAGCTACGAAGCTGTTACAGATTTTCGAGATAGATTTTAAATTTTCTTTAGAATTAAATGTCTGTGTTGTGTTTACATTGGGCACATGGTAGGTATTACAACCCTTTATATCAGGAACTATGTCTGTTAATACGGTTCTCTAGAGTGATGCCATGGTGTTTTCCAAGGCAACAGAGACTATGAAGGTTTTAAAGTTGTTTAGTTATACTGTATTCTCTAAATGTGATTCCAAAGGATGGTCCCTTTTACATCCATACTGCCTGAGTGGGAAAGCGTCTTGAAGAAACACGTACTTTACAAATGTGCAAAATGCTGTATCTATCTTTAAAACAGATTTTTGTTTCTGTTACAAATATATCCACTGAAATTATTTTTTGCAAAACAAGTGTTTTTTGAATTTCTGGAATGGTGTTCCAGATTATAGTTTATTCGTTGCTGTACTGGGAAATGAGAGACATTCTGATCATAAACGTGCTTACGCTCTCCCTACCTTCCCTCTGCCCAGGTCATCAAGACTCCAATGACCAGTCAAAAGACCTTTGAATCACTTGTGGATTTCAGTAAAGCAGTAGGAAAGAGTCCTGTCAGTTGTAAGGTGAGTGCGTTTTGATTGTATAGTGTTCAGAAGGTCTGTTCTTCAAACCTGTTAATTTTAAGATGGTAGGTTTTAGTAGGTGAAAGAGTACTTCAAGAACTTCCAGGGTGCTTTTTGTCCAGTTTCTCTTCCCTATTAAAAGCATTTTGACAAAGAAAGCACCCACATTTACCACAAATTCCTCAAAGTAGAGTGACTCTAGACATCTTCTCTAGAGCAGCAAAACACATAAGTATCAGAGTTTACAATTTTTGGTTTTTCTTTTCCAGTCCTGCAGAAGCCTGGACTGGAGAGCTTAAGCAGGAGCTCATCTTTAGCTGTGCTAGAGACAAGACTGCTACCTCTTGTACTATAAGGCAGTTGCAAGAATCCTTCATGGTGTGTGCTCATTGCAAGTTTTTCTTGAGACTGTGGTAGCTAGACCCACATTAATCTTCATTGCTTTGCCGCTTTGGTTTTTTTCTCTAGAGAGACACCCTACTTTCTAAGCACACTTTTTCCAAATTAGTCTAAGTTGTGGTCTGGATAACTTTATGCAAGCTATGGCCTTGAGTTTTACAGCCCCCAGGAGATACTTGGTCATAAAAAGAAGGCCCTGCAATCTGGTAGTTGCCAGTAATTCAGTGTCTGAATGCTGGACTCATATTCTGTCTGTTCTGCTAAATTGCTCTGAGGCCTTGGTTGACTTTTTTCTGGTTCTGTCACGGTTTTGTAGTATGTAATATGCAGAGTGTATGATGAATTATTGTTATAAATTAGCTTGGGTAGAGCATAATGCAGTCTCCATGACTGAACCTCCCACCCCGTCCCTCCTTTTTTTTTTTAATTCCACTTTGTAGAAGAAAAGTTGCTTGGAATTCTCTGCATTAAATACTGAGATAAAATGGAATGAACAATAAACATAAGCAACAGTAGTAGTATACAAAATAATACTGTATTTGCAAAGCTCTTTCTCTTTGTATTTTTGATTCTGATTAAAGTTTGTGTAAAAGAAGTTCTGTTTCAGTTTATCTTCTTCTGACAGGATGTATCTTTATCTTTTCGTTGATAATATTGGTGTTTGCTATTGAAGTGATCCTGACTTTCAAAAGCATGGCTTACCAGTTGTCCTGATTTCAGCTGGGATAGAAGCTGGTGCAGTGCTGTGTTTTGGATTTAGTATGAGAACAATGTTGATAGCACACTGATGTTTTTAGTTGTTGCCAAGTAATGTTTATACTAAGTGAAGGACTTCTCCATTTCTTAGGCCCTGCCAGCCAGAGGGCTGGAGGGACACATGAAGTTGGGAGGGGACGCAGCCAGGAGAGTTGACCCGAACTAGCCAAAGGGATGTTCCATACCATAAAACTGTCATGCTCAGTATCTAAACCAGGGGGACTTGGGTGGAGCCTACCGATTTTCTGCTCAGGGCCTGGCTGGGCATCAGTGAGCAATTCTATTGTGCATCACTTGGGGTTTTTTCCCTTCCTGTTTGATTTTATTCCTCTTCCCTTCTCTCTCCCTGTTGTTATTATTTTTCTTCTCATTTTATTTCAATTATTAAATTGTTCTCACCTCAACCCTCAAGCTTTACCTCTTTCCCCAATTCTTTTCCCCATCTCTCTGAGGGTATTTGGGGGAGTGAGTGAGTGGCTGTGTAGTATGCAGGCTGGCGTTAAACCATGATACCAGTGAGTAGTTAGCCAAAAATGTTTCTAATACTGAACACAGAAAAAAAACTGTTAGGGAAGAGCTGCTTGTCTCATGTCCTTCAGGAAATTGTATCAGCAGAATTACGCTAAAGGCATTTGTCAGCTGACCACATTAAATTTTTTTAAGATTGAGTGGGCTTGGAGCGGTCTTATTGTTCTTGGTCATAATGAACGTTTGTGCACCATTCCTTGTTTGTGAAATTCATCTTATGTGTTTTAATACCTGGCAAATAAATCAGATGAAAAATACAGTTTACAGAGTACCAGAAATGGATGATTCAGTGTCTTCACTTAGTTTGTCCTGTAGCATTTGAGTAGTACTGGTAAAGTATGTTTATTTAGAATACCTATTTTTCTTCTCATAGGATACTCCAGGGTTTATTGTAAACCGTCTCTTGGTGCCATATATGATGGAAGCTGTTCGACTTTTTGAGAGAGGTACTTGTTGGGATATTGACTTCAGGAAATGTTGACGTATAACACTGCTAAATGTTATATCCCTTCAGAAAAGCCTTGGGATTTCCACAGAACTTTCCGACCTTAAAGGCTGGAAGTGAATATTGAACATCAAATATGAGCCAATGTGTGTAGTTGGAAAGACCTTGTCTTCACTTTGAAATGTATGCAGAGTTGGAAGGTACTAGTTAATTGTGTGGGAAATGTCTGGTGGTGGAAAATGTTTTTGGTTTGGAGATGACAAGGTGAGTGCAGTGCCATTGTAAAAATATCCTCTGCCAAATAATTGGGAACCTCCCTCTCTCCATCCCAAGAGATGTTAATGAAAGGGGTTGAAAATCCCGTAATGGGACTATTAGCAAAATTCTCCTGAGTTCCCTTATATTGGGCTTGTGAAATAAAACACCAATTTTCAGCTGAGGTAAGTAGTATAATGCTCTGTGTCATACTATGATACTGGCATACAAGTGATTCAGGCTCAACTATTGCCCCATAAAACCTCCTGTTTCTCTTCTATGTCCTCTTTTTAGACATAGGTTCTTTAGGAACTCCCATCTCACTGCTGTTTTCTTTTACGTTGATACTGAGAGTAGATAGAAATAATCACAAATTCCCAAAGAACCGCTACGTTTTTCAAATTAACAATTGTTGTGAAAAGGCAACAAGCCAATAATGTAGTAGATAAAGAGGAAATTACAGAGTATAATTGCTTTTATTTCAAGTGCTCTGCTCATAGCTCCATGCTACTAAGAATGTCATTTGAAACATTTTGTTTTTCAAATCACTGTTTTTTTACAGATGAAAGCACTCCATTATCAGGACTCCAGCAAATATGCTTTAAATATTAAAAAATCTCTTTTATAGCACATGGAAGGGATGGTTTGATCTCTAGAAAAAAATATAAACCAACATTACTTGTTTATCTATCAACAGATGTACCTAATTACATCTCAAAGGGAGAAAAGAGCAAATTTAGTGACTTGAAAGGCAAAGGCATGGATGCAAGGGGGCATTATTCTCTTAGAAAAAGTCACAATTTTAAATAAAGTGTATGGGTGTTCCACTGTGTGTAAAAGGTGCCTTTGTTAAGTGATATGTGTCATCATGCATATTTCAGGAGACAATAGAACTTTTAATTAAATGTAGAAGGCGGCAGTCACCTGCGGTTGTTAAAATTGGCTGTTTTCTGCCTAAGCAAAACAATAGCTTGATTTAATCTTTATTTCTGTTTGCGTTTTGTTCAAGAGTATGATATTTCCAAACTTTAGGTTAATCTATGATTTTTTTACTCTAATGAAATCTATTTAAAAAGCTGGTTAATGTTTTGAAAGCCTGTCTTCTGATTCATATTTTCCATTGAATCACGTTAAAATTTTGTCATATTCTTTGAGACACTTGAGCCAGATTGTCATCCGCATTAGTATGAAATTGCATCTCTTTCCTGGCAACCCCAGGCACTGAAATACCATTTTATTGGGTCAGTCCTTGAGTCTGTCTTTATGCAAAATGTCCTTGAGTTAAATGGGTGCTTTTGCATAGGCAAAATACCTTTAGTGTATTAACACGGATTTAAACAGGGGCATATTAATTATTAAATATTAATGTATGGTGGTCTGTACTACCCTATTTTTAGTGGAAAAAAACCCCAGCAGTCAATCGGGTTTCTGTGGAAGTCTGCGTGATACTGGAAGACTAGTATGAACTAGGGGTCCCTAGCAGTATGAATCCTTGTTTGCCCTTTTAGTATTTTTCATTGTAATGCAACTCTGTACTGTCAGGTGGCCAAGTCCCAAGCTTGAGGAAGTGGGACGAATCTGTTGATAAAAGAAATATGTGCATCTGTATCAACTTCAAATGAGTTGAGGATTTACATGTGTTTGAATCTGGGGAACTGAAATTGTTAGAATTAAGTAAGGCTGATTTTCCCAGTTCATTTCTGAGAAATAAAATATGATTTTAAAAAAAATTATTTTTTTAAAGAGTAAAAGGAATTATATAAAAAATATTACTTCATGCAGATCTTTCATGGAAGTTGTTGCCTTTACAAGAGATTTTAAAAATTTATTTCTAAGATTCTCTGATCTTAGGTGTATGAATCACATAGGCTATGTGTGCCAAGTTTTTGGACATTCTGAATGCTGTACACATTGAGCATGGAGGTTACTTAACAGGTATCTCTGGGGTTTGTATAATTTCATCCTTTTTATAGGATCTGCAAAGAAATGCACTACCTTTCTCAAAATAAGTATTAAAAATAAGCAGTAGTGGTGCATCTGCTTTCATGACAGTATAAAAATATGTATTCCCAGCAAAAGAATGAGGTGAACATTAACTGTGACAATGTGGTAATGCAAGATTTGTATTTTTATAGGCACAGGCTGAAGCAGAAGTAACAAATTTCTGATAATGTTCATTATTTTTTTTAAAAAATCAGGAATTCACAAATTTAACTGCACCTGCGGAGCCTTTTCATGTCACTCCTATCTGCCATCTCTGATGCTGATGGATATCCTTTAGTGAAAGCTGCTGTAACTAAGCATGTTACTCAGCTGCTACTGCTCCACTCCCAGTGCCTGCCTTGTCCATCAGCTGGGTACCATTTGCCTTCTGGCTGTTGTAGACTAAGGGCAGCTCTGTCCTGTGCATCATTCAAAAGCTGCTGCTGATCTCATGAAGCTGAAACTGAGAGCTGTGGCTCCATCAATAGCATAGTGATCTATATTGAAATGCAAGAGGAAGCTAGAAAAATGGAAAGCAGGCCTGCAGGGCTTGCTTTTTTTTTTCTTGTGAGAGATTCAGCTTGTGTATGCTGACTCCAGTTTTTGTGGTTCTTGCAGACATTTCTGTGAAGAGCTGCACCGGGGTGAAATAACACCTTGTTAATTATTTATAAGTGGTGCCAAGTAGATGCGGTATCTTCTCTGTTCATCAAACTGTCAATCTTTTCTCTAGGAGATGCATCAAAGGAAGATATTGATGTTGCTATGAAGCTTGGGGCTGGCTATCCCATGGGTCCATTTGAACTGCTGGACTATGTTGGGTTGGATACCAGTAAATACATTATAGATGGTACTGCATGCTTAATTTTCTTCTTCTTTCCCCCTTTTTAGCTAAATTGTAGATGAAAGTTCTAATGAAAATCTGACTGTTAATTAGTGTAAACTGAATGTTTACAGCATAACCTTTTAACTGTTGAAGTGAAAGGAGTAAGAATTCAGCTCAGTGCTGTATGAGTACAGCATTTCTACTGTATGCCTGTACTGTATGTACGTGGGGACAGAGCAGTGGTGGTTTTGCTGACTTCATAAAGTTTGAGTGGAAAATAGTAATAATATTAGTGGAACTTTATGTAACTAAAAAGAATCAGCGGGAAGAGAGACATGTACTAGAGGGCAGGAATTCTGATTTAAAAGCAACAAATTTTGAGCCTCCCTTTCCTTTTTCTGCTAGCCGTGTTTTCATTCTCAATTAATAGGAAACCCAGTAAATACCTTAAAAGATCCAAGTAGAATGTCTCCCTTTCACTTCAGTTGATAAGTGGATGAAAGTCAGTACAATAACAAAAAGACATAATTGTTGATGGTTCTGTTATTTGGAATGAGCAGCTTAAAAACTCTATGAGACAGAATGTCACTTTCAAAATGACTTCTTCAATGAAACCTCTTTTGCTTTTAGCCAGTACTGTGGAGTAGTGTTACACTGTTCTAACTGACCGTGTCTTTCACAGGTAGAAATTCAAATTGGAATTTCTTTGCACTTTAATTTCTTTTCAGCATAGCCTTTGTTTTATTTCCTTTTACTTAACTATATTTTAGAAGTGCTCCTTAATATTTTTTTAAAGTATCAAAACTCTTCGGTCATGGGATTATAAGGTGTTCAGAGTAGACTATGCCTGAAGACTAATTGCTAGATTTGCTCACAATCATCAGTACTGATCTGTGTTTTCTAAAGCTGTACTGAAGCATCTCAGGGAGTCTAAAATCAGTTCCTGACCTGCTTCAGTTTTCTGACCTCTTAATAGAGATATGCATCTCCTTAGGAAAATACTGTCTTTGCATATAAACAGAACTGTAACTAATTCATCCACTTCTCTTCTTCCACCAGGATGGCATTCATTAGAGCCCAACAATCCTCTTTTTGCACCCAGCCCACTCCTGAATAAACTGGTAGAAGAAAAAAAGCTAGGCAAGAAGACTGGAGAAGGATTTTACAAATACAAATGAACTTCGAACCTCGAGAGGTGTTAGAAGTATCTGTATATGCTATTCAGCATTGACATATTACAGGTGAATTCTGATTAAACCTTCCCAAGGATGGCAGAAGCTGCTTTTAGAACATAACCCACCTCTGAACTGAGTAATTGCACTAGGTAACAGTTTCTCTGGTGAAAGCTTGATTTGGTAGATTATTTTTTTCTTGTAATTCTGAAAAGCTTTATATGTACAGTGCCTTCATGCAAATGTGTATTTTTCAGGTGCAGAACAGAATGACAAGTGAATTTATGTATTTGAAACATTATTATATTAACGGGGAAAATCCTAAAAATAACTGCACTTCCTTAAAAATAAATTTTTCAATTCTGTGTTGAACGTCACGGCTTGCAGTTGATGTACATGGTTGTGGTCCACTGGGTGGCAGTCTCTTTTCACTCTGGTAAATGTAGCCACCGAAGGCAGCTGTTTTGTTGGGATTTTTCTTAAGTGCAGTGCTAATCTGTAGGTGTAAATTACAGTGCCTTAAACAACAATTTTTTGAGGGTCATGTTGTGTAAAAATAAAAAATAAATTACAAAAATTGCACAGTGGCAGGCTGTCATCTGGACAGAAGGTTCCCAATACACCATTTAAAAGCAGAACTCACGATTTGTGTTGGGATTTTTCTGGCACTTTCAATTACTGGTTGCGGGTCTGCTTTTGATAGGCGTTGTAGAAACATAAGGAAGAGGTGGTTTCTATTCTGAAGGGCCTAATATATAGATTTGGTTTTTATTAACTAAGCTAGGAAGCTGGTGAAAGCTTCCGTATGCTTTCTAGAGTCCTGTAGATTGGCTTTATTTACTGGCTGTTCATTTTAAGTGTCATTTTTACGCACTCCACCACAACTATAGTTGTGTAAATTGGGGGATTGAAATTGGAGTCAGTGCTTTGTAAACAAATAGGTATGTCTGGCTGAGTCACCTTCAATTTTGCAACTATTACCTTGGGCCTCAGCAAAGCCTGAATTTGTTCATGGCAGGAGTGTTGTAAAGCCTGCCTTTTCTCCAAATTCTGCAGAGCAGGTGGGCATGAGGTTGGAGTTCCAGTTCAACTGAGTAGTAGCTTTGTGTATTTTGGATCTGCAAACTGAGTGCTTATGTATATTTTTTTTTAATTAAAGAAATTACGAACAATTACTTAACTCTTAAGTCCCTCTTCCTCACCATCTAATTCAGATTGCATATAAAGAAGCTGAGGCTCACACTTGTTAATTTCCTTGCACATGATCACACAAGAAATCTCAGAGAATAAAAATCATTGGGTTATTGGATCCTGATTCCTAATTACAGTTTGAGTTGCTTGTCTTGAAAGAAGAAGGTTAAAGGAAAGAAATGGTACTGTAGACAGTCTCTTTACTTTACTAATAATATATTGTTAAATTGATTTGGTTTTCCTAAAATGCAGTCAACTTCTTGCATCTGAAGCCTGTTTCACTTGAAGGTTTTTAGTGCCTGTTATGCAACTTAGTGATTTTTAAGTGCTGCAGGGTGAAGTTAGCTTCAGGGCTACCGTTTTCAGTAGAAATGGGAACATGAATTACTCTTGTGTCTTAAAAATGCGATTTCTTTTTTACAGAAACATTTGGCAGAATTAACTTGATGCTGCTGCCTTTACTTGGAAGATCATCTTTATTTTTAATTTGGAAACATTTAGGTTTAGAGCAAGACATAGGCTATTTACTATTAAATGTGAAAAATATTTTCCACTGTTAAATGTGATATTTTAGAAAAACAAACTTTCTGGAAAACAGCGGTTTCCTTTCAGGAGTTCTAACAGGTACAGTATGTGTATACATAATCTATACAAGAAACCTGAAGAGGGCATTTGTAAGTTTGGCTTGCTATTTCAGAAGAGTTGTCTTTTTCCCAGTAGCAAATAGGCCACGTGGAGGTACTTTACTAGCAGGTAGGGGTGGTTTATTTTATCAGCATGTGGAGTGCTATGCCAGGAGAAGCAGAGACGAGGTAAAGGGCCAAAACTTAAAATACTCCCCCTTCCATCTAGATCAGAACACATAGTGGTAATCGAGTGACTGAGGCCATTGAAGCAAGGTAAGCCTTTTCTTTTGCTCCTCAGTGAGAAGGCATGGAGGATGTAGAAGTCCCTTCTACATCTACTTGATCCCATCTACTTGGGGTGTAGCAGTCCCAAGGTCATGATTAAATTGGTCAGAAGTAGCATACTAAATAGTCACTCCTGATTTGTACAAGAATTTCTGCAGCTTTGAGAGTTTAAAGATTTCTAGGAGGCTTAAAGAATGAGTAATGAAATAAAGGAATTGTCTGTCTTCACCTTTCCTGCAATAAAGATTTCCCAGCCCCTTGCTATGCATGTGACTTGAGGCAGAGGTCCATGAGTCACCTTCCACTACATGTAATGTTGACAAGTGAAGGGGAATCTCCTGCTAGTCAGTACCTGAGACTAGGACATGCTACATTAGACCTGCTTTCACGAGTCAGCTCTTCCTGGGTTTTTATTAATACGGGAAAAGAGATTGTGGGGAAAAATGATGGACAGAAGAGAAAGGAGGAAGGGTGTTTGGTTTCCCTCACTGCCTACTTTTAAAACCTTTGGTCTTTGTTATCCTTTTTGTCAGCAGGCCTCAGAGATTTAGAGCATTTGCCCCACTTCAGTCAAAGCTTTGAGATGTACACTTGGCACAGCTTGAGGGCAGCTTGACAGCCAACAGCTGAGGAGTCGGATGTGAGCCCAGCTACTGCAGCTGGGAAGATGACTCCAGATTCAGCATCTGGGTCATTTCAGCTGCCAAACGTGCTCCATCTATGGTCATCCTAGCTGCTGATGCAGCTGGGGAGAAGATGGGAGTGCAGAAAAGTTTACAGAGTTGAGAGAAGAATCTTAATTGGACTGGAGGAGGATGCTCTGCATGAGTGGCTTATGGAGTATGAAGTGCAAGAGGTGGCAATAAAGTTTGATCTGAAGAGGTATTTAGTGTGTGGAAGTTAAAATTTACCTTTGTTCTAACAAATGAAATATTCCTCATTAATGGCACTGAGCACGATAATGCTTGTATGTGGGTCAGTAGTAACAGCTGCCTGTGTGTTGAATGCAGATGTCCTGAAGTTCTAAATCTGCATCTATGTTCGCAAGTCATTGAGTTTTTCCAGTATATTATTGCAATTTTCTTAGACAGCAGGGATATCAACTTGCAGTATGGGTTTGAATCTGGAATAGAAAGTGGATTTCATTGCTTCCTCCTTCCTTCACTGTGGGGACTTGCAGAACATCGCCTTGGTAGGAATTTAGTTGGGAAAACAGTATTGCCAAAGAATTTAATGTATGTTGATTGTCTGTTGATGAAGTTTAGCCCCTGGAAATGAGTAGCTGCCTTGAAATGAACAGTCCAGTTCTGTCCAGATGGGAGTTTTGTGAACCTATGCCTTATTTTACACAGTAGGAAGAAGGGTTGACTGAGCAACTGCATAATACAACTTGGAAAAAATATCTTTTTTCTTTCTTAGACAAGTTCTGTTTTTCCCCTAAACCATCTGACCCAAGGGTTTTGAGGTGGTAATGCAAATGTCCTTCAAAAACCAGTTGTTAAAAGCAGCAGGCTATTGACAAGACAGGAGTTAACTCCGGCATCTAGCGTGAGCTCTTCAGAGCCATGAGATCCAATACTAACCACCCCAGTGCTCCAGCAGTGAATCAGGCCTCTGAAAAGCATAGTAGCTGCTTTGAAATGAGATTCAGAGTTTGGGTTTTGTTTTGTTTTCTTAACGCTGCATTTGGTGGTTGTTCTTCCAGTGTTTGTTCTGTGGATAAGGCTCTTATCACATTTTCCGATATCTGTGAAACTTTTGACGTTTGTCAATCGGTCTCTTCTGTAGATCCACTTAGTATAAAATAATGAATGTTTATCAGGCTGGAGAATAAAGAAAAAAAAAAAGAAAATTGCTGTATAAAGTTAAGTGTAGCAAGATGTGATTGGCTGGTTAAATTTGTACTTGATATTAGAGAGAGAAGGGTATCTGAAAAAGATGTAATTCCGATTTGCCTGCCCAGAAGCTTGTCTTGGTGTGAAAAGGTCTTGTGTATTCCTGACTTTGTGCCAGGCTTTGGTAAAGTCTGCAAACGAGTTAGGTGTAAGCTAACTCCATGTAACACATTCCTGTGGTCAGAAAGGTAGGTGCTAGAGGATGTAGGTACTAGCAAACAACCTCTGTTGTGTTACTGCATACTTTAATTGCAGTGCAGTATTAAGGTCTGAGGTCCCTGAGGATAGTCCTTTGGGGGTGTGCAGTGTAGTAGCATAAAGGTGACAGGATTGCATTGTTACTGGGGGGGGGGGTGGGGAGAAGAGTATCGTCAGCCACGAGGAGGTATGCTGTTTCTGCTGCTGCTTTGGAAATGCACTTCTGACTTCTTTTATTTCATGAAAATTTTTTCTCCTTGCAGTGAGATTGGAGAATTTGTGTGAAACTACAGATGCTTGCTGTTCTTTAGTGAATTCTTTGTGTAAGCATCCACTGTGCAGCATCTTGAGATACACAGTGTTTTCCATGTCTCAGGGTATTGCTTTTCAAGCCTGTGTCCATTTTGATAGATATATAGCTGATGGTTATTAGAAATGTTCATAGTAATAATTTTTATTAAGCTGTCAACGCATAACTGTCAAAGTTTAATGCATGCCTGTTATTCTTACATCTAGAGAACGCCACTTTACAGTACCAAGTGGCTTTAAACGTGTGGGCAAACCAGAAGAAGCTTTTGTAGTTTGTAGTGACCAACTTTCCCTAAAAATGTACCACTGAGGGTTTTGGAGCTGATAGCACCTGTAGCTATGGTGCTTTGTCCGTCCTTTTCCTACTAGTATCACTGCAGTGACTCACATCTCAGTATTTTTATTCGCTACAGTCTGCAACCACATAAGCAATTATAAAACTGACCTGAATGATACCTATTTCCCTGTGCTCTTTGGAAGAGCTGAGACCAGGAACAAAAGCAGATGTTTTGAGAGCTACATCTTTTCATCTTATATGTACCTTCAGTAGCTTTTCCTGTTGTTCACAGCCAGATGGAAGTGCTTCTGCCGAATCCTGATAGAAAAGGGTTAAGTAGAGCCACAGTCTGGTGACTGTAAAGGCATTTTGTAGAATGGTCTGTCTTGAATTTTATGATCTTCTCAAAAGTTCATGTTAAAAAAAAAAAATATCCCTTTTCATGTACCATTTGCTATCCAGTATACTTTTCCATTTATGAATGTAGCGCTATGCAGAGTCTTAAATTAATTGTATGTCATCACAGAACAGTATGTAATGAGGTCTGGGGTTGTTACTGATAATATATTAATCAGATTTAGGTTTGTATGCCCATGGAGCAGCTTTGTACTTTTTCAATTCACTCTTCTCTTTTATTCCCTTAGGGGCTTTCTGTTTGGTTTTCTATAAATTGCGAGTAACTCGCAGCAGTGCATTCTTTGCAGAAAAACCAGCACCGTAAAGCTCTAATGCTGGCTGGGTGTTTTGGTTGCTTCTGGGGCAGGAATAATACAAACCACCAAACCTAGTTATTAAAGGAGCTGTTTCTTTTGTCATGTGGTGGCATGAGGCACTACAGCGCGGCATAAGGCCAAGTTTTGTTTCCAGCCTTGGGTCAGATGCTCTAAGTTGGCCAGGGCACAGGAGGGTATTTTAGCACAAGGCTTTTGCTTGGCGAGCGCTAAGGAACTTGTCACTCACTTTGGCTGTTTCATGCTGCCAGATATCAGGATTTTTTTCCCAGCCTGTTGTTCATTGCTGCTGTGCTTGGTGCATCTCTATCCTGCCTGGTAACAGCTTCTTCTATTCTGGTCCCATTTTTCTGCCAGCAACCACTTCTAGGGTGGTTTTCTGTAAATGGACAAACCCTTACAGTTTTTGCTAGTTAAAGAATGCAAAATTTTTGTCATTAGTAACCTAAACCCCCCATTTGGAGTCTTGGCTTCAGCAACAAAAATCTTGTGGATTAACCACTTTCACCAGCGAGAGGCTTTCTGACGAGCTGTGGGAAGAAGTGTATGCTTGGTGGTAGGTCTGCAGTAAACAGCTGGAATTTGCATGTGGTGAATTAGCACCAAATAAAATCCCCTTTTTGTTGCTTAATTATCGTTGCATACTCAAATGGATCTTTTAAACAGTTGTGTAATAGAAATTGGTAAACCCCCACTTTTACAATAAGTGGGTTTTGATTGTGCACAGACTGAGATTTGTCTGCTCTGCTGGTGGCAGGGCCTGTGTAGGTGACATAATAGTCTATGATCTGATGAAAGGACCACTCAGTTCCCTGACTCCTCCTCAGCATGCAGTGGTGCCCTGAGCGGGATTGGAGCGCTGCAGCCGTTAAAGTCCTTGCTTCAACTCTGAATCTTCAACTACTTTACATTAACTTTGTTTGAGACCTGCTGTTCTGAATCATCCTACACAGCTGCAAGCATAAGCAGGTGTAAGATACACTGCATTTATATTTCACAGGCTTTTTAGTTGGCTTTCCCTGAAGAGGTTCTAAAACATAAAATGTTTCTGACAACTGCTTGAACTCCTTATTTCTCTGAAGATGACAAGAGGGCTAATGCGTTCCTTACAGCTGATGTCGCAATTCTTTCTTCTTTGCAATTTGGGGTGAGATTTCTAAAAGCCTTTTGTTTCAGTTGGAAGCCGAGTGATGTTTTCCAGAGTGTCTAAGCAGGTGAGGCATCTAACTTCCAGTGATTTCTTTTCAGCACTGAAATGCCTCTCAGAACTTAAAGAAGTATTTATGGAAGAGTGTGATTTTGGGGTTCCTAGTTTTATTTAAATCTTGAACTTAATTTTCATATGAATGGGAAATATTCGAAGAGAACTGGTGTGGATTTTAATGACAAGTCCTCCTGTGCTTTTCAGTTCTTGAGAGAATATGAAAGTAAACAGCAATTTTCAGCCTTTTCCTCTGCTGTTTATCTACTTTCTTGGAACAAAATTGGTTGCAGGAACAAAGCTTGGCTGCTGCTAATTAGTAATTTCAGAAAGCAGCAATCGGACTATGCTTCTACCAGTCGGAAAAAATAACTGCTGCCTAATTTCTTCACCCTCCCACTTCACTTTCTTTGGCGCCAAAGGGTTATCGCAACTGCCTACAAGTTGATTTCTGGATGCTATCATGACATCAGTGTCAGAGAGTGACCAGTGAAAGTTAGGCACCTGAATAATGTTTTAAGTGCCAAAAAAAGTTTGTGTGAGTGGGTGAAATAGGCTACAGGGAAACACTTCACTGAGAGCGCCAAGTTGAATGAGGCTGTGGATTCTTAAAACCTTGTCAGGGTGCTTTTAGGAAAATGGCAGTGTCTGTGAAGAGTAAGAACTGTGATAAACATTTAAATAGCTTACTTTAGAGTAGGAGACAGAAGATACTTGGAGAATTTCATTCATTTGGTACTAGAGAGATGAAGTTTTTAAAGAAGGGGAGGGAATAGGAGGAGGGGGAAAAATGCTGTAAATTTCACGTAACTGGTTTTCCTGCTACCATCTTTTTTATTTCTTTAAACAAAAGCATTAATTGGAACTCAGGAAGGAGTCTTTCTCTTTCTTAGAGACTTGGCATTTTATTTTTGGCTGAGACTGAAAGCTATTGTTGCCTAAGTTGACGCTAAACTGGCAAATCTATGAACTGAAGCCAGTATTGTTACTTGGATCTAAAATTGTAAGGACATTTGGTTGTTTTAGAATAAAAGTTGAGCATATAGTTTACCTTAAGGGCAGAGTTATACTCTAAAGATTATTTGCACAGGCTCACAGATGAAAACGTTTCTTAGATTATTGACACGTGACATTTGAAGTAGCATGCTGATGGAAAGGAATAATAATGGCAAATGACGATGAGTATGTCAAATGATTGTACAATAGACATGATCTTCACCCACAGGCTCACTGCTTTTTGGCAAAGAGCAGAGCTTTCCTACAGTGGCAGCTAACTTTACAAGGAATAAAGTTTCCAGTGAAGACTGATTTTGAAAAATCCTTTTATTGTGGTTTTAGGGAATGAACTGTTTCAGTGACAGATAAGACTGGGCTTAGTTACGTCTGGTATCAGTTTGACTTAGAATTTCATTTTAATGCATGTTATGAGAGTAGTGCAAACCCGCAGGCATCTAGCTCAACTTACAACTGATTTATATTGAAATTGGGAATTTAAAAATCAATCTAAACAAAAGCAGTGCCTACAGAGCAGGTTATTCTGATTTAAGTATAGCAGTTTGCTAAGGCTTGCTTGCCCACAAGGCTTGCTTTCTGTTAACTAATATTCTATGTGCATTTTTGGCTACTGACAGGGAAGGAGATCCACTTTGTCCGCCTTCTGGGCAGAAGGAAGTTCTTTTGGAGAACTTGGTGGATCTGCCGAGGAATAGAGAGAGAAGTAACAAAAAGTGGTATTTTCATATGGCAGCTGGAAATTCAGCATGTTAAGGGACTTGGAGATACCTTTGGATAGAACTGATTTCAAGATATGAATTAGCAAGGACATCCTTCAGCCCCAACTGGTGAACTTTGCAGGCTTTCCTGTCCTGTTCAGGAGTTGTCGTGTCTATAAATTACCTAATTTAACTAAGTATTGGCTGTAATGTCTGAAAAAAAATTGGATGAAATCTGGTAAAGGGGCAGGTGAGAAGGTGCTGCCTAGTCTTTAGTGTTCAGAAATTGTAGTAGCAGTGGGTAGCTGGGACTGGTGTTAATGCTTTTCCATTTCATCTTTTCTGTGAGCTGTTACTTCTAATTATTTACAACCCTAAATGTAAGTCTCTCCATGCTTCCATGGGATCATGGAAGGATAATGCTACAGTAGTGCACAACACAAGACAGTTCAGGTGAAATATTTAAATTCACTCTCATCAACTTACTGTGTTGTGTTACTGTTCCTCGAGTTACCATTGTCTCTGAAAGTGAGGTGACTCCCAAACAAAAATGACAGGGGGTGAGTGCTAGCAAGGGAGCTGTTGGGGTAGGGTAATCTGAAGAATTCTTTGAACGCTGGTGGATAAATACAGTATAATCCATGTTTATATAATTGTGTGGTAGCAGTTATAATAACTATACCCATAGTGTAGGTGTATGCATCTCACTTAAGATATCCCTTAATTCTTTTGTCTGTGGTTATATAGTCATATATAATTGTATCTGATCCTCACAACAGATCTGTGAGCTAAGGAAGTACATCCCTGGAATGCATTTGGGGAACAGATATACAAGGAAAATTCTTCCTTAAATGGACTTGAAAACAAGTCTTTTCCCACCATTCTTTTTTTTTAAAATGGTATTTATTTCCAAACTGGACTGAATGAAGGTACAGTATAGGTGTTAGACCTGTGCTAGTTTTAAGCCCTATCTTTTTATGTTCATAGCAAATCCAGCATCAGGCCATTGGCAAGGGGAGATTGCTTAGCAGTGTTGTTCCATCAGCAGGGAAGCCCCAGCTGCCCAGGAGGACAGGGCAAGAACAGAGTTAGTCAAACCCGAGAGACGTGGGAGGATAGAGAAACCCTAGACCAGGAGTGAAAACAAATGGACCAGAGGAAGAAGGGAATAAACTGTCTGGATATTGAGAAATTGCTTACTATTCTTCTTCAGTAAATTCACACTTAAAAAAAAAAATAATAAAAAAAAATAATGAGGGGAGTAACTGCTTTAGAATACCAGTATAGGCAAAACTAGACTGCTCAGTGGTTAACTGAGTGCTGTGTCATTTGATTTCTGAGTCATGTTGTTATACCAGTCCCACACAAAGGGAAACTTTTTGACTGTATGTCAAAATCTTCCTTATAAAATCTGAATTTTCAAACAGTCACTAAAACCACTTGTTAAATTTGTTGAGGGGCTTTAGATTAAGATGTTTTGATTATGAATTCTTTCAGGACATTGTACTAAGAAGTTGAGTAGAGTTTGAGCTAGCAGGTTTTTACAGGAAGCAAGAAGTGGCCATTCTACCAGATGGTTTGTTTGCAAATAATCGCTGCCTATCTGATGTAGGATTGAGTGGAGAGGAAGAAGTTGTTGCTGATGATGTTTGTCATGACAAGATAAAACAGACTTCACAGGAGAAGAGGAAGAAGGAAACTTACTTCAGGGTAGCAAAATCAGCAATTAGGTTTTAACAATCTTGTCCATCTTGGGTTTTGAAACTTTGACTCAGTCAAGGGGTGTAGCCGCTGCCATGTTCTGGTGTGTACTGTCTCCTCTTCAGTTACCCAGCACTTCACTTCCACAGGCAGGTGCTAAGAAAAACTAACCCTTACACAGCATTTTGCTCTGTCAGGATTGGAGTCTTTGTTTCTGTGGCTTGTTCCGTCTTAAAAGACAATGCAGAGATGGTCCTAACTCAGCCTAATCAATATTCTGCAGGGTTTTTTTGCCACTTTTCTTAGCTGTAGGAAATCAGTCCAAATTCAAAGAGTCAAGAGTTGCCTAAGTAAGTGTCTTGACCACCATTAAGCTGTGGAGTATGTTATTGTTCTTATTCTGCTGAAGATTTTATTTTCTCATAGTTGCCTTTTCTCAGCACAGTGAACAGGACAGACCAGTTCTTGGGTAAGTTGCTTTTCTGGTATGAGGCAGATGGAAATTTTTCTCCTAGCTTTGCTGGTTCATGTTGGAAAACCATAGCTGAGAGGGTTGAACAAACCTGTCACTTACTTATATGTGTTGGGTTTCTGGGAGGTGGGATGCATGAATTTATTGAAATGCGTCTTGTAGAACATTATTCACAGGAAGAAAACCTTGGTATCGCAGACCTCGACCAAGCAGACGCTGCTTCTCTAGCTCAGTGAAGTTATGGTTATTGCAGGAATGTGCCAGCCAGAGAGAAGATGTCATTTAAAGCCCATGGCCTGAAGGTATATTTACCTGGGAGGATGGGGAGCAGAATTTCAGTCTTTGCTTTGACCTGGCTGAAAGCTGGTGATTAAGATGTTCATTTCCCATATTTCTTGCAGATATGTCCCTTTTTCTGGGGCTACAGATGCTTGTTTGCTTGCTTGCTCTCTAAAGTTGATAGTTGTATCTGAGAGGAGGCTTGCAGGGTAAATTCATACGTTAATCCAGAGGTTTTCTTCCTGGCCTGTCATGTGGAAAAATGAATGTGTTTGGGCTTACTTTCTAGGTTTTTGGCTACAGCTGGGAATGTCTGTGTTTACAGCAGGCCATTTTCCTGTTACAGCTGCCCTTCTTTTGGCTAACTTCCTTCTTAGCCCAGTAGTTTTGTCACTGACCTGACTCAGGAGAAATATGTTCATAGCTGACAGGTTTCTGGCTATTTGTGGAGTCATTTTGCCCCCCAAATGTCCTACTTTGTATTAGGTCCTTATGCTGGAGGAGAGGTTTCATCCTGGCACGTTAGCCCCGTTGTGAATGCAAGGGAGCAAACTGCAGTTGCACTACTGGGGAGGTCAGCAGGCATTTCTTGTTCTCTGCAGTGTCCTTCATTTTCTGCCTGCCTTGCTTTAGCCCAGTCAGCCACCATGTAGGTCAGAGCAGGAGGCCATCAGGAGACGGAGCGGTTGCTTCAAAGCCTTGTGCACTGTCATGGTTTCAATCGAGTGCAGATGACTGATGCTCTGGATTCTGCTGTCCTACAGCTTGCAGCAAGTACTGGGTCCTTAAGGTCCCACATTTGCTGCAAATAGAGCTAACCATCGAGCTGTCACTTGTACAGCTAACTCACTGCCTTTTCTGTTAGCTAATCCAAAGCGGAAACTACAACAGAAGATAATTCTCCAGAGCTGGTGAGCCCCTATAAGCACAACTAGTGAATCTGTCATCACTTGCTGTGTAAGAATCCGAAGTTAGCCTGGAGCATTGTTCTTTTATGTAACAGAGGGGAAATGGCTCTGGTCCAGGCGATCCAGAAGCCTGAGGAGCCAGACCATCCTGTGGTGTTGGCCTGATGAGCTGTAAATAATCCTGGCTCAACTGCCCTGTTCTGTGTCTTTGCCCTCTGTTGTTTTTCCGTGAGGGGAGGGGGAAGCACGCGTGTTTCCCAGCTGCTAGGGGATCTCCTGGGTTTAGGAACGGGGCTACCTGTACCGTGATCCGTGCACAACTGTCTCTGGCGCACGCGTGGGATGAAGTATGGAGGGAGAGAGTGGGTTTATGAATGCTTGTACAGAAGTGTCTGGGTAATTAACTCAGCCGTTAGGTAGGAGCATTTAAATCCTTAAAGACATTTTTTTGTGGGAAATACAGGGTAATCATCTCCTCAGGCATGCAAGACAGACATGGTTAAAGGCTGACTTCTGCCTAAATTGCACATCAGGAATTTAGGTGTCCTTTTTGAGTCTCAACTGGAATAATTTATTTAGTATCACAAGGATTTAAGCCTGGTCTTACTGCCAGGGTAACACCATCATCAGTAGGCCGTTTTTACCAGCTCATCTGTCCCCACTGACAAGCTGGTGTGGTACAGTGAGGGCCCAGGTCGCTTTGCTCTTTTGGTCCCACCGGAACAAATGCCAGTTAGTGGCGGGAGCAGGAGCGGACGCTGACCCAGGCCACAGAGGGTGTTCCAGGATAGCGTGGTTACTGTTTCAGGTGCTCTCCTGGGAGCATCCTAAGCGCTGTGTATTAGTTAACCTTTCCCATAGCTGCTATATGTGAAAGGTCTTCAATCTATGAATGAACCCAACACACGGTGCTTGCTCACTGTATGTTAATGGCAGAGATGTTATTTTTAGCTCCTGAATTCTTTTTCTCCTTCACTATTAGAGCTGAAAGACCTTTCGCCCTTAAGACAGGCAAATACATAGTGTGTTTATTTGGGACAACATAAGGTTAACACATCTATTGGGAACAGTTATTTTTTTTCAAAATGAGTAAAAGTGGCTTTTTAAATAGCCATTAAAAGATCTAAATCAAGTAACTATGTTTTAAGTTTTAAAAAGAACTGTTATCTTTGGACCATGTAATTTACAGAACTCGCTGCAATAATCCTTGATTTAGAACAATTACTGCACTAAAGTACTTGCTTTTTTCCCCTTTAAAAACAAAACCAAACCCCAAACCAAAAACCAGACAGGTTTCCAGCAAAGGCTGGGATAACTGACTGGAATGGAAACACAGCCAAGTCTTGCAAAACTCCAGTATACAGTTGCTGTTCTCCTCTATGTCTTTTATCTTGCCATCTGAGCGCATTCCCTTGCCTGGTCACTTGTTTTGCTTTTTATTTTTTTTTGTTTGGTTGGTTTTTTTGGTTTGTTTTTTGTTGGGTTTTTTTTTTTAAGGTAATCATCAGTTGCTAGAAATAAATATTTTAAGAACTAATACACTGGTTACATTCTTACAATTGTGTGCAGCGCATGCTGGTTTAAAAGGAAGCTGTTTTATGACATTTTTAATTATGAAATTTCTTATGCAACAGAGTTTAAGGGTCAGTTATAAACACTCCAATAACTAGGCTTCCTTAGGCAGTAACTTACCTTTGTCATTTCTTGTAGTTCGAGCTTGACTCAGTCCGGTCTCGCACCAAACAGGATTGAGGAGCTAGAATACAAGGTACGCTGATTCGATGTACAGTTTGTAACATTTCTTTTGCAGTGGTGCTCACAAACCATTGGCTTAGTTTATCTATAGCTGGAGTGGGTTTTTTTTCCTTTTGAAGTCCTTTAGTAGAGGTCAGGCAACTGTGTCTGTTTTTCAGAGCTGTGGACTATCAGTCCCTGAACAAAAGGTGTCAGACAAGTTGCTGGTAGGGTTTGGGGCCTGAAAGACTCAACTGCCTGCGTTTCCAGTTTTGAAGCATGCAGAGGAGCTGCTTGCTATTGCAGGAACATCCCACTGGCACCACTGGCAGTAGGGAGGTCATGCCAGCTCTCTGGATCTGACACCATGAAACTGGGCCCTCCACAGCTGATGCTGCAGCCAGCTCTGGTCCCAGAGTGAAGGATAATTTATACAGCTATAAGAAATTTAACTGTAGGCTCCCACCCCTTGTGTGGGCACGAACTGCATCCAGAAAGAAGGGAATCCATATTCCTAATTATCAGCTTATAACCACTGCTGTGTTCACCAAGGTTTTAGTAGGAAACTGAAGACGGAGGGAGGCATCACAGACCCCGCTACTTTCATGTGGGCCAAACCTAACCGAGAAGCATAACAGAGCACCAAGCCTGCCCATTCCTTACTCCTGGTATGAAAACAAGAGACGACTTCTCTCTTTAGGAAGAAGAAGTAAGTCATCTTCCACAATGATGTGACTTCAGGTGAGCAAACAGACACGCTGCATTTCCTCTAAGAGAAGACTGAGCCACAAGCATTTAGCCTTAAATGTAACTGTGCCTTCCTGGGCTTGCTCCTACCTTTGAGGGATTCTGGTGCAAGCTAGCCTCATTATTTTTTTTAAGCCAGACAACTGACTTTAGTTTTATTACAAAGCTTTTATTAAAAAACAAATGCTCAGCACATTAACTCAAACTGGAATGACAAAAAAAAAAATCGGTTGACAGTATTTTTGGCAAAGGCTGTGCCTTACTATTTTAAAAAATGGGTACATCAATGCTCATTTCAACACTGGCATAAAATCCCACTAACAGGCTAACAAAAACAGATACAAATACAGAACAATTGAAGTAATAATTCAAGTGCTGGGCTTTTTACAAGGAGAAGGGGAATGGGTGAGAAGGAGAACTCACTGCAGTCAGATTTGCTGGATGTATTGCTATGTTTACAGAGTAGATGATGCAAGACTAAGGTGTCTACTGACCAGCTGATGTTGTTACATGTATTTAGTTCTATAGGACACTGTATTATATAGACTGAGAGGCCACTATTTGTTACAAATAGTTTAACAAAAAAGCCACCTTTTTTTCCATACAGGCTTTTCCTCTGGCAGAAAAAAAAAAAAAAAAAAGAAAACCCCCTTTTATTTAAAAAGTATTTCAGATTTCTGACACTTGTTTAAAAGCTCATACCTAGTAAAATATACACCAATGAAATTACAAACTAAAAGTTAAAATATAAAAGCATTCAAGTTTCTTAAAAAAGCTAAAACCAAAATTGATCCTGTCGCACCATTAAATAAAAAGAAGGTTGAGTGTGTCATCCTGGTCCAGGCAAATTCCATTCCTCGATGTGCTGTATGGGGCAGCTGTGGTCTACGTTATTCTGCTGGCTGAAGCAGGCAGAGACAGCCATGCTACTTTGTTTGCTGACTCGATATGGACACAGATGAGACGGGAGCTTAAGAGTGCAAGGCAGAGGTGGAGTGAAGACAAAAGCTGCTCTGCTGACCCAGGAGCTTATTTGCTCTATTTATATCAGGGCTGGACCTCGTGATAGTGAAGGATTTTGGCAGTGATTGTCTTTATGATTCAGTGTCTCTAGCAGTGACATCAGGGTGAATGACATCCTAGACAGACTCCTTGGGGGTGGTCTGTGTGGATGAAGGACACACCTAGGGTTTAACAAGCTTCCATCTCCAGAAGGGGTCCTGGTGTCGCCGCCTTTGCTTTGCAAGTTGAGAAAGCATTTCTTTTCCCACCTAGAGGGAGGGGGGAGGAGAGAGAGAGAGAGAGAATGTGTGTGATAAAGACTATATGAAGCCTTTATTATTTTTTTTTTAATCCTTCAAAGTAGCTGGTGATGGGTCACTGTAACTCTATGACACAACTGTGTTAACGGAATGTGCATCTGCAATATCAAACAAGTGCAGCGCATTGCTACTTGCTCTTGCTTGAAGTTTGCAAGAATATTTATGGAGAGTGCTTTAGACTAAACAGATGTCCACACCAACTAGAAAGGTGGGGTTTTAAGCTATTTAGACATTCAGCATATCACAGAAGTAATTCCCTTTTGTAGTGGATTTCATTTATCTACAACATTTGACCTAGATATCTGTTACAAAACTAAACATCCTCAGGCTTTGGTACTATGGTGGTTGAGGTCAATTAAACCTCCACTTCAGAGCCTCAAACTCTGCTCCCTGCAGAAATGAAGAAATGCTGTCTTCTGCAAGCAGCTGGGTAGAGGAATGTGGTGGGTGAGGCTTGTGTGAACACTGACCCTACCATGCGTCCACATGCCTAGGTAGGAATTGTTCTGCTCTTCAGCAGGGTAGGGAACACCTTCCTGTTGAGTAAGAGCCACAGGCTTCTTTCCTAGCCATAAAGTTCACTAGGATCTTGGAAGGATTTACATCCTTATAACTTGTGAAAAGGCCAACATTGCAAGCCTTGTAGGTACTGCTGATCCAGAGAGGAACAGTTCTTCATCACTAGGCCTCTGGGTTACATCAGCTGACTTACACAATTGCTAACTCAACCGTCACCCCTGCCCTTCTGACCCAGACAACTGGGTTCTAACAGGGACTCCACCCAAAGCCTGTCTAATGAGTCAGGCATTTTTCCACAGACGGACACATGCTCTCCAGTAACGGTCCCAGGATTATCAGTATCTCAAAAAAATCTGCATTAACCTCCAGGCCTCCAGGTACTACACAGCTGCCAAGCAAGTAGAGGGTTCAATGACCGGAGCTTTTCAGAATGACCAAAATTAGCACAGGAATGCAGTTCAGTGGAAAGAGTGAGTGAATTTTCACCAGAAGCAGCACAAAATGCTTAGTCACATGAAGAAGATACGCTGCCAGCACCTTGAATCAGCAAGGCAAGACAGAACAAGTTTATAAAGAAGTGGCTTAAACCACAAGTCAAACTTCTGTTAGAATAATCATAATAGATAGACTGCTTGAGCCTGTAAGAACCGAAAGCAGAATTAATCAGCAAGTATTACAGCAGCAGTATTTAAAGCAGGGCCGTTTATAACTGGGTACCCATGTCCCATCTGCTGCACCTTCCATGTAAGCCATGACAACACAGAGCATTCTGCCTGCACTGGTTGAGTACAGCTCCTGAATAAAGAGTTACACAGGCCAATATACTCTAGGGGAGAAAGCCTCCAAAACTGACTACGGACCCTTTGATTTTAGTGAGTGCAAGCCGAGGCCCCAGAATTTTACTAAACAAGCTGACGCCTCATCAGAGGCTGCCCACCTGGCCATTGTTTTAGTGGAAAGGGAAGCTGCGGACACTGAAGGAGTTCAACTGCAGACTAAGTACAGTAGAAAGGACAAGCACAGATTTATATCAGACTGGCTGGTATAGCTTTAATTTGAAGGATGCTCTTCCCTCTCCCAATTACCACCATTCCTGACACATAATGAATAATTGTCACCTGCTGCTGGTAGCCACAGAAGGACATACAAAGGCACTGCAGCCTCCTGAACAGCACAGCTGAAAGTCCACTGGAAAACCAGCGGTTTCAACAGAGGTGGTCTGTATTGACTAATTCAGTTCCTATTTCCTCATAAAACCAGCCCAAGTCCCAACTAAAAAAAGCCTTCTGAGCTTCCTGCCTTTTTTTTTTAAAATATATAAAGTAGCACAGTGCTCTGTAACACGTGCGGATCAAAGAGCTGTGAAGGCCTCTACCTTTCCAAGGAGCACGAAAGAGGCCAAGCAAACAGCAGAGGAACACTGGGGAGAGCACCCTGCAGCTTTATATTTATTTTGTGCCTTTTCATCCCGGATTTTCAAAGGTTTGGTCCAGGTTGCTCTTCCTGGGAAGGTTTTCCTCTCAGTCTTACATGAAAACATTCAGCTTCCTGTTGAGGAATGGCCTTGAGGCGCCAGGCCAGTAGTTCACAGCAGTCTGATACAAGCGCTGTGATTCAGAGCTACTCCCCATTAGCAGCCAGGAATGTCTACTCCACCGAAGGAAATGAAATGCTCTTCTGTTGAGATGGTTCCCTGCCTCCTCCCCCCTTCCCTTACCAGCAAGCTGTCTTTGAAGTCAGGAGGTTAAAATAACGGCCGTGGCCTTGCTCTGGCCCTCAGCGTTCTCAAGCAGCGGCCATGGCTGCTTTCTCAGCCCCTCGCTCCAGCAGGGACCCTGCGGAACCTACTGCAGCTCTGCAAGGGGACAGGCACGGTGAAGCCCCAAGTATTTTTATTTCTGAACAAATACTGCAGTACGGCAAATTACACAGTAGCTGCCCTGAAAACAGCATCTAGAACCCAGCCTCTCCCCAGCTGCACATTAAGGCTACATGCTGGAAATTGCTCCTGCTGCTGATAAACCAAGTCATACCTAAAAAATACAAGTGATGATGGTGTTGCCTTACAGATATAAAACAGGTCAAATCAGGATTCTTTTCAAGAAACCGCAGGCATGTGCTAAGGAGACTGAAGACTTCCCACATCTAAGGCTTCACTGGGGGGCTGTAGCTGAAGTCTCGCCAAGCGAGGCATGCCCTAGCAAAGCCCAATCCACAAGTGAAGTCGGTGCAATCAAAGACTGCAATTACAGCTCCCTGGCTGTGGTTAGGCTTCAAAGAAAGTGCTGCAAGTCACATTTTACATATGTGAAGTCTTGAGCCTGAGCCACAATAGGAGGCACTGTCTGTGCCATTTGCAGCATACGTCTGACTGCAGGAGGGAAGGGGGGTGGAGGGGGGGGGGTGGACTGAGTAGGGGGGAACACCTCCAGAAAGAAACAAATAAAATTCAACAATAATTCGGTGTAAAAGAAAAAGCCCTCCTACTGAAGTGATAAAACTGTATTTAAGGAATCACTACAGTAAAACCGAAGCCTCCTAACAAGCCTGGTCTTAGTGGCTGAGGGCAAGAACATCGCAGGGGGATGAGAATTCCTCCCCACACTTGGGAATGAGGTGGATGGAAGGGTGGGTCCGCAAGGGTCTTGTGCTCCTCCTCTAGGCCTTTAACTCATCTGCATTTTCTAGAACAAGGGAGAGGATTACACGCATTACAGAAGAAGTCAAGAGCGTCTGGTCAGTACAGGAGTAAGTACAGAGTAAAAGAGATAGCTAGCCCTTCACAGAAAGCAGGAGAAAGTGAAAGTTTTAAACCAGTGCCCTTTTTTCTACACCTTCCTCCACCATAGGTTGTTTTTATACAGTTGTAAGAAGAGACAAGACTACATATAACAGCAGTTATATGTATTTAAAAAAAAAAAAAAGTGAAGTCTCTAAACCTGGCTTTTAATCCAGTACTTCAAACGAACTCCAGGACCCGGCAGCTGAAACTGTCATTTCTTTTGAAGTCCAAAATAACATGTTCAAGTTACTGCCAGGGTTTATCCAATACTCCAGAAACTTGGGTATGCAAAACCAGGTCGTTATTTATCAGAAAGGTTCGTGCTGTTTGTGAAGCCCCTTTTTATTTTCTTTAGAGGCAGAGCTGGAGAGAGTTTGAGGCGCAACAGATAGATGCCGGCACTGCAGTCTGCTCCTCTTCCTGCCCAGCTGTGCCATGGTTTGTGGGTTAGCCTAAACCAGATCCTTGAAACGTTCAGGGCAAACAAAACAAACACTCCGCAACCTTTGTTGTTTCTAAAAAAAAAATAAATAAAACAAAAAACCCCAACAAAAACCCCATCATCTCCCAATAAAACCCCAATCGTTTTAGTAATCCAGTTTGCTGCAGGGTCCCACAAGCTGCTACAGCACATGGATGGAGAGAGCTACAGGAGACAGGAAAAAGCCCTCCCTGCAAGAGCTGGATACCAGCAGGCAGCAGAGGAAACCTTTTAAACTGCTTTTGTTGCCAAAGAACTTACATAAAATTGTACCCTAAAACTGTAACAGATACTGCTATGTTGAAGGTATGTCACGAGCAAGTTTTCCTGGAGTTTGGTGTGTGTCCGTCCCGTTCCCCCCCCCCCCCCCCCCCCCCCCCCCCCCCCGTTAGCCTCAGCCCATCGCTGGTAACTGTGAATCGAGACTCCGTAACAAATGACCCACTGGTGGTTCAGGTGTGCTGAACTATCTACCCCTGAAAATCTCTCTCCACTGATTACAGGTGGAGTCTGTCGTCCTAACTTCTGTCCTCTTAGTCTGGCCTAAGCTACATGGGTTAAGTGAGCAGCAGAAATACCTCCCCCGCCTCCCCCAGTCAGAGACCCCTTCCAGAGCAGGATGGTGTCAGCATGGGAAATGCCCAGGTATTTTAAGGCTCCCGCTTTGTGTGGCTTAAGTTAGTGATGCCAAAGCAGGTGTGGCTCTTATCAAAGGCCCCCAGTGTAGGCAGCATGAAACTAGAAGCTCTATCACTGTGCTACAATCTTCAGAATGATCCTACTGGAAGACCCAGGACATGCTTTTCCTGTTAAGGGTGGAAGAGGAGAGAGGTTCCATATTTGTAATAAAAACAACTACCTCTAGACAGCTGTCTCTAGCAGCTTGTTAAAGTGGAATAATATACTAAAAGTGATCTGCAAGGGAGGAAGAAATAGGCTTCTCCCCTTTTTGTATCTTTGTGGCATACAGTAAATATTCAGAAGACTATTTTTTTAATCATTTCTTCTATAGCCCAAGAGCTGTGAAGAAAGATGCATCAGTTCTAGGGGCACTGAAACTGCTGCTTCAGTTTTCACCTGCTGTAACACAAAAAGACTTGAGGTACTGGTAAAGTAGTAAGTGAAGATTCTTTCAAAAGAAAGAAATAACATAGGTAAATTTTCCTCTGTAGAACATCTTTTCTGCCACAATTAAACACAGGGTAGAATTTACACTGTACTCTTGAAAGACCATCTCAACATTTACATCTTCCAATACATCCATTCATTTAAATAGTTGCCTTCATGCAACCAAAGGTAAGTCAGATGTAACCTGAATACCTTCTTGAGCTTCATCAACTCTTCTACACACAGGCATCCGCAAAGCAACACTACCAGTGTAAGACAGCAGTATGCAGAAACCATGACAGAATTCAAACACATCAGCTTCACTTTGATGCAATTAATTTACCTCAGCAGAAAATCTCTACTGGTCTGAAACACACAAGCTCCTGTTATGTACCTCAAGAGACCCAACTATTCATCAAAACATGGTCTTGCCTAGTATCAAGGCAAATGCACACACCGTAAAACTAATTATATGTAGTTATTTTGGCAATTAACATTTTACTTTGTGCAATTTCATGTATCCTTGAGATGAAGGGTAGAGGGCTCTCAAAACTCCCGAGTTTAATTCTGATGCAACTTAATGAAGAAACATGTATCTTACTTTTGCAATGAGGAAGCGACTTCAGAAATTATCTGTCTCTGTTCAGTTGAGCCTCCTCAGTTCTCTTACCCCCTGACCTCACTCTACTGATGCCTGTGACAAGAACACAAATTCAGTGATACAGTCACTGGTACCATTTCCCTCAGTTGCATCTAACCCTGTTCACACGCTACGCCCCAGTGCCAGCGACACCTTCACAGCACAAATGCTTCCAACATTTGCTCCTGCCACTGGAACCAACAGCAGAAAGCTGGTGTCCTGAAAGGTCAGGCTAAAACCCATGCTAACTGGCTGCCAGTCTCATGTTTAACTGGCTAGACCGCGGTGCTTCAGCTGGCCCTGCTGTGAGCTTCCTTCCTTGTACAGCTTTCCAATCTGCACACTTTCAAAACTGTTTATACGGTAAGAGTCTTAACGAGTGGGTAAAGGATCAGAGACCTGAAAGATGACTTGCATAAAAAGTCTTAAAGTAGAAGATTAAGGAACTGACTAGTATGAGAGGGTTGGCTCTATTAGTAGTGACTTTTGCAACATCACATTTAGGCTTTTCGGTTCTGTTTTGTTGTTTTTGTCTTCAGGATGGCTAGTTTTGCATTCATGTGTATCAGAAAACCTCTTCAATCCAACAAAAATCTCTAAAAGTCAGAAACAAAAAGTGCTAGAGCTTGCTAAGCTTTGACAGAATTGCATTTGAATACAAGTCTGTTGAAATTAGAGGACAGATTTCACCCAAGCTTAGTCACCAGAAACAAATGAGAAACACTTTGACGATGTCATACCAACTTGCTTTCTAGCTGTTCAGAAATATGGTATCCATTTCTCATTTTAATTTTTTTTAATGTAAATATTCTAAAAAATGAAAATGCAATACAGGCCTGAGATGAACACTAAATGCTGAGGTTTTCTTCCAACTGAGAGTGAAACCACATTTCAAAATCTTATGTTTTCTTTATAAAACAGTTTGTTTCTACAGAATTTTTCTCACGACCTTAGAATTATCAATCTGGTGAGACTGAGTTTACTCAATCCACTAAAATATACCGTTTTCCTCCAGAGAAGAATGGCGCACCAGCCATCAACTCTCTGTCCCCACCCTATCCCACAGGAAAAGTTAGAACAATAGTCATCCCAGTGTTCCTTCATTCTAGCCCAAGCTGCCTACTGCTAACACCTCAGAAGTGAAACGATACGGGGTTGTTCTAATCCCTTGTAAATGTGGCCGAGTTCAAACTTGATTAGGCATCTCTAATTTTGCAGCAGCATCTGCAACTTTGAGCATCTCCGGCAAAATAAACATTCACCTACTGAATTACCTACTTCTGCCCTTTGTCAGTTTCAGTTTAAAACCTGAAATGCTGAAGGAGGACTTCACAGCTGACCACGCTGCACCCGTTTTGTAAAAAAATTTTCTTGTTTCTCTAACGCCGTATCTACGCTGTCGGTCTAGTTGAAAGTGTTCTGCGGCCTTTTTATTTAGAAAGCCTATGCTTGGCTCCTACCCTGACTTACCCTTATCCCTCCCATAGTCTCTTACTGCACCCGAGACAGCATTTATACCCTTCCTTCCTTCCCTCCTGCCCTTCACGAGGGTCCTGCGCCAAGCTGGTAAACGGGGAGCTCGCTCTGCCCCACCGCAGGGCTCCCAGCAGGTGTCAGTGCCCTGCTGTACCTGCTGCTCAGGCAGGAGGCGGCCGCCTCTTCGGCACCTTCGCTCCTCTGATGTTTTTCTTTAAGTCAGGGAGCCTGAAAGAGAGAGGAGGTTTTCTGTCTTTCACCCCAGCAAGATTAATGTCAGGTCAGAATTAAGTTGCAGGAGGGGATCTGTCTGAGGGCTGGACTCCTTGTCTTTGGAAATTACTGTGCCGATTTGAAAAGGGCCGAAGTTAACCGAAGTATTCAACGATATCAATGTTTCAATCCAGCAAATTCTCTCCTGTTCGTTCTGCCCCTCTTGCCTTGCCACCGTGCATAGGTAAAACAGGGAACAGGGAAACATGGGTCACGTAGGAAACAATTTTTAAAGCAAGCGGGGACACATCTCTGCACCACCACCACCCCCTTCCCCAAATTCTCACCCACGCTATCTTCTGCACAAATCCCCCAGAAGCTGTTTAAAGCTGCTGAGCAGACAAGGGGCATGGAAAGGGGTGGAGCATTTTCAGCTACTCCAGCAGCAACTTCAAGAGCACTGGACAACCCAGGCTGGAAAACATGTCCCTCAAAGCAAGGTACCACATCCTCTTTGCATCTCCTTTCTAGGATGCTGGCCAGAAACCCATGGTCAATCATGACCACAGTCATCAGACAGCCCTTTTCCACAGTATTCTGGCTGTAAATAGGTCCACTTCATAGTCTGCTTTCACAGCCTCACTCCATTTTATTTCCAGGTAATAAGGAAAAGATAACCCAGTCATAAATTGTTTATATTTAATATAAATTTGTTATAAATTTGTATAAATTTCTTATAGCACTATCCCAACAACACTTCTGCACCAAAATTTGGCTCTCATTTCCATATGGGAAGTTTGAAATATTACAGATAATTCGTTGTTTAAAGAGTGTTAATCTGATCCTTTTAAGTGCTTCTGATTGTAAATCAGTATTAGTCAAGTTTTCTCATTTTTGAAAGCTTTGCTAATCTAAATGCTAATTGTCATGGAATTTTTGAAAGCCACAAATACACTTCTCACAGGTTTTCAAATGTCTGTTAAGCTCCTCTGTCACTCTTTTTAGCCCCCGAAGATATGCCAAAACACAATGTTGAATTATGTAGCTTGTGAGGACTTCCCAGTTGCATCCTGCCACATGTCACAAATGGTGTGCCTTTTACAATTACTGTACGTAGCAAGTCATAAGTTAACTACTTCCATGTTATGGAACAATCAGGAGGATTTTTTGTAGTACCCTTCTACTTCCTTGCTGATTTGAGATGCTAAAAAGCAGCATTTTCCCCCCTCTACAAGTCAAGTTGGATAGGAAATGGGGAATCTCCATTTCCAACACAGAATTGCTCCCATTTACAAGTCTTCTAGAAGGCTGTGCTTAAAGTAACAAGAAAACACCCACCTTTCTGAAAGGTACTCAGCAATCTCTATGTTGTCCTTAATCTTGGCTTTCCTCATTTCCCCTTCCCTCCTGGCCTCTCCCAAACTCATTTTTAGCATTATCAGGTCTTATGCCACTCTCGGTTGATTTCAAAAGGAGAAAATAAACACGAGTTATTTCTTCAACAAATAAAAGTTATTTCAAACATCGGTGTTGGGCCATGTCAACTGAAAACAAAATCCTGCTTGGGGACAGTTCCACAACTCTTAAAGAATGGCAACATGCTTTGGAGTACCCCAGGATAATTTAGCAAAGATTGGAGCATCAGGTCGCAGTATTCCTAAAGCACTCTAATATTAAAATATTTTGCAAACCAGTCATTCAGCAGGCTGGAGGAGATCATGGAACTTGGCTAAATCCTAAGCAGTGAAGCTAGAAGAAACCTGCTGCTGCGTACAACCCTGGGAAGAGGGGCCACTTAACACTACCACCTTAACTTCACCGGTCAAATGATGTCCAAGCCAAAAACGCAGGTTTGGGGTCCACCTTAAAAATCAGTTATGAGCTAATTTAAGTGTTCATGGACAAAAAAAAACCCCCACAACCCAACAACAAACCCAACCATAAAAAAACCCCACACCCAAAACTTTCACAGTATCTTAAATCATTTCTGTTTTCGCGTCTCTTCCGTTACTTTCCTCTGAACATCCCACCACACAACCCTCCCACCATTTCATCCTTCTCACTTACATCACTGTAATTACAGCCCTGGCTGATCTCCTTTGTGCTGATCTCGAGATTCTTTCTTTGGTCTTGCCACCTACTCATTTCTGATTCTTCTCAGATAACAGAACGCTTGTCTCCTTCCCAGACCTCCCACCCTCCTTCCCCCTCTTCCTTGCACCATCCCTACGAGTAAGAAAGCTAGTGTTTTCCTGTCTTCAAGAGCTCTTTGCGGCACTCACTGAAAGGCATTCCCAAACTTATTATCTCCATCCAGTAAAGACTACAACAGCTCTGCTGTGGGCCTGGTAAGATATTACGCTTGTGGGCAAAACATTTGTTGGATTAGGCTTGCAAAGGGCAAGAGTCTTAACCTTCAGAAGTTTACTTTGAAGTCTGGCTGATTCAGGTTCCCTAAATCATTTTGTGCATTTACTTCCAGCTAGAGCACATCTGTACGTCTGCAGTGGGGAGCTTTCCCTCGGCACACGATGTTTAGTGAGGCTGCCTACATGCACGTATATGGAGTCAACAGCACACTCCCTCTCCAGAGGAAGAAGATACCTACTGTCCTCATACTCCGTCATACAAATTGCGTGAGGACAGAGACAGCTATTGCCAACAGTTTCCACACTGTTGCAAAGCTTAAGGGGAAGAAAGGCAGGGGTGTAGAGATAAAAGGGAAAGAGAGAAAACCCACATACTCAGAACATTAATCCTTTACTATGGAAATGCAGAGAAGCTCCAACAAAACAGTTCAGTGTAGGCAAGGCACTCATCCTTAGATTGTAAGGCATCCAACAAACCAAATATCCCTCAGTTTTCAAACCGTCACTTGAACTTGAGTTGTATTCCGATCCCAATCAAGTGCTCTAAGTCAATTCAGATAAAATTATGCATGTTCTGCTTACTAGGTTCTGTGTTAACTTGAGAGGGAAAAAAACAGTAATCATGGACCTGGGCAACTAAGCTGAAATACCAATTCTAAAACTCAACGTTAAAACACTTGCTTTTATTTTTTTTTTTAATAATAGATATAATACTTACAGCAGTCACTGTAACTAATGATACTTTACAGCTACATTTGTTGTGTAGGCTAAAGAACCCAAATACTGCAATCCACATTTAAAATCAGCATTACTCAGGCACATTGCGAAGGGCAAGACTGTCTGCTTGCCTGAAAACCTTTTGCTTATCAGGAAGAAACAAAAGAGCATGCATTTTGCCTTTTCATGTTAAAAAAAACCAAAACAAACAAAACCAACAACGAACAACCCAAAGTCTTAGATCCAACAGAGTTTAGACTAACCAGGACAATGGCATAACTACAGGCTGATGACTGCCACACTGCACAGAGCAAACTCAGATTTGGCTTCCTCTGGCTGCAAGTCCAAGCAGAGCAGAGGGCCAAAGGAGGCCAGGCTGCTTTGCTGACCACTCTGAGTGCCAAGGCGATCACACGACCAAACGAGGCAGAGGGAGAGGCGATAAAGAGACAGTTTTTGTTACAATGTATAGGTGTCTTTAGAACGTAGGAGGGGGGTTTGCATGGTTGCTGGAATTCTCATGGATCTCCTGAGAGCAGTCTGGGTTAATTAAGACAGTGTAGAACAACTACTGTATCAAATGAATACCATTCCTACTAGAAAATGTATTGCAGTGAGAAGAAGAGAAGGCCCAGCCTTCCAACACCAACACTGAGAAATTAGGATCTCACTGTGGTCTGTGTGCACTCAGAAGCAGACTAGATGTTGTTACTGGATATGTGGGATCACTAGTCATTCCATCTTTAGTGCAGATGATATGATAAAAGAAAAAACACACAATGGAAATATAACAACAAAACCAACCCGTACCACACATGAAATACCACTGTACAGTTGAGAAATTCTGGATACAACTATACAGCCCCATCTTTTAGCAGATTTTTTGTTAGTATACAGGTGAATACATTTTTAAAAAGTGTACCCAGCCAGCCAGCATCTAAAAGATGTCAGCACATAAAACGTACTCTGAAGCCAGCATCTAACCTGCTCTTATGAACTGTGACAGTCTGCTGGCTGGGAGGGTTTGCACTGCTTAATAAACCCATCCCTGTGCTTCACAGGCAGACTTGCAGCGAGTCAGTGAGGTATGGTCAATTTGAAAATATTAAGGTTGAGAAGTGAAATGGTGAACACCTAATAGATAGCCGGTATAAAAACCATCAGTAGTCAAAGTAACATTAGCTTTGGGATATGATAACTTCTGCAATTTTTGCTAAATTCATATTATTGCATAAAATTTATAAGAAAGCTTATTTTACAATTCAGTTTTATCATCAGGAAAGCTTTAGAGATGTTCTTACCATGCTTCAGATGTAGGCAGCTGTCATTCTGGGGCCTGTACCTGTAGAAGATTGTTTTCCTTTAACAAATTTCTTTACAGACTTTTTCCACATTCCAAATAAGTTTGTTTGCTACAATATTACATGGATTTTTTGGTGTGTTTTTGGTTTAGTAGTTTGGGTTTTTTATGGTTCTTATACCAGCCATTTTTATTGTGGAAAACAGGGTGCTTCTTTGTATATATTTTACAGGCAAAGAGGAGACCTCACTGATGCTTTTAGCCAACCTACTAGGCAGCTGTTAGTGTACACAGAAACACAAAATACAGCAATAAAAATACAGTGGCTACAAAAAGGTCAGTGTAAAGTTTCTCGTGTCCAATAATCCCACAGTATTTGAGAACAGTTAAATCTAAGGATGATACAGCGCTGGCTGAGGAGAAAAGCAAAAGGTAAAGCAGGACAGTGACTGCAGCAATGCAGAAGTTCAGCCAAAGATGTTGATGCCATCAGGACTGCGGCACATCAAGGCATAAGGGAAAGGAGACACGTATTGTGTGCACTTTCACAAGCTTGGATTCAAAGTGAAGTATCTTAAAACATCCATCAGAAGCAAGTGTTAGAGAAAAGCATGTAAAAATTAAATAGCACAAGCCCTGGTTTCTAAAATACACCTGAGGTGAATGGTAAGTAAGAGTTGGCCATGGCCTACCTGATGCTGATTCCTGCAACTTTTCTCTCTTCCTCTTCTTTTTCTTCCCCTAAAAAACAGGAAATTTCACCATACCATTGCATGTGTAGAGCTTTTCTTGGTCACTCCCCCACCACACAGCATAGAAACGAAAGCCATTTGGACACTGAGAAAGCATTTAGGAAAAAACCCAATTGGTTTCAGGGTAGCTAAAACCTTTTCTAACCCACTTGCAACTGTTTCAGTGGTAACAAGGTTTGCCCTCAACATCTATGGAGAAATATGCACGAGCAATACACATTTTTATATCCACATGGAATTACAATTTCTGGCAGTTTTTCAACTAACCCTGGCAGCCGCAAGCATCTAAAAGACTTCTCACGCTTAATAATCTGATGACACATATGTTGATATCATAATTTATGGCTCTTACAAGAGCTCTTCACACATTCAGATACTTACACTGTCATACATGGCAACAGCAGACAGGGTGTTGAAAGTACCCAGGATGACCATGACTTGCCCCCAGGGTGCACACCAGCCAACTAAAACTGTTCTGATAACGCTGGTACCTTAACAAAAGCCAAGTCTCATATGGCTGTGCCTGGTCTGGAGAACGTGCTGTACAATAAGCAAATAGCAGGCTGCAGTACAGCAGAGCACCCTTAACGCGACCAAGGTGCAGGGCAGAAGAGGACGTCTGGCAGCTGTCTGCCTTGGACACCACACTGGCACCAGCATGCCAGCACAGGCTCATTGCGCCAACCCACACACACAACCTTCTCCCGCACCCCCATCTATGGAAAAGGCCAGAGCTCCTCATTCACACAGTCTTTCAGGAAACAAAAGGTCAGTTTATACCCACAATTTTAAACCTCGGTCATTTTGCATCGCCCTAATTACTGCTTTGATATTCCTCCATATGACTTCTCTTTATTGTCCTACATTGTCAGTCAAAACTTTTTTTCTTGTATGTTTGGGGGGAAAAAAAAAAAAAAAAAAGGCATATCTGTTTATATTTTAAAGAAGCCTTCAAGGTGCCAGGACAGGCTCTAACAGATGAGCTCTAGCAAAGGCGAACCTTGGTGCAGACGCTGTAAGCGGGACTGCAGCCTGCTGTCCATCCTTCTGCCCGCAGCCAGGGGCCACCCCACACACACAGCTGGCAGCCACCAACACATGTCCTGGTACAGACCGTGCCACGCACAGTGGCCACAGACTGGAAGGGCTGAGGTGGAGGGGCACATCGTGCCATAAGCTAGCTCTGAAGGTGACAGGACGGAAAGCAAGTGATGCGAGAAACCACCTCAAACCACCGCAGTGCTCACGGATGGACAGCAAGCAAGGGCTCCAAATACAGGCTACACTGAAGCTACAGCAGATGAATTTGTCTCCAGCCCGCTGACAGTCTGGGTCTGCCCAACTCAGGCTGACAGCAGGGCTGGGCAATGCCTTGTGAGCGAGCTCCCGAAGATGGGACCAAGGCTAGAAGTTGGAAAGCAGATTTCAAGGGCTCTTGGAAACTCGCAGTGATATGCTTTAGGCACCGAGGCAATACTTCTTTACAGAGGAAAGTGCATTAGCGCAGATGTTAACATGCAAAAATCACAGGAGGAAAACTATGGTTTATTCTCTATGGCAGGCTGACTTCAAGTGCTAAAACATTCTGAAAGCTGATCTGAGATCCATCTATGAGATACCAGAAGCAGAGGAGCAGAAGGAAAAGGCTGGGCTGGAAACTAATTGTCAGCATTGCCAAATGAAGCAGTTTCTGACAACTCCAGCACACAGACATCACCACATTATGAAGACACTGTGCTTCTCATGACTACCACACAACTTTGCAGAACTGCTTTGGATGTCATTAATAAAAAAGCACACAGATATTGTCAATAGTTGCATAGCAATGCTTAACATTTTCTTGACATTTCTGAAATCCTGCATAACCAGGCAAACTAAAATACAAGAATTAAAACCAAGTAGTACATATTTTTAATTGTACTGTTTTATGAAATTCAGCCACATGAAATGGAAGTCACTTCCAACTCTCAAAATACTGAAGTAATATCTGTGCTAAATAAGCAGTCAAAAAATGAAATTGTATCCAAGTTAAAAAAAATGAAGAGAAAAAAGAAAGAAAGAAAAAAAAAAAAAAAAAGGGTTATATATACCTGAAAAGGTTTCACTGATACATCTACTATGATCACCTTCTCACCTCCACTGCAACAAACGTGTGCACTCCTGGCAAGGCAGGGAGAAGGACTGCGAGAGGAAGCTACCAGAGTTCTCCCTTGTAACATACAGGACTGGAGTACATCGCAGCTATACTTCCATACAGGATGTAGGTTGGAAGCACACTGAAGAAAGAAATCATACATGCCACCTTACACACTCCCGATGTCTATCAAGGCTTTTAAGAATCTGCAGGTCCACTGCATGTGCTGTATGGCAGTAGGCTGTGGGCAAAACATGTCAAGTGCCCAAAGTCAACATGAGCAATCATCGCAGGACAATCTTGAAGGCTGACGTCCAGTAAGCATGAACTGACAAGGCTCCAAAGTGGTTTGATTTTCCAGCAAGTAAGTTCAAGACAATCGAAATCCCATCATTTTCAGGAGCGTATCACTAAGGCCCTATTTGCTTCCAGGTATATTTCAAGACAGCTCTGTTGACACGGTCCGGTTACTGGAAATAAACCCTATCTGCGTAAGGTCATGACAACTCATCTACGAGAAAAGATGACTGTAAGACAGGCAGAAACAAGCTGCTAGGGCTTACAGTAGCGTCTGTGCTTACAAAACCGGGCATGGCTGTCAGCGAGACCAAGGCATTTGCTTCAAAAGACAATCACATAGTTTCTGTGTCAATACCTTCTGTGCCAGTTTCTACAGTTTCTGTTAATACTGTATTTAGGTACCTCAATCTTTGATGTCCACAAGACATTACCAAAGTAGAAAAATACGACTGTCCACCTAATGCAGATGAAAAACTGAGCCAGATATAGCATGTACACCTCCTATCACAGTAAATAATGCCACAGCTGACGGGGGGACAGAAGGGACCCCAGATCTCAGACTAGGATCAGTCTTTCAGGATGCTGCTTGTTAGTTTCATAACATAACATAGGACTAAACTGACACCTCATCGCACAGCTTGCACTGCACAATTATGCCATTGTGCTTACAGTGTGCTATTAACACTTGTTTGATATTTAATTATAAAGTAAGAGTAATTTTAAGAAAATTTAGTAGCTTCACTGAATGGTATAAAAGCAGAATCTGTCAGGAAGTTTACTTATACAAATTTTGCAGGCCTTATTTCAGAGATGGACCATTCTGTATTACTTTCAGCTAAAGTTCAGTCTGCATTAAGACCCCTGGGCTTTCAGTTCTCTTTCAAGAGAGACATCCCTTTTTTGCTCAGGTCTAAAGAAGATTTCTGGATAGCAAGTGATCCAATAGAAGATTATGGAAAAATCACAGCTGTACAGTAAAACATATGCTTTCAGACAGTACGGGTCATTGCCTTAGAAAAAACCTCAGTTTTCATCTTTTCCTCTGAAAAACTGTGACTTCCATAAGCAGCATGTCAACTACAACAAGAACATCTCAAGTTTTCTGGATGAGTGAAGTACAAACAAATAAGGCTAATGTTTTATGTTTGTCCCTCCATCCAAAACTTTCCACAAATTAAAAAGAAGAAAATAAAAAGAAGTTAGGTAAAGGAAGTTAGTTTTTAAAAAAAGCCTTCAAGTGAGTGACTTACATAGTTGTCTCTTGCAGACCAGCCTGGATAAAGCTGCATGTGTAGCTGCCTTTCTTTACGAGCTAGTTCATAATATTTTGCTTGTTCTTCACGGGAGAGAGCATGCCACTGCAAACAAAATAAACATAGCATTAGACTAGGACATAACTCATACCTAGGCAACAGATGACACGAGCAAGTGTTCTTGTGACTTTGATTCAGTCCTTCCCCACTGCAAAAATGAAATTCATTAGCAATTACAAGCACCCGTGTTTTTTAACCAACTTTCAGGCATTCGTCAGCTCTGCAACTGCCAAGTGCCTTGAGCAAGACAAAAATCATTTATGGAAACAGGGCTCACCAAATAACCTGCTCACAGAACCATGCTCTCCTCACACTACTTAAAAAAAAAAAAGCCAACACAAAATCCCCAATCCAACAAAAAACCCCACCGTTTAGCTCCTGACAAAACAGAAAGGTTTTGTGCTGCTTTTGAAGGGCAGCAAGCTCCCCACCACAGAAAGGTTTGCTGCCTTGGTTTTAAGCAGCATCTACACACAGGTTTCAATGCCGATGCAGAGGGCTTTCTGGGTGTCAGCAGGCTCCTGTTCCAAGATCAACTTCTTAAGTACTGAGCTTCAAGGTACCTGCTTTCTGATTTCTTTTTGTTACAACAGAAGAAAATGGCAACAGCAAAAAGTTTCTAAGAGACAGAAACCACAGAACTGTAGTCTTCCAAATTACATGAGTTGACCTGTGTAGTCAAGTAGGGATAAACTTACTGCTTTTACGTAGTTTAAAAAAAAAAACAACAACACAACCTGAAACAAAAAAAAACCCTTCACATCTGCACATTTGAAAAGGCACCAGCTACATCAGTATCTAATCATTTTGGTCTTGTTGAAACACCTATCGTAGACCTGAACCAAGAAGAGTACATGCCTTTTGTTTTGAATCAGATTCCACTGCTGCAGCATTAGATGCATCTTCTTGTTTGACTCTGCCAATATGCATGGGGGGGAGAACTTATTAAAAAAAAAGCCACATGAAATCATTAAGAGACTCATGCAAGAATAATTTACAGAACTAGGATTTCAGATCAGATCACGTTTGTTTGATTTAATATGTCGGTTTGTTACATGTCAGAAGACGTGAACTAAAGCACTTGTCTGTCTGGACTTGGCAAGTTCGATGTGTTACTGAGAACACAGCAGTTCAGCCTATTTGCAATTTTCAGACTCCACACGTGCATTCCAAAACTGGAAGGCAGTGAACATTATGCAGTGGCATCACAGAGCCCAGCAGTGTGCGAAGCGTTAGCTCTTGAAAACAGAGGTAGTTCTTGTTACAGAGTGACACAGGGTATAGTAAACAGTGACCAGGAGGACTGAAGACAAAACATTTGACAATAATTAATCTCCAAGCAATTATACTGGATAACTTAGACATGGTTTGTACCACAGTAAAAATGAAATTTGAGGTACTTTCACAGAGAACAGTAACTTGAAAGGAAGACTCCAAGATGTGGAAAAAGCAGGTAAGAGGCACTGAGGCTTGATTCATTACCAAAACAGAGATAAGCAAGCCACTGCCCTCATTCAAGCCAAGAAAACAGGGGTGACATACTAAGCAACTGAGATCGATTACTGAGGGAGTGAGAATGAAAAAACGATCCTAGAGACCTGGATGAAAGAATGGAAAAGGCAAGCACTGAGATGTCCTTAGAGAGAAGGTAACAAGAACATCAGAGACAAGGCAGAAGGCTGCAGGAACCAGGAACCAGGACAAGTACCAACAGATGTATGCTCTGTTTGAGAGGGTTGGGTGGGGTGAGGGTCTTCAGATTGTAACAGAGAAGGAGCAGTTACGGTCATGTACTGATTTCCCACTTAAAAGCACAGGATTTCCAGAGAGTTGCAGTGTCTCTCAATACTGCCTTAGTCAGTGGTCAAGAAGGGGGATTCGAATACTCCCTACTCAAACTCTGACTGATACAAAAGTTGCCCCTGTTCTCATTTCTGGGACAGTCAAGGGCAAAATGAGCATCTACCTCTGCTGCCTTCCCTTGGAAGAACAACACTGACCATGAACATGAAGTTTGTCATTCTGGGTTGGTGTGCATCTCTTTTTGTTTCAGAGCACGGAAAGAACAAAATATGCCTACAGTGCTGCAGAAGGAAATGGCCTCAGCAAGGCTCGGGGACCATCAGTACTTGGCTGGTGACTTCCAAGACATTCAAAACTTGACTGAACAACCCCCTGAACAACCTGATGTTACTGGGCCTGCTTTGAGCAGCTGCTGGACTAGATGACCTTGCACAGATGCCTCTCAGCCTACATGACTCTACAACTGGACCACATTACATTCACTTTTGAGTTCCACCTCTGCTGGTGTCCAGTGTTCATCTTTGAATGATTCCCTCCTGCTCTGATGGATGGCAGTGTATGGAAGGACCCAGAAGGTGATTTGAATGCACTTCCATGTGTGAATGAGGATATTTCATGCCTGAGGTGCTGACACCACAAGTGGAACAGACACGAATTTGATGATGTTGCTAATGCTGAAAAAGGAAAATGAAGATACTGCTTTTAGTTGCGTGCTTTATCTTATATAGCTAATTTGATAGCTGCACATTAGTTAGCACCTCAAGCAGAAAGTCAGCCATCACACCCAACTCAAAGGAAACACAAATTAGCAGCACACGTGAGTACACACACACCCTCCTGTACATACCCTTCTGCCAAGAATCTGGTTGATAGCTGCGCTTTCTTTCAGAGTACACTCTGCTACAACGTTCGCTCTCATTTCTTTCATGTACAACATGAAAGCATTCAGAGGTTTCTTAATATGAGGTCTTTTTGGCTCTTGTTCTTTTCTCTGTTCGTGCTGAGGCTTCCTAAAACGTGGTGGGGGAAAGGGAAAGGAGGGGAAAAAAAAAGCATCCATTTACCTTCAGCCTAAAAAAAAAACCAATGGAAAATTACCAACCTGTGGTTACAGTAACACTTAAGTAGTAAGAATGAGAATTTCAGCGGTCATGTCCCATTCACTTTCATATCTTTTCAGAGAACTGACTTAATTTAACACTCAGGGAGGATGTCAGGTTGACAGTCTCTAGCAAATAACATTTGATCTGTGAATCTACACCAAACTGATCACTTCTCTCAATTCTTTTTGAAAGGCCACCCATAGTACCCTAAAAGACCACTGCTACAGACAGGAGGATAGCTCCTCATCCGCTTCTTTCTTAAGCCTTATTGCTTAGTATGGCAAAAGGCTGCTTTTTACTAGTAAATTTTGCAGTTAAGATCTTTTCCAGCAGAAGGTTGTGAGTTCACACTCAAGCAACATTCACAGGTAGACAGGTCCATGATTATGTCTGAATCAAAATGACTGTTGCTGATAGCTAACAAGTGCTGGACTGGAATGAAAAATGGCTTCACGTCTCATTATTCTTCCCAAATAGTGCCCCACATCTCCCATTTCAGTTATAGGAGAAGAGTTAAAATTCAAGAGAGTTCATGAAAGGCACCTTTTTTTATTTTAACATCTTCGACTCTTCTTCAGATAGAGTTAGTTCTCAAACTTTTATAAAATAAGGGCTAGCGCAGAAAGGCAGACTCACACATGCATTAGCTCACTGTCGTTGTGCGGATGTTCTTGTTTTACTTGAGGTGTTACAATAGCTGGGTGAGGGATTCCAGTTGTGTGAGGGCCTGGAGGACCAGGAATCATGTGATGTGAAAACCTAAAAGAGAAAACAAAGGAAGGTCTGTAACCCTATTGCAGACAGGCATCAAACACATATGACAGCAGTGGGATGCCCCAGGAATGTCAACACTACAAGAATGTAAATGCTACAGAGCTTGCAATGGAAGACAATTCTTTAAGAGTGCATGAAAACCATTTGGCTAAGATTTGTGCATTGTAGCCCATTTATTCAAGAAAAACAAACACACAAAAAAATCAGTCAACATTTTGGTTGTAAAGAAGTTCTTTTATTACCTTTCAGGCAAACAGTTTTAGCAATGCAAACAAGAAATGTTTAATGGTTGTACTATTGCACTGACTAGCAATAAAAATACACATTTCTTAACCAAAAACTGTATTTTCACACCAAGATAGAAACATTCTTAAACTATCCACCACCAGCGAATGCAAAGGAGGGAACTGCCATGCAGAAACAAATAAAATAAAAGAAGAAGAGTATTTTCAAGAAGTCCCTGATGGCTCTCTAGGGAATCTCTTACTTTTCAAGGTACTTAAGCTAAAAGATTTTAACGTCACTTCACCTGAACTCACTATCGTTCCCTCAAATGCTTAAAATAAAAATACATTTTAAAAATCCTGCATCCTGGAAGAAGGGGTGGGGGTGGGGGGGTGGAGAGAGCGACTTCCAAATAAAGCTTCCTTTCATTCGTACAAGAAGGAAAATGGAGAAGAAAACCGAAGTACCACTAACTCAATCATCCAACCCTATGAACCCAGGTCATCCCCAAGGATAGCTGAAACAGATCTTGAAGGTGCTGAGCACTGCAAGCTCAAGCACAGCAGAAAACCTGCATGCCTTATTTTGAACTGGCAGGAAGTACCATTAACACGAAAAGCAAGCTCACGCCCCAAAGGGTTGCTGAATGAGTGCTGGTTAAGGAACGGCATCCAGCCTCCCCTTTCTCCATTCCCTAGCCCCCTTGCCCTTCTCCTTCATGCCATCAAAATAAAGCAAACATGAAGCCCTGTAACGAAATCAAGTAATTTTGTTACGGAGAAAGAATGGGTTTTCTTCGCAGTCACCCTGACAGGCACATGCTTATCATTCCCCTGTAAAGAAGTGAAGGGACAGTGATAATCCAAAGGAGTCCACACAAATAGAAGCCAGAGGACCCACCACTTATCAAGTGGCCTGTCTTAAATCCCCGTGCAAGAGGATGTGTCTTCTACAGGTCACACAAAACACCAACCAAGAATGGTATATTGCAACCTTGTGTACACAAAGCACAGGATGCAGAAGCTGTCTTTAGAGTGCAAAAGCAGAGGAGAGGAGGTCTGGAGTGTGTCATGGCCAGGTCTCAATTAGCATTGCTTGCTTGCACTTAGACATAAAGACACAGTGCCTGATTCACACACCAGTACAAATACACTGTGCTGGCATCCCCTGCCATTAGTGGCTCTGGGCTATAAAATACCTACTTGCGAGCAAGTTTCCACACAGAGTGATACCTAAATGATTCAAGACTAATTACTAAGACTTTGAAATTAGGACTAGAGAACACAGACTACAGTGACAATCCACCTGGTTGCATACTTGCATGAGCAAAACCCAAGGATGCACACTATACGTTGCATCTAGAAATGAACTAATGACTCATTTCAGATGAAACAGCTCAATTAATTGTTGACAATTCACCGGTGCTCCTAATTGCAATACTCCAGAGACTGCCAAGAAAATGCTGAATGAGACCAGTGTGGGATCCAGGCAAACTGTATATACACAAATAAGTTAAATAAAAATGTATGCATAAGGTTTTAGCTGACTGAAAAGCAAGCAAAGGCAGACCAAGATGCAAGCAGAAGACCAACTTGCCCTCTAATGCCAACAGTTACTCCCCAGTCAGTCATTCACCTCCTACACCTACCTGGACATGGAAGGGTCGACTGAGAGTGAGGATGGATAGGGCTGCCTGAATCCACTCGAGATGGGATATACAGGCTGACCTTGCCTGAGGTCACAGAAGAAAGGAACCCATCAATCATATGATACGGTATTCAATAGTTACTCTAGAGTTACAAGCACTTGATGGGAACTCAGTACTAGTCACAAATAAATAGTAACAGGTAAAACTTTCAAGAGTTCTGCTGTATTAAAAACTAACAAATACTTGAACACTTTGGGCTTTCTCCCTTGCTATTAAAGATTCCCAATCTGGCTCTACACCCAGGAGAAAAGCCAAAACAAACAGCCTTCCTCCCCCAGAGCACATGTGCACGCACGTGCGCACACACACACACACACATGCACACTCCTCCATCTCTGTCCCACTCTCACCTAGTTTCAAAAGCACTGGTATCAGATTTGGTTAACCAGCTCTTAGGAAAGAGGCATCTTATTCCAAATAGTTCTATCGTAGATCAGCACAAAACCAGATTGTGAATTATTAAGCTAGAAAACCTTTTGAACGGTTTTATTAAATCTTTGAAAGCTTAGGACGGACTCTTTCCATTTGCATCTTCTATAGTGAGATACAAGTGGCCAGCTTTTCTAAAAAAGTAGAAGTTTATTTGATAAAAAAACCCCAAACCACAGCCACCTAAAAGCCCACAGAAACACAAGGCCATCTTAACTATACTTAAAGATCAAACTTTGCAATCCAGTAAAAGAAGCTTGGGTGAAATTCTTACCTCCTTTATACTCCCATAGATACAGAGTATTTTGTTAGCAGCCTGTCATTTGAACTCTAGTTTTTAATCATCATGATTACATTTTGGTTACTTTCAGTTACCAACGGTTCAGGTTGCAACTATGATGAACACCCTGAAGTAGCACGCTACGGTAACGCAAACAAATACCGGTTCTGCCCCAATACCTGAACCAGCCCAGAAAGACCACCACATGCATCAAGCCTATTCACTGACTGACTGACTGACAGATCAGCTTTCAGAGGGGTGAAAAAAGGGATATTGGTGTTCGTAAGGTTCAGGATAGAGGTTTCACACCTGGTGTATGTTACTGGAAATCAGCAGTGCTTGGGGCGGGGAGGTGGAGGAAGTCTCAGCAGCGCTACTGCACAGAAGGCAGCTGGATGATAGCATAAGGGATGGCTGGGCATGTCCCACTGTTGGTGAGTGCCACTGAACACATCCCCAAGCCTTTTAAGACCAGATCTAGTCTCTCCCTTTCTTTTTTTTTGCTCTTCCTTCCCCCCCAGCCTCTGCATCTAGAAACCATTCAGAAGAAATGATTAACCACATCTGGAAAATGCATGCCAGGAACTGCCTGGTGGTGGTGAAGTCAGCCCAATAAATGCAATAAATGGGGGCAGGGGGTAATAATATAAAAATAGAGAGTCAGATACTTCCATATTTTAGCTTGGTATCTGATAATCATTTGTTCCAAAAAGGTATGTGACACTTCCTGAAAGACTTGCCAGCAATACAGCGTTTCACAATCTTCTGCTCTCTACTTTCTCTGCCTGCTGTCATCTGGATCATGTCTCCCTCCCATAGACACATTAAAAAAAAAAACCAAAACCCCAAAAAATCTGCATCGCTTATTGCATGGGCACAGACTAGTCAAGATACAAACTGTAAAGTACTGAAATTGTTGCTGAGTTTTCTTATTTCTTTCTCCGACAGAGCTGAGGGCAAGTACCTATCTACCCCAAGCAGATATGAAGCATCCTGCTGAATTGATTACTCTGAAAATACCACGTGTTTCCTCCAAGAGGAAAATGACACTCTGAGTGGCGGAGAGAGATCCTGAGAGTGCCAGTATTAGCTAGAGCAGTGAAATCTCCCAATGGCAGAGGCTTCTCTCCATACAGAAGCTAAAAAGCAGCAGACTACGAAAGTTTGTTCTCCATTTGGGTGCAGTTTCAAGATTTCTCCCCACACACACACTTCAAAGTTCCTTCTTACCTCCCCTCCCCTTAGTAATTGCAATCTTGTTTATTAAAAATTTACATTTAATTCCTTGAGAACTGTTTTCTGCTATCTTTCCGAATGCCAAGAGCCACAAATCTGAGCCATAAGAAATATATAGACTTCAAAGTGAAATCTGCACACTTCAATTTCTGTAAGTGTTCAAAAACCAGATTCAATTCATTTCCAAGATCGCCATTTTTTGATCTTTTCAGCTAAAATAACATAGTAATTTCTTACTGCAGCCACATTCTTACTTTGTAAATGCTGCAATTGATTCAACAACAGTGAATGGCGTGAACATGCACCTTTGTCTGAAAAGAAGCTAAAAGATCTTACCAGCCAAGAGGTGGTGTTATCTGTCCAACCCCCCCTGGAGACAAGGGATAGAAGGTAGGGAGATCAGGAGCTGGAGGATGCCTGGACATGCCTGTTAAAGAGCACAGAAGAATGAATGACTTTCCCCCTCAAAATACTACACGTGAGCTACAGTTCACAGCTAACACAGCCAATGCTACAATGGAATTAGTGTTCTGGATAAGAAATAACCACCTTCTTGGTTAGCATTAAAAGCAAAAGGCTACCCATGCCACCTTTATAAATGATAAATTGCACATGATATTGCAATTCAAAGGGAAATACTGGAAAAAACAAAGTGGAAGGAGCACATAACTGTACAGGTAAGGACCCCTGCAAGTTTAGATCTTCTGTAAAGCGCGTTAGGCAATACTGTCCTCTCAATGGTTTCACCAAACCCGATCAAATCCTAAGGACCTCTTCTAACACTGCATGAAACAAGAGGAAAATAAGGCGTTGTCAAAGAGGCACTACAGTAGAGCTATTAGATTAGGTAAATTGCTACTCGTACATTTTCATGGGCTCCCTTATGGATTCACAGATTTTGGAAACTTGCTACCACAGAGGATCAGTGGTTAATTAAGAATAATTTTCAGGCCTGTATTGGTCACACTTGATATGATTCATTTGGCTTCCAATTGTCACTCCAGCTCCAACTAAGCTCTTCATCAAGTTGACTCCTGTGGGCTCCAAGGTCAATCTGTTTTGCATGGTAGTATTTCATGGAAAAATAAGAGCCCCATCAGGAATGATCCATCAGCTCACATTCCCCAGAACACAGAGTCCTACAACTGCAAGAATCACCTCAAGATTAAAGCTAATCCTCGTCCCAAAAGGGTCTGTGGTCTCCATTCTTCACCTAAACCTTGTGCCCCCAGGAGACATGGAATTATGGTTGCAGAGGCCACAAAGACATCGGTTTATTTAAATGTGTTTGGGGAAGAGGGGGCTGAAGCAGAAGGAATTGTTAAGTCTACTTCACATGTTAAATCAGCTCCTTTAAAGGGGTATTAAATATTTATGTGGTGACGCTCCAAAGGTCCAAGACTGAATGTGTGCGCTACCTTGAGACGTGGTTTATAGATTGATGCCAGTGATTTATCCCCCCTGCCCCCCCAGTTTGTATTTTAATCTACTGAATTTAATTACAAGATTTGAAGAACATCTTTCAGGACTATGTACAGGAAAAGACAGACAACAATACTGGTGGTGTTACTGTCTCAAAAAAGGTAAATTCTCAGACTTGGGACCGCAATCTGAGTGAGGATCAAATTTCTGGCTAGTTGTCTTTTCAAAGGTGTAAAACAGCTGGTGGCTGACAAGAGAGGGAACACTTTATATACCCCAGGGTTTTAATGTGAGAGGGAATGCTCTTCCAGAGCAGCTGGAAAAAAAACAACAAAACAAAACAACAACCAACCAAAGGTGAAAAACAAGCCCAGCATCTCATCTCTCTCATCTCTGGTGATGGTTGATGCTCCTGGGAGTGACAGCACGACCTTGCCCCTGCCAGACCAAGTTCTGCACAAGGAACCGGGACACTCCTTCCACAAAATCCGCATTTCTGACCAACAGAGACAACGCTGCTGTCCCTGCACTAATGCACAGTGGTTATCACTAGTCCAAAGCTTCTGGACCCTGATGGGGGGCTACTAGACACCTAATGGCCAGCAGGAACACGCACAGCTACCATACAGCCAGTGCTCTCCAAAGCAAGTTCTTGCTCCTGAGAGGGTTAAGGGAAGGAAAGAAAGAAAGAGAAGAAAAAAAAACAAAGGAGAGGAAGTGACTGACTTTATCAAGGTGGTGATTGTGTCTCCTTCCCAAAGTGCCTGGGGTGCAAGACGCAGCACTGCAGGCAAGCTGCTGTGGACACCCCTGTCGGGGGATTTTGGTGGGAGGAGGGCACCTTGGCCCTGGCATCAGGGCTGGGGTGCCAGGGCAGTGCCTTGTTCCAAATCCACGGTGGGAGGCAAGGACAGAAACAATGGTTGGAGGCGTTTGGCAGAGGACTTGATGGAAAAAAAAAATAAATCCTCTCTTCACAGCAACTGCATGGGCCACTTCACTGGGGCTGCTCCCACATGCCAGCGGCACCGAAACAGGGAGTATAGAAAGACCACACACATAAAGGAGACTGTCACAGCCAAAACCAGAAGTCTGTATTATCCATCCCCATCTTCACCAGACACTAAGCAAAGAGATCGAGAGCCCTTTCAGGAACACGGGGGGGACATGAGCTCTGCACCAGAGATGCCCCTGGTTGCCCCCTGGCAGAGCCCCTGGCCAGGCTAGTGCTTGGAGATGGCGATGTGAGTGGTGGGATGCACTGGGGCTGGACAGGAGAGGGGGCGAGAAAAGGCAGAAGGGACAATGGGCAGCAGAAACAACAAACTAGATGTTTGGTTTGGGTCTGCAGGACAGGAATACAAAAATAACCTAGGGGTAAAGGCAAAGAAGGAGTGCAGGAGGGCAAACCTATCATGCGGCAAGAGGTTTTCACTTAAGGTCATGAACTGCAGCAGCAGGGTGTGCCCCAGCCGTTGCAGCCAGCTTGCACAAGAAGTGGAAACCCCATTCTCTAACTGGTGGCACCACTGGGATTTCAAGGAATGAATGTGAATATCCTTCTCCTGGGCACTGATGCAAAGGAGGAAGACAAATGAGGACAGGAGGTCTCCATTTGCTTCTTCCAACTCTGAAAAAGATATTATACCTGTATTTACAGGCCAGGCTTTCCAGGCAGAGTGCTTTTTGTATTCCCCCTCCCTAAAAAAAAAACAACAACCAACTAATCAGCAAAGAGCAAAAAACCACACAGAGCCACAGGGCCATGGAATTTTCTGGATGTAGCCCATGTTATTATCTGTGTAGCAAGGCCAAAAAAAAATCTAGGCATTCAGGGCAAGTCAGAACTAAGAAAGGTCTCTCTCCCTGAACGATGGTGGCTAGACACCTCTCCAGATAAATGGGACAACTGTGCCCATGGATGTGTGCCCAGGTAAAGCAGAGTTTCACGATCTTGTCAATTAGGTGTCACACCACATGGTGGGACATGCGAGGGCAGAAAACAGCAGGGAAAGGCACCCTCCAGGACCAGCCCCAGCACAGACAGACTTCACGACCACACACAGATGTCCTGACTACAGTGAACGCCTTTGTACACCCTCTGCTCCCTCTGCTTCCCTCGTCGTCACCAGCTCTCCCATGCAGGCTTCTCCTTCTCAGGCACTTACACAAACCCAGGCTCAGACCTGTGCCGGCCAGGGTCAGTCCTCCCCTTGCACCACCCCAACCACCATCACATCCCCCCCAGCTCCTGCATTTCAATGCAACCAAGCACACCCTCCCCAGGAAACCCCCAGCTTTGCTGGGGCACTGGTCAAGTACTCTCGGCACAGGCTGGGCTCAGCACCTCACAGGTTGTTCCCTCTTCCCTGGCAGCCCGCAGACTGACCAGGAGGGTGCTGGTGTGATGTTCCCAGATGAGGATCTGGGGGGCTGCTTTTGTTTGAAGGAGTCCTAGGGGTGCAGAGAAAACTGACCCCCATGACTCAGACATCTAAAACTATGCATTCTGCAGAAGGCAGCCGGCACGAGAAGGTTAAACAAAATGTCATGTTTGCAAAGCCTTAACTTGCACAGGCTCAAAACTGTATTTTATGGGCTATGCTTCTGTTATGCCAACTGACATATGGAAGAATTCAGACAGCCAGGATACAAGGACATAAAATACAATTTTCAGTAAAAGGGGGAAAGGAAAAGTTTCAATAACACCACTGCTGAAGTACTTTTCCCCTGGTTTTGAGAAGGTGAGGGATGATTGCTGTTTCTGCGTGCTACAAGCCTTGGGCCCCACAGGGGACGGCGAGGACTGGCTGCTGCTTACTGAAATTTTAAAAGATTTTGACGAGTAAAGCACGCCCAAATTATCACATTAGAAAGAGCATGAGGATTTAAACAGCCAAGTTAAATACCAGCATCATGGCAGAATGACCATCTCTGAAAGCAGGCATGCATGCCTGGAACCCACCCTCTAAATCTAAAATATTACAAATAAAGCTCTATCAGCAGCACAGGGGGCACCAGCACTGCTCTGCATCCCCACCATGCTGGGATGGACGGGCTCACCTTGCTTGGAGTTGACGTCTGAGGGGATGTGAGATGGGTGCGACCCTGGGGAAAAGTGCTCATCGCTGTAAGTGATAAGGGGGGTGAGGGGGTGAACCGCATGAGAAGGCTGTACCACTGGCACCTTGTTTGACTGCAAGAGAAGAAAAAAAAATAAAATAAGTGTTAGCAAGGTGGGGCTTCTGCATTTAAAAAAATAAATCTAAAAACCCCAACATTTCCGAAATGCAATTTTTACATATTTGCACTACCGAAGGGAGAGGAACAGATAGACAGACATGACATTGGGCCTGGTGGATGGCAACCAGGTTTTCTGCCAGAATTGGCATCCTTGAATCACTGATGCCTGAGGAGGGATGTGGGCGTTGAGGAAATGAGTGGGGGACAGGAATAGGAGGAAAGGCATCTGGGAAATACAGAGATGGGGCCAGAAAAGCAGTGGCTGGAAAGGCTGAAGGGCAGGACCGCCACCACACCGGGCTGGCAGGCACTGCGCACCAAGGGCTGTATCCAAAGTATGGCAGAGCCAGCAGCAACGCTGAAGAAACCCTTCAGTTACAGGATAGAATTAAAAAAAAAAAATAAAAGGTTTAAAGTGTATGTTTGCCACATCTCCAGCCTTAAGAACATCACAACTTTCACTGAGTTCAGTCTTCCTCTCCATTGCTCTCCTGCATGGCTGTGGCGTTGCAGTGGTGGGGACAGGCTGTGCCTCCCCACCCCTCCATTGCCACAAGGAATGGTGGGTTTTTTCCCTTGCAATTTTACAAACTCTGGTTGAAATCTCGTTATTTGTGTAGTACGCAACTGAAAAACACCCTTAAAAGCCTAATTTGACATATAAGCAGTTGGCAGTGGCCTGAAATCAAAGTGCTTATAAATACCCGAGAGGATCCCAAAATGGGTGCTGTAAGGCAATGCCCATGCAGGACAAGATGCACGCTTCTCATCAGGCTTCCTGCTGAGGCACAGGGGAGGGAGGGGACACTCAGCATGATGGCAGGACACCCCCCAAAATCACACTCGTGGATCAAGGCTGCAAGACAATGGGATTCATCTGCCCTGACAAAATGCTGGTTGAAACACAAGCTGCTCTTCCCGTGGCAGGACGAGCTGTAGCAATGATGCCAGCGTGTAACAGGCACTCCTCATTTGTATCCCACCACGATACCCTGCCCCTTAGCAAAAATACTTATGGTGCAAACAGGATTTTAATAATTTTTTTAAAAAAAATAAGGCAAAACATTAACTGTCCTTCAGACAGAAATACCGATAAAACTCAGCAAGGAAAGTCTGCCAAATATAAGGAACTAAGAAAAAAATAAAATAAATAAAAAAAAGGAGTTCAATGAAATTAATTTTCTTTGAGTTCACTATTGAAATCCCAGCACAAACACGTTAGGACAATACTCCAAGTACAAACTCAGGATTTCTCTGGACTTCTGGAAGCAGAAGGGTTATTGAATGGACAACTCAATTTATTGTTAAGGCCGGTAGGAGTGGAGGAAAGGGAGCAAACGGGAACCAGTGCAGCATTTTCTGCTTGCCTTGTTTCCAGAGCACCACCTTAAGGAACTTGCATTAGTAGGCAGTATCTTCTTAATGTCTGACCTATCCCTCCAGTCATATAGCTCAGAATCTGGTGCCATGAATTTTTGCTAAATTATGCTATCCTTGCTCTCCTCTTAATTTTATGGTTTTCAACACAGATTTGCTTTCCTGTGGGAAAGAGATAAGAACCTGAGGATTTTAATTTAAGCTTCGGCCTTGTCTTATATTTTGCAAGATGGAGAGAGAAAGCAGCGCTAGTAGGTGTTTTAAAGCCAACAAGCATTAGGTCCATTTTTGTGACCAAATAATAAAAGCAATATGAATTCTCAATAATATCTATGAGCTGGGTTGTAAAGGGGATAGCTCAAACTGCTATTCATCTTCCCTGGCTGTATAAATTAAACAAAAAACAGATGCCAACAAATTTCAGATGATTTACAAATCGGGCCTCAGTCTTTAGCCACGAGACTTGTGGGCCAGCCCACCATTCAGCAATTGCTTTATCAACAATAAACTGTATATTATGAATAAAGATCAAGCAATAAATGTATTTAGGTCACACACAGAGCTGCTAATCAGCATTAATTTCTCAAAATTTAGTAATTAACATTTTGTATTATACTGAGTGTAATTGTCATGCACACCCCTGGTATCAGGGTTACTTGCTTTCAGAAATCACTCATTTGTACCTCAAGAAAGCCAGCCCCTGTGCTCCCTCACTCTCCAGCACCCTGCAGATTTTATTTTATTTTCTAGTTCTCGGCACCTTATCCCCTAAGCCCACAGCAGCAGCTTTCAATGGGCGACGGAACCTTGAGAAGTCATGAGAAAAGCAAACCGCTTGTCAGCAGGCTTAAAATTAACATATAAACGGGCTGTATCTCCATTAAGAGCATTTGGGGGTCTGCAGAGCCAGAAACTGGAAAAAAAAAAAAAAAAAAAAAAAAAAAAAAGAAGAAACAGTAACAATAAATAATAATAATGAGCATAATTATAATGATAATAATAAAACAATTAATAATAATAATGCTCTCGGGCCTGGCTGAGACCTCCCTAACACTGCTTTGGGAGGGCTTATGGAGCTCTGGCTTCTAAATCCTGCTGGGCACCCAGGCGTGCCACTAGACAGGGGCTTGGTGGGCACAAGTTGTGCCTTCCCATCCCCTACAGCCCCACCACCAAGGTAACCACAGGGACTGACAGGGAGAAACCACACACAAAATACAGTTTTGAGCCTGATAGCAGATTTTCCAAAAGCCCTATGGAGCAAGTAGGTTCTGCTATGGCACCTGCACTACAAGTCGACCCAGATGGGTTACCTGGGCCGTCCTCCCAGAGCAGGTTCAGGGCAGGAGACCAAGATCTCATATGCAGAGCTGGATGCCCCTCTCACCGCCCTCGCAATCTTCCCAACCCCAGGCTGGGATGAGTGGAGGAGCAGACCGGCCCCACACACTCCAGCCAGTTCCACAGATGCTGGCCTGCACCCTTCGCCTGGGGGTATCTGGACGGGAGACGATGCTGAAGCCCCTTCCACTGTGTACTGCTCGCAGCAGGCATTACAGCTCCAAAGGCTTTTCAGGGCTGCAGGACATGGCCGAAGTCCTATCTCATGCTGAGGTACCAGACAGCGCTGATTAGACTCCTCCTACCGCAGCCCAGTGTCTTTGCCCATAGGCTTCCTCCTCCTCCCAAAACCAGGGCATCCTTCCTGCATTTCCCTCCCCAAATCCTCTGAAGATGGTGCATACAGCTGCAGAAACACTGGAGTGACTGACAGAGACCTGGACACAGTGACCGCCGCCCTGGGTCAACACGACGTCCATGCAGGGGGAACTCTGTCCCCCGTGACTCAGCACTGCCAACTCAGCCAGCAACCGCCACAGCTCTCCGCGGCACACCGGTGACGTTTACGTCTCATATAGGCACGGTTTGGAGAGCACCTTTTCTCCTCAACACAACCTTAAAATCTTCTCCTGCAAAACCCAATCAGTCCACACACCTTCAACGAGACAATTACATAATTACCCATCGTCCTACAGGAGGTTCTTCAATATTTCAGTACAGAAACGATGCTTACCCACCCACCAAAACATAATTTGATCTAAGCTGGTACCTAAATAGCACCTAGAAACAATAAAGCAGATGAGGATGCAATTCTCATTTCCAAGACAATCTGAAGAAGTTGGATGTTTGTTGAAATGGTTCTTAACATGGCTCTGACGTAGCATACATAGTGTACTACCACATCACATCAGTTTAGTCACCTGCATTAAACTCTGGGCCCAAGCTTCTTCACACAACCTGTAAAGTAAAGGAAACTGAATATATAGCCTCACTCAAGATCTGCAATTTGGAAAAAAATAAACAATTAAAAATGAGGACCTGTGGTTTACAATCATGAAGACCTTCCCTTATACTTCAGGGCATCTTGTCATGCACAGCATAACCTGTTATGAGCATTATGGGTTAACAGCAAAGGAACACCTGCACCTGCTGGCCTGTGGACACGGACACCCAGCTGTGCCCCACGGAACCCAGCTCAAAGAGACACTCGCTTCTGAGTGAGCAAACCTTGGTGGCCTCCTTGGAGGCTGCTGGCCCACCAGGTCTCCAGTCCTAACGCAAAGTCTTGCAGCACAGCCGATGGCAGCATCCTTTGGGAACTGGCCTTACACTCACGGGACCTCTTCCCTGCCCTCCTTGGGTCATTTCTGCTGCTTGGACATTTGCTCACCAGGTTGGGCCTTCACAGTCGGTATATTTTACTTCTCCTGAGCATCTGCTCAGGCTAAGGTGAGGCAGTGCAGGCAGGGGATGGTCCCCTAAAGGGACACCAACAGGGCAAACAGGCAGAGTTGGGAGAATATACATGTACTGGAAACAGCAGGAGCCAAATTAATTGGCCAGCCAGTGCTATGAGGAGGCTGCTATTCGGTTTTATGATGGGCCTGAAAAACCCCCACCCAAAATCCCTAATATAATGATGGTGGAGAAAGGGTAAGAGCTGACAGGGAAGAAGATCCTGACCCAGCAGTAGGCATTACCCAGTAGGAGCTTCGCTCTGCACTGGACGTTGGTTTAAAACAATTGCTGTGTCAAAGTAATGCAGGAACAACTGCACAAGTCAGTGCAAGAGCAAACGTTTCCCTTGCGAACAGCAGTCACAGTCTGCAAGAGGTAAGGCTTGAACTGTAATCAAGGCACTTTGGCAGGACAAAGATGGGGGGAAGAAATCCCCCAGCCATGGCACTGGTACAGCTGCTGCCACGCAGCTGGGCGATCCCTGCAAGTGCTCTGCACTGGCGATGCCGTATGTGTAGTCACAGAGTTACTCACCATTTTAAACAAGCGCCTGTCCTCTCATCTGAGGAGTACACTTTGAGACAGTTTAAATTAATATCCAGTGAGCTAGTGGTGAAACACAGCATCTCTGATTTGGTCTGAATCCATGAAGCTTTCCCTCATTTTTGAAATGCTTCTGAAGTAAAGCAAGACTACCAGAAAAAAAGCCAACAATCACACAAGCCCTCCCCGAACAGCTAGTTAATGCTTAATGAAGGCCTGCACCTGTAAGGTATCCTATATGCAACAAGTGTGCAAAAACTATAAAAAGCCTGAGACAGCCATGGCAAAAATGCCTGTAGGTCAGCACTGGGCGAGGCAGGCGGCTAGGAGCTCCCACTGGAGCTGGGGGGACCATTTGTTCCAGCTGCTGCACAGAGAAAGATATTAAATTAACGACCCTTCAAAGAATGCGCATCTACAAAGGAGGACAGGCAGGGAGGTTCGGAGAGAACTGCGAGCAAGTGAGCTCCTGCACCCAAGATGCAAACATCCCTGAGTCAACACTCAAAGCAGTGCTCAGTTGTTGGGGTTTTTTTGTTTGTTTTTCCTCTATCTTTAAACACAAAGCTGCTTCTAAAATGCCGAGAAAGGCCCCAGCCTGTCTACTTTTCCTCTCCTGTCAACAAGTTGTGTGCTGGGCACAGGCACTAGCAGATGGTCTTCTCAATTCAAACTAAAATAAACCAATTAAAAAAATCCAACCCAAAAGTTAAGGATGGGGAAATGGATGCATTCACTTTTGGTCCTAGAAGAGAGGGTAATTTAAAAAATACATGGCTTCAAGTTTTTGACAGCAAATATTAAATTCAGGGGGGAAACACAGTAACAGATAGCTCCTCAAAAAAACCCAAACACTTCCACTGTTGCTACAGCAGTACCCCAAAATAAAAGGACCATTGATTTGTTGGAGGATTTGAGGATACCTTGACCTGAAGAGACAGGAAAAATCCATGCCCTTTTCAGCCTATTTAATTTCTAGTTTCTAGAGCCCTGAAATCATCCTCAGGCAGAAGGTTTTAGCAAACCCAGAAGACAGCCATTTCAGTTGTCCTCTCAAAATAGCAGTAGCATTTTAATGGCTAAACTAACTCTGCATTTATGCCTTTGCTGACCAGCTGTTGCAATAAAAATGCAAGACCAAGAAGCACGCAGTTTTACAGCAATGACAAAACCAGGCTCATGTCCAGTTTCATCACGGACAAGCATAGGGGGACCAGAGATGGAAGAAGGAGAGGTAACACTAAGGTGTTTTGGCCAGAACTGGTTACCAACAGATAAATCTCAGCAACACCAGCAATAACTGCACAATTTGCCCCCTCCCTGGGAGCTCTCACACAATCCCTTTCCACAGACAACTTTGCAGAGATGCAGCAAGCTTGATGTATCGAGAGCTCAAGTTACTCTCCCCCCATCCCCAAATCATTTATTTAGAGCAATAGGTTTATGTCCAAAGCCAACCTCCTCCTAGGCTTTTGACAGCAGAGATCATTTTATGCTTAATTTTCAAAACCTCCAATCCTTAGACGGTACAGTTGGGAAAATGACACAGCAGGTATGGGGGTGGTGGATTTGTAACCTTACTTTTAGCCTCACCTGAAGCTAAAAGGAGCAGCAATGGGAAAGCATGCCCACAGGAACACCCTGCTCACAGGAAACAGGGGCTTAGGAATATTGTGGTTTATGAAAGCCAAATAAAAAAGGCGCAGTCTTTCTGTCTTGCTTCACAACCCAGCAACGGGAGGCCATTTATCTCACTGACCTTTTGTGCTTACAAGCAGTGGGGGTGATACCCCAGTGACTCACATCACAGTACAGAGGCAAAAGTGAGATGCTGCATCCACTCCAATGCAAAGCTTTACGGCTTTGCCGCTGCTAACACTTATTCAAAGAACAAACCCAGAATCAAAATCACATGTTTCAGGGGGTAAACTGATGGCTTGCCAAGGTCAGAAATTAAAAATCTGCCTGGTCCCCTTTTTCCTCACATACTGTACTCCAGTGCTTTGCCACGTAATTAAGTTGTATTTAGTGCTGGGAGCCAGGGAAGAGCAGAACAAGAAAGTTACTTTAAGTCAGTCATTGCAAGCTTCCCCTCCTCCCCAGGGCATGTTTCATCAGGCAATGGTAGAGCCACAGCATCCCAGGAGACCCTTGGGAGAAGGAGAGAAGCAGCTTCTAGCACACCAGCAGACAAAGGAGGCACCCAGGATCCTTGCTAGAGCTTCCCGTGGTTATTCACGAGCAAGAAAAGTTTGTGCCATTTTCCAAGTCCCACACCGCCTTTCTTTTTGGGAAGCCCAGCAGCAAGCAGCTGCGGCTGCAATGCATGGGAAAGGCAGCTTCACAGCCAATGGTGCTGTGCCATGGTCTGCAGGCACGCAGAATCAGCACCTGAAGCAAAGGGGGTGTCACGGTGGGAAATGCAGGCAACGTACAAGGACAGGCAAGAGGAGTCTGAGCAAACCACTCTGCCCGAAGGGTCGGTGTGCAGTAAAAACTTCCGTGCAACAGCCAGGGGAGCATTGCAAAGAAAAGAGTACATGCAATTTGATAAAGCCTAGAATAAGCATCTATCTAGATGGATTACAATAAGCAACTGGATTCAAGTTAACTGCAGCATTAGTGAGAAACCACCACGCTAATGGCTTGTGTACATTCTTGCCTTTTTCTAACTCCCCCCCCCTTTCCCTTTCCCCTCAATCCTGGAAATTAATATAGCACAACTATGACAGGTTTTTGCTGAAAAGTTGTAATAAACATTTGAGTTCCCTCAAGACAGCTTTAAAAACACGGGTGTTGAATCTCTGACAGAAACATGCTTTACTTCAAGTGTTCATTAAGTACTGCCATTAAGTAAGTGATTAAAGCACACCCAGTATTAAAATAGCTTGATTAGAAATCCCCTGCTATCTTCATTTTCTTCTCTCCCGTGACTTCTTAATTTGTTTGTTCTTGCCTGCTCAGGAAGGCTGTCAGGAGACCTGGCGTGCTGGTGAACCACACGGGGAGCCAGGCGGGTCTTGCAAGGCTCGGATCAGGGAAGACAAGCCCACTTCTATTTACGCGCTGCACGCTCACGTATACACAGCCCATTCGTTTTAGAAATAGGTACTAACAACTGATAGGGCATTAAATTGCCGACAAAGTCACAAGCTTGCAGGGAAAGCTTTCCCTGTTGAAATATTTTGCAATGTTTTATTTCATTCTCCAAACTCAGTAGCGGATCCTCTCCGCTGGCAATTAATTGCTAGTACATACTCCACAATTTGGCAGCCGATGCTCATTTTAAGCTCCGGTTCCCACACGATGGTCCTTTTAATTTTGCCCATCCTGAACAGTTGATCTTTTTCCTGATGTAAATATGTGCACCAAGAAGCCTGGACCCTCAACAAACAGCAACCTGCAGCATCAAATCACACACTCAACCCCAGGGGTCAATAAGCACTCCCAAAACCTGGTAATGGGACCACTGGCACTGGAAACACTCTAAATGGTAACATGCCCATGGGCTGCAGCTCTGCAGCCTTTTTCCTATGCAGCATCCCTGCTTCTGCCTCGTGCATCCTTATCACACACAAGCCAGTCCCATCAGCTGAAAAGGCATTTTCCCCTGCCATTTCCTGACCTGCCCACAGCCCTTTCTGTTCTTTATTGGCCAAGGGGAACACAGGCACCACAATGTTTTAACAAGCCCAGGCTCGAGCCTCTGAGTCGCGGGGGTCTGGCTTATTAATTGCTTTGACAATAAGGACCGTTGTTCTAAAGCAGCAGAGGAAGTCTGCAGGACACCAGAGGAACCAGTGTCCACAGTCCACTCACTTGCCAGGGCGGGATCAGTAGGGTCACTATGTGCCAGGGACCCCCAGGGGTTTTGGGTAGGGGAAAAGGTGCTGGAGCCCACCCCAATGTCACCTCTTGTGCCACCTTCAGCTCTTCCCAGGGGACAAAGCTGCTCTGGTTTCTGTCACCAGAACCATCGGCTGAGTTAGGACAAAGACACAAGCTTGTTTTGCTTGCCTCCAGGTTATCAGGATCCCTGCTCACAACTCTGGCACCTTCTCTTCTCCAAGGTACTCAGACCCACAAGCTAATGTTCCTCTCCTGAGCAAAGGGATGTGTTTCGATCCGATATTCAACTGGGGACTCCTCTGCACCCTTGAGCACCCACTTAAATTGAGCATGAAAACCACTCAGAAAGTGAAACACCATCTCCTACATAAGCATACAAGTTTTGTGTGAAAGTGGGCGGTCTGATGGCAGCCTCTGAAGCCTGGTGTTCCTGTTCTGGCAGACAACGTGCGTCACAGGATGGGACGACTTTTCCTCATGGGCCTTCTCATGTCCCACAGGATATAGACCTAGGCTCCTGGGGGGAACCGTGAAAAAAAATCTGTCCTGCACCCTGGTGACAGGAAGATGCCTTTCGGCACTGTACACACAGTGGATCAAAAGTGCTTGAAATAGGACCTCTCTTAAATGTATTTACATTAAGTCTATGTTACAGCCTATTCAATGCCACATAGCATAAGACAGACTGTCAGAGGCCTAGAAGGCTGAGAAATGGGTCAAATTCTCTTCGAGCAGCAATTTTTAAAATGTAATGAACAGAAATGTTCTTGATTAAGAAAACGTGAGAGTATGACAGGCGTCAGTAAGGTATCTCGGCTCTGTCTCACAGAAGGTAAGAACAAGGGCTCAGATGCCTGTGCAAGCACCCGACCCACCTTTACGTGCCCAAAACCTCTGTTCACCATGCCTAAATTTGCAGCTTAGAGGTTGACTAGGCAACCACTGCTTACTTCCAGCAAAATGGAGATCCAGCCGTGCTAGCCATACTACCCACCGTGACCGATGTTTTTGCAAGTGCTCCTGCTTTGTCCGCCCTCTAAAAAACAGGCTGGGGCAGCACAAGATAGAAACAGATGCGAAGATGAAGGAGTGATGAGTTTGATGACATCAGTGACTCCTTGGCTGGTCCCTGCTCCTGGCAAGCCCTGCATCTCACCACACCAATGCTGCTGAAAGGCTCCCACAGGGAAACCACTGCTGAGGCCAACCCCCTCCGGCTCTGAAGCACCAAGAAGGGCTGCCCACGCTTTGCTGGGAAGCGAGGAGCCCCCACCACCGGGATTTTAGCTGCTTCAGGGGGATTTCCCAGCAGAAGTGGAGCAGTCCCATGCCCAGCTTGAAGCCCAATGCTGACAGCGGGGACTGTGGGCCACAGATGGTGGCAGGGGCAGGCAGGGCCAGATGGAATTGATGCAGGGATCACTCAGCATATGACAGGGTATGAAGCACTAGAGGTGACACTTCCTCTAAATTTGAGGCTCCCAGGCACCACTGGCCCTGCATATACACTGGAAAAAGTTTTCAAGTAACTTCCCTGAGTCCAGCTAAACCGTATTAACAGATTTATCCAATAACATGCAAATTCAGGTTTTAATGAAAAGTCTTAAGTCCCAGCTCTAAGTGATTTGGACTTTTCTGCTAATGGCATCTGCTAATGACCAAAGATTTAATGCATCAAGTCTTAGCATACATCAGTGCAAACAATATAATCATTTAGTGGAGGTAAAAAGTCATCTCATTAGACATCCATCACTGGATGTGGGCAAGATGGTCCAAAGGCTTAAAATAAAATATTCATTTTTAAACTAAAAAAAAAAATTAAAAAAAATCCCTAAAAACGTACAAATGATTAAGCCAAAAGTAGCAGCCTGCTAAAGCTTCACTAGGATTGAAAATGCAAACTGCAACATTTATCTGGAGGTAAAACGCATTTGCAAGTACTTAATTTCTACAGCACTGTTCCACAGAAGGCAAAAACCAATTTTAACAGGAATTAAAGCAATAGGGCCCTCCAGAAACAGGATGTCTCTTAGACAGGTTATTTGAACCATCAGCAGAAGGTCACAACAGGAATTATTTCTCTATCACATTGTGCAAGATTATTTCAGTATAAACACAAGTGTTGAAAAGCTACTAACTTAATTTTATAGATCAGTCCCATGAGGGTCTGTCATGTCAATGAGACACAAAAAAATGCCCTAAAATTACATTTACGCGTCGCTAAAAATATAAAAATCACAGCACACAGCTAAGGATGAACAAAGAATGACTCAATCAAGGCACAGGCTCAAAAAAGTATGTTGCAAACACTTTTTTTGGCCCAAAACATCGATGCCAATTGTTTCATTTGGACTCTTGGCATGAACAAGACCAATAAACCTACCGAGAAACACTGCTGGATGCTGAGCTATCGACACATAATCTAAATGCTTGGTATTTTTAGTCTCATTTGCCGAACAGCTTCTTAGAAGATAGAAAAAAGGGACCAATGCCTTCAAGCCATGGGCTGCCGGTGGAGATGACTCAGTGACTCAGGTCAGGGGAGTACTGTAATTATAAGGGGCCCACACAAACTTCACCATCCTTTTTGCAGAGGGGGGAAAAGGGTACCCAGAAAAGATGAAGCACCCCACCTTTGTGTCTGCTGTCTTCCAGGGCAGCTTAGGAGAGCATCCTCACCCTGCACTCACCCCCAGGAAGCTGCTGGGACCCCCTGGCCCTGCTTGGCTCCTTTTACTGCACAGCACCCTCAGGCTCCCCAAAACCAGACATTTCCTTGTTTTCAGGCCTGACCCATGCAGGCGCACGGCCATCCTGGGCACTGACCTGAAGGCTCTCCAGCGGGTGGGGCAGCCCCAGCTTGGGGAGCCCGTGAGATGGGGGGAGAACGTGAGAAATGTGCCGCTCACCTGCTCCCCCTTCCCACCCCACCCATTTTAGTCTATTACTACTAAGCTCCTTCCCCCAGCTGGCCACGGGGCTTACAAAAAAGTTACTGGTATGCACAAGACACGTGACTCCCTTTAAATCCTGCGTAGGATATTTCTGCCTGCTGTTAGACTTGATTTTTTTTTTTTTTTTAATTCAAGAGGTGCCCTTTAAAATTTAAGAAGTCACTCTTGAAAGGAAAGAAACACACCCAGCCCACGACCTCAGTTTTGTGCAGCAGGCACCTACATCCTCATAAAAACCCTGGACTGTGCTTTATAACACAGGTAGAAGTCTAAACATCATAAAAAAGGGCCTAAATTGCCAGATTGCCCAAGCCTCCAGTAAATCACCCTTCCAGATGGGCTTACAGCTGCACACGGAGCCCTGCTAGTAGCAACGGGTCACCCTGCAATTATATTTCAATCCTACTAAACTCCACAAACATTATATGAGTTATGCTTGATTTCATTAAAGAGGCACTTCTGAAGTTTACCATCGCCCCATCATTACCGACAGTTTGATTTTTCATGCAAGTAGCGCTTCCCTGTGTAAACACACCACACCCCCCCGCCACCTCCAAAGTGTGGCAAAGGAAGAGGTGGACAGTTTCTTATCGTAACTGCATCCCTCCTCAGTACTTTTCATTGCAATAAATGCCGCGCTTGGGAGAAATGTGGCCACATTAGACTCTGCAAAACAACACTAAACAATTTATCAGGCAAAAAATCAGCTCATAGCAGGAGAGCTCAGAGAAGCATTCAGCCCTTCTCTCCTCCGTTCCACTGCTGACAGGGCAGGTGGTCAGGAATACCACAAGTGCCCAAATGCAATGCTAACCCCTTTCTTTTTTTGGGGTGGACACGAAGTACATTTGCACGACCTGCCCGTTGCACGCCTGCTGCCCCAGGGCAGCGCACCCCGGAACTGCTGCAGCGCCCAGCGTGGGCTGGTGCTGGTGCTGGGCACACTCAGCCGGCCACGCTCCCACACAGCAGGCGCTCCAGCTGGCACCACCAGCCCGGCATGTGGTCAAGGTCTGCAGCCACATACTGGAGAAATTCCCCACCACCACCCCTTCCCCCTCTCTCTTTCCTCTGCTCCCAGCAGACCCCTTCCCCATTCCCAGCATGGTATTTCGGAGGTCAGCACCAGACCCTCCCCTCTCCCCTGCAGATGGAACGCGCTTTTTAGCTCAATGCTCTGGGATCTGAGGATCACTGGGAGGTTGGGCAGCAGACGGGCGCTCCTGCTGCAGGCCCCGCAGATGCTGCATGCAGACTCATTTTCCGTTTGCTCCAGAGGCCACATATCCACAGCCAGCTGCACAGTTTGCTATGCTTGTTTGCGGATGAGGTAAAATTTTACCGCCCCTTTATTCAAGAAGCAAGGTGGGAGACAGATTCAGGGGCATGTATTTCAGAACTTTTAAGAAGGAATCAAGTGCTCGATTCCAAAAAAAAAAAAAATAAATTAATTTTCCCCTTTTGTGGCAGTAAGTGCCCTTACTGTGTATTATCACATGCTGCACAAGAAAAAGCATGTCTAACTCTCTCACTCCTATCCTATACCTAGGACGGTATACCTTAACCTCGTTTGAAAATAAAAATCACCCCAAATTTCATGCTGTTAACATGCTTCCACCATCCCACAGGTGCTGGTTCACAGCCAAGACAGTATCACACCACGAACCACAGGCAGAAGCACACACGCACACCACCCCCCTCCCCTTTCCTCTAGTTTCAGCGCCTGGGGCCTGAAGACAAAGCTGGCAAAGACACCAAGCAGCCAGCCGGGCTCAGGTCAGCCCCCAGCCACAGCCAGAGATGGGACCGTGAGCCACAGAGTGAATCCCCATCTCCCCAACCTGAGGGGTGCAGCCCCCTCACATCACCCAACTAGCCGAGATGCAACACCACAGCATCTAATGGGCATAAGCGGAGACAGGATTTGCTCATTTCAAACATCTCTTCCTTCCACTCACTCTCCCCAAACCTCCCTGCCCACACACAAGCAGCTCGTATGGGATAACTAGGCTCAAAATGAGAAATTAAATCCCAGTCTATCAAAACAGTGGGAAAACAATATCCTCTCAGTGGAAGATACCGTGGATAATTTCTTCTATGCCCAGTATTTTGGAACTCACCATTTGTATCAATTGCACAAAATTAGGAGCTGAGAACATGAGGAGAGCAGCTCCTTCAGTGTAGCACAGAGATGGAGCACAGCTTTTCACAGCATTGAGCTGTCACACTAAGTCAGAGGAAGGAAATACTGCCTCCCCCACAAAATTATTTAAAAAAAAACAAAAAAAAACCCCAACCAACACACAACCAAAAAACCCACACCTTTCCTCTTCAGAAAACCCAGGCCAGGTGTTACATGCTCTTGACATCAAGCTAAGGCCAGGCTGGCTAATCTGTAGGTTCACTCCTTAACGAGATAAAGGATTTCAGTGCAGTGCTGCAGCCCGGGCTGTGGGAGCTGTGGGCTGGAGGAGTGCTGCCGGCAGCCGAGTGTCACTCCTGGAGGAATGCCTGACCTTTCCTGGGGCTTTGATCATGCTGGCTCGCAGCGTGAGATAACCAGCCCTTTGCAGAATCCGGAGGTAATAAAAAAAAAAATAAAAAAAAAATGCAGCTTTGAGGCCTCATGTTTTTGCAGGGAAATACTTACCTGTGTTCACTGCTCAGTCCCTACCACCCTCCCCAGATACCAGCCACTTTAAAGCCAAACCCATCACTGTCAGCTAGGGAAATTACATAAAGCACTCAGGTGACACTTTTTTAGCTCATTTAATTTTTCTTAATTGAAGAAGGTGCTTGCGTACCACTCTTAATGTAAGGTGCACATACAGAAACTCAAAAAAGAGCAGAGCAACTGCAGTAAGACCTCTAATTAGTACATGATTAAGCTCTAAGTAGGATTAATAGGAGGGAAAATTTTGTATCTCACACAAACAAGATAGCAAAAGAGATAGATAAAAGCACAGAACAGGAATGAAGCTTTATTGGCAGTTCCCCTCTGAACACTGAACCCTACAGAAAGGAGTGGATTTGCTGAGGATTGTTTGTTTGTAATTATTTTAAAGAGAGGGTGTCTTTCTCAGGACAGTTCATGATGGGCAATTTAAACAAGCCAGTGTAGTACCAGGTTATAAAGTGTGAAACACCTGGAGCCTTGGGCTGAATGTACTGAACCTCTAAGTGATAATTAGATCAGTTTTGAACACTTCCCTTAATGAGTCTATGCAAGCATCAAGTCCACTCAGCCTGCTTTTGATCGCCAACCTAGAGAAGTTCACATGGTCTTCTCAGGCTGGGGTTTTGCTTTGTTTTGTTTTGTTCGGGCCACTGCAGTACAGTCTCTAAAGCTGGGATCTACAATTCCTCGGTGCTCTGTGCAGGTTGTACATGCAGCACGGGTCTCGCTCTGCAGCACTCCTCAGCTGCAAGCTGGCTGATGCCAAACTGAGCAGACCTGCTAAGTTACCCCTCTGGGGGGAAAAAAAGTTGTGCTCAGCTATGCTGTCTTCCTCACGGGGTTAACTATGTAGATTTCAGATGCAAATTTTACTTTAGGGCAGGCTTTATGGTATTAAGAGTCTCTTTTTCAGCCTTCTGAAATTTCATATGTATACATGCTAGAGCTCTCTCATCTCTGTTAATTGGGTTTTGTGGAATTTCAAGGCCTGGGGGCCAAGGGAGGAGGGCTGCTGATTAAAGCGCGCCATGCAGAAGTGGATGCAGAAGTGTTGCACTGTAACAGGAGGGAAACTAAATTCCTCAGAGCTACTTGCCTTCATGCATGCACCCTGCCTGCCACATGGAAGGAACCCCATCTTTCGCCCTGGCCTTCCCCAGGGTGTGAGGACAGCTCCCGCCCCCTCCCATGGGCAGCACGGGGAGGATGCTCACCCCTGCTTCTCTGGTCGCACAAATCATTTTTAAGAGATTTCAAGGCTGGGCTGCAGTGCTTATCGCACAGTGCCCGTGTCCTCGCCACGGACCCAAACAGGGTCATTTCCCCACAGCCCTAACCAAAGCAGTGGCAACAGTGGGGCGGGGGGAACCCACACCCTGACCTACACACCTCAGGACCGTGTTTAATCTCCCTTTATCCCCTTTCATAACCCAGCATGTACATGTGTGTCAGAATTTGTTTGGCTGTGATGCCTGAACTGATGAAATGATGTGTGTGTGTGTGTGTGTGTTGTCTGTCCCCACAATGAGGGCACAGAAAATACCCATTCCTGCATTTGGCCGAACTGTATCTCTCCACATACGAGGATCCAGCCCAGGAGCTTGCTCGCTGGAGCTAAATACAGATATTCACACACCCATTATAAATGCAGTCTAGTTTCATTTTTAACCCACAGGAGGGTGTGGAGGGAGAAGACATCAAAGCATGGACACAGGCTACCCTGGCATTCTGGGCGTGCAATTTTATCTTCCCCTCATTTCCCTCCTCTCCAAACCAGCTGCTACAACTATCACGATGCTTGCCCTCCGGCCAGTATGCTGGAAAACTGGCTTCCAAGGCAGTCATTAATCTCTCCCCATTACCCAGCTGGCACAGGATTTTGCTTGGATCGGAGGAGAGTCAGCTCCATGCCCTCCAAAACACCGGTGGCAGCTCCCACAGCCATGCATGCCAGGAGCCCACCGGCCCTGCTGCCTACACTGGGCACAGCCTGGTGCCGCTCACGCTGCTGTGGCAGAAGGGCCACTGCACCGGGGACAAAGAGGGTAAAACTCGGACACTGGCGCTGCACAGCACTGAAAGAGGGTGTTTGACATGAATTGAATAAAACCTGCCTGTCAGCAAAGACGGTGAAAAGAAGTGTTGTGCATCTTCAGGGGAAGGTGGCTCAGATCAGAGCTAAGTTTAGAGGCTGACTTCTTGCATAGCAATAGCAGCAGAGAGTAGCCCCTACATATGCCAGTTATGCCAGTGAAATGAAGATGCATGTAAAACTTCAGCAAGAAAATGCAGCTCGACAATGTTACGCTTTTCATTCGGCCATCAGGTTTCAACCTATATGAGGTAACAGGGCTGGAAATACACAGATAGGTACGTGGCATGTTGAGCGCAAGCAAGGGCTGCTCCAGTAAAGCCGAGCTGAAATGAGAATAAACCAGGCTTAGAAAGTAATGGTGCATGCCACTGCAAGTTTGTTAGGGACATAAGTAACAAGAAGCGTGTTTTGTGTTATTACCATGTGAAAACCATTTTACTGTACCCCACCATATACTGCACTCGCCCAGCAACACTACTGAGGCAATGTTTGACCGTCTACATTGGGACAAAAATAACCTTTTCAGAGATCACTTTTTTGGTGTGTTGATGGGGTGATTTATACCAAACCTGTCATATCCTCTCTGCTCATTTGCTACTTTTAGAGGGGAACAACGGGGCCTGTCGAAAGCCTTGTGTATACATATACATACATAAACCTGTATTTGATCTGTCAGTAGGACCGTAGGTTCCCCCAAGAAGAAGAAACACACAGATGAGTTTTTGATCTTCCTTAAAGTACCGCTTATCTCAGCTTTTGTTTGTTTTCTGCTTTTTGGGTGTGGGGTAGCATCTGATGTGAATGCCACCCACCGTAACTTATCTAGGCAAAGATACAACCATCATAAACCACTGCTGGAACAAAAATAGCAGCACCTTTCTCTCCCCTGCCTCCCCCAGGGAATGGGCCGCATGCAGGATGGTACTGCCAGCATGTGCAGCTACGAGTACATTTTGCAGATCACAGAATCAGAGGCACTAGGCATGGGTCTGCCATCATTATCTCACACTCAGACATGCGCTACGGAACCGCAGAGTCCTTCCTGATGGCTTCCAGGAAGAGCGGCCCTGCCCAAACTGCCGTGGAGCAGGGAGGGATGCTTCACCCCCAAGGCTGCTGGTGGGTGCAAACTCCAGCTTGGCCCAAGGAAAGCTGCCACCTGCAGCACAGCTGGGTGAGTGAGCATCTACAGCAACAGCTCAAAACACTTCAGTCTCATGCAACAAGCCTAAACCACGGCGTGCTGAGCCTTCCCCTGCTGCCCAAGTCTTCATCTTCTCACCCTCTCCTTGCCATCTAGAGGGAGGGTGAGTCCACAGTGAGATGCATGACAGGGTGCAACAGCAATGTGCTGAACCCTAACTTGAATGGAGGAAGTGGTCTGAAAGGGATTTACTTGAGGGTGCAGGTTAAATCAACCTTCGCCCACACTTATGGCTTAGTCCCTCTTAACTCTGGAGCGCGCTGACCAACTGCGGCCACACCTGAGCAGGGGGCAGAAGTCTCCAAGCAGCTATGCTCCTACCAGCTTTTGGAGGGGAGAGAAGGGAAGAACAACCCAGAGGCCAGGCAGGGGAAGGAGCTCTTAATTAGCAGAAGGCAGCAATCAGCCGCTATGCCGCCTGTTTTGCAGCAGCCGGCTGGGTAAGCATGTGGCACATGGGGCCACCAGTGAGAGCCACGTGAGCTCTCCATCCCCAGCACATCCTTTCTTGCCAGGAAAGGACACAAACTGCTGGGAAACCCAGCTGCGGGGTCTGCTGCCGAAACCCTGCAGGGCTCCTGCTGAAAAGCGCACTTAAAATGCACACTAAAAATAGAGCCTGCACTGATGCTATATTTAGCAGGAGGGTGCACACTTTCAGAAGGGCTGTTGTCCCCTCCAGCAGCAGGGGCAAGGCAGCCGGGCATGCCCTCAGGATGGTCCCACATACCAACCCTGCTGCAGTGGCACAGGCCAGCACCCAGCACGAGTGCGCCTTTGGGAAGCTGCATTTTCTTATGGAAAGGCAAAGGCAGGCTGCAGAAGACCATTTGCAAGCCCACTGGTCCTGGCTCCACAGCAGCCCAGCGGGAGGCAGGAGCCTGGCCCTCCCTGGGAGTGTGCCACTGGCCTGTCCCACAAGTGGATGCTTCCTTCCCTGTGCCTGGGCTTCTCTACCTGTGTAAGTGCGATAATGAGCACCACGTTCTTCATAAGTACTTACGGACTTGTTGCTTCATCCAGGCACTCAGGAGAACCAGGCCTAGCTGTAGGAAGTAATATTTAATAAGGGCCACTGAAAATTTGTCAGCTAGTGAAAACATGAAACCTCCCACTTAGCTTGTCAAGGCAAGCATCTGCCAAAACCCCTGACTAACAATCTCTCGAGTAAAGAGCAAAACACCCATCTACTGGCCAGACCACTTAAGACTATGGGGGCAGATCCAGAGCTGGCAAAATACAGGCGCCAGGCTTTGCACTAGCAAGCCCAAAGGGGCAGGTATGCACTTTCCAGGTTTCGTGCTGGGTCTCCTCTCCCCCAGAGCAAAGCTGAGAGGCCACATAGCCTGAGAAGAGGATGCCATGCAGTCCCTGTGGATGCTGCACAGGACGAAGTGGCACCTTCTCCCGTTGAACTCACAGAGCCCCGTGGGGCAGCAAGGCAAGGTGGGGGGCGTCCCACCTCCGGCGCCCGGGAGGAGCCACTGAAAGCCGAGCTTCTAATTAAGACCATGGCTTTGGTTAATTGAGTCCAATTCACCTGTGACATGAAGAGCCCCAATCCCATCAACAATAATGGAACTGCATCGGCTTACACCAGTAATGACTTCAAATCAGCGGCATAATAAAGCTAATTCAATACTTCTGCAGGTCCAGCTGATGAGGCTGCCACAGGAGAGCAGAAGACAGCCTTCCTCCTGCCGTGCTGACACCTCCTCTGGAGGAGAGGGCAACATGAACGGCCAGGGGGTCGGGTTGGTTAGAAAGGCAGGAAACGTAAAAAATACAGTAAGTTCCAGCAATGAGACTTGGGCTTACTTTTCACATTGAATTACTCTTGCAGGTGACCCTGGGCAAGTGCTGATGGAGAAGCAACGCTCCCCCCAGCTACCCACCAAGACAAGGAAAAGCAAAACCCTGCAAGGCAGCTGGTTTCAAACCCATCGTGCACTGCTGAGCCACTCCGCCGAGCTGGACCGATTCAGGGCACCGGAGGCAGGAGTTGCATCATGTGTGTGCCAGACAGCACCCACTGGAGCGTGGGAAGGAGCTCGCAGGAGATGGCCACATGCTGGCAGCCCCAGGGAGGAAAGCAGAGTGACATGCAAGTTGCCCAACATAGGCAGACATGCAGATCAGCAGCTGCATGGCCGCACCAGAGACTTCCTAATTGCTGTGATGGCAGCCTCCTAACTGCAACGATGCCCGCTGCGAGGGGCAGGGGCTGGGGGCCAGGGGGAGCCAGCAGGAGCGGGAAGGAGTGAAACCCTCCCGCCGGAGCATGGGACATGCCTTGCGGGCCTGTGCCCTCCCAAGACAGCCTGAGTGCCCCGAGGGGTGGGAATGGCATGGCTTGGCCCCTAGCCGCCCCACACAGGCCACTGCCTTGCTCACACAAATTTGTCTCTGCCTCCAGCCAAAAAAAACTATGCCGCCACTCTTCTAAAGAGACGCGTGTTATTTTAGAGCAGTCAAGTTATGACTGGTCCGATTTCCATAATACACACTCTGCAAATATCTGCCTGTTATTGAAGGCTCGGCTCCACCGGGACAGAAGTTGAACAGAGACCTCTGGGCAGCCCGTTCACAGAGGGCTCCTTGCTGCTGGAGTGACCTCAAGGCACCGACTTCGTGTTTCTGAGCCTTCACAGGCCACCGATGCTCCCACTGCCATCACAGGAGGGCTCTGACCCCCTCTCCACCAGAAGTACCTGCTCATGCCAACGAGCAGCCCCCAGAGACTGTGCCACCCACAGGAGGATCCAGCCGGGCTATCTCTCCCGGAGAGATGCGGGTTATGTATCACGGGTGTCTAACAAATCATTTGGCACCTTCAGGTTGTCTGCTGTTTTTGCAAGCCAACTGCTGAAACTCGAGTGTCCCAATTAGATGAAGTTAAATGCTGCCCTGAACAATGAGCATTGCTGGCAAGAAAGTTACCCCAGTGTTATTGGACTGCTCCCTCCCTACTAAGAGACCACAAATTGGTGTTTACTTTAGAGGCTAAGTAGGTCAGCTTTGAGAAATCATGCCCACACCACTGTCCCGCAAGCTCCAGCTTCCCGGGAACTCGCCTCAGGCCACAGGATGGGTGCACCAGCTCCTCGCCACACGCCTCCATGCCATGCCCTTGCTCTGTGTTTAGCCCCTGCCCCATCCCAGCCTGACACAGCCTTTGCCTACTGGTTTTATTCCCTGCACACTGTACTGGGAGAGCAAAATAACCAAGTCTCTGTACCACAGCGAGCTGACACAGGCTTGGAGAAGAGGAGACTTGGGGAGTCTGAAGGAGGTTGTAGGCAGGTGGGGGTAGATCTCCCACGTAACAAGCAACAGGACAAGAGGAAATGGCCTCAAGTTATTCTGGGGAGGTTTAGATTGGATATTAAGATTTTTTTTTTTCACAGAAAGGGTGGTCAAGCATTGGAACAGGCTGCACAGGGAGGTGGTGGAATCACCATCCCTGGAGGTGTTTAAAAAAAGCGTAGATGTGGTGCTTAGGGACATGTTTTAGTGATAAGACTTGGCAGTCCTGGGTTAGTGGTTGTACTTGATGATCTCAAAAGTCTTTTCCAACCTAAATGATTCTATGAAATCAATGAGCTGCTATTGCTGGGATGCACAGCTAGGCCGGATCAAAAACGACAAAGAAAGAAAAGCCCCACACTGAGAGGAACCAGGCCCAGTCAACACACGTATCTCCAATACTTCAATCAACATACTTGAAACGGGAAAGGGAGATGGCTGATGCTTCCCAAAGCAAGTAGGTATGGGCTTGCTTTCCTAGGGCAGAAGGGGCAGAGAGGCCAGGCAGAACGCTGCAGCTCCCATTCACCTCTGCTCCATCCTTTGTTTCCAATGTAACACACACTTCACACAAACACAAAAAAAGCAAAATACTCTGTAAGTACAGCTAAGGCACTTCCCATTTCAGATTGGGTTGTTTAAGCCCTGTAAGTCTCCTAGTTCACCCTGATTCAAACCAACACATTTTGTAGGTTGTGCTTCCTTCAGGAAGAACAGGGAAACGATCACAATGCACCACATGCCTCGCATGCCCTCTTCTCTGGGCAGGATCTACTATTCTGCAGTAATCTTTGCTCTGCATCATCTGTCCCAAGGACTACTGGTCTTCTTCCCACTCACTTTTGCAAAACCACTGGCCAGTAAGCAGCACATCCCATACACAGCATTTTGAGTACCAAGCCCTGGCCCCGTTCTTGCCTCTGCAAAACAAAATGTTTCTTTTGAGAGAATGACAATTAGTGCTGACAAGACTTCACCTACAGCTGGGACTGGAGGAAACTAAAACTGGTAAAGGACGAAAGCAGCTCTGCAACACGCAGCTGCAGCTGGGAAGCCTCCAGCTTCAGCTCAGCCCCCTGTGCAGCCACTCCTGATGAGAGGTATCATACCACACTGCTCTTCACTTCAAAGAAGACAACTGTAAGGAGAATATTAAAGCAATTAAAAAAATATTATCTTTAAGATGCAATCTACCCAGAGATGAATGGGAATAATTATCAAGCTGCATTTTTTAATGTGTTTTTTAAGGCAGTAACTGGCTGAATGTTTCTTTTGAGTAGTTACCTACAGTAACTTCTAGCTTACCAAATGAGAGACTGGAGATACCATTTTTTCACATTATGAGCCACATCTTCCATACCGTATCTTGTAGTAATATCTATACTCACTAACCCTTTTCCCATTCAGTTCATAATCCCATGAACACCTCTGTAGCAGGTCATGCAATTGTTTACATAGAAAAGCATGATTTATGGTTTTCTCAAAGCAGCGAAGGCAGCAGCGGTTCAGCAGCCTGAAGCAAGAAGAGCTCAGCCCCAGGTTCCCAGGCAGCTGTCTGAAATCACCTCCTCAAATTCTCAGGGAAGAGCAAGACCTAACATCAATACCCTTGCCTCAGCTTACTTGCACCTGCATATCCTGAATTCTTTTATTCTTCCTCTTCTGCTCTGTTGCCTCGTCTATGAAATGGATATTATGCTGCACTGCAGATGGGAAACAGGCCCTGAGACAGCAGCTACTGGGCTGAAGTCGTGCATCAACTAGACTTTCCCAATCCTTTGTATGTTCGTGCATTCCAGGTATTTTTGCATGCAATGTACAAGCCATATCTGTTAATCACTTTTGGTTGGATAAATGTGTTTTCTGCTGTTGGAGTAGCTATTACCTGAAGCATTACCCGCTCCTGTCTGTCTCTCACGCCCGTGGGTGGGTACCAGCACCAGCCACTCTGAGCCAGGGATGCTGACAGACACCTTAAGCTCCTTGTGCCGGGACTCAAGCATGCGTGCTGGCCCCTATTATAAACACCTTTAAAGATGCAACAGAAACAGAAGGCGGCCAAAGCCAACAGACTTCTTTCCAAAGAAGGCTTTTTTCATTTGACTGCACCCCGAGATGTCAACCCTGAAGAGACACACAGGGAAGGGTTCAGCTTGCATATTGCAACTTTGGGGCACAATGCTCTCTTCTTGACAGGTTAAGGCTTAAGCCACATATTTGATTCAATCAAGACAGTTAAGTGGCATTAAAAATGCCATGAATTAGCTATGAGAAAGGGTTAAAAAATGCAATTAAAAAAATCTATTTAAAAAATTCCTTTGCAATTTAGATTTACTGGAAGGTGTGGGGGAGGGGGGAATATCCCCAGAAGGAAATGGTTTTACTTTTTTAAGATTATGCATCTTTCACCAAATACTTAAGAAGAAATCTCCGATTATATTTGTAATAACAAGTGATTATCAGAGTCCTTAATTTACTGTTGATGTCTGCAGAGAAGTTTCATACCTTGAGTGAGGTGCAGCCTAATCCCTGTGTGTGATTACATTTAGGAGTGAGAGGGAGGTATGTAAAGGGTGGGGAGAAGCAACTTTTATTGAAGACAACGCTTCAGGCAGCCCCGGAGCAGAGTGAATCCAGTTTGAAAAGAATTGGCAACCCTAAAACTTTTTGATAAGATAAAAATTCATTGATGTTGGCTCACACTAGGCCCACTTCAACTCTGCACTTGTCCTCTGTGTTTCCTTGGCCTATCTGTTCCCTTCCTCTATCTGCTTTAGCATAACTTTATTTTTCTCTTTTATCTTTAGCTAACTGCACCCAGGGACTGGAGGGATTGATTTTTTGTTTTGACTTATTGTTTGAAGATCTGTAACTCAAAGCAGCTTCTTGTGCCTCTGATGTCTAAGCCTGAGCAGTATAAAAGGTAAGCTCATCCTGTGTACCAAACTGAGTGGGGATACCATTTTATAATCAGTCATCTGTGTTTTATTTTGCCTTTTTGGGAGGAAAACTATTTTAAGGCTTTATAGGCAATAATATTTTAAATAAATATTCTCATGGCAGATACTACACATGCCAGCTATTGCTCACCACTCAGGGGAAGGAAAAAAAAAAAGTTCCTAATTAAAGGAGGCCATTAGACATCAGAAGATATTTTGAGCATCACGTCACACTACCAACAGTCTACTGCAGCCAAGATGTTACCATGCAAATCTAAAAATGCTCTTGCTCAGAGATGCGCTACCACGAGGCTAGCCTAAATCCCTGCTGGGAGGGGAAGGCAGGAGACGTGAGACGCGCTCGCCCATGCCATTCGTAAACAGCAATCTCTCCCTGCCATGTTAATACCACCCTGTCCCGAGACACAGAGAGATGGAGAAGGATTTTTGTTTGCTTTCTCTGCCTTCTGAGGACCGAACTCAGGAGACTTCTCCTTTCCCCAGGAAATTCTTCCCTCCCCTGGCAAAAAATGCTGCTAGGCTGTTTTAAACAAGCAGCTCCTCAGGACATGGCACCCAGGTTTCTCACTGCACATATGCATTTCTGCACTATAGAAAGCTGATAGCCCTGGCACACACCGACTTTGTTTACGATCGCCTGTCTCCGCTATTCCCTGAAGTTGCCCAGCTTGCTGAAATATGGTTACATATGCAAACATTATCTCCCAATTGTAACCTCATTTTCTGCTCTGCTGGACAGCGTGACCAGCATTTGTCATCTCGCCGCCCCCGCCCGCCACATCATTCATGTGTCTATAATTGTCATCAAGATGTGGCATGTCAGCAGGACTCCCGTGTCCGCTGCTCACCATCTCCACGCAGTCACTCAGGTAACAAACCCATAATCTCGCCCTGTTTTCATGATGGTTGAATTACACATAATTGTTTCTGTACAGTGATTGATTTCTGCCTGAATAGAGACCTCTGCCTTTTTTCAATGCGAGCGAGTGGCAGCCAAGTCTCTCCATCTAGGAGGAGGCAGCAGCCTTTGAAGAGATCAAAGCCAAGGCCGCGAGCAGTTGTGCGCCCTGGGAATATGGAAAGCCTTTATGCTCTCAACCCCATTTCCAACATCATGTTGGATTGCAGCTGCATTACATTCTGCCAGCATTCTTAATGCTTTTAGTATTGACTCTGACATCACCGATAGCTGTTTTAAAGTAACAAAAGCTGAAGGATGACTTATTTTCACAACTCCGTAATTGGAACATGCAAAGTTAGGGGAAGGGAGCATTTGTTTTTAATCTGAGATACAAAAGAAAGCACAGAAAATTATATAAGTTCCTCAAAATTAAAAACAGGTTTTTCATATGGGAAGAACAGAGGGGGCATTTTTATAGCCTAGACCACACAAAATGAACTGATTATGCACATGCTTTTTCAAGCCTAAAGGCTGAAGTAAAAATACGATTGGGCAAGCAAGTCAAATTGGGAAAAAATATTGTGACTCATGGTACGTTTAGTGACTTTTAGCACCTGATGCAAGGCAAAATAATGCAGATGCCTAGGCTGTCACCTCCCCTCTGCAGCTCCTTGTAGCAAACTGACAGTGGTTCACTTACCCTTAGCCAGACACAGGGCACATGGCAAACAAACACTAAACCCCCATTAGTTATCCAGAAAGATAAATAATTATCTGAAAGTGTAAAATACCACAAAGCTTCCTCTAAGACTCCTCTCCTCCAGTCACACAGACAATTCTGAGGCTGCCTTAAAACTGCTCTTGCCACAACATTGTTTTCAGGGGCATCAAAGGCTCCCAGGGTCCTCCTCTCTCTTCATCTGGCTTCGCTAGTGAAAACAAAAGTAAATCTCTATCAAGAAAGACTACCCTGAACTTTGATTAAACGTACTTCTACGCTGCCCTGAAAAAATATTTCCAAGGAACTTTTAAAACTTAGTAGTGGAAAGGAAGGGGGATAAGGAGGATATAAAAAGCGAGAGCCTGGGAGGGAGCAGCAGCTGAACCACTCTGTGTCTGTATGCTGACCAGTCTGAGCACCACCGCTACTTCAACAAATATTTTTATTCATACTAAACCCACTGAACAGGAGCTTTTAAGAGCAGTATTTTTGAAATATGGTAGCTGCCACTACAGCGTGCAGAGTGGTGAGGAAGGAAGAATGTGCAAATAAAGCATAAGCTGTAAAGAATTAAACATTATGAGCACCCATGTATTAGCAATAAAAATAATTTCCTCTTAGCTGTATCGTTTTTCTTCTGCTGTTCTAACACTCCTTTTTTCCCCACAGTCATTAAAACACCGACTCAAAGACAACAGCAAAGGGATCTGCCCTCCCTCCCTGTGGACATAGAGCTTATGTCTCTGTCATTTCAAGGCTGGGAAACTGTCTCGTTTTTCCTTTGACTGTTCCTCAACACACACTAACCATACTGAGGCTGAAACTAGAGCCAAAGTAGCAAGCACTTTAGCAAGATGTAAAAGCTTATAGTTTTCCAGCAGTATTAAGACAGAAGTCTTTTCTGTGTTAATCCAAGTTTTGGAGTCCCCCCCTGCCCACCCCCCGCCGGCCCTTCTCCTGCCAGCCCCAGCAAATTTACTGCTTCCTCTGCAGAGCTGGCTTTCTTAAATCAGGACTGATTCTTTGTGGCTCTGGTGTCCATCCTGATAACCAGAGGGATGCTCATAAAGCAACACTGAGGAAAGCGCAGCAAGACACAGGGAGCTGGAGCAGCCACTGTAAATAGAGGTATCTGCTTCCATGTTGGCAGGGCAGCTAATTCAACTTCTGCCTATCCCACAAGGAGTCTCAAGTATCTGGAAATGAATGCCAGCCTCCAGAAACTGAGAAAGTAACATGTGTAGCATTGAAAAGGTCTCCAAAACACTCGCCGCTATGAAGAAACAGCAGCAGAGAAGTCGCTTTTATATGATGCTGCAAAGCTGCCTCTCAGCGTCAAACCATTACTGTGATGAAAAAGTATGTTTTACTGTAATTACTGCTTATTTTCCCTTCCAGGGACTTTTGTGTTCATTTGCAAGGGATTCACTTGCTACTTGATAGTTTTGCTTGAAAGCTTGCTACTTTTTTGCAGCTATTCACTGAAAGTTAAGAGATACCATTTAGCCCCAAGAGAGGCACGTGAAGGCCATCGGCCAGGTTTCCATCCTGCGCAGCCCACTGCATAACCCACACAGGCAGCTCTCCATGCCCCAGCAGAGGCACAACTTCTCCTCACACAGGACTTTTTGATTACCACCTTAGGGAGCGCCGGCAGACCTGACAACAAACCTCACCAGTTCCTTAAAACCTGATCCCTGCAAAGTGACGGCCGGCATGACTGCAGCAAACCGATTTTTAGGTTTGGCTGTGGTGCTGGGGGATGTGCAATTGCCAGCTCTTGCCACCCTGTATCGGCTGCAGCTACAGAGCTGTGAAGAAAAAAGAAACCAACACACATGAGCAGGGTATCCCTGGGGAGACAATGCCACTGGAGCACGCTGCCCAAGAAACACAGGTTGGAAGCTGAGAGCTGTGCTCCAGCGAGCACAGCCTGGGCGCACGTTAAAGCAGCAGGTATTTCAGGATGCCCAGGAAGAAGTTAAGCCCCCAGCTTCAAACCAGCCAGCACCTTCTTGCAACCATTCTTCCCACCACTCTTTCCTCCAGAGGCTGCTGAGGCACAGGGCACGGACACTGCTGAGGCCACGGCCAGTGCCCATGGCGGCTGGAGCAGATTTGCTGCTGAGATGCCGTCCCAAAAAGCTGCTTCGAGAAGCAGCTGAGCAAGGTCCTCCCAGCCCCATGGTAAATAACAAAAGCCCCACCAGGCTGGTGAACTGGCTGAGAAGCCCTGGCTGGCCGTCGCCAGCATATCGTGTGCAAGAGCCACTAATCGATGGCAGCTTCCTGGGACAGGGAGCACATCGTGCTGGTTATCTCACCGTGTTTGCACTGAATTTCTGAGAAAGGGATGGAGACAAAAGTGGGGGGTGCTGAGGGCAAGCAGCCTGCTCCCCCCACGGCAGGAGAACAAACAGAAAACAGAGTGGGAAGATACAAGTGTTTCTGTGATGGCAGGGAGGAAAAAAGAGAAAAAAACAGAAGTCTGCTTTTTGACAAGAAGTTTTTAAGCTAATTTTCTTAAGCCCCTCCTTGCTTTTACTTATTAACCTCAGTAGGATTGTTCAGTCCTTAACTGAAAGGCTGGGTATGAAACACAGCCACAGCCAACACTGACACCAGCTTTCTTCTTATCTGCACTCTTATTCTCTCCCTCCACGCACATCCCAGTTTTTACTTTCTTAGATTTCTGGTTTGTTTTCCTGAAGGAAAACAAAAACACCACATCAAAAAAAAGCCACCAAACCACCCAAGAAATGTATCTTTATAAGCAAGATGTCTTTCAGGCGGGTTCCTGAAAACGCGGATTTTGTTCCCACCTCTGCCATCATCTTCCTCTAAGTCTCTGAACAAAAGTTTTTCAGAAACTTTTGAAAAAGTTTTTCTTTTTCAGATCCTCATTTGCAGAAGCCTCCTCCCAGACTGTGCCTCTGCTTTTGGGAGCAGGGTAGGGGGAGGCAGAGGACACGACCCCCCCTCCCCGTGCTAGTGTGGGCACCAGGGATACCTCCCAGGAATCTGCCAGCAGCCACCGACGCACTGCGATTTCCACGGGTCACGTCCTCACGCTAGACTCTACGTTGGGCAATTATACACAGAATTTACCTATTTCATGCTTAATTGCACAGGCACAAACTTTTGCTCCACCCCCGAAACAGCTACAAACCTACCAGGCTCTTGCAGTACTACAGGCAGCTCCCCCAGTCCTGGCTTAACCCCCTACGCTCAAATCTCAGCCACTGCCTTAACCAGCCACCCCCTCCTGGGAGACCCCAGCAAGCAGAGGAGAGGGGATGCAGGTAACGCATCAAAGGCCAACAGGTGACCTACGGGCTCTGGGGCTGTGACACTGCCTCCAGAAAAGAAATGCAAGACCCACCCGCAGGCTCTTGTGCTGACCGGACCCGAAAAAAATGCTTTGTCCAGTAGATGTTGGTCAGGAAGATTCATTTAATGGAAGAGGGAAATTCTGTGCAGCAAACACAACTGTTTAACTAACTGAATGCATTTACTTGTAGTCCCGCAGCCAGAGCTGGAAGACAAGCTCCACCAAATCCCCTCTAAGATCTCCTTCTCCTAAAAAGTTTACCTGTGCCTCAAACACAGGTATTTCTGAACCAGCTTTGATTAAATCACTTTTCTCGACTGAATATTTATTGTTCTGACCCATTAGCTCGTAATATTCTCATTTATACACTTATCCCTGGGGAAGAAAAAAAAGAAAGAAAAGGAAAGATTTGAAGTTTCAAAGAAAGAGGGAAAGCTTTCTGCACAAGTTGTTTTGGGAGGGCCCCTTGAATTAAAAAAGTTTCATGCAAAACAGCATTTTGACCAGCTCTCCTAGAGTCTCTTAATATTTCCTTATTACAAAGTATGAAGCTGTCTTAGTTGCCGTTTTAAAAAAAAAAAAGATAAAAAAAATGTTTGCAATAGTGCTGTCAAACTGTCTGGGGAGTTGCCTAATAAATTAGCATTTTTTTGTTGTTCTCCTATTCCGAGTTTTCCTTCTGAACATTTACATCTAAAACAGGATCTCTGCACTATAATCTTAGAAATAGCCTCAAAATAACTGAGAAGGAAAAAAAAGTCTCAACAAACCCAGAAAAATCCACACACTAACAAGATAAGCTTTTTAAAGTTTTATTTCTTCCTTCCTTTAAATCCAGCACAGCTTCCTTTTCCCCCTATACCAGGGGTATTTAAGGCATGAAATAACGTGTGAGAGAGAAGCTTTTGAGTAACAAATTTTCCAAATCCAACATGCTCAGTTCAAACTTATTTGTGAAGCTGAATTTCAGTTGTGTGCAGGAGGAAATGGGGCAGCAAAGAACAGACGCAAATCCAACCCAGCACGCTACTGTCAGAGGGCAGCAAAGCAAAAAGCTTTAGGGGCATTCTTCAGGGTAATTATTTTAATTGCAGATGTTTTTCAAAATGTATTTTAGTATGTTCGATACATGGCTTATTTCCTCAGTATCCTCAAAAGCTCTCCCAGTGCCAGCCCCCTGAGCCCGCTTTTCCTTTCCATGTGTCGATCCCCAGCATCCCGCCCCCCAGCATCCCGGAGGGGACCCGGCAGGCTGCAGCCCGCCCCACCGCCCTGGGCTCCCATCCCAAGTGTCACCCACCCGCTCACCCCCACCCCGCTCCCAAACGTTCCTCCAGAGGCTGAACTTGCGCATGCGTTTGTATTTGAGAGAGGAGGACCTGCACGTGAACCTTGGGACAATTTTTACTCTTCACAGGGGCTAATTCACGTGCAGCCGTTGAGGGGAGAAACCAGAGCCTCCTCGCGTTCGGAGGGGCCACTGCACTGTCACGCCCGGCTATTCTCCTGCGTCACCTCAACTTTTCCGTAACAAGTGTTTCTTCAGTTTAAGAAACAGCAACACTGCTGACCAGGCCACAAAGAATGCCACAGGAGGAAACAAGCTGCCACAAGCCCTAAACGTGAGGAAAGGGCACAGATGTGAGAAGGAAGTCGCTCTGTAAGAGTTAATTCGGAAAGCTGCGTGGCGGGAAGATGCCCTGTGCCACCGTTGCGCAGCGGGGCTGTGTGGGATGCAACACGGGCCGGCGGCGGGAACCTCGCTCGCCATGGGGGTACACGGGAGTCACACGGAACTGCAGCGAAGGCAGCACAGGGCTGGGGCTGGAGGAGGCTGAGCACAACCAAAACCAATTACCACTTCTAACAGCAGCTCCCTAAACCTGACAGAGCACCAGTCCAGCTTCAGAAATTAGGGACCCTAAACAAATCGCTGGATTGTGGCATTTTAACAAAGTAAACACGTTTGCATCGCTGGACACAGTTTATCTGCATTTTAGCACATCGGCAGGGAAAAGGCCTTCTCCCCATGCGTGGTCTGCGTTTGACGAGCGCTGACACCTTTAATCGTCACCTCCATATTGTACTTTTTTTATGCTAGACAAAGCATGCCACTGCAAGATTTGGGAGGCATGAAGAAAGATCAAGGCAAGAAGATATGCCAAAACTGTGGAGAGACAACAGACAGTCACAAAGACAAATCTCTGAGGCTGTTTTGAAATACAGAAAGAGGCAGAAAATCCAAGAAATGGAGACTTAGAGCATAGCTAAATGACCACATACTGAGACAGAGCATTGGCTCTGAGCAGCCGGTGTCACTAGGACCTCAACCCAGAAATACAGGGCCTACAGGGATGGCTTGTTAGAGCTCATCACTCCCCACCTCTGAGCCAACAAAATGCCCAACAAAACCCCCATGTTCCCTTTCCCTGTTTTTTGAATGTACATGACAAATCAGACCATTTCCAGACTGGTTTTCTTTGGTTATCACTAAGGGGAGAAGCTGAGCTGCCATCAGTATCCATGGGATTTCAGCATCATGCCTTTCACTTCTCTGAAATCTTACTCCCCGCGCCGACACTGCAGGGCTTGCTGCAGCTCCCGCGAGCCACAGCTGTGGGCTTCTCAGAGCAGGGCCATCGAGTACATGCAGTGCCTGGCACCGCACTGGATGTGCAGCAGCAACCTGCTTCAAGCTACTTTAAAGCTTTCCTAGAAAGCAAGGAGGAAAAAAACAAGGTCTAGCAAATGATTTCTTCTGTTCTTTGCCAGAGCAGCATTACTAGAGCTCCCTTGCACCACGAGCACCCGCACCCCTTTTCATTTGAAGCACCAGCATTCTCAGAAGGTACTTCGTGGCAAACGCATGCATGAAACCACAGGCTCCCAAGGGTCTTCCCCGCCACGCGCTGGCCCGGGCGAAGCAGACCTGCCTGCCGACTTGTGCGGTACTGTTTGAAGTACAGGGCTGCAGTACTGAAAGCACTTGGATAGACAGACGCTTTTGGGAATTAACTCCTCTCTCAGGCTTGCCTAATAATTCCTAACCAAGGTGATTCTCTGGTTTATGTGCTACAGCTGATGACAACAGTACACTTACTTTTTAAGTTAAACTGCCCATTATATAAACATTCAACCAAAGCCTTGTTAACATTACACTCGTAATTTTTTGCTGCCTAAGCTCATTCCTATTGATTTTATGCTCCAACCTTACCTATACCCACAGACACTTAAAGAAAATAAACAAATGTTGATCCGGCCTTTCAGCTCTGTGAAAATGCTCTTCTACAGTGAGGGATCCGGTATCTTTGAAGATCACAGAAAAAGATATTCTAGGTCCTTCATCTCAACCTGAAGCGTCAGCGAGCACCACCACCAGAAGCCAGAGGAAGGCACGCCACTTCTTGGGCAGTTCAGACCACTTTTCTTCTCCTTTAGGAGAACAGGCAATCCCTGGCTGATTAGCACAGTTGGCACACACGTTAACTCGCTACTGCACTTCTAGCTCAATCCCAAAGATTCAATGAATACATTTTTATTTAAGTGCTCAATCACTTTCTTGCTGAGAGGACAGATTCCTTTGAAGTTGGAAACCCAAACTAAATAAACATATCCACAAGATCCAAGTCTCAAAATAGAAGCCATTGGGTTGCTAGATTAAGTTATTCTGAAAGCAGTTTTCTTAAGTAAATCTAATGCTTATGAAGGGCCAGAGTGACAGAGACACTAATCCCTAACTGCCCGGGCAGGAGCAGCATGCCAAGCAGCTGTGCTGCCTTCCCCCCAGTGTCCTGCAAGAAGGGACCAAACCCAACGGCCAGATGAGAATGGTCTTCATGCCAAACACACCTTACAGCCAAAACCAGCTTAGGAAAAATGCCTGCAAGCTAGGACAGGGTCAGTCTGGGGAAAATGGGAGTCATTTACGCACAACTGGAGCATCACAGCACATGGCTCCCCTGCAGAAGTGGGGAGGGCACATGCTGGGGACAACCTGCCTCCGCCAGTTTGAGGACCCACAGACCGCCTGGCTCGCAGCAGCATTTCCCTTGGACCAGCTGCATGCTGGACTGGTGTCCGTCTGTGTGAGAGCAACACAGGAGACCACAGCAGGCCATGCGACGTGCAGACCTCAGGCTGCAAAGTGTTCAGTGTCCACATTAAAGCAGACTCCTGCACATCTGCCGCCTTCTGAGAGACACAGTGTTTTACTACTAGCAAAAAAAGCACATGCCTCTAACAGGACTTCAGAAATATCACAGCAGCAGTAAAATGCTTTTGTGTGGGTTATTTCCTTCCCATATCAGGAGGAGTTTTCCCTAACTATAAACAGAAGTTAAGTACTCGGGAGGAGCCAGGCCTGCGGTACCCAGGCTTTTCGATGCCTGCAGCCATACAGTGTTGCAAGTATCTGGATAAAGTCTTTTCCTCTTTTGATGCCTGAACCTGTGGAGCTTCAGGCTTTCTTCTTGAGCCATATCCTCCCTGGCACTTGCAGCCCGTAACAAGCTATTCTTATTAATGTTTTTTCTGGGCTGGGATTAAGTTGGAGAAGAGGTGGCACAGCACCAAAACAACAGGAGTGACATTTTGCTTTTAAACCACCTTAAAACGTAAGCATCAGCTCCACTATTTACAGTTTATATTGAATGAGCTCCTAGATATATAGAAAAAAAGGAGCTTTAGAACATAAGCATACACACATACCGAAATAAAAAAGCTCCGACTCTGATGATTTGTAATGGGAGGGAGTTTTGATTATGCCTCCGTTGACACACGCAATTGCTGCCTCTGGACTGAGACATCAGGAGACCACTTTCATTCCCCCTTGCCCATCTGCAATTAGATAATTTGCTAATTGCATCACCCTGACAAGAAGAAGGCACCAAAAGTAGAAAGACTGTTTTCTTCACCAGAATGTGCCCACCATGCTAATGATGGATATACATACATAAGACTGCCTGGATGGTGCCATCTTATCACGGGCAATGAGATCAAGATTCAGACAAAAGCCAACCCAGAGGCACCACAGTAACTTCCTCTGCCCCCATTTCCACCCAGAGAATTCTTTTCACTACGAGGGAGAAAGAAAGCACCACCAAAACTCGGCCCGCAACCATTCATGGCTTGGATTTGTGTTTCACAGAGACCTGGCTCGTATCTTCGATCAGCTGTGATGCTTGAGTCAGAGCAGCTGACAGACATGTTTACAGCAGAGAGGTCCCTCTATTACTGCTGAGCAGATTCCTCTTCTCCCTCGGCGCTGATACTTGGTGCGACACACGGAGCCCCTCAGCAAATAGTGCTAAAACTCCTCCCCATGCAACCCCAAATAAATCCCAGCAAGTTCTGCTTCCATAGAGTCAAGAAGCTTTGTATTCCTCTACACCTGATTTCAAAGTTAAGGAGCTAATCAGCATCAGTCAACTTCGTTGAGAAGACACATGCAGGGTGAAGCAGCAGAGCCTCAGCGCTGGGTGAGCAGCTCTGGCTTGTCGAGCCCCCCGCTGCCCATGCAACCTGCTTCCTCAGGCACGGGTCTGGGGCTGCAGGGGAAAGGAAGAGACGTGCGACAGGACCACAGCTGCCTCTGGCCCTTGGAGCATCCTGCTCCAGTGCCAGCTGGGGAATCAGTGCAAAGCTTTCTGATGGGTGATACGGGAGTAGGAGCTGAGCCCCAACATCTGTGCTACGAAGCCCATTTCATACTGGGCCAGGGAGCTTTCAGCTGACCACGGCTCCCAGCAAGTGCCTACGATTGCACAGTCAGCAGAAGCAAACTCTCAGGATTATGAAAAAACAGGTACGTGTCCCACAGCTCCTGTACATTCCCCTTGGGGTCCCAGAAATTCCCTACAAGCAAGTGAACCAGCCAGCTTTCAGAGGGACAGCAAGGTGCAGCGAGGGAAACAAAACCCTCTTACTGAGGCTCTGTAGCCACTCGTTCTTGCTATTTCTACCCTTGCCCTTCCTCCCGTCAATATTATCTGCACAATTTCTCCTGGGACATTAGCTTTTCAATGCAGGAACTATCTTCACACCCCTTGTCATGCAGAAGCATACAAGGAATATCCAAAACAGGCAGGGTAGGGCGGTCCTACGTATAAACGTTGTTCCTTGCACTCAAACTCTCTCAGTAGAATCCCTCATCATTTTCAAACGATATGCTATGTTTTCCAAGTCACTGTAAGGTGACTGTAAGGATAGATTGTATCCGCCAACTATTTAACACCTCCAGCTGCTACAGAGAGACAGTTTAGCCACAAAGAAATAAAACCAGACCTCAAGAAGACATAAGGACAAAAGGAAGGTTGCAGAAATCCTCTACCTTCCCACAGTAAGTTTAATTCATTGGAAAAGAGGGAGGAACAACGATAAAATTATTTTCTGGATTAATTTAAGACACTGATAAATGATTCTTCTTCAGTTACTTCCTTTGTCCCCACGTTCCCATCATACAGAAAGAAAGGTTTGCTCCCCCAAAACTAGTCTCATTAACAAAAAAGAAAAAAACCACACGTTAGAAAACAAACAGCTGTCTCCATCTCCCATCTTCAGTACTCCCACAATGCTGAGAAACCACCAAAAGATAACTCGAGCACACAGGATGCACATTCACCAGGTGTTACTGCGGGTTTAGTACCATCATGTGCCACTTCTCCTGCAGCCAACCAAACCAACTTCTTTGCTTTTTCACTTATGCAGCTATCTGATAAGAATACATACTGTGGCGTGAGGCTCATACCTGAACTTGTAGTTAACACTCTCCTGCTCCTAAAATTACAACTTTTAAAAGGCAAATCAGTTGCCAGTAAAATAAAAAAAAATTTAAAAAGATAAAAATTTTTAAGAAGAGGAGAATGGGGAAGATGAGACCACTCCAGCAATAGATTTTGGAAGATTTGAAATCCTCCTCAAACACCCTTTCCCCTCCAAAAGCCGCACTGACATTACACTTCAGTTTCCTTTTTTTAAGTCTTATTAGACATGTTGTGTATGACTACAGATTTATACTTTTCATTTTACAAAGTAAGCATGCAAAGCATTTGCCTTTTGTGAAAAAACAGTAAGACATTTTTTTCCCTATATATGCTGGTGAAAGTAACTTTTTTCCCATTCCAAGAAAGCTTTGCTCTCTCTGCCCTGGCACAGTGAGCTGAGGCCACCTCCATCATAGATGGTCCCTCTCCGGAGCCCGGCCGCATTTCCCCAGGGGTGCATCCCCTGGGCGGTTTGCAGGCAGCCGGGTCCTTCCAAGGCAGAAAAAAGATTCAGCGCCCCAGGGCAGCTTTTTAATCCTGCCTAACACCTCCAGGCAACAGATGCATCAACAAGAAGCGGCTTTGTCATGCAAATGGAAGGGCGCAGGTATACACTGCAGGGCTGCTCCATGAACAAATGGCCGGGGACTGACACCCCAGGGGAGACCTCCACCTCCAGTGCTTGCTGATCTCAGCTGCTCCTTGCCCTCAGCCCCGTCAAGTCCCCCTGAAAAGGGGAGCCAGAGCAAACCTGCAGGGCGGCGGTTGGGACCCTGCAAAGGTGAAGAGCCAGCAGCGTGCCACTCTGGAGCTGTGGTTAGCCATGAAGCGAGCGAGCGTGTCATCTCCTGGATGCAGCGTTTTGATCTCACGCGCATTAAAACCCAGCTGTCAGCTAGGAGACTAACAAAGATTATAGTTCAATTAAACAAAAAAATTATTTAATAACTCAAGCGTGTAGCCTTGTGGTTAAACTGAAAGAACTCCAGGCTTATGTCAACATTGCAGCCCTGCAACAGCACAATTTTACCGAAATAGCGGTGCTGCTGTAACATGCAAGAGTAACACTGAACTAAATTAGCTCCTCAGATGTTCAGCAGGCAGCTTTACAATTAGAAAGCAGATGTGCTCCCCCGCTCCTCCCCTCCAATGGACCCTCGCAGGACGGTTCCTCAAGTACCTGAGCAGACAACCTCCACAAGAAGCCAATATTCTGGGGACATCGATGCCCGATCAGTAAAGAGCGGCAGCCCCACGGCACACATACACAGAGAAAATCCTCAGTGAATAATTAAACCGGATTTTGTTGTTCAAAGCCTTGCACCAGCACTAGGGACTTTCTAAGGAAGGCGATGTGGGAAAGAAAGCATAAAAAAAAATGTCTGAAGTTTCCCAGTCCTCAAAGGGGCAGGTTTGAGTCCCGGTGCCCTCTCGAGAAGCTGCATCCTTTCCCCCATGATACATCTGAACCGAAGTTTTCCGCAGAGCAGTGTTTACAACAACAAATATCAACAGACCATGGTCATCATGCTTCACCCTAAATGGCTGTAGGCCTCTGAACTGTAATTTATACACAAAAAGCCCCAGAGCTATAGAAAACAATATATCGCATGAGTTTTTGCATCTTTCCAACGCAAATGGTGACATATAGAAAGGGCAGATCTGTGTTTCCCAGTGCCAAACCGCCCTGCCATTCTGAATCCGAACATCCACTAATTTAACATGCTTTGCTACTGTCAAATTACCAATTCAGATTAGGCCCCCTCTTTCCTGTTTTTGAAGTCAAAAGCCACAACCCCAAAGAAAAATCAAGAACATCGGAAAGCAAAATAATGCTAGTTGTTTGACAGAGACCACCAAGTAAAAATCTAAGAGCCAGTAAGACAGAAAACTGCTTTATCACAGGGAAATACCAGCGTCCAACTTCTTGTATCACACCACACACAACCGCAGTGGCATTTTTTCAGCAGGATGCGTACAACCAAATTTGCTTCTTGCTCCACTCCGGTTCTACTACTCTCATTTCCACAGCTCATTTTAACATTCCCTCCCCATCGCTCTGTACATATACCAAGAGATTTACAAAAATAAAATGGGCACTGACTATCCAAAATTAAAAATACATTAAAATCCATCAAACGTGCATCTACACCAATGGAAACAGAGGGACCAACCTGGATGAATCAGTGCCTGCCGCAACATAAAGGAAAGCTCTAACTACTGCATCACAGCTGATATTAATTCTTAAACAACCATTTCACAATTTGTGGCTGGAGATAGAGAGTATGTTTCAAAGCAATACTGCCAGAAACATAAAGCCTTCACGCAGAGCAACTGATGGCAGAAATAAATTTCCATCAGCAAAGAGCAATGCCGTATCTGAAGGCAAAAAAAAAAAATTTAAAAATCCGATCTTTTCATCTCACTGACAAGCAATTTTATTAGTTCAGCTTCCAGCCCTCCATTTTCCTCAACAAACGAAGAGTTAAAGCCAGAAAATTCACATCTGTCCCAGTCACTACAAAGACGGCATTTACATCATTCCGCCATACATTATCCTACAGTTGCAAACCAGGGCTGCTTCCCCAAAGCCCCCATCCCTGTTCAAAGGATGTCAGACCCCGCAGATGTTAATCTCAGCTTTTCCACCAGAATCGCAACCAACACCTCCAAGACCTCTCAAACTCCACTGGACGGAGGCTCTGAACAGCAGAAGCGCAACCTTCACCATGACTGAAGCTACCCCAAAAAACCCCAGCGTGAGCACACACTGCAGACCGAACGGGAGGAAACCCAGCTCGCAAAACCCAGTCTTAGGAAGAGATAACTCACTGTTCTGGGGATGGGTGGCGACAGAGATCCATTAGGCATGTACGGGTCGTTATTCATATTTGGCATCATGATATACCCAGAATAACCAGAGTATGATGGTCCCTTGCTGTATAAGCCACTGTCTGGATGCTTTCCTATGGAAGAGGAAACAATGATTACATTATCCCCCACATACGCATTTCTTGTAAGTTAGAGCACTTAAACAGGTACTGTGCATTCATAAAAATGTTCTGCATGCAAACGTTTCCTTACTCATGGAAATTACCCCTGAAAGTGGTCCACAGCAATTTGTAGTAACATTTTTTTAAGAAGAGTCAATTCTTAAAGGAGCAAGTACTCTTAGTGAAGAGTTTATGCTTAAAATATGGAATAGGCTCAGAGTAACCAATTTATTTTGCTAGTCCCTGTTCAAATCAAGGCAGAAACATGAGCAGTGACATCACATTTCTCAAGTAGCAGTTTCCCCCCATTTTACACATCCCTTTAGGATTTGCGGATTCAGAAGTATTGCCAGTATGGGTTTCCAATGTCATTGTTAGGAAAGGGAGGAACAGGGCAGTGATAACTAGATATAATCATTTCCCTCTCTCACTGAGCCACTGTGTGCGGTCAACAATGCGTTCTGGCCACGCTCACCGGGAACACAATTAGAGGGCAGAGGCTGGCTTGGAAGGAAACCGTCATGATCTGGGGGGCACCTGACTGTTGCACACATATGGCACTACAGTCAAGAGGGATGCCAAGTGAGGGAGACTATTTTGCAGGAAAATAAAGAATCTGGGTCCCAGTCCTACAAAGGGGGGCTGAGCAGGTCTCCCACCTATATAACCGTTGACAATGGTACTACTCAAAAGTGAGGTTTTACAAGTATGCAAGGCTGAAAAGACAACTATATAGAGCTGACCTCCACCTCCTCAGTGCCAAAATGGTACGAGCGTGGACATTACTGCTTTTAGGCTGTTTACTGACCAGTTTGGAGAAAGATCGCCACAGAGTCCCAGAAAGCATTGGGATTGAACTGTGTCTGTCTTTGTATGATATTTATGATCTGGTTGGTTTGTGATGATAAGCATTTCATTTTAAACATAATCTCCCATCCTTCACAGCACACATTCTTTGTACATGTGCCCAGCTTCCTAAGAGATACTCGATGAACTGTTTTTCGTCTGTCCTCCTCAATCAAAATTAACCAGCTGGTACATCAAAAAAAGCAAGAGGTCTGTTAAAGCTTCGATTTTGGAAGAGGAGATTTAAGCAACAGACTTTGGCTATGGCAAAAAAAGCACAGAGTTTCTGAACACACACAACTGGGCTGCACTGCATGAGTGAGGGCATAGATGTGTTTAAACTGATAGCCTAAAAATAGTTATTTCTTCAGCGAAGATCCATTTGGCCTACTTATCAGTTTCTAAACAACTGAAATACCATTTGGTCACTCAAGATAAACATGTTGCACATTCACCTCCTTTTAAAATGCACTTTGAAAGCATCCTGGCATCCCCCTTCCCCCAAAGGTACTAGATTTATGTTTCCCCAAAGAAACCGAGCTCCCGTTTTGAGGATTGCTTGGAGGTTCACAGGGGGACTAAGAGGGCCAATATCAGAAGAGAGGACCATGCACTTCTCACCTTCCTCGGAGTGCTCTCTGCCTTTATCATGGTAGGAATCCTGCGCTTGGGTCTGCCTCGAAACCTGACCACAGGGGATCCACCATCAGAAAAGAAGAAGAAAAAGGATAGTCATTGTATGGATGCTCATGTATCGATCATGGCACTACAGCCTCTTGTAGAATGGAAAAAGTTAAGAGTAAGATGTAAGCATCTTTCTTTTCCCTCTTAAGTCACTTGGAAGGCAACTGTACCAGAAACGACATAAATAACTATGGGGCTTTGCGAAACGCTTCTAGCAGAAGCGCCCTACATTTAATGGAACTGGCTTATTTCTGGAAAATATTTGGAGCTTCTGCAGTCCAAACACTCTTGGTAAAAAGATAGCAAAAATAATGATGAAAAACAGGTTGCCCTCGTTACCAGATGTTTAGGGAAAAAAAAAAAAAAAAAAAAAAGGCAAAGAGGAAGGGAAAAAAAAAAAAAAGGCAGGTTCCCCGCTCGCCCTAAAGTTGTTTTAGCGTCGGGAATTTCTTCCGAAACAGTTTTATGCAAATCCCTTAAAGAGTTTACGGCTAATGCTCCGACCCCGCTGATTTCACCGAGGAAATTTCATGGCTGCTTGAGGTCTAATACCACCGCACCGTCGGGGGACTCGCGGGAACTTTCTCGTCCCGGGCCGAAGCGCAGAGGGGGCCGCCCCCCCCGCCCCCCCTTCCCGGACCATCCCCGGGCGCGGAGGGGCGCGGAGCTCGCGCGGCTCTGCCCGCCGCCCCTCTGGAAACGGGACATGGGGTAGGATGATTTTTTTTTTCAGGCAAAATTCGGCAAATTGGGGTTTCCCCGGTGCCCCGCCGAGGCTCCCTCCCTCCCCCCGCTTCCCGTCGGCGGCATCCCGGAGCCCGCCGGCATCCCACGCCCCCGCGGCCGCTCCGCTCCGCGCTGCCCCGCGGAGCCCCCGCGGCCGCGCACCTCGTGCCCGTTGGCGCCGGGGGCGATCTCGGACTCGTTGACGAGGGAGGACTTGATGTCGGCCAGGTCGCCCTCCTCCTCGGGGTGGCTGATCTCGGCGAAGATCTTCTCCTTCTGGGGGTCCCCCTCGTCCTTGAAGGGGATCATCTCGTCGGTGGCGCAGAGCTCCGGGTCCCCCCCACCGCCCCCGGCCCCCGGCAGCTGCGGCATCCTCACGGCAACGCGGCGTCTGCTGCGGCCGCCGGCCCGCCGCGGGAAGGGGAGCGGGAGCGGGAGGAGCAGCGGGGGGAGGAGGAGGAGGAGGAGGAGGAGGAGGGAGGAGGAGGAGAGAGGAGGAAAAGGAGGAGAGAAGAAGGAAAAATCCCGTGAAGTCCTCGGGGTTGCTCTCGACAGCTAGAGACCCCCGCCCGCGCGCCCGCCCCCTCGGGGCCGAGGTACCCCAGCTCCCGCACGGCCACGGCCCCGCGGGGAGCCTCCCCCCTGCCGCGCCGCACGGCCGGAGTAAGTCGAGATACACCCGCTTGTGTCCCGCCCGCCCCCAGGCACCGCGCCGGGGCCCGCCCTCCCGGAGCCCCGGCCCCCGCCCCCCCTGCCCCGGGGCCCGGGCTCACCCCGGGGGTGAGGGGACGTGGAGGGGAGCGGAGCCCGCCCGAGTTTCGCCTCCGAGTGAAGTTGCCGCCACCCGGGAGGGCCCGAGTTAAAACGGCTGGGGGGTGGGCGGGCAGGGGGAGGGGGCGCCCGGGGGACGGGGACGGCGCTGCCCGCGGCGCGCACCCACCGGGCCTTTGTCCGCCGCTTCGCCCGCGGCTCCGTGCACGGCTGGGCTCGGCTCGGCGGCACCGCGGGGGGCGGGGGGGCAAGGAAGAAACAGCCCCAGGAGGGAGGGCGGGCGGGAGCGATGGAGCGGGCGGGCAGGCGCCCCCCCGCTTCCCTCCGCGCCCGCGGGCAAGGAAAAAAGTTGCCGCCGCGGCGCCTCCGCGCCCCCGGCCGCCTCCGCGCTCAGCGCCCGGCGCGGGGCCGCCTGCCGCAGCCGGCGGGCGCGGCGCCCCACGGGGGGCGGCGGTGGGGCGCGGGGCGTCGGCGGCGCAACTTCAGCACCGCGCCCGCCCTCCCTCTCTCCCTCCCTCCGCCGTCGGGGCGGGGGCGGCGGAGATGAAAGGAGCCGCCGCCGTGACTGACACAGCGCCCGGGGCGGGGGGGCCGGGCGGCGGGGGCGGGGAGGGGGCCGGGACCGGCGGCTCGGGGGCGAGCGGCTGCGGGGCTGCCCCCGGGCAAACTTTGCTCAGGCTGCGCCGAGCAGTCTGTGTGTGCGTGTGTGTGTGCGTGCGCACGTGTGCGTGTGCGTGTGCCGCACCGGGGGGGCTGCGCCGGGGCACTGCCGCGCTTCTCTCTCCCCAGCCAGCAGCCTGCCGAGCCGGGCACGGGCACTCGCCGCATCCCCCCAGGCAGGCAGACCTGCTTTTTTAAGGCTGCTTTGTTGAGACTCCTCGGGTTTGTTTTTTGGTTGTTTTTTTTTGGGGGGTGCGGGGTGCTGCAGCCACATGGCGCTGCTCGGGTAGGGGGAGCGAGGGAGTGTGCGAGGATTTGCCCGGGCGCTGCCCGCGCCTACTTCGAACGAAGGGCAGAATTAACACATCCCATTAAATCCAGCAAGTGCCCGGCAGAAACGTGTAGTAGCCCCCGGGCAACAGGGAGAAAACCAGCCGGGGTGAGCTCGCCCCGCGTTCAGACCGGTGAACGCAGCCCGCGCAGTCACTGGGGTTCACCCCTGCGCCCCGTCCCGCTCCCGCAGCCGCCCGCTGCCCCGTTAGCTCCCGGCTGACACGGCATCGCCCCAGCGCAGGGCACAAGTAAATTTTAAAAATAATAGTAATAATAATAAAAAATCATCCAAACAAAAGCAGGCGCGCTGCGTTTGAGAAACGTCAGGATCCACAACTTCTTTTCTTTTGCGAACTCGATGGGCGCACATTTTGCAGGAAACAACTTCCCCCGATTTTGGCATCGGAAAAGTGCGCTTCGTGCTTTGCACATGCCCCGCGAGGCTGCTAACCGCTGAGGCGTCGGGAGCCGGAGGAACGGGAAGATGTGGATGCTCGATCCGTTTCCAGCAGATGTTGGGGCCGGCGCGGCGGCGCGGCTGGCTGGGATCCGGGCGGGCTGAGCCCGGCCGCCCGCCCCGCCGCTGCCCGCCAACGGGCAATTAAAATTATCGAGCTGAGAACAGAGACCAGCGAAACCCCGAGAAAGGGGGCAGGTAGTGGGAAACGGGGGTGGACTTGTCAAGCCGAACAAGTGCGTAAAATAAAGAATCGAGAAAGAAAGAAATTAGAAATGTAAAACCCTGGGAAGGGGCTTAATTGTGCAACGCTCCCCGGATGCAGGGACGCCCCCCCTCTCCCGAAGGCGGCCGGAGAGAGGCGGCTGGGAAGCGGTTGTTTGGAAAACGGCGACTCGGGGACGGTTTGTGCGCGGAGATGCCGCCGCATCCCTCCCAACCCTCCTCCCTTTCCCGGCGCTCGGCGGGCACCGGGCACCCGCGCCGGGGGAAGGTGCCCCCGCCCGGGCCCTTTTGGGAAAAAAGCACCCCCGCGGCAAGCGCCCGAGCACTGCAGCCCGCTCCCCCGACGGGGCGGCACGGCCCGGGAGCAGGCGGGGGTCCCCGCCGGAGGAGCCGGCGGCACGGCCACCCGCCTCTTTCATTACCGAGTCCCTTTGGCAAAGCATCCTCCCCCCGCCCCTCCGCCGTCCCGGGGTCTTCCCCTTCATGTGGGCTGGAGTTTTTCCCGGATCAGTTTTTGGTGGAAGGATTTTGAAGGCAGAAAAGGGCCGGCCGGGCGGCGGGGGGGGAGGGGGGGGGAGGTGGAGACCGTAATGATTTATGGCAAGAGGATAAATTCAGGAAACCTCAACCCCAACGCCAGATTTGACTGGAGACAACACAAAGCTGCCGCTTTACTCGCAGTTCGTGGGGCGGGGGAGGGGGCACGGCCGGGAGGGGGGTGGCAAGGCCCGGGGCAGGGGGGGCGCCCCGCGGTGCCCCCGCCCGCCCCCGGCAGGACCCCACCGCCCCCCTCCGCGCCGCCGGGAGCGCGCCCGCCGCCGTGCCCGCTGCCTGCCCGCACCGGCCGCCCGCTGCTTGGGACTTCACCAGGGGTTATTTTTCCGTTTTAGGTGCGGGTGGGTTTCGTTTCATTTTACCGCAGTTTGGTATTTTCGCGTGTTTGGTTTGCCTGGGGGGATGGTTGGGTTTTTTTGTCATTTTGGACGTTTTTGCGTTTTAGCTTTTTTAGGTCGTTTAAGCGGGTTTTGGCGTTTTAGGAGGTTTTCTTCTTTCTTTCTTCTCTCCTTCTTCTTTCTTTTTTCTTTTTTTCTTTTCTTGCATTTCAGCGTTGAGGGCTCCGCACTTGGAGCACTCTCCGATGACCACCCCGGCTCGCCCGTCCCCAGGATGGGGTTGGGGGGCAAACAGAGAGCGGAACTCGGGGCGGGCCGAGCACCAGCGGCGAGGGCAGCGGGATTTCGGGGCGGGGGGCTGACCGGGGAGCGGAGGAAAGCGGGGTGCTATGGAACCCCCCGCCCCTCCCCATGGCAAGAAGCGAAGGGGGGACACCCTGGCGTGCGAAGCGCCGTCCGCCGCCGGCGCCCCTATATAGGGGAGGGCGGGAGCGGGGCGGGGCGGCGGCGCCTTTGATGTCCCGCCGGCGGCCCCTTTCATCCCCCCCTCGGTCCCCCCCCGGGCCCTTTGTGTGACTAAATTTGGCAGGAGCATGGAGGCGCGCCAGGGCGCCCACGTGTGCGCCGAGCTCCCAGCTGAGCGGGCAAGGGTTTTCTTCCGGGTAAGGAGACAGAGGGGGGAGATCAAAGAGTTTGGGGAGCCGAAATGTGCAGTGGAAATAAAATAATAATAATTTAAAAAAAATAATACAAAAAGGAAAGGAGAAAAAAAAAAAGCCTCCGGCCTGGGCGCATGCCAGCCCGGAGGCATGGGGGAGAGGGGGGAGCGCTGCGCACATGGTGGGGAGGGACCGGCGGGAAGGAGCTGGTTTTCTCCGGGAGGGAAAAAAAAATAAAATAAAATATATGCTTGCAAAGGGGGTTGTAGTTACGTTCAGAGAAGAAAAAAAAAAAAAAACCAAACCAAACAACCAAAAACATAAATCCAACAAACCGAAACACCAACCCTTTTGTTTAAAACCACCGGGCTGTGGAGCCAGGCAGGCTCCGCCTGGAAGTGCTGCCCGACGGCGCGTCCCTGCGCCCGGCCGGGCCGGGGCTGAGCGGCCCCATGGGCAAAACTTTATATTGACCGACAAACGAGTGAACAGCGGCAAAGAGCCCCCCTCCCCCGCCCGAGAGGCCAGTGCCAGTCTGGAGGGAATCTTTCCAGGCAAGCCCTCAGTGGGTTTTCCTCCCCCAGGTGGGAAATGTGGAGGGTGGCCCCCCGAAGGGTGGGTGTGCTGTGGGGCAGGCGCTCTTTGCAGCAGCCCACGCTGTGCCCTGTGGCTCCCCAGCGGGACAGGCATGCACCTCGCTGCTGAGGTGCTGCACGACTTTTTTATGAGCTGTGAGGTGCATGGGTGGCAGGGCTGGGGTGCAGAAGGGGAGCCCCCGGGGGCCCAACCACCGCTGTGCACACTTTGCTCGCCCTGGGCCCACAGGGACGGCCACCCACCTCTGGGCTCCCCCAGGACTGCAAAGCACAAAAAAGGATGTTGGATTTCAAAATCTCTCAAAACAAGCTTTTACAGTGCCTTTTCAAGGCAATGTGACTGAATTATGCATGTTCCCTGGGTCTGCGTTTGCCACCCTATTTAGATAACATCTGTGATTTATGTGCAAGTTGAATATATAGGCTGAATTCCCAAATTCCTTCTGAAGCAAATAAATCCTCCTCCGTCAGGACATGGGGTGAGCAGGGATGCGACGATTAGCCCTGGGCTCCAGCGTTATCGCTGCGGTCTCCCACATGCGCTGCTGCTGTGCTGTACCACCAGCGAGCCAGCCCCTGGCTGCCTCAGGTTGCATGAGTGTATTTAGGAATATGGACCCGTTCTTTCCTTCTAAAACAAGGATAGTACTTCTAAGACTTTTTCACCCTGTGAGAACAAATGCAACGTTCTGTGTAAAACGCTTGTGGCTCCTCAGATGAATGCCATAGGAAAAGTGGTCAATAACATATCTGGATGTTTTGGGGGCAAAAAACAAAGCACCCTCGCTCTTGTGTTGTACCAGGCAGATGGTCCCTTTGGCAGTGCTTTTATTAACACAGGGGCCAGATAGCTGGTGTAGCTTTGGATCTGGGTCCAGGTTTGGGTTGCAGATGCTGTGACCATGACCCATATCCAGCTGCTCATCAGTGTGGGTTGCCTGCTGTGGTCTCCAGACCTTGCTGGGGCTGTGGGTCCCGGTTGATGAACCAGCGATGCCAGTCCCCAGTAGCCTCGGGGGGACTTAGGGTGGGGTGGGATTTCTCACCACATGCATCGTCATTTCCCTTATGGTGGCTAAAAAGGCTTCTTTCTAACGGTCCGTGGTTGAGCGAAGTCAAGAGGATGCTGCCGAGTGAAGGAAACAGCTCCGTATTTGCTGCAGATTTGTGCTCTGAATGGAGGAAAAAACCAAAAAGGGAATAATATGTGCTGGCTCTGAAAACTCAGTTATTATGAATCTTTATGAGATGTGGGCTCATTTTTTAAAATTACAACAAAGGACATCCTGGCTACGTTTCTAGCAGCTATATCAAAGAGTAACTGTACTTCTCATTTAAAGCTACTTTGAAAGAGATCACATGTAATAGGTATTAGGATATTAAGAGTGTATATGTGCTTTTTGCTTTTTAATTTACACATCCAGCTTTCCAGTTCTGGGATGCCATTAATGTTCTTAGCCCAGAATTACTCTATTTAAAGAGCTAGGTTTTCTTAGCCCTTGCAACAACATGGGCTTTATGAGATTTGAGTGGGAAAATCTCACCAGCACGTTTTTACTGTAAGACCTTTTGTTTAGAGGAAGGCATTGGTGGCTCAGATCTCACAAATATGTTCTCTTACTCTGAGAGTAAAATAGTAAGCAGTTCAGGGACTGCTTTCTTCTCCATTCTTTAAGCGCAAGATAAAATACAGGGGAAGTGGCACAGTTTATTCAAATAAATGGTGACACGAAGTAGCTTGCAAACTAACCCTTACATCGAGCAGTGCTGTTGCAGGATTATTTCTGATGATTCATCAGATCAGATAATCCACAGCATGTGGATAAAAGGGGAGGAGGGACCCAGAGTCAAAACCAAACTCAGAAAGCCATGCATGGAAGAATGCAAAATGTGAGATTAATGTTGTATTAAAGGTAAGACCTCAAAAGAGCACAGCAATGTGCTGCCCCCCAGCAGGGATTTTTAGGCTGAGATTTCTGAAAGGACTGAAGAGATGTTCAAAGGGAGTAGAGTACCACATCCCCGAGGGGCCCTTTGAAAATCCAAACTTTAGTAGTTTTGTTGGACACTACATTTATGAGAGATTCTGGCACAAGGAGTGCATTTTAATTGCAGAGTAGCAGTTTTGCCCGCTTACGTCAACATTTCCTGCTTTCTTAGAAGGGCAAGTTCTGCTCCTGAGTAAATAAATGTTATATGTGTCCCAGAAAACATGAGATTTTCTCCATCCCTGAAAGCCAGGATGCCGCACCCAGGGGTAGTGTCCGTGGGCAGGTTTTCAAAGGCCTCTCTGACCGAGTCCCGCTTCTTCTTCAGCTTTGCACTCAGAGGTGCCGGTGCATGTCTCTCACACTGCGACTCCTTGGATGCACCAGGGAAGGCACCGAGGGGCTTTTGCCGGGGGTTTTGTGCATATGTTGTTGGAAGCCTTGCGCTGAAAATGTTTATTTCTACTGGTACTTGCTTGTACAGTGCAAAATTACTATCTGTAGCCCCAGAAGTATGTAAGGTGCTTTGTGGAGAAGTCATCCTTCTACAAAAGCCCTTGGCATGGCTCTAGCTAGGCCTGTTTTTGAAATCTGCATTAAACCAATTGATACATTCTGCCAAATATATACTGAACATGCCGAGCTGACTGTGCACCAGCATTTCCTCCTAGCTTTTGAAACAGTGGCCGTTCCCTTTATGTGCTCACAACGAAAACAAATAATCTCGTAATCCCTTGCTTGTTTTTAAGTGACATTAGTTCTCTGTGCCCTGACAAATATTGCCGGCAGAAGCCTGGTAGCTCCAGACAAGGTCCTTTCAAAGAGGTGGGAGGGGAGGGAGGCTCCGTGGGCAACTTTCCAGTGGCAGCTGTGCACTAACGGCATGGGAGTGTGGGAGGCTTCTCCTGGGTTAGTAAGACAGTTCAGCAATGCAGTGAATGTTTGCTCCTAGGGCATGACTTCTATTTACTTTTTTTTTAATTCTCTGACCTCTGTGTGACCAAGTCCATCGCCCATACACAGCTGGATGGGGAGGGGGAATGGCAGCTGGGCTGTACCAGGAACTCGCTGCACTTGGAGAAATACGGGGCACTCCCCCTGGGGAAGTGTTTGAAGCGAGTAACGAGGTGGCAAATTTTCCTTCTTGCTGAGGAAGTTATTTGGAGGTGGGTCTTATTTTAAAGTACCATCTCTCACTTCCCAAGGAAGTAACTGCTGCTAATTTGCCTGACAGAGGTATTGAACAGTAGCAGCTGAATGCCAGTCAAAGGCAGTGGTGTTTGCTAGGGAAGTGTCAGAAGAAGACAATGAGGAGTTTGCAGGAGTCTGGGATATTGGTCAGAGCCTCGTCATCCCAGCATCACAGCTTCACGCTTTTGGGTCTGATAACGATTCAAAAATAGGTGTCTTCATGGTGACTGCAAGGCAGAGAGGCACGGCTTATGGGGAGAGCAATTAGGGTTTGCCTTTTGATGAAGAGCGAGATCAGACCAAGTTGCAGCTGGCCGCTTCACCTTTAGCTCGGCTCTCCTCTGCGTGGGTCTCATGGGTTACTGCGTCCATGTCCTGTGAAAACAGGCAGTTTCGGCTTGCAATTCACAATTTCAGGAAGGCTGTCTAAGGCTGAGGGAAGTAAAGGGATGTGAGCGAAAGTCCTGCGGGTGTGGCTGGGCTGTCGAAGGAGGGCAAACACCATACATGAGGAGGTTTGGGTCAAATTCTGCAGACCTTGACTCATAATTGTGCTGGAGCAGGGACCTACAGATGAGATCCTGAGCTAGAAAAGAGGGGGATGACATTACAGACAGTGTGGTGTAGAGGAGAAAACAGTAAGTGAATGGTTGCCCTTATCATCACAAAATTCCCTGTGGGGTGCTGGCCTGAGTCTTTCAGACCGCTTGTGGTTCCTGCTGAGTTCAGCTAGAGCTGTGGGTGCTCAGCCCCCCTGAGAATAAGCCACTGCCTAAGGAGTCATTTCTGCCTCACTGGAGAAGGGTAACAAGGGAGAGGGACCTGTTGAGATTGGCCGGGTTGGGAAGGGTTGAAGCCAGACAGGGTTCAGATTGTGGCTGTTGTTGCCCATCTGCTGGGTCAGGCTGTTATGCCATGACTGATCAGCCATCTTCTGGCTTGCACATCTCCGCAGAAAGCCATGCTTGCTCTCCTGTTTCTGCCTTACCTCCTCTCCTGCTTTGTGCTGGTCAGAAGGAAGGAGTAGCTGCAAAACTTACACATCTGGGTGAACTTCCAGCAGCAGATCTGACCCTCCTTGCCCACGTAGCAAAGCTTTTCAACAAAACAAGAGAGTCCAGCTAATAATATTCTTCTCGGCTAAAAGACTTTAATAACTTTTACTAATTTCAGTACCTTTTTACACAATGCATAATTAAATTATGAAGCTCCTTGCTGTAAGATGTTATGGAGACCAAAATGTTGAACGGATTCAGAAAAGGATTAGGCAAATTCATTTTAGCTATGAAACATGACAGGTCAGATACAACCTCCAGCTTTAAAAGTCCCTGAACCTCCAGCTGCAGACAGTCCTTCTGGGCACAGGGAAGGTAACACAGCAGAGGCGTGTGGAGCAGAAAACCAAAACCTGCAGAAACTGACCCAAGTGTGTGCTGTGATGGAAAAGTCATATGTCTGCAATCTGATCTAATGTAAAATGAGATTTAATATATCAATCAAGAGGGTCACTTTTTTTTTTTTTCCTTGAGAATTTGAATTTGCAACATGCCGTCAGTCACTGGCCTCAAGCTATAACCAAGATTAATACCAGCTGATGTGTGCGTGCCACTACTATGTTGATAATGAAATAAAACTTTCCCTGGTTTATTTGTCTGTCCCTTGAGGAATTCAGTCTTTCAGACCTCTCTCACAGCCAAGACTACTTTTTATAACATTTATTTATGTTTGCTGGCCATGCAGCATCTAAATAGTGTTTCATAAAAAAAAATAATCTTTATATAAGAAAGTACAGAAGTGTTGCATGGTATTTTTATTTCTTTAGAGGGTATCATTAGCATGCAGGCAGGTTGTGGCTCAACATTATATGTTAACAAAAGACCATCGATGAAACATTCACCATAACCAAAATAATACTAGATAACTAGAAAAATTAGCTTTTAGTGGGGTTTAATTTAATCTGTGATATATTATTTTGACTTTTGGTAAACCTTTCTGTTTTCCCTTGAATGAAAGCAAACACCTTGTTATGCTGAGTTCTCTTTTCTTCTTATGCACCCTGCATTTAGCCCTGATACGGGCATAGGATTCACCAGATTATTTTGCATTAGAAGAGTGCTATCTTTAGCGAGAGCAATTAAAGCAAAGGGGCTGCAGGCCAAAGCGCTGGAGCTTTATAAGGATAGCAGAAGCTGTAGATTAAGCTGTATATTAATTACTTGGTTCCCTACTTGGAGCTATGAACAAGCTATGAACAGTGAATTCTTTAATTTTACGTTGCATTTTTAAGGTAGTTTGTGGTTCACTAAAACCCAACACATCAGGAGGTTTTATATGTAGATAGTAAAATGGTGGTGCTTTAGGAACTGCTGTGGATGCTTTGAAGGACAGCTGAGGCAGACTCCAGAGGCAGATCCAGAGAAAGGGCGCAGAGCACCTTTGGGGGGCGTTCAGGTCTGTTGCTTTATGCAAGCTCTTGTGCAGGGTTGCAATGAGCTGGTTCTACTTCATCCATACGCTAGCCTGTGCTGGTGGATTTGGTGTTGTGAGTCTGAAGGAAGGTCTGACTCAGGCAGGAAGGTCTCACCACCTGCTTCCCCCAACAGTTCATGGAGGTGCCCACACAGCCTCTTGTTGCACATGGGAAGCTCTCTGAATTAGCAGGTCTTTGCTCCAAAGACAGGAGCTTCTGCTTTGGAGGAAGCTCCTATGTGACCTCATTTGAATTATCCTCAGCTGGGGAAATTCATTATCCTTCAGCTCCTTCTCACCTCTCAGAAGCTCCCTGTCCCCTCAGTCACACTTTTGTCTCCCTTGCTGTTGCTGCACATCCTCCCTATGAACTCTCCCCACAGCTGGGGAAGCCTGCAACATCCCCTGGGAGATGCTACTAATTTTAACCCAGGCACCAAGGCAGCTGCCTTGTGCCCATTGCCTAAGCAGGGGAGGGAGTCCTATTAGTGTTACTTTATTCAGTTGATCTGGATATTATAAAGTATATGTGCTTTCAAAAGTCCTGACTCTGACCTGGGAAAAACAGGTGGCAGCTTGTAAGCCTTTTCAAAGGGGATTCTCCTCATCTGCTGTGTAGTTTAGGTCCCTTCATTAAATATAACTTGGTGTGGAGCAATGCCCGTAACTATCGGGCTTGGGCCAGTGCCTGCGTGTTGGTTCAGTGGGGGTTGGCGTACATGCAAAAGCCTCCACCAGGCACCCTCAGCCCAGGCTAAGGGCCTCTGCCTGATGTCGTCTGTCACGCGAGCATGGGATCCAGCGTGCCTTACTCCTGTCAAAGGCACAAATAACCATTTATTATATGGTAGAGGAGGAAATGGCAGCAGCAACAATTTTCACACCGATTCTGAGATCCATCCCTATGATAACGGAGATAATAATATAATATGACATAATTTAATAAGCATGCAATAGTTAACATTTAACTGCTCTGCCTCTTTTGTTCTGCCAGGAGCCTAAATGTCAGCCATGCTTGGGTGATATGGAGAAAGCATGGCCTGAGATTGATCCAAGTGCTCAGCTTCCTTTGGGATCGCTGTGTGGCTGGAGGATCCTGGAAAGAGACATGGGCTACTATCAGGTCCGGGAAGACAATGCCCGTGCCCCAACAGGATCGCTGGAAGCAGTTTCCGGGGAAGACGGATGATGATAGAGACCACACGGCGCAGTGGGGTGCTTGGCAGAGGTGCAGGAGGGGAGCCGTGGTGGGCAGGCAGTGCGGGAGCAGAGCTAGGCAGGGGATGGCGAGGAGGCAGCCCCTTGCCTGCAGCTGGGAAATGCTCAGGCGCAACTGGCAGCAGTGGTGTTGAAGAAGGTGGGTAAAGACTGGGGGGAAGATCCTTGAAAATGGCTCCCTGGCCATGCCAGGGATGGAAGAGCTTGCCAGGTGTTCAGCTCTGAAAGCAAGGCTTGTTGGAGGCTTACAGCAGCCCTGGGGCTGACTGCGAGATGTGGCATCGCCTTCGCAGTTGCCCTCTGGGGAGTCCTTCCTTCCGTGCTGGATGTGTCGAGGGCGCCGGCCCTTTCACCTGTGAAGTTACGTGCAACAGATGGTTGGTGTGAAAATTGCCCCAAGGTAACTTACTGTCCCTCGGTCTTAGTTTTATGAGACTCAGACATGAGGCCAACAAAGGAAAAGAAAACAGCATTGGCTAAGACCTAGAAGTGTTTAATATCAATTGTTCCTTGGTGAAGGGGAGAAAACGCGATCTCCTCATGGAGGGCTGCCAGGGTCGCCGCAGTGCTGCTGGGCTTAGGGTCCTGTCAGAGGTGTTTGAAGGAGGCTGGTTGCACATTCCTAATCTCTCGGCCTCCAGCACAAGGGACATTGAAAGAGTTTTCAGGCACGTACTTTCAGCAGTCTTGGCAGCAGTTGCTTAAAATTAATCCTTGCTTGTGGCTTCAGAGACTTGCCCCTTGGAGCAGGCCCATGGTATCCTCTGTGTTTGTTCCATGAGGAACACAACAGGACTCCAGTCCCAATTAGAGTCAGAATACACACCTGTATGTGCATATACGTGTATGTATACGTATAGCATATATGTCCAGGCTGAGCAGCTTGGTGTAAACATCGCTGTGGCCAAGCAAGTGGCCAAGCAGGGCCCGGGCCTGCCCTCATTTCACCGGGCTGGCGCAGCTCCCTGCTTGGGTGCAGGGGAAACCTTGCTCTCCCCCTTTCTTTGCTCAGGTGAAACATGCTTGGCACGCCTTTTTCTTAGCAATTGTAACCCTGCAGGTCTGTGATAGACACAAATACTAAATATATGTGTTATTTCAATTCGTAAGTCCTGCTTATGCCCTTTGATTAGCTCATGTAGAGGGTGATGGCAGCCCAGCGGGGCCTTTCAGAGCAGCAGCGCTCACTTTGGCTGTACAGCACAGCATAACTTGCTGTACAACTTCAGCTGTGAGGATTGACAGTGTTTTTATTTCAAGTAGATGGCCAAGCTGGGAAGCTGTGAGAGATTTTCCTACTGGAAGATTTCGGCCCTTTCCCTGGCAAAGTGGGAGGCTGCTGAGCCAGGGCATTTTCTTCGTAGTTACCTCCTTGCCCTGTCTGAGTTCAGTGCATGTAGCTGTGGGGAAATTCATGTGCGTCTAAGCTGGGCTAGTTTGTTGGCTATACTTTTCTTTTCCAATGGAAGGTTTTCTTCTGTACAAGTTACTGTACATGAAAACAAGCTGTTGTGCTGGCCTACACCATCAACCATACTTACTTAACCTAGGAGGGTTTCTCTGAACAGCCCACCATCTGTTTAGTAGTGATGAGTAGGTCTGACTATTCAGACACACTAGTGTAGTGGGAATTCTTTATTGGCAGGAATTTTGCAGTAGTACTGATTTATTTCATTTACATAAAAAGTATAAGGACAACTCTCTAAGTCTGTAGGACTTTAAATGCTTAAATCAAATGAAACTATTAGGAGAACACAAAACTGCTCACTCAACTCTGTAAGTCCAGCTCCTGTCTCAGAAACCCACCTTGCTGACTGCAGCCTCGATATACATTATTTGCAGTGTATGAAGTGCCTTTGCTGACGCTGTCCTGGGAAAGGCAGGGAGACCTCTCCATAAAGGTGAAAGAACCTCACAGCAAATGCTGTACCCTGGACCCCATCTTCCTTCAAACTTCACAGCGTCTGGCACAACTGCCAGCTGTGATGGTTATGGAGCAGTACATGCAGAAAAGCTGCAAGCCATTTGGAGAAAACCAAGTAAGACACCTGGCAGTGAGATGTCATGTGAAGGTATCAGGGACACTCAATAATAACTGCACCTGCACGTTATTGAGCAACCTCAGTTTTGGGGTGGTGTTGGCCATTTCCCTGATGTACAGGAGGATCTGCCCCACTTCTCTATTGCAACTAAATTCTGAAATCATTTGACATGAGAGTTGATCAAACATACCATCTGTCCTGGTTTCAGCTGGGATAGAGTTAATGTTTTTCATAGATGCTGATGCAGTGCTGTGTTTTGGATTTAGTGTCAGAACAATGTTGATAGGACGCTGATGGTTTTTTACCCAGTTGTTGCTGGGTGATGTTGACACTAAGACAAGGAGTTTTTGGTTTCTTGGGCCCTGCCAGCGAGAGGGCTGGAGGGGCACAGGAAACTGGGAGAGGACACAGCTGGGACAGCTGACCTGAACTAGCCAAAGGGATATTCCATACCATGGAATGTCATGCTGAGTATATAAGCTGGGGGAGGAAGAAGGAAGTGAGGGGGATATTTGGCATTATGGTGTTTGTCTTCCCAAGTAACTGTTATGTGTGATGGAGCCCTGCTTTCCTGGAGATGGCTGAACACCTGCCTGGTGATGGAAAGGAGTGAATGAATTCCTTGTTTTGCTTTGCTTGCATGCATGGCTTTTGCTTTACCTATTAAACTGTCTTTATCTCAACCCACAAGTTTTCTCACTTTTACTCTTCTGATCTGCTCCCCTGCCCCACTGTGGGGGAAGTGAACAAGTGGCTGTGTGGTGCTTAGTTACTGGCTGGGGTTAAACCACGACACCATCCCATCATGTTCGTGTGCTTTTTTTGTGTGTTTTAACTTAGAAGTATTTTTTCAGCAAGATTTTGGAGCAAGATTTATTTTTAGTTTCTTTAAGGCAACTTGGAGCCAGGAAGGAACAAAAAAACCTCCAAACCCCAAACGAAACAGCGCCACTGAACAAAGGGGCTCTTGTTTGTAAACTTCCATTTTAAAGTGTTGGTGCATAGTCTACTGGAACAGTTTTTCATCTTTCACTTACACAGTCCAATTTTTTAAATAATAACCTATTCAAGAGTCAAGTACTTTCTAGGGCCTTTTTGAGCATCTCTTCAGTGCTGTGTCTCTGTTTCCCAGAAAACTGAACTCTCTTCTCTCCCATGTATCCATCCTCTTAGAGACTATCTCCAATGAGAAAAATAAAAGTGTTTCAGTTTGCAGAGAAACAAAGTTAAAGAGACTGAGCTGAATCTGTCCTGTAATCTGTCAGCTGCAGAGCCTTCATCACTTAGTGATCCTCACCTCATGTTTCTGCCACTTGCAGCACAAGAACAGGACTCTGTTTCAGAAAAAAAAAACCAATCCAGGTGCAACAACTACAACAAAAAAATCCCACTCCCTTGCCCCCCCCCCCCCCCCCCCAATTTTCCTTTGAATCTAGACATGGTCTAGCCGGAGAAATTTTTTTCTCTGTACTTCTACCTTAATATTTCTGTCTGCATTGCTTTTGCCTTTCTCTGCTGCCAAAGCTAAGTGTTTGCTGAATTAAATAAAGCATGCCACATTGACAGAGCTTGTGAATGCTGCTATTGTCACCAGAATCCTTTCGCTGATCCGACCCCAAATCCTAATGCCAACTCTGCGCATACTGATGCGGTAGTAAGCGAACAAGAATTGATCATGCTGACGAGACTTAAAAGAATCTCCAAAAAGTCATTTTATAGGCTGGTTTTGTCACCACATGGCAGAACTTCTAGTGTGTTATATCTGGTCTGGTTTGGAACCAGTCCTGTCTGTCAGGAAAGGTTTTTAAATTAGTAAGTGCTCCATAAATTAGCAACACATTAGAGAAAAGCTTTTTGTCCTATAGCTGAAATAAAAATAGTTGATGATTTCACTTCCAAGGTACATAATAGTACTGAATTTAATGGATTTCCAGTGTTTGCGTACTGCAGTAAGGGATGGTGCAATGAAATGGATTCTTCCTATCTGTATTGTGGTGAGGAACCATAGGGCTGATGCAATATAAAGTCTCTAAGATGAAAAACTAGAGCCATTCCTGACAAGATAGTTTCTTAAGACCTTAAGAGGAGAGGTCTGAATTTTCAAAACAAGCCCATAATAACTGAAGTCCCCTAATTTAATTTTGCGTGTCCTAAATGCCTACGTGCTGTTATATATTCCAGAACCAAATGCTACTGAGAAGTTCACATAAAACATTGGGTCTACTGTTTTTGTGTGAGGTCTAGAAACAAATGTGTCCACCTTAGTCTCTGGTCAGTCTCTGCCAAACTACCCAGGAAAAGAACATCCTGCCTCAAATCCCACACCACTATTTTCTCTGACACCTATTGTTCCTTCTTTTGGGCATGCTGAACAGTAACAGCAGAAGAGAGGCTTTGGGGAGTAATGGTGAGGAGCTGACTGCTCAGACCAGTACTGGAGTCCCAGAAGTGGTATTGGCTTAAGGGTTTCGGTTTCTCTTTTAACATATGTGCGTGAGACAGCACGATAGCCTTTTCACTTTGTTTTCCTTTCTGACAATATAGCACACAAAACCTCAGTGTAGTTGTATAGAGAGTGGCTGCGTGAATGACTCATGCTATCTCCAAACATTGTATTTCACTGACATGTGTCCTAACCCAAGAACTATGGTCTCCGGCCTGTGGTTTAGGTGAGGCACGCACAACCAAGCACCTGGCAATAGGAGAAAGGCAGGAGAAAGGCAGATTTCATTGACTTTTCCCAGTTTGGCCTTTGTCAGGGCATACTTATAGCTGGGTTACCTGTGGTCTTCTGGAAGTACTCTAGATGTTTTGCTGACCTTTGCCTCTGAGGCAGGACCCCCTGGCTTTATTGATGCTTTGGTGTCAAAGGAGGTTGGAAGATGCCCAGTTTCTCCAAAAATGGGTCCTTTCTGTGTGAGCCTTCTGGTTTACAGAAATAAGGGTAATTATGTTCTTCCTCCTTAAGGCATGAGGAGAAAAGTGTCATAGTTTATAATGCTTTCAGGATCATTAGCAGAAGCTCTGGGCCATCAAGGCTTCTTCAGTTAAGGCTCTGGCATGTTGGAGGATTGTGGGAGAGCTGGGTCCTGCAGGCTTTGGAGGCAATGCAAGAGCACGGCAGCAGAAAATCACATCCTTCCTCGGCCAGGGGAGAGGCAGACCTGAAACTTTTAGAAAATTTCTGGTTCAAACGATGAAGCCAACCTTACCGCTGCAGTGACCAGCAGAGTCTGGGTCACTGTTTGACTGCTGCTACACAAGCAGAGAGAGGCTGATACAAACCAAACTGATAATTCACGTCCACCGGAATTCAGATTGCAGCTCAGAAATGAATCTTTAAAAGCTCCAGAATAATTATTTCACCTGGAGTTGGAATTTTTTCTCCAGGCTCAACTTACAGTTTATAAATATGTGAGATAGGAGATTGGTAATTCAGTTTATAGTTTGTACGAACCCTGAAGCTTATGTCAATGCTGTTATCTATTATAGAAATGCAAACATGCTCTTTGATGTGTTATTCTCAGTGACTTGGGAGGATAAAGATGGAATACTCTATGGGCATTTGTAAAAGAATTTCAGAAATGGCAAGTCTACTAGGACCTAATAACATATTTTCGTTTATTTTTTTCCTCTTTTGCAATATGCTTGATTACAGTAACTTAAAAACAAGAGAAATATTGCATCTGTCTAGGTTTCTGCAGTAGGAGAGCTCAAACTGGTTTCCCTGCTCTGCCAAAACCCCTTTTTTGAGTATGCCAAATGTTTATTATGTAGCGGAAGGGAAATTTGGTGCCACCTATCTATGATTTATTTTGTTGGACAGATTTTCTTGCTATAGGAGCACCTCCTGCTGGCGCTGCACTGCACTGCCCTTGGACTGCTCCTGTTTTCCAGACTTGGGAATAAAAAAGGGAAGCCAAGCGAGTTCTCTTGAGATAAAGGAAAATGATCAACGTGGGATCAGCAGCTCTGCTGCTGTGAATGGTGATAGGGATGGCGCTGGTGACTGACACTACGCCATCTGCCTCAGATACATATTTATATAGTCCCTAATGGAGTACAGATACTCCACTAACTCAGTTCAAGGGTGTCGTAACTAACTTTCTGTTCCCACATTTCCACGTGACCCAGCTGAAGTCCGCAGAATAACTGGCAGTAAAACTCAGTAATAGGGAGGTGAGAAATAGCAAAATGACATTGTGCTTGTCCCTGGTAGCTTCAACTAGGCCATGAAAAATAATACGGAATCTTTTTCTACCAAAAAGAACATTTTTATTTAAAAAAGTGAATGTCTAATGGGTCTGTGACCATTTCCTTGAATTTTATTTGAAAATACAAAAGCAAAATATTAATATGTCCTTTTTGCTTACTGCTACCACAAGCAGCTTCAGCGTTTTGTTTCCAAGCAATTTTTTCTTGAAGGTTTGTTTTTTTATTTTTCTAGGAAGCAGTTAAAAAGTCATTTTAAAAAATAAAATAAGTCAAACTGCAAATGAAATGTTTAAAGTAAGCTAAATAAGCTATCCTGACCAGAGTGGTTTTTCCTTGGAAAACTAAAACAGTTGAAAATACTTGCTGTCATTCAGATGCACAAGAAAAATAAGTTCAAAATATCAACATTTCCCCCAGAATGAGAACACTGCCAGCTCTGACATGTTCCCTTTGGTGATCAAAGCTCTTGGGATGGATGGAGATGACATAAAGAAAACGTGGTTTGTTCGTTTAAATGCAGTGGGTGGGGAGAACGAGAGAGCAGAGTGTTGTAGGGAGTAGGATTCAAACAGAAAATGTGCAGTAAAGATCTGTTCATCAACACCCATTACCAGTTAACACTATAGTAGCACTTAAAGTCTCCTGTTATTTATCGTTATTCCAATAGTATATAAAGAGGCTGGTGAGACAGACACCAGAAAACAAGCACAAGAAGACAGAGACCTTGTCTCTAGAGCAATTAAGCTTTTGTTTCACAAAGGGATGGCCCATGGTTTATTACAAAAACATTTTTTTCTTTATTGTCCTATTTTAATATTTCAGCACAGCCTAATGAAAGCACAGCATGCCATTACAATGCCATGCTGTACTCTGTTGGCTCTGTGTTTTGTGGCTGTGTGTACCCTCTGGCACGTTTCTACAGCTTCCTCCCTTGGTTAATTGTCACCTGTGGCTGGCTGGCTGTTCCTAGGGGGGATGCCACAAAGGTAATCAATAGTGTTCAGATGACATCCATCTGAAACACACATATGTCAGCCCAGACAAATGCTCAGCCAGGACAGTGCCCACAGTCCTACACCCTGTATGGCACACATTTTACAGAAAGAAAAACTAGGAAAGAATTTGGAAATATTGTAGAAAATGGTTTAAAACTTCTCTGGGGCTATTTTGGTAAATCTTGCTGCTTGTAAAGCCAGACTCCTTTTATCTCATAGGCAGTGAAAGGCAGAAGAAAATTATGACTAATACATTTTTAAGAATTAGAAAAAATTACCTAACCCCACATATTTGGAATATCAGAATATTACCATTTAAGGCTGTGATTTTCAAAAGAGCTTATGGGAGTGTGGCATCCGGACCTACTCCTACTCCCATTGAAATGCATATTAATTTGCTATCAACTTTCATGTGAGGGATCAAAACTCTCCAGCTCTCACTGAATTTCCCTGGGAGTTTGGTGACTGTTGCAAAAATCCCAGCTCAAACCTCCTAGCTGTCATTCTCCTTTCAGGGGGAATTGGGTGCCTATTGCGAAAATCCCAGTCTGAACAGCTTGATAACTCCTGGCTTTCAAGGCGGGAAGCAAGCACTGTGCATCCCACCCGAAAGCCAGCAGGAATCTCTTTTCCATTGCAGAGGGTTTTGACATTTTGGCCTTAGCTACATCCCTCAAGCTGCACAGAGTATGACCTGTCTGAGGCTTGTGATGGGTTTCCTTTTTCCAGGGAGAATCTACAATCTTCCAAGGAGAATCTACATCCGGGCAAGAGAAAGCAATATTTGATCTGGCTGTAGCAACCATTTCTATTAAGCAGTAACCGTGCCCAAAAATTTGTACTGACAAAAAGTAGGGCTCGTGAGCTGGACTAGGAGGTGAAGATTGGCTGAGGCAGTCACAAACATATGTTGCCATATATTCCCATCCCATTTAAGTGCCACTGTCACACAGATGCCTCTCTCTTTCTGAGACAAAAAGTAATGTGCGCATTATTTCATGTGAAATTGCTGCAATGGGGTCTGCACTGTGGCTTTGCAAGTCAGCACAGAACATAATCAGCTGCGGTCAGCAGGATGCTGCAGGGGCAGTAGTAACCACTCGTACAAATCTAATGACGAGATGGGGTGTGTGTGGGGGTGCCTGCATGTGTGTACATGGGGGTGCACACCTTGCCCCGTGCACATGCGTGTGCAGGTGGGCAGCAGCAACGACAGGGATGACTGCTCGTGGAAGAAACAGATCTGCTTTACACTAACAGCTCTGGATCTGTGTTTTATTTAGAAAAAATAATGCTTGTGTGTCAAACAAATAAACCAGCCCTGCTTGCCAGTGCTTTCAGAGCGATGGTAATTACATCGATTTTTGGTCAGTCCTGTCATATTTACTCCACTAAGTTGATTAACCTATGTAATGAGTACAGGACTGTGACCAATACTGACCCCACATCAAAGGCTGGTATTGCTGCTGTGTGCTGACCGGAATTTTAATTGTTCAGTAGGTTTTGTAATTAAACCACAAATGTGCTAAAGAAGAGATTAGGCATTTTAGCTGGCAGTGTATGCATTTTCCCAGGTGTGCCAATTGTGTACACTATAAAACGTGTGATGCCCACTTCAATACACAAGTATCTAATGACATGCCACTTCACAGATACCTAGAGCCTCTTTTTTTTTTCCCTGCTTGCTATTTTAACATGGGGAACAAATGTAATTTATATGCTAAAACTTTTCTGTATACATTATTGTGTATCACCAAAGCTCTTGCATAAAGGTATATAAATAAGTCAACAATGAATAAATTAGGACTTCAAGTGTCTGTGAAGTTCCCACAGGCTTACACACTTGGTCCTCAGAGTCCAAAAAAGCTACTGCAGACAGATGTGTTTTCCTTCTTCAGGATCATCAGTGTGGTACATCTGTTGCTTCAGCCAGTGGCTATTCCAGGCTCAAGAGAAAACACATTGCTCCTTAAATAAAGACAACTATCAGAAAAAAGCTGAGAACATTTGGCAAGCTACCCGTGCCTCACTTTTGTTTGAAAGACACTTCTCTTTTGGAAGTTCTCACAACATAAAAGAGAGGAGCTGCTCTGCCTCGCTCCACACGACCCCTCCCTCTCTCGTTTTGCTGGAGAAAAACATGTGTTTTGACATCTGAGTTTTCCAGTGCATGCTGCCTTCTACCTCATGTGCCTGCTCCTTTGGTGAGCAGAAGTCCAGTGTCTGTGTTGGCACATCTCCCTGCTTTGCTTCTGACCACACAGAGGGGATGGAACTAAAATGAAGTGGGTTAATCTGGAGTTGGGTGGGTTGCACTGGAAGGGAACAACTGGGAAGAGGATCCATCTTTCATTCATAACATTTTGTTTGAAACATATGGGAAGAATTAGGAGCTACATTTTCATCTTGATGAGCTGGGACTTGGGAGCATGTCTTGAGATTTATGCAAGACCGTGAATTCGGTCTGAAACTATTCTTCTTTGGTGTGCTTGTACTGCTTCCATCATCCTGTGATTTAGTCCTCCTGTGATCTACCAGCAATGGGTGTCGTCAGGACTCACAAATAGTTGTTGTCTCTGGGGATTTGGTTGTGAGCAGAGAGCTTGGCTGAAGGAAGAGCAAACCCCAGATTTTTTTCCTACAGGAAGACTGTTGTGCATAAAGAATAACGAGGGCAAGATGACAAAATGTGGCAGGTTTGGGAAGCAGCAATCTCTGAGATACAGGCTGTTTGTCTCTCACCTTTGATAGCCAGAGTTGTTCTAATATGAGCAATTTGCAGTTGGTTATGATACTTTGGAAAAAAATAATTTTGTATGTGGCTATGTAATTTACTGACATGGTGAGACAGTCCTAGTCTTCTTTTTTGTTTTATTTAAAAAACTACCCTGCAGACTGAGGAGTACCCACCTGGCACTGAATAGTGTCCTGTAGACACTGGTCTTAACATAACATTTGCAACGTACTCTCCAGGGACAATCTCCGCTTTGTTTTTCTTTCTTGTGTGCTGCCCAGGAATCCCAAAGGCATCTCTGGGAAGATTTTTCTTTCAATGAGGGAATTGTTTGTTCAGCCACGTAGTTGAGTTCACCAACTGGATGCGTTTTTTCCCTTGCAGCATGCTCCAGTATGCCTTGATCCACTCCAAGAGCCTCAGAAGCCAACTGAACGTTGCTTGAGTGTGAACTTCTCTGTTTCCTAGCTCAAATCACTTTTGAGCACAAGGCTTTGCGACCTGTTTTGGTTGGTCCTGCCATGAGGGTAATTTCTGCATGATGGAGTTTTTAAGAGTGCGGATTTATGTCACACTGGCATTGGCATACTGACATTTTTCTACCATTTTGTAATAGTTATTCCCCCATTTAAGCATGTGACCAGCCCTGAAAAATCACTGAGAGCTCTTAAATGTTGACTGCTGGACTCTGTGAAGAATGATGCCTTTGTTATCAGACCTGAGTATACACAGGAACCTTGCTTCCTTGTTCAGAAGCACCCTCAGCATTACAGAAAATACCATGCCTGGAGTCTGTTGTGTCTGGCCTTCTTGAATATATTTGCAAGGACTGAGTGTTAAGTGAAATATCTGCTAGCTGAAGAAAATAATATAGCCCTGCCCGAAATATTGATGTGGTATATTCTGTGAGAGTGCTGCATGCACCTGTAATAAAAGATTTTAGATTGTAAAAAAGACCTTCAATTTTCCTCCTGTGTCTGAAGTCTGCAGTGACAAAAGCCCATGGAGTGGATAATGAGGCCTCCAAACAAAAATATATAAATGTGCTAAAAAGAATATTTGCTTGCCAGAAATCTCAAGCTCTATGAAATAGGTTTTGACTTTTAAATTGAGACAACAGTATTAATATAAAATTAAATGGGGTAACTCAAGATTGAAATCCTAATACAAGAATTAACAGGGAAGAAAAGTCATAAACAAATTACTGAAATATAATTTTAAGGTAAATATGTTAATTTAAAATAAGTTTGCATACTTATTTGTAATTTCAAGAGAGAATAACCAGTTTAAAATTAATATAATTTATTAACAATTAAAAATTGTAACACAAGCAGAGGGAGGTTGGAGGTGAAATATTGAGTTTCCTTTGATAGGTAGAGTAATTATGAAGTATGCTTTTGAAGTTCAAGAAGAGAGCCTTAGGACACAACATTTCTTAAAGTAAAAATTGGCTTGCACTCTGTTCAAGTGATTTATTTTGCACTAAGAAATGGGTGTGAGACATGATGTGATTTAAAATGTCATCCCTTGATGGAACTGCTTGAGGGTGACATCATTTCCCCCCCCCCCCCCCCCCCCCCCTTTATTTATATATTTGGCTGATTGATTTCTAAAGTTTTCTATCTTAGGGAATCTACTGAAATTATGTAGAAATTAAAAAAGCCAAATCACCGACACCCCCACGTTCCCCAAATAAAACTTTTCCCTAAAGTTCAGGAAGCTAAAAGCTAGACTCTGGAGGGAGCCCCAGGGAAGGAATACATTTTTCAGCTGCATCTGTGTCATCTGTGTTGTTTACCTGGTGGCCAACTTCAAGGAATACCACTTGTACATGCCACCAAACAAATGTGTGTATCAAATGTTGTAGGAGAGTTGCTTGTCTTCCAAGCTGTCCCACACATCCCTGGACAGGGAGGACTGCTCCTCCTCTGTCCTCTCTGTATGCCTTTTTGCAGGAATGCTTCTAAAAGTTGGGACTGGACTTACCACCTCTTACAGTTTTTCTTACAAGCATATGTGATTTTCTTACAAGCATATCACATTATGTGATATATGTGGTAGCTAGTCAACACGATGACTTTTGTGACACATTTGCTTGCACTGGGCTTTACTGGCAGGAGGCGGCAAAGCTGGCTGTGGTGGCAGTGGGCCCAGAGGACAGAGGTGGTGCTATGGCCAAAATACATACTTGCTTGCCTTTGCAGACTCATCTCTTCTAAAGCTTTTGCTTAACCTCAGTGGCATTTATGTACGCCAAATGATTTTTATCATAAATCTCACAACTTTTGTTCAAAGTCCTAGCTATTGGAGGCAAGGGATTTATATGAGGATCTCATAGATTTGGCTTCATGATGAATTTCATGATGTTTTACCTACTGCTAGCTGAATAGATCTTGTGGGTCCTGGATGGTACAAGCATCTGGACACACAGTAGCTCAGTTGGGCAGCTGTAGGGGAGATCCACCTGTGCTTGCTACCTATGGAAATTCCAGCCAAATTAAAAAAAAAAAAAAGAAAGAAAAAAAACCCCACACCATAAACCTTTGAAGTTTTACACAGATGTGCTCTGCAGAGCCCCAAGATGCGGATGCTCTTCTGTCTCAGCTCCACCAGCTCTGTGGGGCTGAGTGACTGAAAATGAGGGGAATGTATTTCATCACCACCATGAATAAATTATAACTGAATACACACAGGGCACAGATCTGCCAAGTAAGAGAAACCACTTTTTTCCTTGTCACTTTTCAAATAAAATTGCCATCTAATCTAAAATACAGCAGTCTTGCTGAAAGTCTATGAATTCTCTTTGTACGAGGAGCTGTAGCAGAGTTTGTAGCCAGACTTGTTATAAAAACACAGAAGTTAAAAATAGCTGTGCAGTCAGGGAGCAGGATCCAGCTCTAAATGGATGGCCCAGTTTGCTCTCACATTCAAGTACTGTAAACAAAAATCAACCCTTTTCTTCTTAGGCTGATGATGATAGCTTTTTCTCTTGCCATGGGGAAATATGTTGGTGCTTCCCTATCATCTGATGACTTGACTATTTTTATGGTCTTTGTTTGTCCATGAAAGGTCTGTGTCAACAAAGTACTGGTATCATTTTGACTGCAAGCAGCACATCATTGGGAAGGTGTTTCTAACAGATGAGAGGGAATAGCTTTTCTTTGCAAAAGATTGGAAAGAAGCTCACTACATTTTTATTCTGGGCCTTCTGGAGGAGCTGCTGTTGCTCTGGTTAGCAGACAGAATTGCTGCTGCATTGAAAGACAGATCGGCTCCTAGTGCCACTCTGACAGCCATGAGGTCTGCATAAATTACACAGCCTAATGTTTTGGGTGGAGCAGTTCTGGAAGATTCATCCCAGCTGTGTCTCACACCAGGTGGCAAAACAAACTATAAAGGGCTGGGGGGCTGGGGGATGTACACTCCCATCTTCCCTGCTGTGCTGTGGGTAGGTGATGTTGTGTGTAATTGCTGCTCTCCTTGGTGCACCATGGAGAAAGCTAAGGCTTTAAAGGAGGAGGGAAGAAGAGCTATCTAAGCTGGTATGAGTCTGTTATGACCAGAGCTATTTTTTTTTTTTTTTAAGATGCTTCAACAACTGAGGTAAGCTCTCCATGTTTTCTGATTTGTGCTAATCCCCAGCCTTGTTTGAGCCTGTGCTGTTTTAACTTGTAGGGCTTGTGTATGTATGTTAAGCATAGTACGGAGAGGTCCATCCATCTATGAAATGGGAGCATTTGATCTCACAAAGGTTATTCTTGAGGTTTTGGGTTGTTTTTTTTTTTTTAACTTCAAGCCTTCTCAGACTAGGTTCTTGTCTGTTGTGGCTGCTTAGTGCCAAGCAGCGGTGAGGTTAGAGGCAGACTGTAAAAGTGTTCTAAAGTCACTGGATGTGGGGCCTAAGGGGTGAAAAAGCATTCCTTTATTTCATTTGTTTAAAATGTTGATGGCCTACAGAAAGCTGTAGGCATGTTCTCTTATTAATGTGTGGTTTTATGAGGGCAGCAATTTCATCTATTTTCCTAAAGCTGGTATTCCTAATAGTCTATACATATCTGATACATATTTTGGCTTTATCCCTCATACTGTATCTGTTGCCCAGGATGTATTTGATGATTTTGTCGTCTATGGTGTCCTGCTGCTGAATAATCTCTTGCAAGAGGTTTGGAGAACTATGACAAGCCCTGCTCTTGTGCTGCTTACTCATAAATAAGCACTTGAGTGTGTGTCTAATGGTTTGCATTGTGATGGAGTGATGGGATGGTTGCTGCTTTCTAGCAGGCAGCTTTGGTAGGTTATGGCTGGTGACCCTGAGCTTGCATGGGACAGACTGCCAGCGCAGGAGGTGGCAGAGGTGTGTCATGAGCCGCGGAGCTTGCTTGTATCTTTCTTTTCCTCAGTACCTAATTAGATGAGCACCTACATAAGCACTGTTCCTCACCTTTTCCCTGTCTCTGCTTCCTGGATTTTAGTTGCAGGTTATGACTGGGCTACCACACCGGCCCCAGCAAGATGATGGATGGGTGGTGTGGGAGGTTGGGGTCCTCACTGGCATTGCTGTGGCCCTTTTTGCTTGTTGGTCCTCTGCTCTGGTGGGGCTGGATGGCCACACCACCTGTGCGATCAGAAACTAAATATCCCTGGGGCTGGGGTCACTGCCCTGTTTTGCCTGCTGTGAGAATTTAAAAGAACTTTCTTATCACTGAAATATCAAAGCTGGTGAGGCTGCTGTGTGTGGCCAAGGGTTTTCAGTATGACAGTCTTAAATACTGATATGGTACCTAATGCTGTAAAAATTTCAGCTACTTTAGCAAAAAATATCTAGGAAAGATCCCTAGTTCTTTACCAGAAGGCAGTGGGCCTATTAAAATGAATGACTAGGAATCTGCCATGTTGCTGTCATAAGCCATTTGCAGATTTAGCTAATGAAAATCTACTAATTTTAACTTTGGTGACATTTCTACTGCCCTGCAAGCTTGGTGTCTTGTTTGCAGTTCAGGAACTGCTGGACACACAGTGTGAGGGAGCTTCTTCCTTCTGTTCAAGCTAAAAGGATGCTCTAGAAAATAGGGTGGTGATCTAGGATGCGGTAACTTTACGTTCACCGTTCTGCTCCCTTACTGACTGCCTGTGTGATATTAGGCATAGTCTCCCTATACCTTATCTCCCTGTTGAAAAATAGACATAGTGAGGGTGCAGGGGTGATGTGAGACTGCTAGAAATTGCCTTTTGATAGTACAGTGATGTTATGGTCTAAGGTTTACTTGCAGGTGAAGATAATCTTGTTTCTGTATATTAATATCCAGAAAGCCATGCAGCAGGTCGCACAGAATCTGCTTCTACTATTCTGAGGGAAATGTAACAGGAGTGTTACTTCCCTTTTTTAGTTAAGGACTTCTGGACACTATAATTGCAACGAAATGAGCTAAATTCTGCTTATTGTGGTTCTCTTCCAGTGTTTACGGAGAGGTCACCTGATGAGCTTTATGCTGCCTAGCCTGTGCTACTTCTGCTATGGGAAATGGTTTGCTGAAAGTTGAGTGCGTGTACTGCATTGCAGGGTGCAGGTGGAGGCATACCTTCAGCGTATGGTTTCCAAAGCATTGCTCCTTCGCATACAGCAGATATTCCTGGATGGCTACTACTGCTCCTTACATTGTGTTTTGGGTTCTCTGTTTGTAATACATATAGACTGGGCATCAGATATATAGGAGACTATTATATAGAGACTTTTGGATTTCATGCTCTTAAACACTATGAAAGGCTACCAGGGCCTTAAATTCATAAGAAATTTGTATATACCTTATGCTTTTCTTCTGAGGTGTAGCCAATGCTCAGCATCTCTAAGGACCAGGTATGTCCTTCTGAAATAACAGCTAAGTTAAAAAATGACTTCTTAGGCTGAAAACCTCATTATAAATATTTGACCTCCTTATTTATTGAAGAACATTGTCAAAACTTAATACAGGTTATTTTCTTCTTTTTATACCTGTCACAAGTAGGAAGACTCCATGGATGTGTGTAGCCCAGCTGCTCTCATGTTGGCTCAGCGTCTCTCAAGGAGAGCTACAAAGCCACATGGTGTCTCTGGGTACTGGATTTTGTACTTGGACTTCTGTATTAAAAGTCATACAGAGTGACAGCTCCCTATTGGATATACATCTGAAGAGCTGCAAGAGTGCAAGTCATTCCAGCAAGGGTCTGGTATGAATTACACTCGGTAAATTGGCTCCAGATAAGTCTGTTTTGGACTGTGGAAGATGAGGAACTAGTGTGGTATACTAAAGCCGCCTATTTCTTGCCCAAACCCTGTCTCTTTGCAGGGAGCTGCCTTTGCAGTTGTAGAAATACGGATCTAGAGGCTGGCAGGTTTTGGGCAGCAAAATCCTGCTGGATAGCGTTTTGCACAAAGACTGCTATTAGCCTCCTGGGCATACTATTTAACAACAGGGAAACATGCCTGGGATCTAAGAGCTGCATTTGGATACTTCATTTAGCTGTAGCAAGTTGTCTTTAAGTGGCAGCGTGCATCTTGATTTTGATATATGCAGCCTGAGATTACAGAAGAGGTAGACATGGTATAGTTGTTTAAACCTCAAAGTATGTTTTAAATAATTGATTTCTATGCCTCTAAAGTAAAGATCAGTTATTCAAAACATTTATATTTGCAAAAAAACTATTATGACAAAATACATGCTTATAAATAATTTAAAATATATTTGGAGGCTTTAAATGTTGCAAAATAACTATCTCTAACAGTGGTAAACCCTCAGTAAATAAGACTTAATTCTTTGTATATTTAATATGTAAGTGTGCTATTGAGTAGAAAAAAAAAATTTAAAGTTTGGCAATGGGGGATGAGTTCAAAGTCAGCTTCTAAATTTACACCTGTTTTGTGAAAGGTATGCATAGTTATAAGTATATGAGAAGAAACTGGTGTTTACGTTAAGAATCCCTAATTATTGATCCAGTGCTTCATAATCTGATAAAGCTGTGCTTAGGGAGTTTCAGACTTGACATTAGGAAGCATTTCTTTACAGAGAGGGTGTTCAGACACAGGAACAGGCTTCCTAGAGAGGTGGTTGATGCCCCAAGCCTGTCAGAGTTTTAAGAGGTATTTGGACAATGCTCTTAATGGGCTTTACCTTTTGGTCAGGCAGTTGGATTAGATGACTGTTGTAGGTCTTTTCCAGCTGAACTATTCTGTATCAAGTGAGAAATGTTTGATGAGGTTCTCCAGGCTATTAAGATCAAGAAGTGCAAAGTGAATTTTAAAATGGGTGGAGGTAGCTAAAGGAGAATGGTTGAGATTTTGACTGGTTATTACTGAAGTTCTGCACATCTGCAGAAAGCTGAGATGTGCTTTTAGGGGCATGTCAGGGTGTAAGAGGTTGAGAGAAATACTGCTAAGCTTAGTCATCTATTGGAGTAAGGACTGGGCCACCTGCTAGGGGAACAAATGAAGGCAGAGCTTCTCCAGCTCTACCCTTCCCAAAAGCTGGGCAGCTGGGCCCAGACCCTGTGACCACTTCTAGTCTCTACCCTGGCAGCAATGAATGCCATGGCCCCATTGCCAGGGAGTTCTAGTTCCATGCCTGCATCTTACAAACTGATGCAAACAAAAGGTGAGGGATAATTCTTGCTTTGTGACGAAAGAGGCAGGCTGGCTGCCTTTCCTTGTGCAGAGCTTCTCCTGACTTCACCAGGTGCTTCTGTGGAATAAGGACAGCAGAGGATGCACCAAAAGAAAATGTCTACATTAAACATTTGGTGTCACTTCAGTCTCACTGGTAATTAGGCTGCCTGCCTGTAAAATGTTTCCTTCCTGTAGTAAAATAGCTGTTATTCAAAATCCACTTCAGATATTGAAGTTCCCTTCCCATAGTGAGATTAGTCCTGGCAAAAGTAAACAGAGATGGACATAATAGTTTTGCAGTCCATAGATTTTGAGCTGGTTTTGACTGTATGCCTCTTATACTGTCATAATACAATTGGCTTCCTTGGAAATAGTTGCCGATTGCAGTAATTTGAAGGCTTGCCTACATGAAGTATGTTTAATAACTGAATTAGTATGTGAATGTAAATCACAGTAGCTTTTCTTGAAGTTTCTGTGTGGATATTCTTGCTCTAAGTGGCTTCATAGAGTTTGGGCTAATCCACATCCAAAGTTAATTAGCATATTAGTCTGTTCTGTGCTAACTTTTCCATGGTTGGCAAGCTAAATCGGTATTGTTCCCAATACCTGTAAGCTCACAAATGACCTGTTTCTTCTTTTCTTTCATTCATTCCCATTATACAGCAGCATGACTATATACTTAGTGTTTCTGAAATATTCTCACTTGGAATTCCTGAGTTAGAAGTTCAGTGTTTCATGTGCTCTCTCACTGTCTCTGTGTGACGAGATGACAATGAGGGTACCCACGTACATGTGAAACTCCTAGCTTTTTACAGTGAAGAAGTTTAGGTGAGCATGTATCTTCCATACTATCACATACTATTTTGCGTGCTTTTGTGAAAAGGGTAATGCAACACAGAATGCTGTACATGGGTTCTTCCAGCCCTGAATTAGTCTCTTTTATCTGTGTCTGACCACAACAGATGTTGGCAGCCTTTCTATTCCATATCCTTAAGTCAGACTAAGAATATAAGTTCCGCTTAGAAAAGCTGTAAGGGAAAAATTTAACCCTTTGGGGATGCTTTTTCCTCATTTATTTGCTTTTTTTAAGTGCTTGAATTAATTTAAAGGGAAAAAGTCAACAAATGTCTGAAATAGCATTCATCTTTGGGGTGTCCTCAGTTTAAATTTCATAAAGTGCTCGTTGCTCTCTGCATTTTCAGTCAACTTTCCTCTTACTGGGGACCCAGAGGTTAAAAAGATCACTGTAAATGTTACTAATACACAGTTAGCAAAGGAATTTGCATGGAATGGCAGCAGTACTGTAAAAGGCTTGTGAGTATAATCTTCAGCGTAGATATCATAGACGGTACCGGGAATCTCTGGAAAAATTAGCCCCTCTTGCCCTTCTCACACAACTGACCGGTTCATTTTATTGCACTGATTATGGTATGGAACTTTATTTTAAAGGTTTAAAGAGAAGCCGCCTATTTTTTTCCCCTATAGACAGAATTAACAAGAACCTCACGTACCTAGATTTTCTTTAGGATAACCTTGGACTGTTTGCTTTCAACTTAGAATTCAAAAAAAAGCAAGCAAGAAAAACAAAGCCATGAATCTGTAATTTAAAACAATTGGAAATCTGCAGATATTTTTACTCCTATGTTTTGCTTAAAGCTCATCAGAAAGTCTTAATTAAAAGAAAACAGTATCTAATTATACTGTGATAATTTTGAGAAGTGGCCGTTGTATCTCCACATAGCCCTTGCAGCCTGTTCACTGCTGTTCTCTCTGAGATGACCAGCTACTGGAAAGATCCTGGTGGTGGCAAAACCAAGCCAGCATTCTTCTTACTGTTCTCCTGCTGCACTCGTGCCTGAACAGAGCTCTGTACAGCCTGATGTATAAGCTAGTTACATGTCTTCAAGGGAGAGGGCTGTAAGGTTCTAATTTTACTGACTGACATGGACTGCAGAAGCATACACAGCTTGCTCATATCCTTTGTGGAGTTGGAAGCGGAGCCACCTTTTTCTTTTTTTTTTTTTTGCACCACACAGAGACGCCATCACATATGTTCAGAAGCTGATGAGCTGGAAAGATCTGGGAGCCACATGTGACCAGCAGAATGAGCATCACCCTAGAGTAGAGTTTCAGTGGGAGATGACTTTTGGGAAAGTTCCCACAGAAATGCCATTGTAGTATTTCTGTCCTTGCTGGGCCTGATTTCATTTATTCTGATGCTACTTTACTTGTCCCTGGCATGGCAAAATTACCTTAAAGCAGGTGTGAGGCATGCTTGCAATCACATCAGGGCTCTCTGGCATTGCCAGAAGGGTGCCAAAGGGCTACTTGTGTCAAGGTGGATCTGGTTTTCTGTGTTTATTCATACGGTAGCTTCTGCTGAGTCACAGCGCCTGCCTCTCAGCGAGGAGAAGGAAGGGCTTGTTTTCATTAGAGGACATCAATGCTATCTGGTGGCTGCAGAGCATGGGGGTGCAAAGCATGCTGAGGGAGGGTCACAGAAGGCTTTCTGGAATGCCAAAGCAGGAACGTGTTAGTGTGATGAGCGATGCAGTTGGAAAGATTATATTTTCAATAATACAACACAATGGCTTATCCTTAAGGGTCAGTCTCACGAGTGTAGAAAGTGGGGGCTGATCCTTCCTGTCCTGTGAGAACAGAAGCAAAGACCTCAGGAGGCTGGGATGACTGCACAAGCAGGCAAGTCTCCAGCCAGTTTGCTGTGAAAATGTGGGTATCGCCACCTTTGGGGGCAGACCTGCAGGGCCCCTGGCCCGAGTTGGCTTCTATATTAGTTGCCTCTTCAGAGAAGGGTGCAACAAAAGCAGGCTGGAGGAAAGATAGTAATTCCACCATGTTATAGGCATTTGATATCTTGGGTGAAGTTTGTTATCCAGCTTATAACAGTCTTTTTGGGTAGATACGGTGTATGGAGGGAGGTAGTGGTGGTGGGGGCAGCAGTGGGAGTAGGTGATGAAGGGCAGAACTGCTCTCGGAAAGCACTGGTTTCAGTCATCTTGTTTGGTGCAGGAGATGGGGCTATGGAAGCCAATGGGTTTCTGCTGATGGAAATGTCAACCCACAGCTGCAGCCTTCCAGCAACTTGCTAGATGCAAGCAGGAGGAGGCAAGAAGATAAGCAAGGACACCCTTCAGCCCTCCCTCCCTCAGAGGCAGGACCTCTCAGCATCAGGAACTGCCCTGACTCCTGGCTGAGGAAAAATATCTAATCCCACACCTGAGTATTTTATATATGAGACTTGTAATTTGGAGAATGCCCCTGAAATGCTCAGCTTTCACCCCCATTGCTGTGAGACTGTTAGGACACGTGGAGAGGTTCTGGTCTCTGCCTCTGAATTGCTTCCTGGTTTATACTGGACTGTGCAGTACCCTCCAGCACCACCTTCCTGGGTTCCTGTCTCCTGTATTGCCAAGGTACCGTTAGGGACCTCTAGCCAGCATACTCCTGTGTACATGGTTTCCTGCTCTCTCAAGCAGGACATGCAGTGGTCTCCTGCAGTTTTGTGCATCTGGCCCTCTGCTTCATTTGATTCTTTTCCAAGTGCCTACAAATGAAATGTTTCATAGTGAAAACATGTTTTGTGCCCAGTGAAATGGCTTGCTTTCGCAGTTGTGAGAAAAATGAAAATTTCAGAAGAGTTGTAGTCAGGACACTCCCCTGTCCTCCATGTTCTGTTGCCAACCTGAAAAGTCAGTTATTCCTGAAGTTGGAACTCCAGGCGTAATGTCAGCATGTAAGGGACAGATCATGAAATGTCTTACTGTGGTGAGAGCTTTGATCTTCTACCCAAAAGACTTTTCTTGATGTGAATTGATCTCTCATGCTTGGTGCATGATTTAAACAGCAACATATCCTGCAATTGCTACAAGTTAATGTATTTTAGAGCATGCCAGGCCTGTTGGTGAATGTTGTCTAATAATTGATAGTCAGAGGGTTTCTTAGTTGCTTGTGGTAATGTGGTCTTCCTCTTTGCAGGATTATTGGTCTTTTAAGTGGGATCCAACAACTTTCCTCAAAAGAGTGGAATACTAGATTCAGCTGAGAAAGACTTTGAAAATGTTTAACCTAAGGCTGCCAGTGTTACAGAACATGAAGGGATAATAGTCTCTTCCTCTTTCAGATGCACATGATTAATTGCATTATTTATCCATAGCTAAATACTGTATAAAGCTCTGTCTTTAGTAATTTCCACTGAAATTAATCAGTGAAATATTTTTAGATGTTATGTATGGTCTCTGCTCAGTGTTAACTTCTCTTTCATTATATATATAAAATGCAAATATACTGGAATTATAATGATTATGCGTTTTATGCTTGATAAACATTTAGTATTTGTTGAAGAGCATGGAAAAACGTGAAGATGAGCCAAATGGCACAACTGAGAGCAATACCGGTGACATCCTGTAGTCTAATCTGTGTGCTTGTGTGATAGTTTTCCTAAAAGCATCCTAAGTTGCTTCTACCTTCCTAAGAATATGAGAAAGCCCCATTGTCCCCAGGTTTGTTTACACTGCAGCGTGGGACAGACATGCTAGGCATAGCTCTAAATAAGCTGGGTTAAATTCCAGAAGCACTTGGAGGTATAGCCTGTGATATTTAAAACTGGTCTAAGAATAACACTTAAAGACAGGAAAGGTGTAAAGGAATAAAGTAGGTGTCCTCAGGAGGTTCTCTTGTCCTTGTCAATGCACTCCTCTCAGTTGCCCAGTCCAATGTAAGCTGGAGTTGACACAATTCTTCCAAACTTACTTTACTGTCTTTGTACTGATTAGGGCCAGTTTGTTTTCATGAAGTAGGCTATTGTGTCAGGTAAACAGGATATTGTGGGTGCTTCACTCCATTGCAAGTGTGTACGAATATTCAGAGTCAGTGAACCTGAAAAAAGAAAGGCTGGCCTATCATCCAGCAGGTAGAGATTGAGACCTGAAAAATGCCCACCCAAATCATGTTAAGTTCCTGGAGCAGGGGCGTAGTGTTGGAAGAATACAGGGCTCAAGCTGCTGGATACACTGTTGTCTTCCTGCTGGTTCATTTTGGGGCTGCAGAGTTCTGTTAACATTGGTGCATGTTCACATGAGTCACTGAGTCATGTTGCAATCACAGATTGTGTTACTTCTGCTAAAAAGGTTGTAGGCAAAATACACAAGTCCAGATTTTCTTTCCTCTAGGTTTGTTCTGCTTGCCTGGGTCTTTTGAAACAAATTTCCATGTGAAATAATCCCAAGGTTAAACTCTATTTCTAACCCCCTGTGGCAACTACACTGTTTCATGAACTGTCTACTGAGATCCTCAAGGAAAAAATCTATACCTGTTGGCCCAGAGTAGGGTTTTGTTTTTATCATGACTGTCAGTGATGTGGGGCTTTGAGAGAGTGTTTCAATTTGATGGACTATTAGTTTCTTTCTCCTCTGCGTAGTATTCTCTTGCCTGCATATTTTTATTCTGCTATGACATATACAAAAAGTATTTTTCCTCAATCAATGACCACTGTTGCAGACAAATGTGGCTTTTCTGATATTTGGTTCTCAAGGAGTGTTCAGGAATAGGGTCTAGAGCATCTCTGAGTCTGTCCATGTGTGAGCTTTGGCTACATTTGGCCACCTGAATCTGTAGACTAAAATTCCATTCTGCCATGGTAATCATATTTCTTTTAATCTCAGGTCTTGAATGTTGCCTCTATCTTGTTGAAAAAATAGGGTTGGAAGAGAATAGTAACTCCCTTCCATTTCATTGCCATCTGATGCTTTAGCTACAGATGGTGGCTGACTAATGATGAACATCCTGTTCCCTTCTGCTGCAGGAAAGTCCACATAGGAGAGAAGAGCAGAAATGCAACAGGCGCCTGCTGGGCTCCCCACTGGGGCTGTCTGCCTCTCCAACCTTGAGAAGCTGCAAGTTGTAACACCGTGCAGAGCTCTCAAACTGGGAAAGGCACAAGAGATTGCAGTGTAATTCCTGATGCTGCTTGGGTACCTGCAATGGTGATGCGCCTGACTGGTTGTTTTGGTGGTTTTTGATTATTTTTTTTTTTAATGAGGTGTTGCAGTTTTCTGAGTTTGGCCATTTTAGTGCATGTTTTGAATTTTTTAATGGCTTTATTTGGAGAAAAATATGCCCCTGGTGGCTCTATCTCTGCTCAAATGTGACTCTTCTACTGAGCAAGCATTAGTAAAAATGGAATAGATTTTTCAGAGCAATATGATTCTTCAGCTTGGAGAAGAAATTCCTGCAGATTTCAACACACAGTACTTCTGTGTCTCGCCTGGGTGGATGGGGTAAAGAAAGGAGGAGACTCTGGACTGTTAAGCTCAGCTGCAGCAAACTTACCAGCTTTTGCCTGAGAAGATACTACTTCTTGAGCTGTTCGGTCTCCCTTGAGACAGGCAAGCTCTGAACTCTCCAAATAAATCCACAGTTTAATCCAGTCAGTCCTGTAGTCTTTGAAAGGACCCTGAGCAGATCTTGAAGTTGCCTGGACTGGATATGCTAAACCACTCTTTACTCTTTCTACTTTTGGCAACTTGGAAACCTATGTCTGTCCAGTTTCAGAAATACTGATCCTCAGAAGTGATAGAGCCTTAATACAGGTCATTTCAGAAAAGAGCTACAAAAATTATGTTCACCCCAGCATGAGGGAGTTGCCAGTTAATATTATTCAATGAATAAGAAAAGATACTAAATTTGTGGACTAAGTTATTTCTATGTTTTAATGCTCCATGGATTCCAGCGTTTGGCATTCATGTGATAAATTACACTTGCAGCCTATTTTTACTACCTTAACTTTTGCTGCTGCATGAATAAAGTTCCCAGAACTTACTTGAAAATATTCAGAAAAGAACTTGGGTAGGCAGCTAAGAAATTGTACAAAAAAGAAAATACTCAGGCTACATCAGGCATTTGTAATATTTACAGAGGCAGGCAGGAAAAAGAAAATATTTAAGGATGAACTGAAACTAGATTTGAGAAGCTGTATGTCACAAGCCTGTAGATCTAAAAAATAGTATTACTAAAAACCAGTATTGCTAATAGCATCTCCTATTAGCAGTAGATATTGTAAACTTCCCATAAGACTGCACAAGAACTCCTTAGGGCTAGAAAGGAGCAAGATGATGGATGTTAAAGTAGTGTCATTTTTAGGAATTTTTCAAAGTGGCTATTTTTCTTGCCATTTGGGAGCTACACAGCAGGATTAATGGTAACTAATGCAGTGCAGGTTTAGACAAAAAGTAGTCCCAGCAAGCAATTTGAAGTTTCCCCAACATTCCTATTTATTTACAATATCAGATAATATGTGATCACATGACCTGATTTGTTGGCATGAGTATGGGATACTAACTTTACCTCGAAGTAGACTATAATGTAAAATAGTGTAGAAAAATTTTCCAATGCTCATCCTCAGTTGTTCCATATGTACTGCATTTCACAGTGTTTTGCTATATATTGTGCATTCTACTGTTTCTGTATCTCTGGCAAAGTTTATCAACAGTTAGACATTTTACAAGTATACATTACTGTTGGTGATCCTTCCATTATATAAATTTTACTCAAGGTCACAGGGGAAGCATTGTTTCTATGCCTTGGGAAAAAGCTGTAAACCTTAGAATAGAGCTGCTTTATAAAACAACAGCTGCAAATACTTTCTCCAACCCCCCTTTTTTTTCTCCTGCTTTCTGACACTTCTGCAAAAGATTATTGTGTTTTCATTTTCAAAAATTACTAATCCTGTAATATACCTAAGCTCAGAAGTTAAGTTTGGCAATCTTAACTTCAACTAAGCCCTTTCCTTTCCCCACAAAGATGTGATAATAGAGGAAAAATAATTGAAAGAAATATCCTAGGCAAAAATTTGCAAATCAAGATTGTTGAAAAAAGAATGCCACTTTTGATTTAGAAAATACAGCTGTTAAAACAAGCGGTGGACTAATTATAGTTGTGGGGCAGCTATTCTGTGAGAGTTGCAAAAATTAGGATAATGGTACACACTCAGGGGAGAGGAGGGGAGCAGAGATAGAGGATGCTCAGTTGCAAGTCAGGCGAATAATGATACTTCAGCATGTCTAATTGTCTAATGCTGCAGTGTGTATTAAACTAGGGCAAGCTGTATATTATACAAATTAAAAGCAACCCAAGGCTGTCGTCTTTTTGTATGAGCTCTGCTCTACTGCAGAAGACTTGGCTTTGATGGGAGTTGTGTTTTCTGCATTGCTCACAGCTTGGCGCTAGCAATATGGAAGTGGAGGTGTCATTCAGTCAATTTCAAAAGATGCAGCTGCATCAGCACGATGTTACTGTGAAAGACTTTTCCTATACTTTTGTCTTTGAATGATGTCCAACAGTCCCTCTGCCTTGCCTTCAGAGATGTAAGTTGGCAAGTGCTGAGAGTTGCTCTAAGTCCTGTCTTTGGATGTGAACTGAAGGTCTTCCTTGTGACCTTCCAAGCTGGCATACGGAGTGCTGTGCCTGGGTGTGCTAAGGAGAACAGGAGTGGTGTTGGAGCAGGGAGGCTTTGCATCATCTGCCTTGAGGCACTGGAATTGCTTTGATAAGGAGTTTTATCTCCCTGTAGTGAATGCAGAGATAGGCTTCTCTGAGGAGAGACTCAGTGCCTAGACTAGAAGCCTACCTCTTTCAAGATTTTTTGTTTTGGAATTACAGCATCTGTAACATTCCTTTGAAAGATATTAAGACCTGAAAAATTCTTGTTTGTGCAACTTCTGAAAGAGATGGGCCTAACCATTTGAGAGAGGAAGAGAGAAATAATGGAAGCTAATAAAGTGTGGAAAAAAATGGAAATCCCAAGCTACCTTTGCTAACTTCTGTCTTCCCTATGACACAACACGCTGCATTCCAAACTCACCAAGCTGTATCACAAAAATGGAAGGCAGCCAGCTCTGCCCCTCAGATTGCTTCTGTGGATATTTACCTCTGTTAAGCATCACTGTCTGCCTTTTCCTCCCCACATTCCTCAAACCTATTTTTTTAATCTTAACTCTGTTCCAGGGTTTTGGTAATGTTTATCTTGTTAAAGACCTTAATTTAATCCATATATTGTCTTTGAGTGGTATAAAAGCTGACCAATGAGCAGTTAAATTGTGAACTAATTTTCCTGTGGTGGGAAGAGCTTGAGGCTTGTGTCCTATCACATGTTTTTCTGGACTGGGTCATTTGGAGTCCAGCTCTGTTCCAAGCTTTTCCTAGCTCAGGGTGTTGTCAGCTGCTCATGTGGATGCTAGTGAGCATTCTTAGTCTCAAGAACTAAAACCATTTTGGTTCCAGCCTTAGCAAATGTTACTTAATTTTTTCTATGGTTACAAACTTGTGCAAAAATTAATGTAAGTTAACAGGGTATTAATGTGGAAGGAAATGAGTTAGTACAGCATCTGCTTATGGCATACAAAGAAAAGAAGCAAGTATGTGCTGCTTTTTCCAGCATCATTTAAACTGATGCTGAAGCATGGGAACAGTAGTGCTTTCATGCAGGAAGTATGTGAAATGGGTGGTGTGTTTTGTCATTCTCACATAGGATGAGAAATATCACACAAGGAATTTCTCAGTGCTTGTCAAAAGTCAAGTTCTAATTTTGGTTACCCTGCTAAAAATGAAGTAGCTGCCCTCTATGTATCACTAAAAAGTCTACCTTGAAGACATAGTAACATAGGCCCTGTAGAGAGATTTGAAAAATCCTTATACTTGGACAAGGATTAAACCCCTGCCTCTTCTCCCCATGCAACAGGGCAAAGTTTATCTGTAATTTTTATCATTATAGTGTCAGGCTCTTCTTGGTTCTGTTTGGGAACTGGGGAATGAATGGGAAAATGTTGGAACCTGTGAGAGGGCCTGAACCGAAGGGGTTGCCTAGTTCAGGCTGAAGGCTTACTGGGTGGAGGTTATTAAGCAATCAAATTGGAGAGTGTTTATCAGAAGTAACCAGACTTCTGAACTGCTTGAAGTTACCCTGTTAGGAGCTGAAGCTCCCAGGTCAGAACCTTCATCGGGTTTCCCTGCAACAAGCTTTCAAAAGTAAGAGCCAGCACTTTGAAAACTGCCAACACAAACATCTCCTTTCATATAATGTTGGCAAATGTCTGCATATGCAGATATAAGCATATGTCTCTAATTACCAAGATTCTTTCTAGGGTCAGAGTAAAAAGAAGGTCACAAAACCATTATCTTTAAACACCCTGATATAAACCCATAGATCTCTGCACACCTGAACTTTGAAGAGTTTGAAAACCATATCCCGATTTGAATTTTGTCTGTAACACACATCTCTACTATAGCCACAAGTTCAGTATACTCATGCCTTTGAGTGGTTATACAAGAAAATACCCAGTGACAGATTTGTGTAATTAAAATCCTGATTACTGAGGGGATCAGCATGTGATGAGGCAAGAAATGGTGGCTAATATCTGATGTTATCTTACAAAAAAAGAGCCCTAAAGCTTGAATTTGTTTAATGCTCATTTGGCTTCCATATATGAATGATAGTGATCATCTTTTGACAAATGCTGCTGATGATAATGGGTGAGAGCAGGAGTGTTACTTGTTTTGGTTTGCATTGCTGAGCATGACATTTAAAGGCAGAGAAAAGCATTTGTTTCTGACTTTTCAAGGACAGTTTTGAGTCAGGCTTGTTGAGCTTCATCTTCCCACTTTTGTGGGACTAGGTGCTTACAGCAGCTGAACAAACTGTGACCCAGCATCACCACCTGCTAGCAGACATCTTCTCTAGTACTGCTGAAGGACACCTCTGTAGCCAGCACTGGTTTTGGTACACATTTATAAAAAGTTATATGATGTGTTCGATTTCTGGACCAAGGGGACTGGATTTAATGACCTAAAAATCCCTCTAAGAACTAGATATGATTGTATATTGTCAGCCTTTCTCATGAATTGGAAACTTGGCAAAGAAAAAGACTAAAATTACTTTATTCCCCCTGAAATTTCAGTGCTTCTGAAAATCGCATCCATAGAGAGCTCTAGTTAGACACTGACAAAGAATCCTTGCCTTTAATTAAATTGTAAGTATTTCTTGGTAGTGATTACAGTTATTATTTTAATTATTTCCACTAAGTCCAATACCACTGGCTCACACTGGAGCTTTTCAAAATGCATCTCTCTACCTAGAAGGACAAATAATATGCTCTGATCAGTGAACTCATGTGATTTGGAGATACTGTAGTTAACAGATTAGTCTTTCTATGATTTTAAAGATTTAGCTGTCATCTTTCATTTACTCTTAAACCTCGCATTTCTTCCTTTTTATCCTGAAGGCATTATGAAAGGAGTTTCTTGTTAAATTTATCTTGGAGTTATCCAAACTGAGAAAAGAAAATTAAAGAATACCCACAGTTCCCATGAGAGGTGTGGAAAACATGGACATTATTCAAGCTTTACTGGGTGGGGGAAAAAAAGGGCAAGAAAAGAATGAAGAAGATAAACAATTCTACCATGTAGGTCAAGAGGACATCCCAAATTGTAGAGAATATCGTGTAGACTGAAGGTAGCATCCCAGTGCCTGTCAGGTGGGTATGGCTTGCCAGAGCTGCCTGGTGAGCAGTCCCCTGGTCCTGCTTATCAGTTCCCTGTTGCCCCAACCTTAGAACTGTGCAAATCTCCTCCTGTCACACCAGCAAGGAGATCTGTTCCTGCTCTTTGATCAAAATGACAGCATTGCTCACATGAGGAGCACATGTGGTGCCATATGATGGAGCATGTGCATCTGTATTAGGTTGCCTGAGCTGAGTTGCATGACAGTCCCTCCTGCCTCTGGCTAGGGAATGATTGAGATGGGACCCAGTGAATACCTCTAACTGTTAGTAGTACACATCTGGCCTCATGATGGGGAAGGTTTGCTGATGTAGACCCCACAAATGTGACTGTCAGAGGCAGTATGTCTCAACAAATTTCACCTTGAATATAAGGCTAGCCACTAAATTCAGCATTCATGCTAATAGAACATTAATGTTTTAGTCTAACATTTAGTTTATTCCATTCACACTTTTTCCAGAAAAAAATTGTATTGCAAATTTGTAAATGTAAGGTAAAAAAAATCTTGACTTAAATAATTTTGCAAGAAACAGACTGCAAACAGCATAATTACCTATTCTGTTCTGGTTTTCATAGATGAGACTGTTCCTAATTCACAGAACTGCCTTCTCCTTGTGAACTAAACATTTATGGAAAGAAGTGAAAATTCCTTGTCCCAGCAGGGTAGCCAGGAATAAAAGCAGGTATTGTGCAAGTCCCAGATGAGAACACTGTCCTCCAGGCAAACAGCACCTAAAAATGCCAGATCTGAAGCCACCTCTCACCTGCTTGAAAATGCCTCACTGGGGGCTGAAGGGCTAGTTCAGACAAACTAGGTTACTTGCATTGGTTAAGGCTCACTGAATTAGGCACAGTAACTGGACAACTTCTGTGCAAAACCACTACCAAATAAAAAGTGAAACAAGAAGATTTTTAACATCTATTTAATTCCAGCAAGTTGAGGAACTTGAGTGCTCTAAAGCTGGCTACAGGTAATGCAAATGCTACAAGGTACTATGAAACATAGTAGATGGAGCAAAAATTCACAGATAAGCAAGGGGGAGATTGTTCTTCACCTAAAAAAAGACTTTGTTCTTGTGGAATTGTCCTATTTCAGTTTGTTAGCTGCTGTAGTATGCTCTGAAGTACTGATCCTGTGGGTATGATTCTATCTGAGGGTTGGTCCCCAGTATTAATACCCATAATTTTTTCCTTAGTGTCTGAGACTGTAGTAATTTTTACATGGTTGGCTGGGTGACAGTTGCTGTAAGTCCTCATTCTTCTGTTTCAAGCAAGGTATCTGTGTTTTCCTCCTGATATTTTGCCACTTCCCAAGTGCTCTTTTAAAGTGTTTCTCAGAGGTGCTCCAATTGTCTACATGTCATAATACCCCAAACCCATTAAAATGTCACCCCAGCCTGTGGCATTTCCATATGTAACCTTGCCTGTAAAATAAATGAACTGAAATCAAAAACTACTTTCACTTATTTAAAGCTTCTGTTTCTTGTTAGACAATTTCAAAAAGACATCTATTGTGCTAACAATTTCAGTTATTTGTATCAACTTTATCTCAAAATTTGTGCTTAATCTCTTTCAAATACCTGCAGTAACCTTTCATTCTTTTAACCCTCTTCCAGTTCAGATCAACTTGTTTTTTCCTTTTCTCCTTCTGATTTTTTTATAGCCTTTTATTTTTTTCCTTGAAAACTTTAACTGGCTCTGCCTTCTCATTTAGTTTCTTCCTCCTCCTCCATTTCCAGTACCGATTATCCTTTGTCCTTGGAGCTTTGAGTGGTCCCATGTGAACACTCATCAGTTGCTACTGCTGCTTTGCTGACATGAGTGTTGCAGTGTGCAGAATGGGAGAGTCAGCAATGCTTGGACCTTGATTATGAGAAGACCCTCCCCCTGCTACTTAAAACCTCCCTTGCAAACACTGGAGGGGAGGGGAAACACATGGTGGAGCTGATATATTAATACACATACAATAGCACCAATTGCCTGCAGGAGTAAAAAAAAACCTGAACACCTAACTTGAGAACAAAATTAATTTTAAAATGTAGGTCATATGCTAATATAGTTCCCAGTGTAACCTGTGTAGCATCACCAAACACAACGTAGGAGTGGATTGTGCCTCCTTGTTTTTCTTGCTTGCTCTTGTTTGCTGCTTTCTGTGTGTATACAACTAAATTAGCTGTCAGACTCAATGGCCACATTAAAGAGAGAATTCCTTTATCTAATGATCAATAACAAAACATTTTGAAAACGTTTTGCATTATTCTTACGGTGGGGACTGTCGATACTCCTCCTCTGCTGATGAGCAAAGGAGAGAAAAGAAGAATTTCTGCCCTGATCATGTTACCTGGTGGGCAGGCTGTTATGGGGGATGCTTGCTGTTCTGTCTGTCTTGGGCGCTGCAGCAATTGTGCCCAGGTAGTCTGGCCGGGGGACTGGAGCGCTTGGACTTACCAGCAGAAGCAGGTTGTGCTTTGTGGCTGTTTTCTACACAGTGTGAGCAGACTTAAAGCATGTGCACAGTATTAATTGATTTACACGCAGAGAGTAGAGCCAGTGCTTTCCAGTAAAGTTGGCCGTCCCTTCTCCTGCCTGACCTTCACATTTTGTCCGTATATGAAGTCTCTGACTGCTGGATTAACTTTCAGCTCTGATGGGATGGGTTTTCTGCTGGTGTTGAAGCTGTATCTTTACCACATACTTCAGACCTTTGCAAAGTTCAGGACATATTTAAATGGAGGCTGTGACAGATTTAGAGCTGCACAGTAAGAACTTATGAATACCATATGCTGACTTGGGTTATTGGGCTGTTTACTGCATAATGATATTGTTTAATTTAATACAGGGGGATGGAGAGAAATAGGTGAGAAAAAGATGCAAGATAAGCTACTTGTCAAAAAGTTTGAGTAATAAGTGGCAATGCCAAAACAAGAAAGAGGTGGAGCTTGTCAAGAACAAACAAGCAAGCAAATACAGATGTGACATTTGAAAAAACGGGTGTCTTAAGACAGGGAGATGGTTGGCTGTTTGAACCCCTAGAGCACCTGGTAAAAGGCTGAATATAGGTGTCTGAGGAAACTGAGCTTACCTGTGTTTAAGCTGGGAGAAAGCAAGCATGTTGGCTTTCACCTGCAGAGCCAGATGAAGTGCATAGTGCATGTTAAAATGGGAATTCAGTGATGCTATTTAGTATTTTAGGATTTTATTTTTGTCGCTTCTGGTTGTTAAAAAAAAATCATTGTAAAAGGATTTCTGTTTTCTTCTAAGACCACTTTAAAATATTGTCCTTCAGTTTTTGCATCAAAAGGCTTAAGAAAGTAGAAGTCAAGCAAGACATTGTTTCAGGCTGGTAAATTTCTTTTTTTCTGCCTCAGCTTTTCACTTCAGTAAGAAAATAAGGGGATTTATGCAGAGGAAGGTCTCTTTTGGATCTTCCAGCGAACCATAAGAAAATTAGTCCATACAGCTGTTTATAGTTGGCTCAGTATTTTATAATCTCCCTCCTCGAAAAGCTACCAATAAAAAAGCTTTACAGGTTTTGTTTTAAGATGACTGTCTGACCAATCACTGACTAGTTACAGTCTGACTGATGGAAGAACTGGGGACTAGAACTGGTAAATGAGAGCAAAGGCTTTATCAAGTACTTCCAGCCATACAGCCAGGTGCATCAGAATGATGCATGTTCCCTGTGCTGGCAGCACTGGGCTGCAAGCCACTTGGCTACCTGATCTCAGGAGCTGTGGAGATGTGGATGCTGCCGTGAGCTTAAGAGCTGGATTTCTTGGCAGACCTGTACAGCGCACCTTGATCTCTGTGTGTTTGGATCTGGAGTGGCTTGGTATTACTGTTGGCATGTTAGAGCTGGCAAAGTGGTCACAGCTGAGCTAGTGTAAGCATTGCTGAAAGCAGCAGAAGAAAAAGCAGAAAATAAGTGGAGGTGTAGCTTCCCACAGTTGTAACACAGATTGCCATTAGAAGAAGGACTCTACATTTTGTGATTCAAGTGCTAGGGACAGACAGCCATTTTGTTGGGGCTGCTTCTAGTAAAATGAGCATGTGGTTCCTGCCATGAAGCATGTGAGGAGAACATGAGAATTCCAGCATTTCATTCTTGCTACATGCAAAAAGCACTTCCTGCACTTACTTATGAAAGCTGGCTGGCTAGGATGAGGTGTTGAGAAATGGCTTAATGTTGTGCACCTGAACACTCATCCTACTGAACAAGCAACTGCCCATTTAAATGTCTACTTAATTATAGTGGCGCCAGTTTGTCCCATGTTGGTAACAGTTGTGCCAGCATTTTTACAATAAACCTCCATTATCTAAATTTTATATCTGTCCATAAAATGTTGCTCTAGGCAGGTATGTGATATGTAAGATAGGAGGGGAGGAAAAATGTTAATACCCATTACAAGTTAAGTTGTAAGTGGGCATCATGATTTTGAAGAAACTGTTGTAGCTTGGCCCAATCTAGTAGGCTTGCAGTAAATGTAGGCCTGCTGTGGAGAAGAGCTGGGACCCTTATTCTCCTGAGTGGAAAGCCGAGATTCTGTCACCTTGTTGATGACTGCCTGGTGGGGTTGTGTGATGCTTGTATTAATTGGCTGTCCTGGACAGAGTGGTACCTGGCTGTAGTACTGCATACTGTGGTCTGCTAGCCCTCAGTTGAACTGGTGGTTAACGTATCTGCTGTGATACAGCCTTCTGACCAAGTGATGTCATGTCTCCACTAAACTTCCATACCCTCAACTCTTGCACAAAATGACACGACACATTTTCCATCCCTTTTACCTGCTTTTGTCTTTCCCTTCTGCTTTTATCTTTTGTTTTGGGGTTTGGTTTTCTTTTTTCAAGTAGGCAAAACAATGATTTTTTTTTTTAAGGATGTCTCCTAGCATCATGAGAACACACAAACAAAAAATTCAGCAAACCAGCGTTACAGATTGCCATGCACCTATATATACATTTTTCTGTAGTTCTATGCTCTCTTTTTTAGAGGCACAGCTTTCAATGCCCCCTCAAGAGAGAAAAAAACATTCGGAACAAGAAGGTCTTTACCTGCTTGGCTTCTCTAATCTTCTTGACTTTTTCCTGCCTCTATCTCAGCTGTCCAGGTGCTTCTGTAGTTCCCCTAAACACAGCTTTGACTGACTCGCATCTGTTAAAGGGCCTGCTCATTTACAGCACTGACATGGGGAAGTGCTATTGCCTCCATTTATTTGACTAAATATAGCCCAAATGAGATTTAATGACTTGCCCAAAGGAGAGCAGCACAGACAGCAAATGACTGATCTGTCAGAGGGAAAAGGCAACTTTCCTTCTTTTCTGGGTAACTCATGTTTTTTTAAGAAAAATTTGGGCAAGATGTTTTTTAAAAGCACTAAAGATGTTGTATGAGACTCTCATGTCATACCTTGGTTTTATAATCCCATGAGATGCATTTACATACTTTTACCTGGAGTTTAAATGTGCTTTGTCAGTTTTGCTCATCTGTTTTTTACACCTGCGGGTGTTCACTTCTGTTATGCTTGCACTAATCAGGTACTTAAATGTCAAAACTTCTGATATGATCATGTGTTTGGTTCATCTTGCCTGTGTTGAGGTAACTGCAGTGGCCTCTGATTATTATGTAATGGGAATTAACAAGAGAAATGTAAACATTTGTTCAAAGGGATCGTACTTGGAGACCTTAATTAGAGGGCATGAAGCCATTAAAGAGTAAAAGCCTGCTGGCCTGGGGCTGGCAGGGAATGTTGGCCTTCACAGCTCCAAGCCCAGCTAGTTTCTCTGCTCTCTGCTGTTTTATTTGTTTTTAGAGACAGTTGGAATAGTCCATTTTTTTCACAGTTAAGGCTCAGACAGTCTTCCCGCCCCCCCGCCTCAGTTGAAATACTCTATACAACACCTACTTTCAGCAATGTCTTAGAAATATATCCATGTGTTTCTTTCTGACAACCTAGCCTGGCTGGCATGGAGCCTTGGAGAAATGCTCATTTTGTAGAAAATCATGCAAGTAAATAAAGCATAATCTGAAAAAGGCAGTAGTTTTTTATTGCATAGTAACAGCACCGAACCTCAGTGACTGGTGACTTCTCTATTTTAAAACATGTTCTGCTTAACCGCTCTTCAGCACGTATCTTGCAGATCTTTTTGTTGTTTTCAACGAGCGTGACCAAAGGGAGAAGGCCAAAAATGAAAAAGGTATATTTTTGCATTTCTCTAGATTTGAAAAAAACCCCACCAACCCTAACTAAAAAATACCCCGTAATGGAATGAAGGGGAACTGTTTGCTGTTGCTATAGTACAAATCCTAGTGTTACTTTTGCAGTTGTGGTGAGGATGTGTATTGGGCTTGGCTGGAAAAGAGTTAATTTTCTTTGGAGGTGCTTGTATGGTGCTAGGTTTTGGATCTGTGACGAAAACAGTGTTGATAACAAACTAATGTTTTAGTCACTGCTGAGCAGGGTTTTCACAGTGTTGAGGCATTTTATGCTTCTTGCACTGTCCCACCAGTGAGTAGGCTGGGGGAGCGCAAGAAGCTGGGAAGGGACACAGCTGGGACAGCTGACCCCAGATGGCCAAAGGGATATTCCCACACCATGTGACATCATGCTTAGCAATAAAAAGTGGGGGAAAGAAGGACAAAAGGGTGACATTCGGAGCTATGGTGTTCATCTTCCCAAATAACTGTTACATGTGATGGAGCCCTGCTTTCCTGGGGATGGCTGAACACCTGCCTGCCCATGGGAAGTGGTGAGTGAATTCCTTCTTTTGCTTTGCTTGTGTGTGCAGCTTTTGCTTTGCCTATTAAACTGTTTTTATCTCAACCTATGGTTTTCATGCTTACCCTTCTGATTCTCTGCCCCATGCCACTTGGGTGTGTGTGAGGGCGAGTGTAGCTGCGTAGGGCTCAGCTGCCTACCAGGGCCAGCCCACAACAGAATGGAAGCATGTCAAGGGGAGAGTAAGTGTTTGGGTACTTGGCAGCCTGACTAGTGTAAATTGTCAGTAGAGGGCACATGGTTTGAGACTATGAAGTCACATTTCACACCTCGCTTCACATTTTGCATGGCTGCTTCTTTAGGATAGCTGGAGAAAGTGCAGAAGATGGGGTAGGGGCATGGCAAAAGGAAGAAAGTTGTGGATAACAAGAATACAGCTGAGTACAGTATCTAAAGGAATTGTCTCCAGAGCCAAAGGAGTATCTGAGTTACAGTGCTCTTCAGAGAGGTCAGCATGAATGTCCTTACGATGCTCCCCTTGCCAAAGTAAAGGAAACAAATCCAGCACTGCAGATGGGTGGCCTTCCCTCCTGTAATGTCAATAATCCATGGGGCTTTTGGATGATGGCCCCATTCTTTGAGAGCTGACTGCTAATGTGCATGATCAGCTGGTGAGCTCTTGGTCATCTTATCAGTTCTTTACACCTTGCATTTTCTTCTGCTGCCTTGTTCCAAGAATTATATGCAGCATCTCCAAAGGCTATGCCAATGGTTTGGTTATTTTATTTAAGTAAAACATAGTCAGGACTCCCGAGGGTCAGAAATTGCTCCTATTGAAGCTTCCTATGGGATTAAGATTGAATCCTTCGTTAGGGCCTGACTAATAAAGCTGTTAGCCTGATCCAAGAAATGAAATATCTGTTACACGCATGCAAGTTCTGAGTGCTAGTGCTGGATAAGGACTGCCTGTATAGTGTTAAGTTACCAACAATACTAAATGAATGCAGTCCCAGGGTGACTGTTTCTAAAATGCATGGCAGAATGAATTATAGCACATGATTGAAAGGAAGGAATTTGGTAACCCTACTTTGGTGGCAAAATGGCTTCAAATGCATGCCTTTTTCCTGCTCCAAAAGGCTTCAGCGCCTCTGGTGTGTAGACTGTGATCTGTACTCGTACCCTTGCCAGGGTCATTTGTCCACCTTGTTGCTTGCTGTGTGTACTCCCTGCAAAGTTTCCTTTCAGGTGCCCTTGCAGTATTGTGCATTAGAGATTCTTGAGGAAAATCCAGCAAGTTCTGCTTGAGATTTTCAAATGACAGGCAGATAGCTATTAGCATTAATCCTCTTTCTGTATTCTCCAAAGAACTCCGACAAGGGTGTGTGCAGGATAGGAAGAGCTTGGCAGGAATCAGCTCCCACTCAAATCCCTCCATCACAAATGAAGGAAACGGAGACCCTCCACCATCATCGCCAGCACTGGTACAGACAGCCTGCCCTTGGAGGAAGTCTCTCCACTGGGGTATGTAGCAGGGGACAGTCTCCAGTAGCTGCCTAAAAGACCACTCAGGAGTACAGTGTAGTTTTGGAGAGATAGACGCGGAAGGCCATGGTAAAGACACAAGTGTTTGGCCAAGCGTCCCTGAAACAGCACTGACATCAGCACTGCATGGGGTTGCATGGGCTTTGTGGTCCTCAGCACCCCCATTCCTCCTCTTCCCTTACCTGTGTGGGATGGATGGATGGTAGTGAGATAGCTCTCCTGCCACTGCTACAAGAAGAGTGATCCCCACTCAGTCGGCTGGGCACCTGCAGGTCCCACAGGGCTTACCCAGAGCTGTCAGCAGCCGAAGGGGAAGGGGGATTACAAGGGAAGGGTCGTCTTAGCTTGAGAGGCTCTGTGCCTTTGAGTTGTGGGCAGTGTGGACCAATGTTATTTCTACAGAGCTAAGAATAAGTTATCCTGCTGAGGTTGTCTAAGCGGGACTGGCAGTGGGGTCGTGCCTGGGCAATAAGGGATGTTAAGCTTTCCTGTCTAGAAGGTAGGCAGCCAACTGGCATGTCCATGTCTGACCATCAAAGTATCTGTCTTCCAAAGCTGTCTGCGACTTGTGTGCTGCACCTCGCAGCTGCAGGAAGGATTACTTATTGCTTAAATAGAGCATCTCAAAACTGACACGTTGAGTGAGAATTTGCCCTGTTCTGGTTTTTATATGTAATGAACTTCACAATGCTTCTTAAAAATAAATTACAAGTTATGTATTTTCTTTAAAATATATTGCTTATAATCTGTACCTTTAATAGACATAAAAGTGAAGAAGTTGGCCTAGTGTGGTGGCTGTGGTGAAAATACCTTTGTGTTGCATATGCATAACTCGGTGTACTGTGGGCATGAGAATTTGAAGGAGTCAGATTGTAGTTCATCTGATGTCAGTGAAGTTACAGATTATAAAAAAAAAATCAGGATTTGTTTCACTATGATGTTCTTTGAATCTACACTTCCTTAATCCATGGTTGTAGCTGATTTACAGTTAGTCAGTGACTCCATAATTCCAGACTTTTCTGCCAAAAACACATCAGCCTTCCCCATGAAGATCTAAGCTTTTCTTTGGGAAGGAAATAATTTAGTTAATTTGCTGAATAAGTATGTGGTAGAGTTTTGTGGGTAAGCCTAAGGGAGAAGATTAAAATTACAAAACACATTTGAACATCAGCTGGTTGTATGAAATACAAGACAATGAAAGTCAAGACAACGGCAATTTAATAGTTTATTTAAAAACCTGTAGCATTTTGCTACAAAACTGCATAGTGATCTAGACTTTGAAATGCTTGTGTATATGATGAGGTACTCTAGCTTGTCTTACATCAAGACTTGGAATTAAACGTAAATGGCAACTAGAAGAGCATTACTCTGTAGGAAGTCTGAGGACACTTCTCCCTCCTTTGCTATCTAATGATCAATCTAGTTATTGCCACATGTGAACTCTTAGTGTTACAAATGCATTGCCTCAAGGCAATGTGCACTCAACATTTGTATTAAAGAATCACTCTTAAATTCTAGCAATAACCATGTGATAAATGCCGGCTTTTCAAAAAGTTGATTACTGTTTACTTCTGACTGCCCCACTGGCAGTTGTGTCTATCTCATGACACAACTGTTGACTGTAGCTTGATGTTTCAGATGTGAAAAATTGCCTGTGAAAGTTTCACCAGACCACATAGGTGATTTGAGCAGCTAGCATGTAAGCAGATTGCACCATCCCTTGCAGGAAATCCCAGTATAAGAAACAAGGTGGCAAGAGACAAGAGGGTGCAGGGTCTCCATGGGGAAGGAGTGTTATGGGACTGCCCTATTCCCTATACTGCACAATTCTAAAAAATAAGCCAAACCCTCTTCTGCATAGAAGTAGCTAGTTAAATTAATATTACTTTATGTACATCCAGTAAGTGGTTCTGACTGCAAAGTGACCAGCAGCACAGGAAGGCTGAAGCTGAAGGAACAGGCAGGCAGGTCCCAGGAGCATAAAAATATATCACATTATTATTAAACCTGCCTCTCAGGTTCACTTCACAAATAACTAAGTGGTCTCATCACTGCAAATGGACACCATCAGTTGAACTTTATCTTCTTCATATTGATAGATTCTTTGTGAAATATTCCAATTTCAGCCTCAAGGATGCTACAAAAACCAAAAGCAATTTTTTTTCTGGTGGTCTAGGAAAAGTAGCCCTTCTAAAGAAGAGAAATGAACTTCCCCTGCCTTGGGGTTTTGAAAGGCTTCAAGGACAGAGTCTTGTATTTGGCCTGTCTGTGGACTGGTGAGTCTATACCAAACCAGAGGCATTCCTGAAGTTATCCTGGTAGCATAAGATTTGGATTAACAATGTTTAGGCTGGTTAAAACATGAATTGAGGTTGGGCTCAAGACATCTCTTGAAATGGCTAGTAATAACAATGCCTCCATATCTGTGGAGTCTGTTTAAAGGAGTGTGATGAAAGGAAAAAACTCAGTTGCTGCCCCTCTTAGTATTTTCAGGTATCTCAAGTTCAGCATGAAGAAATCACAAACAGACGAAATAAATAACTGAAAGACCTGGTTTTAGTGTTTCATTTAAGGATCTCAAAGCTACTTTTCCTGTATGTGGTATTGCAATATCTGTGTTCAAAGCAAGGCAAGCTCTTAAATCAGATTTGTTCATAGATAATGTAGCCACCTCTCTATTGCCTTCCTGAAAACTCAAGGCTCGTGGCATTACGCTTTATAATAAAGACTGAAGCCTTTTTTAAGCAAAGGAGGACTTTTACAGAATCTTGTAACTCCAGAAAAGGCAATAAGAAACTTTAAACACAAGACTTGAGATAAAGTAAGTTTGCAGTACTATGTATTGTATTCTGCCTCATCTTTGACCACAGGGTAGGTTTCATCTGCCTTTGATGGGGAAGCTGAAATAAGATGCAGTGATGTTATTCCTCCCAGGATTATAGTATGAGGACAAACCCCATCATTCCTCACTCTGACCCCATTGCATTGGCCACTGAACTAAAGGGCTTTGCTGTGCTTAGCTTAATGATGCTTGCAGTTGGCTGCTATGAAACTCTTTGGGGTTTTCTCTTGGTTCTTATGGTGCTTATTGTGGTTTAAACTATCAAGATTGAGAGTGCATGAGTGGCATTTTGTAACTGAAAGGTGTTTTCCATTTCCATTTTGTTCATAGCCCTTGAATTAAGTCACCATGGAAAAATGCCAAATAATACACCCTTTTTTTTGGCAAATAAATATAAAAAACTTGATGCCTCAAGCATATTACATACTTTACAGGAAATTCCCAGACTCTTACAACAAAGAGACAGCCAGGCACCGTATCAGCTCTTCAGAGCAGATCAAAATTGCTGTTACTTGCAGGAGTTGTGGAGCTGAATGTCAGAGCTTACTACTTTGAGCACCATTCACATGCACCCCTTTCTCAGTGCCTGACATCTGAGATATATTCTGTGGCCACTGTTTGTCTTTGAGGGGCATTATTATATGAATCTGATATCCATGGCAACTTCAAAATGCTATGAAGAAAAATAGCGTTGCATCTATATTTGCCCATTATTTCAAACTGGAGAGCCCAAGCATATAACATGTTAGCGTCGCATATTTCATTAGTAATAAGAGTGCTTTTTATATTGAATACTTGAATGTGTTTGGGGTGAATAGGTAACTTCCATCTCACAGCAAGGACTTTAGGAGCTGGGCAGCCTATTATACAAAGACTATTTGATTTACATCTATACAGCATGTGCTGATAAACCTAACTGCATTTTGATGAAAAGTGTTTTATATGGGATCAGATTGTGTAAAGCAAAACGACCCTAGATGAGGGGCTGAGACTAGAAGACACGTTATTAATAAAGTTGCTTGTGCTTTAGCAGAAGGATGTAAATTACCCAGTCCATGTTCTCATTTCATTACATCAGCCTTCAGTGCTTGTGTCCAGTATGCCAGTAAAAAGTCACGGGAAAATGGGCTTCCATCCTGATGTGGTGCAACATACAGCAAGAACTGAAGAGTTTGTACATGTACAAGCTCCCAGGGGAAAACAAGGGGGATTTGGCCTTGCTTGTCTCCATTCTCTTCCCCTCATTTCCCGCATATTACAGTCTGAAGGGTGGTATTCTCCCCAGGGAGACACAAGGCCTTTGTGGTGTACCAGGACCAGCCTCTCTTACATAGGCTTCAAACCAAATCAAACTCCACATCTGAACAGCTCTGATTTGGTGTGTGTGTGAAATTCAGAGCCAAACCTGGACTTTGCAATTCAAGACCCTAGGACAGCTTAAAACAATGGTTGTACATGTACTGTGACTCATGCTTGGGATGTGGGTTGCTGACTCTCTTACTGTGACTGAAGAGCAAAAAAACAGCTAGGGGCAGGACTCCTTACATTTCATTCACAGGTAGCAAAATCCTGATCAGAAGCTCAGTGAAGTTGGTACAACAGCAGCAGTGGACTTTGGTCCATGCCACCGCTGTAGGTGACCGTTGCATTTGGACCTGGACCAGTGAGGCACATACCAGAATGCCACCTTTGTTTCATGCTGGGGAAGTTTTTTGGATAAAGCTGATCAAAGGGAAAAGCTATTGCACACACTGAAGTCTGCCTGAAAACTAACTTCTGTAATGTCTTTTTTTGTTCTTATGCCCTCTGGAGTTCCTAGAGCAAGTTTTTCTTGCCGTAGAAATACAAGAGGTGCCTGGATACCCCAGAATGTATTGGGTTTTTTTCCCCAGTCAAATGTTATGCTGAAGATAATGACCTTTTTCTCTTCCTTTTTACCTGTACCTTATTTCATATGATTGGGCACTGGGGTATCACATGGTGGTGTGGGAGTATAAGTATTTTCCTTCCTCCTCCTTAGGATCTCCACACTTCCATTGTATACTTAGATTACACATTCCTTCCTTCAGACTGCTTTTTCCCTGCTGTAGCTTTTTGAAGACACTGGTAAATTGCGGACTTTTAGCCCTTCTTGTAATGCAATGTATAACTTTATCAGATAAATGTGGACCCCCTATAGAGTCTAGTGATGTAAAGGAAGGCAACTGTGAAAGTGGTGCCAAGTTCAGTGCATGAGCATTAGTAGTTTTGATGGCAGAGTTCCTGGTGGCAGCCCTTTGTGGAAGTCACTTAGACACAAAACCTCCCCAGTCTAACTGCACGAAATTATCTTTGGCTTCAACAGAGCCAGGATTGAAAGTTTTAGCATCAAAAAGCACTTGGGAACCGAGTTACTAGATATATACCTAAGTGATCAGGAATCTAAATGTATAGCTTGAAGACTTAATTGTGGGATGTAGAGAAAATGCTCGGGAAGGCTCTGAAAAATTTCCCTTTCACCTCGGATTTTATTCTCACTTATTTGACAGTCTGGGGAGTACTGTCTTTCAGTTACCCATCCAGGAGTGCCAAAAAGTTTGAGACTTCTTCTAGGACTTAAAGACTGGAAAGCATTTTATGTGAAGTGAGGTTCTGCTATTACTCAGTATTTGTGTGGAACTATAGATGATTTACATGGCCTCTGGCCCAGAGACATTGCAATCTAAATCAAACTGTCCAAGACAAGATGCTGAGGGAGATAACAGCAAGCAAGGAAATGGAGGAGGAATCTGCTGGACAGGTTTATGGGCTGTTTGGGAAGTACTGTTAGGCAGCGTGTCAAAAACTTTTTGCATTTTTAGAAGTAGGGCAGTGATTAGCCTGTTACTATGTGGAACAATGTTGTGGATTATGGAGCTATAGGAAATAGTCTTAAGGAAGGGGTTGCATGAAGCATGTGGGAGCAGATCCATAATAATCAGACTATGTGCTGCAGAAATAAATATCCTATTTGACTAGAAAGCCTGGAATTTTTTTCTGTGCTGAAATGGAACAGGAGCACTTGAGTCTATGATGAATATGTGAAGCACCCAACGCACTTGGGTTTTCCCTTCTAGTTCCTTTTGAATTCAACCATGAGCTAAATAAAAAAAGGACCCTGCCTCCTCCCACTCCATAAGCATCAGCCCATATTCAAAATAAGTCTTTCTGTAGGTTAAGAAAAGAACGACCATTTTAATTGTTTACTATTATTTATTATGTTCCCTTTTCTACTTTGGGTTTCTGAAAATCTTCTGACCTTTGAAAGATGACTCTTTTTTTTTTCTTTTTTTTTTTTTTTTTTTCCCCTGAACCCTTTGCTGCTTTGCTTCTTTTTACCATATTCTTCACATCAGCTCAGTTTCTGTAGCAATTACAGGCTTTTGTTCTCCCATGCTTTTGGACTGATGTCCTTGAGAGCTCCAATCCCTCTAAATGGTATTTCTTGAGGAAACTGCCAGTTTTATATTCCTCACTCAGATAGAAAATCAAGACTTATTTGCACTGTGCTGACATGCTTAGTTACAAAGCAAGATCAGTCTTCTAAATGCACACATAGAGTTCAGTTTTAATGTTGTTTTGTAACTATCTGGATTCTTTTTATGTAAGAGTTTCTATTTTATCAAGCATGTATCATGCCTTGTAATCCTGTATGCTTGCAGAGTATCAGTCTTCAGCCAGGGAAATAATTTGGATATTTAATTAAAAAAAATAATTACCTTTTTAATCTGAAAAAGATTGATGCATGTAGAAGTAGAACAAAATAATTAGCATTAGAAGATGTCACTCCAGCCTGGGATCAACAATGTCCTGGCCAAATTACACCTATAAGCAGATTCAAAAATATTTCCTAAAGCATGGAGCATTTTGTTTCCCTAACAGATGACTCTGTTAACTCTTTCTCTGCTATTGACCCTTATTTGCTTTCATGTCTTATATGTCTCTTACTCCAGAGTGCTTATGTGCAGCATGACCTATGATATTCCCAACAGTCTGTCCTCCTAACGAGGGCGTAAAGCTCCACAAGTTAAATGGGAAGTCAGGACAATTTATCTACTGTATTCTCACATCTAGCCAAGGCTTCGATTTTAACAGGAAATTCTGCTGGAGGAAGGAATATCTTGCTTAACAGTCGAGTTAAAATTCAAAATGTGAGAATGTTCCTACTTTATTTTGATGAAAGTAAAGTTTGTTGCTGACTTGCAATGGGAGTTTTCTGTTACCCCAAAATAAGTATCAGCGTAATACTCTGAAATAATTTTCTGGTTCAGGCAAGTTGGCTTTCCATTATTTACTGGATGATATCACTATTCTTATTTGCTGTTAAATCCAATTTGGGCTTCTGGGCTGAGGGTGCCAATTTTGACTAATCTGACACATTCATTTTACTGTATTGCAAAATATACAAAAGAAAGTATGCCCCTGGCCACCCTAGTAGTGCTGGACTCCACCAGAGATCCTGCAAAATGCAGCTGGCTCTCCTAGGGGATGCAGTCCAGAGTAGGGGAAGGGAAAGGAGGGTGGAGGGAAACAAAGGTGGCCTTGAAGCAACTTCACACATTCTGTTTTCCTGCTGCTCCTGCAGCTCTCATAGGAAACATGACACTTTGTGTCCTGGTGAGATGGCTCAGAGTAGTCTTGAAAAACGTGTGCTATGGGACCTTGTTTCTGCCCCTCCAACCTCTGGTATGCTTTTGTGCTGGGGCTTCGTGGGAGCTTGCACAAGACAGCCTGTGGTTGTACTGTGCAGTGCTCACTCAAGGGAATCGGCAGTAATGAACATTGTGATTGTTTGCCTTGCTTATGGGAAGAACTCAGTCATTTATAACTAGATTGGCAAAATTTAGAGAAAGGGGCTAAATCATGTCCTCTGGTGTAGTTTTTTGTGGAAACTGTGCTGTCTGCTAAGGGCACAGAGCCAGTTAGCCATGCTGCATCTCTCCCTATGCTGGTAGGCGTGTGGATGATGAAGTGAGCATGTCTCGCTTTCATACCAAACCCCAAGTTTTTGGAGCGTGCAGTAAAATGCCTGGGGCCATCAAAATGCCATGGATTGCCTGGGTGCCTCTGTCTGTGAGGCCAGCGAGCTCTGCGGTGGGCTGGAGGCCACAGCACTGGCACAACGTGACATCTTTACTGCTCCCTCACCTGGGTTTTCTTTTGATAGAAGGTGGGAGGTGTTGGGTGGACTCTGTGTATCCAAGGGAAAATGTGAACCTGAAGCTGGGAAGTGCTCTCAGGATCCCCAGTGTAGTCAGACCCACTCAGACCAGTGTTTGCCTGACTTCATTATATCATCCTTAGCATAGCCTTGTAAATGTTGCAAGGAATCACTGACTGATCAGGGAGCATGAAATATGAGCACAGCCGGGGGTTTTTCTCTCCCTACTGCTTCTGCTTGGAGCCAAAGCAACATTGTCCTAACTCAAAATTTATGGCTGTTCTTCATAGCAATAAAAAAAATTTGGAAAGAATCTTTCTGGCACAATTTGCTAAAGTTCTCTTTCTCTTAACACAGTCAAATGATTCATAATTAGAAAGGGTAGTGTACTTTACTCACTCTGTTCTGGTTATACAGAAACTCATTAAGCACCATGCATCCAAGTGCACTGTTTTATGTAAACAAGACCTCTGAGAGAGATATAGATGTCTGATAAAGATGAAAAGAAAAACAGTAATACCAGGCCACATTAATAATAGCCATGTCATGTTCTTAGAAAACAAATGTCATCTGCTGTGCAATTACTGCACGTTTCACAGCAGGATGGGGGCAAGGTAAAGAACAGAAATGTATATGGAAAGGCCAGCTATAGATTTTTAGATCTGAATGACTCAGATGCAGCTAGGTTTGAAATTCCGTATGATTCTCATTCTGTGATGAAATGGGATGGTCTCATTGTGCTCTCAAGTGCTTAAGACTGCTATTTTGTGACTGTTCTTTACTGAGACCTGCAGGATGCAGTTGTATTTCACACTGAACTCATCTAACCTTCAGCAAATGAAGCTGACAGGATTTGTCTTGCTGTGTCTAGGTAGGGTTTAGGTTATTGATGTAATTAGCTGTGGCCTCTGCTGTTAATAATGTAGTATTTAAATGAAACGGATGGTTCAAGTTTAAAACTCTTCCTCTGGCTGTGTCCCCTGGTGGTGCTGTGTGGATGGTTTGAGCTCAGAAGTAGTTCAGCTTTTCCCTCCAAGAGGCTTTGACCATCTTGGCCTTGCCCATGTTCTCTGTGGTTTTTGGAGGGAGTAGCCTGCCTGAGCTGAAATAAAATTTTGCTCTGCTCCCTTCAGGTTTTTTAGCATGTGCTGTGATTCCTGTTTCTGGAATTCAGAAACCAGAAAAAGTATGTGACAAATAACGCACATAGAAAAGGCTTGGGGAGGCTTTCAACTCAGTTTCACGGAATGGAGAGAATGAGGTTTTCCCTGTGTGACGAGTCCTTCCATTTGCTTAAATGTTGAAAAAGGAAGTCAAACCCCCAAGCTCCACAACCTGTAGAAGATCATCAGACTCGCATAACTTGAAGTAGCCAGGTCTAAAGACTGTAAACACCTGTATACTATATAGTTATACATATATAGTTTAATATATAAAAATAGTCATATAAATCTATGCATGCATATACAGACACACTTAGTAAAATAGTGCATTTTTTTCTAGTAAAAAGCAGAGTTTTCAGCTTTACCATCTGAGTGGATATAGGATGTGACTTCCGCAATATGCCTTGCTCCATTCCAAAATATGCAGAATTCAATTTAAAATATGTCATTAACAGCAGTTTGCATTATCCATGTAAAGTGACATAAAGGTCAGACACTTCCACTGAGACTAGGTAAACATGTCAGAAGTATGCTAGCCTGAATTGCAGCTGAGATGATTTTAAGGGCATAGTTTACATAAATATTTGTACTAGTGTACTTATATGAACTGAGCCATCTTAACTTTTTCCATAGATAATCCCGTAGACTTGGTGAAGTATAGGCTGTGGGCACTTATGCCATGCCTTTCACTGACAACAGTTCCCACATAATAGGCCTGATTACCACCAGCATCGAAGCAAATGGTTCAGCCTCTTTGAATCTCTCTTTATAACCAAACTCTCCAAGATGTTTTCTGAATAAACCATTAGTTTTTTCTCTGATCCATTTTCCACAGAGTTAGTGGCTGTGGCTGATGGTACAGGTTCATGATCAGGAGTTCCCTGAGCTCAGTTTTTATGTACGTGATCACAAGCTGTACTCTTCAAAATGATAATGAAACCTTATTAGAACCATTGGGCTATTAAAATAAAGGCATGCTGAATATGACCAAAACTGATAATTTTGGCCAGCCTCTTTCAAAGCCCTTCCAGTGTAAATGAACGGTTCTTCAGAAGTCCCTTGGTGAATTTAATTGAGCTTACTTCAGATTGTTGTTAAGCTATTTTTCTATCTGTTAAGTTTTTGACAGTCTCTGTAGAAGTGACTACGGTGCTCTTGTCCATTAAAATATTTTCTATCGTCAATACTTATCATTCCTTCTGCATCTCTATGGTCAGAGGCTATTGGTTACAGCAACAGCACAAGGTTCTTAATAAAAATGAAAAGGTGTCTGCTTATCCTCTGGAGCCAGAAGGGTCCAAACTTCCAAAAGATTCAGTTTCAAGGAGTCCCCTGTTTTCATTTTGGGTCTTAGAATAGGTATTTTAAAACTGGCCTGTAATCCAATTGTAGATGAGAATCAGAGCAGGCTTACCTGCAGCCCATGTATTTTCTGCTATTGAAGATGCATAAGCAATAGATTCTCAGCTGCTACACGAACATTCCGATAAAAAAAAAAGTAGCTGTCCTCTACTGCTGCTTCTGAAGGACGCTGAAGGAGAGAGTGAGCTATTGCTAGAGTGTTAACTTGAATGGGTTGAGCAGAGATAAGATAAAATTTGCCTAGTAGAGAAGTACTGTGCTGGTGCTAAATGATTACTGGACAGTTCTGCTTTACACAAAATGAGTCCCTCAGTTTGTACTTGCTCAGCTTACATTTAAAACTATGGATTTTCTAGCTGCTGGCCTCCAAATCAGATGAGATGTCAAATGAGGTTCCTGCTGTCACTCCCAAGCAGTCTGACTCAGTGCAGATATGCAGAAGGTGTGCACGCTGAACGTAAGCAACTTTCCTCTCCCAATGAACTGCATGTGAAATGTCTCAAGTGGCTGAGAGCCATCAGACTTGTATCTTGTTGGAGAGTCAAGGAAGGGGGAGCAGTGGGTGCAGTTCACCAGCAGGAGATGATTGTGGCCTCTCACTGCAAAAGCAGGAACAGAGGGCGTAAAACCATGTGCCAGAGAAACTCAACAACACTGGCCTCTGCCCTCCCTGCTAACTGACTTCCTGCTATGGCCACAATTTTGGACTGGCACAGGAGTTACATGATTGCTGAACTTTATTCCTTCGCATATCATTCATCCTCAGCCTGATAGTGCACTTGAGCTGCTTGCAAACTGCAGATACTCAAAAGGCAGAGCTTGACAATCATTGCACTAACTTATGTCTGTGCTTATGAGATTTGTAGTGTGGGAGCCACCTCAACAGAGACAAATTACGCCAATGCTCAGTGTGCTTGAAAATCCTCCTTAGTCCTTGGTGTATTTACTTTTCACTGCTCCAAAATGTACCTGACACAGAGATGCTTCTTTGTCTTTCTCCCTTTTTTCACTGGTTTTATTATTCTTCTGTCTTGTATTTTGTCTTTATGCTGATTGATTATCAACGATATACAGCTTCTGGCCTAAGCTTCACGAGTTGAATCTTGAGGATTTTGTTTGTTTATCAAATATCTGTGACCCAGATGTTTTGGGGGGAAATTTACTGATAAATTAGACACAACAAAAGTATTAGAAAAGATGGGTTGCTGTTATTTCAATGCAATGCTATCATGGAACATGGTTGTAAAATCATAAAAGTCCCCTGCTGAATTCTTGCAGCCATAGTCACGTGGGTTGCTAGAAAGGTTGTGAATTAAGTACCCAACTCCTGGTCAAATTAAAACTGGAAAAAAAAAAAAAAGTTGATTGGTGTGTTGTTTTTTTCAATTGTTTGCAAAGATTGAAGCAGCTTGAAGTAGCCAAAGTGCCAGCATTTTCTAATGGAATTATTGAAGTGGGCCGTGTGCCCTTCCTAAGCATCTCCGGAGGATTTACTTCAATCACGAATCAAAGGTAACTAAAAGTAAGAAATGCTGCATGCCCATAAGATCCAACCACAATGGAGTTAACAATGAATTGATTTTATGCTAAACTGTGTAACATCCCAAACCAGCAGCAGAATTCAAAACCAATTCTACAATGGGAAACATTAATGCAGCTGCCTGAATAGCATTTTTCCCCTCTCCGTGGTTGGAGTGTGGTGTATGTTTCAAAAAGACAGAGGCTCTACTTCCATCAAACAAAACTGCAATTTTGTTTGCAAGTTTGAAGTCCAGAAAAAAGGCAAGCAGGTCACACAGTGGTAGCAGAATGGCCCTCCATACATACTGGAAGGCACGTGGTGCAAATCGCACAGCAGCAGAAATGCACCAGTGGCAGCTTTTATGGTAGCCCCTGTCTCCTGTCCCAGCCCCTCTCTGCGCCCTGTTCTTTGGAACGGTGTACCGTGAAACAACTGACTTTTCCATCCAGTGTGATAAAATCCAAAGACTGCTGCATGTTTGACAGGTGTGTTGCTGGTAATCTTACAGATTTTAAAATAAAAACGGGAAAGCAGAGATTAATTGGTCAATTTGTAGCCAGGAGGTGGTACTTGTTTGAGATACATGCAGATTATGCTTTTCTTTACCAATGCAAAAATCCCAACAAATGATCTGAAAGAACAACCCGCACTGGGGTGAGGATGTGTGTGTGTGTGTGTGCACGTGGTGTGCCTGGTAGGGTTTTCTACCCCCTCTTGCAAAGCACAGGCCTTAATGAGTTCCAGGGGGACAGTGGCTTGTCAATCACAATATACTTTTCAAGTAATAGTCATCTCTGCCCCATCACAGAACCACAAGGCATGAAATAATTAGAAAGCCCAGAGTAACTGCTCTGTTGTACAAGAGCAAAATCCTTGTGTGGATCATTTACATAAACTTGTCACTTCCCATTACGGTTCTAATGCAAGCTGGGTAATAATCATGGGACCAGGAGAGGGGAGGTCAAGGTATGATGCTCCTCCATGTTTGAAGCACAAGGTACGCATGTGCCCAGCTTTCCATCCCCCACTGAATTCATGTAAAGTATCTTTTATTTTCCATTAAATAAGAACTATTCATGCTGCTATGGTAGCAGACCATGTGCAGCCTCCTCTTCTTAAGAGAGAAAAAAGGCTTTTGCGTCAAGCCATTGTTAGGGGAGAATTCACTTTGAGGAGCATTTCAAAGCTGATCCGATTGGGGAAGGAATAATGTTAAATATTTGGTATGAAATATTTATAAGATGCACACACGAGCATCTGACAAAGTAGCCTGGAAAATACACGTTCTTGTCTTTGACAATTTTAGCTCTTTCTCTTTGAACGAGAGGGTGGAGAGAAGGTGCGCGCATAGCGAGAATTGTGTATGTGTATAAACACATGCATGCATACACGCATGCAGAGACAGACACACTTGCGTACAAACGCTTGAATGGGTTGATGGGATTTAAGTCAATCTGCATCTGAATACTGCTCTCCAAAGATGGTAGCAATAAGGGCTTGCTGAAGTCTGTTTTAATCATTGTGAACCAGAAAGCTCTGCACTAATGCCTATCGCGAGGGGCATCCGTAGAGTAATGGAGGTGATGGCTGCTGCTGTTGCTGCTGCTGTTTTCCAGTGACTGTTTTGTTGGTCTTCACAACTGTCATAGGGCACCATCTGCATTTCTGCTACAAGAAAACAAGCCTCTGCTTTTTGCACGGATTGACTTTCCTCATATACATCCCTGCATGGCTGTCTCATTTTACTTTTACGTTAAAAAATTAGTATTATTAAAGATGAGCAAAGAGCAGGTTTGCTTATAGGCAACCAGAATTGTATTTTTTTAACCTTTTCGTCTCTTTCGGACAAAACAAGGCAAATTCCCCCCCGCCCCCCCAATGGTATGAGAGAGGTTTCAGAAAAATGGGTTATCACCTCATTCTCAGTCCTTATGACAAGAGATAAAGAGAGAATGTAATGGCTCACTCCTTATGGCAGTCACAGGGATGGCATATATTAAATAACCAGGATAAAGGAAACCATGTGATCTGCTTTCCTTGTAAGGGGATCTAATAGCTCTCTCTTAGAAACCTTATTTCCTTTTCCTTTGTGTTTGGGGTTTTTTTGTTTTTCCTCCCCCCCCCCCCCCCCCCCCCCCCCCAGTCTCTTCTTAGCCTGCCCCACTTGTACCAGCTGTAGGCTGTTGTTTATTCTCTGGTGTAAATGTCCATCTGGTTTAGGCTGTAAACAGGTTGGAGCAAGACCTTTGTGTCTGCGTGTAAAGATCCTTTCTACTTATGCAGTGCTATACACATTAATTAATAGCAATGGTCTTGATGAACTAAAAAGCCACCTATTTGTCTTCCTATGGGCTGGGGATTCACTCTCCCTTTAAAAATGGCTAGATCAAATGCCCCAGGCAGGCTCCATGCATTGTACAACATGTTTTTATGTGAGCAGGCAGCTCAATAGTAAGGCAGCATCGTTTGCCCGCATCTGCCAGCTTTTGTCTTTCAGTGGAAGTGTGGGGCCTGGTGAGAGGTGGGATATGAACTGTGTCCAGACTCTGTTCCTTATCTCTGAGATCACCAAGAGGGAGAGCATTGTTGATGGATTTAAATCAGCTTTTTCTCCCCTTGTGCACAACAAAAGTCTAAATCCCTTTTCAGGCCAGATTGCTCCATTTCGCTGCATGGGCTAGGCAGATTGGAAACATGTTTGTCACTCAGCTTTTCTCCCAACCTAATCAGTAGACACTGGGGTGGTGGGATTTCAGTGCTCAGTGTATCACCCTTTAATCTATGGAGTTGGCCTTTAAAAGCTGCTGATGCTGTTGCTGCTATGTGTGAGCTGCTGCTGTCTTTCATTTCTGAAGACAGATATAAAAATAATGTTAACCACGAGCCTAAGCAGAGGGTTTAGCAGGGATTTGAATCTAAAATGTGATACTTAACACTGGCCAACTTGATTTGGTCCAGCAGAGCTGAACCCCTTATTCTTTTATAATAAAGTGTGTTGTATATGGAGAGGATTGCAGTGGGATTTACTGCTTCTGTGTTTTAGTTCTGCTGTTGAATGGGCCTAAATGGTGCATAACCATAGGCCACAGGGAGCTACGGTTGGAAAAAAAGTGGCTCAGCAGACCTGCCTGCAGGTTGCAAAGGTCCCTCTGGTAAACGCCGCAAGCTCACCAGTGTCCTTGCATTTGCTGAGGTCCATAGCATGCTGACTTCATCTGTGCCTGGTACAGCAGTCCTAAAGGGGCAAATAATCACAACAAGCAGGTGTAAAGAAGCAGGTTAGCTCTCATAAGTTTGCAGAGGTCAGCAGGATGCAAAGACGGAGAGTTATGTGATAGGTGTGATGAAGGATGTTAAAAGCTTTAAAAGAATGTAGGCTCTTCAGGGCAGAGGCTGCAGCTCTGTTTACACACAAGCAAATCTGTACCTGCGTGCACACACACATGTACCCATTGTGCTAAGCACAGCCCGAATCAGATATTGACTGAGGTCTCTAGATAAATACAAGGTCATTCCTTCCAGGAAAGTTGTCTTTCATTGTCTAGGTATGCAATAACGTTTCTAATTTTTTTCTGTCACCAAAATAAGTCGTGCATAAACTACCTCGCATTCCCTTGAACCACATCTGTACTGTTCTGCAGTATTGAAAGGTGCTGGTAACAGGCAGAATTGCATCTACCAGCCCTATATAACGTCCCGTATGGCCCATGAGAAGCTGAGGTATGGGTGGAACTGAGCACCTGGGAAGCAAGTGTGATTCAAAAATTCAGCCCAAATGTTCAAACTTAACACTTTGCTGTGAGGAGGGGCTGGCTAAGTGAAACCAAACGGTTTTTCAGGAACCTATTGAGTTTACTGGAAGATGGGGAGAAAGGCTTGTGGTGCTCCTGCCAGTCTGGCATCCCAGATTTTCCCACCAGCCCGCCGCTGGGGGTGTCAGGTCCTTGCTTAAAGCTCCATCCTTCCTGAAAGGATATGAAATGTTTTCATTTTTCTTCTCTTTTCATCATTTAAAATACAAAAGAGTTTTGAATAAAAGTTCCATTTTCAGCAAGCTTGAGTTCTTTCTTTTTAGTGGTTGTAAACTATGGCCAATTGTTTTAAGTGCTGAGTAATTCCTTTTAGTTTTGGCTATCCAAGGACAGCAAGAAAAATACCAATCTTTTTTCAGAAATCTTCCTTTTTTGGGGGAAAGGACACAGATTTTTCAAGACTTTCCAGATTCTCTCTGCTCCTAGAAGAGCTGAAGGACTATGAAATAGGTCATAAAAAGGCAACTTTTCCTGTGTGTTTGTCCTGGTAGTGACTGACTTAACCCCTCTTCATGCCTGGATTAATAAATGAGAATGTTTTCAGCAGCTTTGAGTATACAAGTCCAAAACTTCTAAGGAGATGGACATTGTCAATACCTACGGCAAGAGCCTTTGGCCTGGTTCTGAATAAATAAAGAAGATGCCATTGCAGTGGGTGAATCTAGAAGTGGGGGCTGAGGGTTTCAGTCTTGCTGGACTGGTCAGTAGCAGACAATAATTAAGATAGGTGTTAGGCAGAATTTCTGAACAGCTGGAGCAGAAGAGAGGCTGTGGCGAAGATGCTAAGAATAAGAGACAAAATGTGAAGGGGTAACCCATTATCTCTGGGGAAAAAAACCCCACCTTTCATTTTTTTCAACCTGACAGTTGAAATGCTGGTTGCAGTATACTTCATGGTACAAGTGCAGTGGGCTTGGCAGGACAGGCATTTAACCCAGTTCCCTGGTGAACATGCGCAAACAATCCATACGAGGGCTGTATGATAGCGAGAACCTGGGTCCAGCAGTGGGAAGCAGGGAAAACAGGAGCCCATCCCCTAGCCCATCTCTCTCTTTTAAAGCAAGCTGCATACATGCACATGTATATACATATTTTTATATATTTATAGCCAATTTAATTAAACAAAATTCCTTACAAGCTGAGACTGCACAAGACAAGATTCAATCAAGAACTGCTTTTTTTCAATTCCCATGTTCAAACAGAAGTCCCTGAGAAAGGAGGGCTGGATATTCCATACAGAAGTTGGCTTTTCGAACAGATTATTTACAGAAGGTTTTAGTTAAATCATCTCATTGATTTACAAAGATTTGGGCTATGCTAGTGTGAATCACTGATTTTACAGATTGGGATGGCAACTAAATGGGAAAAAAATAGAGAAGTTCAGCTCAGTTTAACCAAAAGTTTTAACAAAAGTTTAACTTCAGCTGAGTAAAATTATTTGTTTTTACTGCTAGGATGTGAATGGATTTTTCTCATTCAGGACAGAATACTCAGTGTCAAATGCAACATTTTGTTTTATGGCACTTTTAAGGAGAGGAAATAACAAAGTAGATTTAATCACTTTCACCCAAGAACTCCGTGATTAGGGCACTTACTCTGTATGTGGGAGGCCAGGATTACATTCCTTCCTCACCTTGAGGACATTTGAATCAGTATCACTCAGGTATTAGGGCTTTATTTCTCTCTCCTGGAGGAGAAGTTCTTAACTCCTCTTGTTGTTCAACTTCTATTGCGAAAATACTTGAAATATTTTGGAGGCCATGGAAAGAATAATTTTGTGGCTTGGTGCACTCACCTAGGAGAAATGAGATCTGTGCTCCAGGCTGCGTTACACTGACTACTTAATTTAAGAGTGTAAATGTCTCCTGGAGCAGGGACTGCAATCCTTTGCTGCTTCCTCCATGGCTCATCTAACCATTTACTGATGGAGTTATCTTGCGCATGGAGCCCTAATGAGTGATTTATTCTATGTAAAATATAAAAGATTGAGCAAGAGAGACTAAGACAGCCTGACCCCAGGCAGACAGCCTGGCAGGTAGGTTAATACCTGTCAGACACTGGCTCATGCACCGTTGAGGCAAAGGCAGAGATGGGATCCAGCTCTCCTACAGCCCAGCCTAGTGCCTCAGTAGCAGCTCTCCAGCTACTCTGGAAAACTTAGAATCTAGCAACAACTTTCCTTTCTTTCTTTCTTTCTCACTCTTTCCCCCTGCCCCAGACAAAGCTAAAAATATTGGCCCAATGTTAAAAATAGCTGCAAGAAGATAAGAAACCACAGTTAGTCAAAAAATCCCTTTTGCCCGGTTCTTTTCTTGACATCCTATTCACAACTACAACTTGAAAAAGATAATAACTGATAGTTACCTTGATTACTTGATTGGCTGTATTCTTGAGAAAGGAAAACTGAAACCTTAGGCCTTCTTGTCAGATCAGACAGTATCCTAAAAAGCATTTGAGCCACAAAATTAGTAGAGGAGACAAAAGGTAAATGAACTTTCCAATTACAGGAGCACTTTATTTCCCTTGTTTCTTGTTTCTGGGGCTGAATCCTGGGGCAGAGCTACAAGAGGCAGTGCGAGTAGCATATTAGCCATGAAAACATTTTTAATCAAAGAAAACTATCTCAAAGATAGTGCCAATAGATTGGGACAGTTTCTGTCCATTTGGAGATGGAAAGGAAGGAGGGACAAAACACCTAGATTGTGATAAGGGCAATCCTGTGTAGTCAAAAGGATTACCTAGATGAGGTCTTTTTCATAACTTATAAACTGTTTTATTCCTTTTCTTGCCTCCTTACTCTCCTTGAATGAAAAACACTGAAAGGCAGATGAATTTCCCTGCTTTTGCACTATAAGGCTTTCTTCAGCTCTCACATTAATGCTTACCCTTCTTTCTTCTCAAAGCGTAAGTCTCTTCCAGAGTCACTGCCATCAAAAGATTCCCTAGCTGAGAATGGTGCCAAAATAAACTGCTCGAGGTCCCACCTCCCAAGACTCTCAGGAATCCCAGCAGAGACTGATGAGTTAGATTTGGCACCCATTTTGTATTTTAAATATATTATTTTTCCCCTCTAGGTCATGGATATTTAGACAGATGTGTTTAGAGATTTGCAAAAATTAAGGGAATGACAAGGTTAGCTTTGTGTTAGCTGAGTGACCAAAAACCAAAAGTCATTGCCACAGCAAGCAAGCAAGACATCAGGGCCCAGCTGTTCTGGACTGTGATGGAGTTTGTTTTGTTCTTTCTGTTAGCAGCAGACTCTGCTCAGCAGAGGTATTAAGATCAATAAGAGTTATGGCCTGAATTCTTGCCAGTGTCATTCATTTATAACGATATTTTGTACCTTTGTGTTGCCTGAGATGCTAAAGCATTTGCTCAGGCTTTGTGAAAGACTGAACTGGGCATCTGATACCTGTGAAACATTAGGAGTGGGAACTCGTAATGGCTACACCTTCACCTCTGCGCTTTGGCTGGAAGCAAAGCTCTTTTCCTAAGCAGAGGTGTGACTCTCGGTGCTGTGGCTGCCAGAGAAGGAAAGCCTTTTAATTGAAGTGTTACACCTGAATGACTGTTATCCCTGCAGGAAAAAACCAGAAAAAAACTCTGATGGGACCAACAAATAACTAAGTGAGTCTGTCGACTCAGGAGCAGCAAGAAAAGCGTGTCACCTTGTCTTGTTTGGTTTGGCAGAGCTGGAGTGCTCATAAGAGACGAAGCTGCTACAACTTGCCTCCCCTGCTCCCAGAGCCATGCAGCCTCCACTGCCAAAAGCACTCTTCCATCGCAGCATGCACAGCAGGTAAGTGTCTGCCAAATGACAAAACACAAACCTCCTAATGAGCAGCTGAGGGTAGGGTGGGGATTCCAGATAGAGACAAATCTATGTCCCTCAGGAGATCTGGAGCAAACTGATCAGTATAAGAAGTATTTCATCGCTAATTAAGGTTTGATCCTTTGGCTTCACTTAAAACGGTTTGAGAGTATATCAAGTTTGAGAGCAGGTGCTGACTAGCTTGAAGGCACTGGTCCATCAAATCAGGTCAGGGTTTTATATTCAGAAACTCCCCTGAAAGGGAGACTGTAACTTGCTAAGTGATAGATATACCCAGCCCCTTTCAAGTATAATGCATTATTGACAGAGTTATAATGCTTCTGACTTACTTTTATTCCCCCAAATGCTTGCAAAATTCCCCTCTGCTCTGAAAGAGCCTCCTCTATCTCATGTTCTGTCCTCTTCGTTTGTGTGTATGGAAGAATGCCGAAGGAGGCATAACCAGGTGCAGCTCGGAAATCCCAGTAGTCGCTTCTGCGCTCCCTGCCTTGGTTTGGAATCCAAATCGAAACAGGAAAGTCCGATTTTAGAGGAGGTGCCACCTCTGTTCCATTGTCTTCAAAACTTTCAAAGGTTAAGAGCAGAAGATTGGATGCATATACATCTTCTGCCCAGGTGCCAGAATACGTAGAGAAGCAGTCACCCTTTATTAGTAGCTCTTAGGTTTTCTTGACTGACCTCAATGAAGAAAGGCCCAGGAAATGTGCAAGTGAAAAATAATTAGCTGCCTATGCAGCAGGGAGCTGAGATAGAGAGGTCATTGTAACTTTGGATTATGTTTTTCTGTGTCTGAAAAACTTCCTTCTTAATGAACTCTGTGCTACAGAAAACAACAAAGCAGGTTAGAATAAATATCAAGCTGTACCATGCCTCCCTACTGATACAGCTGCCTGAGGACAGAATGGTACGTTCTTACAGCAGCTTGCAGTATCACCAGCTCCAATTGCTCCCAATCATAAGTTTCCTTAAAACCATGGTTGAAAGATGTATTTGTCTTGTAACTTGCTCTCTGAAATTGGGGTCTCTAATGCTCACTTTTAAAAAACTTCTTTCCAGTGTCATTGTACTGCATTCATGGGGACAAAAGAACTCTGTACCTATCTCATCAGTGGAACAAAAAGGAGTATTTAAAAGACAGAAAAACATTTGTAAGTATAGCAGTCATTGTTTTAGTACTCCTTGTTGCGTTGTCAGTGTTCTGGAAGTGAGTATGCACTCTGTAAAGCTTCTGGTGTGCCTTCAAATTTCTGCTGCTCATACTGGGAATGAGAACATGCTAGTGTACTGGTGATCAATTCTGGTAGATGTATTTTCTTCATCATAATAAGTTTTTAAGTAAGGTCTTCCCTCGAGTGTTGTGGTAGTCGTATAGGTGCCAGCTTGCTTCCAGCCTTGTAGAATTCGGCAGACAGCTTCCTTGGAAAGACAAAAAGAAGCAGCACAGGGATGTTTTCTTCCCTGATACCTTGCCTTGTCTTCAGAAATCTTTGCATGGTTTTGTCTCTCCTACTGCTGCGTAGTGCCTTTCTGTGGCTCAAGGTGTGTTGGTGCTCTCAACACTTTATAAGGTTTGTCACACTGCAGGCTCCTGAACAGTTAACACAAGGCTAGTGGGCCAGCTGCTGTCTAAATTAATAGCATTGCATAGATGTAATTTGAGGCAGTTTCACACTGCAAGAGATAAACAAACCTAGTCCAATGTGCCTTGTACTGTGCAGCAGATCTGTGTTCTTCAAGCTTCACTAGTAATGTGTCATTCACCCAAATCACTTATGCTGATTTTGTAATGAGGACTCTTGGTGCCTGTGCTCCAATCAGATCTTTACTACCTGAATAAAGAAGTCTTTCTAATTGGACAGAAATAGTGAAAAGGTTTCATTTACTATCAACAGATCTGCTATAAGCCTTCCATTAATGAGTTATGGCAGCTACATCTGCTGAAGAGTATTTTACTGAGTTTAAATGTCATAAGTGAACAGAGTTGCCCAGTATGTTGCCTGGTTGAGAAGCGACTGAAACGTAGTGTGACAGAAATTACAATATAGGGGTGCATACCCAAAGCATCCCTATTTGTACCACAGAAAAATGTTGCATCAGTGCAGGTTAATTGTTATACAGTATCTGTGATATAAAACTGTGTGGTTTCCTGAAGAAATTGAGCCTAAATAGTTTGCAGGCTGAAGGACCTGGGGGAGAATCCTGACAATGTCTTCCCCCTGGACCACAACACTTACAGACCCAATGTGGTTGAGTGAATTAGCCTATTGTTTTTAATGGGGGAAGAAAAAAAGTGTGTTAGTAAATCGAGCAGAACATCCAACAACACTAGGCCATCCGTTCTGGTGGTTATACCTTTCATTTGCTCTTAATTTGGAGCACTGGATGATTGCTAATGATGTGAGCCCAGAAGCAAGCTGGGAAGGAAATCAGAACGTAGGATTGTGGCTCTTCAGTTAAAATGCATTCGTGATGTCAGTTCTCCGTCCTGCCCCTTTCTGCTCCAGCAGTGAGGATGAAGGCTGCTTAACATTTGCCTCCATGGGTTTGGTTTTGGTGTGGAAGGACCTGAGCATGAGACTGCAGTCAGGGAATGTGTGCCTTCCAACCCAGCTCCTTTGAGGCAGGGCCCAACTGTTTCTAGCTGCAGAGCATTATTGCCTCCTTTACTGAGGCCCTTTTTGCCAGGTGAAGCTAGCATGAGAGGTCACAGAGCAAGAGAGGCTTGGTGCCAACTTGTAGAAACGTAAAATGCATAAAATGTTAGGAGATCTAAATCTCATATGTGACAACTGAAACATGGAAAGAGATCTGGCAAGCCCCATGAAGGCATTTTCCGAGCCTGGACAGCTAGTCCAATGTGCCCTTTTAACACTGCCCCCAGACAACCAGTAACCTGTAGGGCCTTGCACCACGTCATTCTGGTTGCCAGAGTCCCTCTTTGGATCTAATTTAAGTTAGAGAGGCAGTTCTAACATGAAAAGGGTGAGTAAAGAGCACAAAGTTTGCTTAATCTTTTCCTCTTTTCCTCCATTCCTGCATTTGGCAAAGCTTGACTGAGATGGTGAACTGGTGCCACTGGCTCTATGGCTTTCCAAAGTGGTTAGTGCATGGGTAAGGTTTTGGCATGTCTAAAATTGACCCACTGAGCTGGATCACAGTCACACTGAGTGGCTCAGGCAGTGCTGTGGCAAATATTGGCAGCAGAAATAAGGCGTAAGGCCTTTATGCTCACACATCCTTAGGTTGAAAGACCATTCTCACTTGAATTTGCTGAATTGTCTTTACCCTAGATTCTCCTGCACGAGTCTGAAAATAAATTATGCATCCAAATTAGTGTTAGGGGCCACTGTGTCTTTCCCAGCCAATACTGTCTGAGGCTTTTGATGCCCATAAGGATGTGAATAATTTCCTGTGAAGGTGGAAGAATTGTGAGATACTCCTCAAGTACCAAGAAATAATACTTAAACTGTGGTTGTTCTTATTCCACAAAAGATTTAAAACATTGTTTGAAGCTGGTGTGCTGGAGGAAGCAACCTAAAATCAGCTCAGTTCTTCCTCACCTTAATTGTAGTCCTCTCCTTGAAAGAGGAGAACCCCCCCTGCGTTGAGGTACTGCTATCAGGATTTGCAGAAGCAGAACAAGCCCAACAGAAATGCTAAAGCAGTCAGCGCTCTCCTCACCTCTGTCTTCCAGCCTCTGTCTGGGATGGATATTCAGCACCTACAAGGTATGGCAAATGTCCAGTTGCTTGCGAGGCCACGTCCCCACATTTGAGCTTGGAGCTACCAGCTGGCAGCGGCAGCAGCCCTGTGCCGTCTGGGTGGTTGCAACCAGCAGCTTTGAAGTTCTGCCCTTCGGCTATCTCCTGTTGCATGCAGCTTGTGATACATGAATCTGTGTCCTGCAGCTGTCACCATTTAAGTCAGCAGGCATTTGAAGCAATGCTGGCCACCCCAGGGAAAGGGGCAAGAGTTGAACAAAGTGTTCATCTTCAATTAAACCATTGGAATGCCAGTGCAGTCTGATTCCCTGCCACTTTCTCCTCTAAAACCAGTGTAATGTCTGAGCTTTTTAGTGGGAAAGAACAGAGGCAGCTGCCAAGGTCTGCTAGTTAATATGGGTTTGAACCAAAGGGAAAAATCAGTAATGGTGTCAAATGGTTAGTAAATGGGACAAGCTGACTTTTAGGGAGTGATTCTAGTAAGCTGTAGCTCACCCATAGACTGCTGTCTTCAGTTTGAAATTTTGCTGCTGAATATATAAGAGGACGCCAACAAGTTAATACCCAGGCAGCTAAACCAGCAGAAGGATTTTAAAATGTTTCATTGCAGTGAGCCAAATCCAGCTGCAGTGTAAGTGCAATTCCTACTACAGCCAGTTCTGGAGCTGCTGCTGAAGACAGGTTGAAACCAGTGGTCCAGATCTTCACCTTGCATTGCACTGTCTCAGTTGTTTTCGCCAGGAAAGACTTAATTATGCAAAACATAAGCAAGAGGAAAGTATGACCCACCTGGCTGCTGCACTCATTTAGTCCCAGGCTGAATTTTCCCGAAGCATCTCTTTATTGTCTTTCATGCACATCGAGTATGCTTGCCTGTTTTGAGCCACAACAAAAGCATGAACAACAGACTTTGACACCTGTGTTTCTGCCAGCTGTGAGTCTCATCTTTTTTCTGCAAACCACTTTATCCTCTTCAAAATGCAGTTCTCAGAATTACAAATGCTGCTCTGCAACAAATGGTCTCTTCATTTGCTTTATCTGTACAAGCGTGTGCCTCTTGGTCTTATTTGACTGTTTCTATGAACTTTACATACTGCAGGGTATGCCCCTGACTTATGGAGTGAGTTTGATACAAATTGCATAACAAAACAATTTACAGTGCAGGCTCACATGTTTAAATCCATGGTTATGTTCTTAAGGATCTGACTTTTTCTCTCCCTTCCCAGCTGTCCTCCCATAGTGACTAGTGCTGATAATAGCCCTGATGAGAAATCAAATGGCAGAAAGCAAATTGCTTCTTAAAAAAAGAACCAAAAAAGGAGGGAGGGACTGAAAAACCAAAAAGGAAAAAAGGGTCAGAAAAAGTTATTCTAAAATGCAAACTGCTGTTAAGCCTGAGTAACTAGACTGGCAATCTTTGATAAGACTGGAATCATTGCCACTGAAATGAGTGGAAAATGTTGTCATTCACAGCAGAAGAGCAGCAAAGGAATTTATGGTATGAAAGTTGTCTGTCTTCTAGTGCATCTGTATACACCATGTGCTGGGCCACTTGGCAGACCAGGAGAGATTACATAAAAAAAAAAAAAAACACAAACCAACAAAACTTGGAAAGTCTGCTGTCTTTGTTTAATATATCAGAAATGCTATTCTTCTATAACCGGAGCAGCAGTTCTGTGTTAGAATTTTTAATACAGGGTAGAGAATATACCCAGGAGAAATGAAAGCTGTCTTGTTCCCATTTCATTAACTTTCAAAAGGACACTAAGGATAGAATCAACAAAATATGCTGGGCAGCAGCATAAGAGTAACTTCTGACCCATACCTTACTCAGCAAGAGGTCATTAATGTTTACAAGAAAAGTAGACAACCCTAATGAAGTCACATCATATAGACTATCACGGCAGGGAAAAACAGTACAGGTAAAAGAAAAGTCATTGCAATGCTCCAGAGGTTGTAGCCAAGAAGCCAGGAATGTGGGATGTAGTTGGAACCTCTTGGACAGCTTTGAAAATCTTACTCTTGGTTTCCAACACTCAACTGAATTTAGGTCAGCCTGATCCACTTGCCTCCCCTCAATGGGTCTGAGTAAGGAATTCTGTCTGGGTAGACACATCTCCCAACCTAGATAATTAATTACATTCATTTATTTTAATTTAATTAAAACAGGAATAATTTTACATCACAAATTAGTTGTCGCTATTTTTATTTTTTTAGTGTTCACATTTAAGTCAGCTGGAAAGATCAAATAGACTTGTTCATTTCCCTCTTTGCTTGTAGTTGTTTTTCACTCCACTTCCTGTTCAAGTTCTTATGCACACTACATTTTGCTTTTTATTTAAACTTTGCTGTATATTTCCAACAGTATTATTTAAGCTGTGTCTAATCCTGCAAATTTCTTCTGTGACATTTGTGATCTGCTGGATCTTCCCATCTCTTTCATGATTATTTGAAGCCTTTAGCATGCATTGGTGACTTCAAATGTGCAGAGGGTTCACTCTTCTGGTTAGGATTTTTTCATTTGGGAGATATCTGATCCATAGTACACCATCTTATAGCCCCTAAACCCAACTTATGAATATGAACAGATAGCAGGTGATTAAATTCAGAGAACTGCATCATTGTTTTGGGAATTAATAGGCATCCTGGGACTCATTTAAGCCACTCCTTAAAAAGTGTTTGTCCTAGCAAATAAAAAAAAGGTGATCTGGCTTCAAATAACTGCTCAGTCTACTCTCAGCCATTCCTTTCCATATTTTGACCAAAAAGAGCCCAAACTTAGCTTACCCTAGGATATTTGTGCATTGATAATATTAAGCTCATTCCTAACCTGGCTGCATCTTCTAGTCCCTTTTTGCTACATAAAGTGCAGAACACATACCAGGCTCAAAAACAGATTTGTAAAGGCCTCATGGTTTTTACACGACTGTGTATTAGGTGGTTCTTCCCACAACTAACAGTAAGAATTAACTCATCAAAATGTATCAGGACAAAGTTATTTGCATAATGGGTGCATCAGGTAAGCTTGTACTTTCAGAAAAAAAAGTATTAGCTCATGTATTTTGGCAAACATGGTAAAATTATTATCCCATTACACCCAGTTTCAGAGCGCCTACAGAATTTCATGTACTCTGTGATAGTGCTGCATATACTTTTAAAAGCTATTCATAAGTAGCTTGTTTCCTCTTCAATTATTTCATAGTCTGAAAAATGCTACTGTCTTCATATAGAACCTTATGTAATGTGATCAGGAAAATATTTAGAGTTCTGTTTTTTTGAGCCACTTGAATTAAAATGTTATTTTCTTTCCATAGACCTCTGTACCAGAATAATAAAAATACACACAAAAACTCTCGCTGCTTTATAGGTGATGAAAGCGATTTTTACAGAAGTGTATGAGCTTTCATCCCATTTGAATTTTGTAGGACTTTTATATAAGAACAGAATGTCTGTAAATTATTATGTTACCAAAAAAGGGGATTTTCTGCTTGAACTGTTTTCTGTCAGAACTAGTTCAGATAGGTTGGGCAATGAAACTATCTATTGTAAATTACTATTTTTGCATATGTTTCTCTCTGACTTCTCAGCTGGTTCTGCCCATCTCTAATGGGCAATGGCACTGAGAGCTGTGCACTTGCCTCTGGGTCTGTCGTGAGGCTTGACTGGATCTGGACCTTCTGAGAACTGGCACAGCACACTTTCACACGCTGCAAAAATAATTTCTTGTGCTAATCCCTCGTGGCATTTACATATTACACAAGACCCTCTTTATAGAAGAAAAACCCCAACATTTTCCCATGACCATAGTTAATGTACTGTAAATCTGTGAACTGTTGGAGCTGTGAGCCACATCTTGGGATACTTTGCCCTCCAGAAAAAGATTTGATACAGGAGTATGTTCTGTATCAGAGAGGAAAGCTCTGGTGTGGTTAAAACATTAAGCCTAGACTCGAGAGGTCTGAGTTAAAATTTATGCTCATCTACTGACTGCTGTGTGACTAGTTGTTAGGGCGCTGCATAAACACAAATCCAAAACAGGTCCGCTTGTGAGAGACACAAAATTCAAGACTTCAAGAACATCTGTCCTGCTTGGTCTAAGGGTTTGTTGAGCTCTTTATCCAGGTTGTTATAACCAGATGCACAGGGAAGACTAAAAAAAAAAAGAAAATAAAATATACTTCCTTCAAGTACTCCCCCGGTTCCCAACCTTTCATAAACCTGATGTGTCGTTTTTTCTATTTAATAACCTGAAGTGTCTGTCTCCTCAAGGTTCTTCTACAACCTGTCAGCCCATGCAAACTTCTTCCACCCACAGTATCCTTTTGTGGGGAGTCTTACTGTCTTATTTTTCCTGAGCCTTGTTCTTGCAAACTTTATTTTGTGTCCCTTAACTCTCATGCTGGAAGGCACAGCGTACAGTCAATTTTTGTTCATCTTTTCAAAGACACACTTTAATTTGCTGACCTCTGTCGTGTATCACCTGTCCACGTTGTCTCTTTTCCAGGCTGACAAATCTCAGCCTGCTCAACTGTCCCTTCAATTCCATATGTTGGTGGCTCTAATGCTTTTTCATTATTGGGAATCTTGACAAAAGATTTTGAAGCAAACTTGTGTCTTTGTGTGTGCATGTATTTATGTTTATATATAAAATATATGTTTTATATATCAAATACAATGAAGGTTTAAGAGAGCAGTACTGTACAAAACAAGAATAGTATTGGATGTTTGTTCTGATTATGCTAATATTAACAAGATGAGACTATTTAATAGTTATTCGTTAGAAAAATTCATTAGAAAACAAGGAAAAAGTAACCATTACCTTGCCAAGGACTTTTTAACTTCCTCCTATGGGCCCACTTATTTACCTGAATGGCTACATGCCCATTTCTGTGGGAGCTGGAGCTCCAGCAAAATGCTCACTGAGGGCAACTACACAACCAAACACCCAAGAACTCTGTAATGCATTTATTGAACCTGTCTTTCAACATGCATGGTCTACTTTGTTCAGTCTTGTTGAGGAAAAAGAAGGCTGAATTTCACTGCTGTGCAGTAACTTCTCATCACTCTTCACCACTCACCACATAAACGAAATCACAGCTCAGGTGAGATGTCAGGATCTTCTAACTTTCTCCTGTATGCTGCTTGTGCACTCAGGCTGAGTGCATCGTGTCCGTCTCTGTGACTTTGGGGATAGCTGAGGAAAGTCCACTGAAGGCTTCTATGCAAGACACAGTAAACTTGTAATGCTGGACTTGCATGTTTGTGCTCTGTGTCAAAGGCAAGCAAAGCTCAGAAAAAAGTTACAAAGGTTCTGAAGATCCAGTTTCTTTCCCACTGACCCCAAGGTAGAAGCCACTCTGATTCCTCACTTGGGCTCATCCTTGTTACCCTTGTCAGAGCTGTTGAACCTGTTGTTTTTGCAATGAAGGGATAACACAGCACAAGGCACATGAAATGTGGGCAAACCGTGGATTTATAGGTGGTATACATGACATAATGGTATTCTTTGCGAGGGACTGTGGCAATTCCTAATATTCTATTTGTTGGTGGTGTTTTATGTTGTTGTTTTTTTTTTTTTAAATGTTCCTAAGTGCTGAACTGATGTTTAGGAAAGGCAATCCACAGTATTTGCAACCCAAGCAGAAAAAAGCTAGACCCAGCATGGGCAATAGGATAAAGCATAACGCATTGCAACCTAATGGAGCAAATGAATGCCCGTTCTTTAATAAATAATTTACTTTTTGACAGATAATTTTGATTAGATTTCTAATGAACTTGTAATTTAATAAAAGTATTTTTGTAGGTGGATTTGGCTAGGAAGAGGTCATGTGCATGGAAGGAGGAGCAAAAGCATAGTGGTGAAGCAGATAGAAATGGGGCTGATATAGACTAATGGAAAAAAAGTGAAGTTCATGTAAGGATTTGAGTAAGACCCTAATCAGCAGCTAATGGAGAAAGTCCTGTCACAGTTTGAGAAAATCTTCTGAATATCCAATGCCTTGGCTACTTATGTCATTGCTCCTACAGGCTGAAGAGTATCTTTTTGTGCTTGTTTGCCCAGCTTATGTTCAGAAACACTTGGGCAGGTTTGTAAGATGGAGCCCAACTGCTCATGTCAGGGCTGGAGGACAGTGGGGAGCAGAGGTGTTGGTGTACAGTCTGGTTTTGCCTGCCTTCCACATGTATTTATACAGCTGTCTCTGCCTTGGTTGGTTCCGAAGCTGTTTTTTTCTGAGACAGCAAAAGGTATCCCCTCTCTTGCATGAGTCTCGCTTATTTACAAACAATACGCAGGGTTCTCCTCTGCTAAAACATGATGGTAGTAATCATAAAAGAGTTGCTGTGTCCTCTAACTGCACCTGTTTAATGAGTTCTTTTTCTTTTTTGTCTTTCTTAGTTCTCAGAACCAAATTACCAATACCTTAGCCAGCTGCTGATTTAGGAGTGCAGCCATGCTGAAATCGTGTCCTCTTTTTACCTCTGCACAGGGTCAATAACAGTGTATATTTTCTCCACAAGATGATAGATGCATAAATCACTAGGTGCTTAAATATTTTGGTAATGGGGCACCAGATAAGTACTGAAAGCTAGTGAGATTATTTTCTTTGTCTTTTTTCTAAAGAAAAAAGCTTAAGCTCTCATTTTTAATCTTTGTTCCTACTCATGCACCAAGATTTGTGTGCCTGTAGGCTACCTAAACCTGATGTGGTGGTCAATGGAAATGTGGCCCTACAGATGAGATGGATGCTTCTCACCTACTTTGATGAGTTCTGAGCTTAGCTCAGACCAACTTTACTGTCCATCTGTGGCTTGAGACATAGATGAGAAACATTCATACAGTCCACTCTCATGTCTCTGATGGAGACAATATAAATCTCCAGCAGAAGAACACTAACAAACTAAAAAAGAGCTAATTAATGATACATATGTTTGTCCCTGTCCTCAGTCACTGCCAAAATGTTTATGGTTCATCTATGCACAGATATTCAAAGTTGTGGAAGTAACGCAGACTTTCCCAGCAATGTTCCTGCACTCCCTGTTCATGGCAATCCTCTTCTTGAGCAGAAAAGCATCAAAACCATGAGATGCTGATTTTGACCCTTCTGAGCTGTTTTTGATCAAACACAATCTTAAGCCCACAGCCAGGAGTCTTTATCAAAAACCAGAGATCTCTTTTATAAGAACCTCTGTACTAAACTAGAGATCTGTCTTCTAGTAAAAAAATAAATTCTGGCAATTTTACCTTCACCTTGAAATCTTTTCCTTAGTCCGAGTAGGAATGGTTTCAGCTAAGGGACACAACCTTTCAAAATACTCAACTGAAAGCGTGTCAAAATACATGCGTATGTGTTTTTTATCTCCTGCTTCAGTTTAACAATGACCCGATATATGACTCCCTTAGTTGGCAGACTGCTTGCAAGAAGTCTGCCATTTCTATTGCTGACATAGCTCTTGCTTTTTACTCCTCCAGACTGTGCAGCATATTTAATTAAATTTTGAAACTTCAGTGTGAAGTTTAGGAAAAAATAAAGATAATGTTCATGGGCAGAAAAAGGGATTCTTTTAAAGTCAGCTTCATTAACTATCGGGCTATTAGAGTGAGGGTCACTTTGCCCAGACTGAAATAACTGGATCTCCCTAATTGCTTTTTATTTGAATTATTTCTTTATTTCAAACATGTTATGCTTGTTAGTGATTTAATATGACTGGAAGCACAAATTAATTATACCTGGCAGCTAACTGTAGGAAAGTTATGGTGATCAATGTTTATGCTGAGTTTTTTTAATGTCTACCTTTAGTTTACATACTTGGATCAGTTCCCTCCCAATCATGAATAAATATTTGCGGCTTATATGTTCCCATGCAAATTGGATTAATTTTAGCATATTCATGAAAGAAGGACATCACTGCCTACCCTCAATATTAAGCTAGCTGAACAAGCAATGGTTGGGGTTTTTTTCCCCCTGCTTAAGTAGTGAATGAACGAGACAGAAAATTCAGCACAAGTTTGCTTATCCCACATGGTTTGGGGGCATCCAGGGTATTTGGAGAGATGGAGGTAACGGCAATCAAATAATTGACCGGGAAAGCGACTCTTCCTGGGGCCCTAACCTTGAAGAATTTCAGTTAAGCACTGCTCAGCTAAATGGGATGGTAATTGGATAAACAGGGTAGTAAATGTTTGGGTTTGGATGTGGACAGAACTCAGCACATGCCTATATGTGTTTATCTTCGTATTTATAGCATCTTGTGCAACCTTCATGTCCTCTCTGACAGTGCTCAATGGCATCGCATCCCCTGGTGTAAATGCACCACAACTTTGGCACCACAGACCCTCCTTATTCCCCGTTTCATTAGCTGCCACTTCAGGTGTGGTACAAGGAACTGTTCCCATGGGGCTGTAAGGGCAGAGGGGCTGTTCGTCACCAGCGTTTCATGTCACGTTCAGCCCCTGCACGCTGACTCTGGGAATATGGGCAACTGATCCTGTGTGATGCTGGCTCTCTTCTTGGAGGGAAATGGTAGCTTTTTCACAGTGCTACGTCCTGATGGTGTCCTCCAAGTCGTATCCTTTTTAGGGGATTGCTTCTCTTTTGCCAAAAAAAGGGGTGGGTCATCTCTTACTGGAAACGGCGCAGTTGGGAAATCCTTGTCTCTGCATTTGTCGGCTAAACTGAATTGTGGAACAAGCCTTGAAGTGGAAAGCCCTTTTAGTCAGAGATGTGACTTTTGGCTTTTTTTGGCAGATCCATCAGCTGTAGGAATGCTGTTCCTTTTGAGACGGCAAGTTGCTGAGGGCTTGTGCACTGTTCTTGTGCCATCAGGCTGGAGACAAAGGCACAGGGGTCAGGCAATGCTCTAGTGCGCAAGCCAGTAGCCGGCTCTGTAAGCGCTGTACTGTGGGGGCTCTTGTTATTTACACAGCGAGCTGTTTGATTGGGAAAGGCATCATCATGTAACAGCATTTGGGTGTTCAGCATTTAGGTGAGGCAGTCTGCATAGAAATTTTAGGGGCCCAGCTCTGGGCATCAGGATTTGAAAACCTCAGCCAGGATGCTGAAAACACCTGAGAAAATACCAGAATTTCCTGTCATCATTCAGACTTAGATTGTCAATAGTTAAGGCAGCCTGGATACAAGTTGTATTTACTTGCTTCCTGATGTCTTAGAGTATATGAGACCCCTAGGCTTATGGAAGAAAGGAAAGAAACAGAGTAATTTTTTGGTTTTGAGTCCTTTACATTTAATCTTTGACATGACAGAAGCTCAGCTCTCCTCCTCCCACTGTGGTGAGTGTTGCTGGAGGTCCTAGAGGATAGAAGGATGCAGTCTGAATGGTGTTGTAAAGCTCAGCAATGAAGAAGTCTCCTTATCATAACTTCCAGTCTCCTCGAGTGCCAGAACAGCAAATCTGACACCTTTAAGTGAGCATGTACATATGTGCGTGATCCATGCCTGTGTAGCTTCTCCAGTGTGTCCAGATTCACTGTGCCTGCACTCCGGGAGACTGGAGTGCCTCCTGTGACGTCTGTGCCTCTGAACTCCTGGGATGCATCAGAGGCTTGTGTGATATGGAGTCGATTTTTTGCATGGCTGGTGGTCGTTTGTCTGAGATTTCCAGATGTTCCAGCTGCTAATTGTCTGGAAATCTGGTGGAATACTGCCCAAAGCAGTTGAGTTGGCAGGCTTGAAATGTCTTTTACATGTCTAATTAATGTAGTGTGTATGTAAAATGTCTTCCTGTGCAAAGAGAACCAGGAAAGAAAAGTACAAGTTAGTAACAAAGGCAACTAAATTAGAACTTTGGTTCTTTATGCATCTTGCAGATCTTCATTTTCACATTCCTTATATCAATGCTACTATTTTATCAGCGTGCCATAATAAATATTCCACACGTGTGTGTATTTGTATTTACATGATATGTTCTGCGATGTTTTAAATTTTTGTGTGTATGTTTCAAATTCAGCTGCTGCCTGCCTTGACACCATAGCATTCTGTGTACTTTTGGAGACATTTAAACTTTCTTTTGTGAAGCCTTGTGCCCGCTTGTTTATATTGAATGTACTGAGAAAACCAATCACACTCAAACACCAGAGATGAGTCCAAGGCTGCTTTTCCTAGAAGTTCTTAGATCAGATGCGAAGGGTATGGCATTATATCTATGTGCTACTTACCAAGAATGATTTGAAGCTGCCTCTCTGTACTTTTTTGTAGTTATTTGCCTAATGAAGTTCTTCAACTTTGCATTTTGAAGCCTATGGTAACTGTAGTAGTTACTATGTTAGTTTTCTTTCTGCTTTACACTAGTTAAGACATTTAGCAGTGACCTGAAGGAGCACAGGAGATCCTCATAGATTACCTTTGCAGGTGCCATAGGACTGGAAGAAATGAGGATTATGAAGATGCCAGTGATATAGACATTTCTGCATTAATTGATAACATAAGGGAAATTTAATTATTTGAATGTTTATACAATCAGGATAGGATGTGCCTGAGAAGCAGGCAGTACAAAACATGGTGGAAATTTTTTAAATAGACAGCAGAAAACAAATTCCCAGTGTAACACCATCCATTTGACTTAATGACATCATTTTGAGATGTTAACCATTGTTGAAGATATGAGCAATGAAACTTAAAATTCAAACAGTGACTGTCATAGCAAATATAACTGGGAATTCTCTGTGGTTAAGACTGTGTCACATTCTGCCATCAGCAATTCAAAGAAACTGACGATAAGTGGGAGACAACTCGGGGAAGAGGTCTGATTGCTCAAGGAGAAAAAGTCCTGTAGGGTGTGTAGGAACTCTGAAACTCACTCTCTCTAGTTTACCTAAAGGAAAATAGTATGAATTATCTTGGTCACAGTCTGCCAGGACCTAATGTAGTACAAAGTTGGGAAATAAGCTCTTCTGTTTGGTAAAGGATCTAATTGCTGGAAATTGAAGCAAATCACATTTTAACTAAGGAAAAGGTATGTATTTCTAACAAAGAGAGTAATTAAGCATTGGAACATGTATTTTTAATTGAGAAACATTTACAGACCATGAAATTTCTTAGGAAAAAATAACCCTGGCACCATTCCCTTGGAAGCAAAACTAAGGGGAGTATTGTTGCATGAGAAAGGGGACCCATTCCAATTTTACGAGAATTCTTATTCAGCTGAGTTACTTCAGTTTGGTCAAAATTATATAAAATAAGAGGATTTTGTTGTAGCAATTTCTCTTAAGTTTTCTACTGTCTTAAACAATTCCTGTAACTATTCCATGAATTTATGCTGTTTGGTATCTGTGAGTATTTTGTGCCTTACCATCATGAAGCATTGAACTATAACAGGGTTTCAGTCAGAACCCTACCAGGGGGTTTGGTTCAGGTGTGTCCTGTATGTGTCTCCTTGTGGCCAATATTGCCCACTGGATCTTCAGCCAGGAGGAAAGATTATTGCTGATATCTTTTGTTGGTAGGCCGTTATGAGATTCTGACCTTTAGAAAAGAGAAAAAAACTGAACTGAAAAATCCCACCCTATATTATTCTAGAAGTAGTTCTTTGTAGCTGTATTTATGGGAGATGTTTAGCAAGGGCACATTCATAATTTTGTTTGGAATGTCAAGAAGGGGTAATCTAGACACGTGGGAAGCACAATTTAGGAGAAATTGAGTATTTTTTTGAGTGTGGCTAACATGGTTGATATGATGCAAATGTTGAAATAAACAAATGGAGAATTTGGAATCATCTCATAGAAGGTTAAAATCTCAATTTATGAAGAAACTTCTCAAAAATCTCTCTCTTTAAAAGTTATCGCCTGTAAATTGAATTGGAATTTGCATTTTGAACCATATCTTTTCCTAATGCTCAGTTGTGACTATTACTCCAGCAGTCTGCATGTAGGAACAGAAACTGTACGTTGTCTTTTAGGTGACTATAAAAATATGTTGGAAAAAGGCTGTGAACATAAGGAAGGAACATGTTTTCTGTGCTTTAATGTACTTTTGGAGTTTATAAGCAAGCAAATGCTTTTCCTAGTATGCTGGCCTTGAACATTCTTTCTGGATTAGGAATTTGAACAATCTTTTCTCTTTCAGTCCTGCCTTATTCTCCTGTTGCTCTTTTGTCCAAATGGTACAAATGGGGGAGGAAGAGGTAAAAATGTTGGTTTTCAAAATTTCTTCTAAGGTAGTTAAAGGTTCTTTTAAGTAAAATGAATTGTCATGTAAAAAAATCAGCTGTATTTTTCCGTATGTTTGCAGTAGAAAGGTTGGTCTGACTTTAGATTCTGTGATCCCTGGCATGGATTACTCAAAACTCACTGGTGATAGTGGCTGATATTAGATGTGGGCATCTCCTGCTGGTGCAGCTGGCAGTTACCAGTATTTTTCACCTGGTGAACCGTTGCTATTGACAGTCTGCTTTCATCTTCCATATTCTCGGACTGTATTAATTTCCAGCATTGTAAAGGGGATATGCATTGGGAGACTCACTGGTCCGGTGGGCTCTGGGGTGAGCAACCGTAGTGGGAACATTACTGTCACCCTGGGAGCTGTTCTCGACATGACTTCTGTGACCACAAGGGTTAGAAATTTGTTGCAGTTGTTCTTGAGTGAAGAAGAAAGTGTCTCATAATTAAGGGACTCTGTGGAGGAGAAGTTGAAAGAAGGCATTGAATACGTCAATGTTCATAACAAAATGAAGCAGGTTGACTGTGCTGTTTGCTGTGACTGTAGTGGTGGGCTGAATCTGGGAACAACTCTGATTTCTGTTAAAAAAAAGGAAAAAAGAAAAAGGCTTCTCAGGCTTTCTCAGGCTGAGGTAAAAATGATATTTCTTGCCACTTGTCATCTCTTGTCTGTGTATGTAGGTGATTGCATTGTATGTGGGCATTCTTGCTCCTCCCATTTTGGCAGATTGTTGAGCATGTTTTGCTCCTCGGTGACAATGCTTGTGCTCCTGGAGCTGGTTGTGCATTAGCCATCATCACGAAGGAAGGAATAGCCTAATTCCACCACCAAGGGAGAGCAGATAGTGTGCCTCTGACTTCAGCTCAATGTTTTTGTTACATTGAATGTATGCTTTCCCGTTGATATACCTGCCCATCAGATAGGATCCACCAGGTCTGGACTTGACCCATTGTTCCACCAACAATATAGTCAATTTCAGTAGCTAATGCACACATAAGATGAAAGCTAAAAATAAATACCTCTGCCAGATACAGTATATATTTTAGGGCTCTGCCAGCTACCACGGGACCATACTTTAGAGTATTCAAGAGTTGTAGGAGTTACCGGAATATTTTTCAGTGCCAAAGGTCAGGTCTTTTAATCTTACGTGATAACAAAACTACGTTTGTCTTGACGAGAACAAAGGGACATAATTTGCCCCAGTGAATCAGCTTTTAAACAGGTAGACCTCAACTGATTGTTGGTACCTGAACGCACAGCAAGAAATGAAATTAAAGTTTTAATATATACTGTCGAATCAACATGAATGAAGAAGAAAACAAAAGCAGGCAAAAATAAAATAACTATCAAATGGGAGATACTTAAAGCTAGATTTATATGATGTTTCAAAGCATGGAGTGTAATATGTGTTTAAAATATGACTGTTCCTTTATTCTCAGCATGTGGGTTATACTTTGAATATGGAACAATTTAGCCTTTTTCAGAAGCTACATTCTTAACTTATTCTTAAAATGGAACTGTTTAATGAAACTGCTTTTTAACTGCTATATAAACCAACACATTATTAACAGACAACCATACACAGTACACTATAACACTCTGCAAGGTAACAATAGCTAGCTCATTCTTATGTGGTTTTGAACTTTACTGCTTTTACTTTAAAATATAACGGGCTAGGCATTTTCTATGCCGGAGATCAGCCGCAAGTCGAAAGCACAGCTCTGCTGGCACAGCGTCAGTGCTGGGAAGTTCAGGGTGTTTTGCAGTAAGCAGGTGGGTGAGCAAGACGTACACTGCAGGGTGGATTGCACAGCTGTAAGGTGCGGAATTCCCCTCAAAAGGATCGGCATGTCTTTGAAAATGAATTCGGCACTGAAATAAAAGCGATTTCTGATGCAGAGGAAGAAAATGGAGTTTGATTAGTTTCAAATTAACTCTTTTTGTGTTTGTCTTGCCTTCATCTTTCTCTCTTTTACCCTTTCTCACCCCCTTTTCCTCAAGAGAGGATATAAGGGCTGTTTTCATCTTTAAAAGGTGATACTGGACCATGCTGGAAGCTAGTGCATCTGGAACATTAGATTCGGGAAACACCGTACGTTCTCTGTATCTCTGCATTCATTGATTATTTTCTCCTTGGAATGCTTGCAATAGATTTCTAATAGATGACTAATTATTTTTAATTGTATATTTTTGTGGATGGTGACAACACAGCGCACAGATTAGGAAGAATGGCTGTAAGGTAATTAATGGTCCAGTGCTCTAAAGGGACTTGCAGGTTTGCAGCACCTAGGAGGATTTGTCACTGTATAAATGCTAAGCAGTATTCTTATTTATTAATTCATTGCCTGCATGAATGAAGATCCTGAGATTTTAATGCCAGATTTCTTTTAATGCCTTATGTTCTTGAACTCATTTACCATTATTAACAGTTCAAATGTCAGTTAAAACCTGAGCAGATGCCCTCTCCATTTTTTTTTTGGAAAGTGCCATAGCTTGCTGTCCTCAGAAACTACAGTAGATAGTAGCTAGTGATGATAGACCATGCAGAAACAAATAATATGCCACGCACTTTCAGAAGTTCTTGTTTTATTTTGCAATAATAGAGTTTTCTCTGCTCTTGCTGATCTATGTTAATAGTTTCATGGAAGTGAAAGTCAGCAAAAATAAAATTTCTCTTCTGCATCTGATAAAAATTTTATTGCCATATCACGCTCCAAATAAAACTCCTACTCTTTAAGCAATTCCTGAAAAACACAAATTAATTTGGGTTTGAATAATACCCCCAAACTGTTAAAGCTGCCAACTGAAAAAGGAACAGATAATTGGGAGATGACAACAGGCAGCACAAAGCCAACAGAGAAAAAACTGGAACACAGCTAGACAGCAACACTGGCCATCTAATCCATTAACAGCCTCCTATAATTACGTTTTGCCTTTGCATTAAACTGGTGTAAGCACAAAAAGACATTACTGAAGTTTTAATCTCCAGCAAAAGAAATCTCTTCCTGCCTAACAGCACGCAGCACACACACAAATGTGACTTCAATTAGCACTACTGTAAATTCTAATTTAGCACTTGGTAGGAACATTCAGCAATGTATGTAAGAAATAGGGGCTGATGCTCCATTAAAGACATTCCATATGATTATCCCATTGATCCATATTTATGGGGTGAATAGGAGGGAGAGGATTTAGGAATTTAGAGCTCATGAAAAATGCCAGAAGACTTTTTTCCCCAAAAGTCTTCTGCATGTTTTCCTGTAGCTGCACTTGGCCTGTTATCAAGGTGTCACTGTCAGCTGCACTTGGCCTGTTATCAGGGTGTCACTGTCACCTTCGAGGTGCCTGGGGACTGAGGTGCCCTGTTTCTGTGCAGGCTGGGACACTGTGGCCAGCAGCAGTGCAGGCTGCCGCACGCTGCCCAGCCAAGCCCACTATGACTGCAAGTGGAAAGCACCTTTGGCAGTTGCTGCCATTGACTGTCCTTGAGGTTGGGTCTTGTCCCATGGACATCCGTCTTCTCTAAGCATGACTGGGACAACCCCCGGGACATCAAAGCCTTCTCATTTAATTTTACACATTAGCCCGTGAACCTGTCAACAGCCCAACAGGCCAGCCTTAATGGTCAGCAATGGTGTGTGTTTCAGCACTGCACTGTGGTGTCTTTTGTGGTTGTTACCGCGCAAAGTCGACTTGCAAAGCCTCCAGGATCCAGCTCTGTCATGGTGCACTTGGTTCTCCTTTTTTACAGGATGATGTTGTGTGAATAGCATACAGGTTTAGTTCTACCAGGCAGCTGTGATTTGGGTTTAGCATGTTAGAGCACCACGAACTCTGTTGTTGTTGTTTAGTTACTCCCTGGTGGCAGCGCTTATTTGTGTTTAAACTGCAGATACCCGTGTTTATACAATTTACATTGTTTAAAACCTTACTATTATTGGTTTTTTAAATTTTGTTAGGTTTGACAGTGTATCCTGTGATTTATGGTACAGCCCTGTGCTATGCCATTTTAAGTGAGGATCTTGAAACAGAGCCCTGTGGTTTTTTCCCCCTTTTGCTGTTTGTTCTGCTCTTTAATTACATTCATATCAGCTACTTTGAAGTTAATGAGACTGTTGGGATATGTAAAAGAGAATCCTGTATTGATTTCAGTCCTAATATCTTATCTTTGCATCTTTCTCTTCCTGCATGTAATGTGTTCTGAGTCACAGTTGCTGACCTATTGTGATGGGTGCAACATCTCTGGCCTGACAAATGGATTTATTGTACAATCCAGAAGTAAGGTGCAATAGACAGACAGACACAAAATGCTGTTCTGCCTCCTTATTTACTCATTAAGCCTGGCGTGTAAGGAGTATAGTTTATCAAAGTTGCTGGGTTCCATATACATCCTAGGATATAAAAAAATACTTTTTTTCCTGTTTCTTTATAAACAACCCTTCTCCTGACTTCTTGTCTCCCTCCCCTACTCAGTAAAAAGGAAAAGAGTAGTATAGAACATGGCAGGTGATAATTATGAGTTTGGGACATACAGTAGCCTATGCTAAGCTTCAAGGCCAAGTTAGAACTTGAATGTAAGGACGATACAGGTGAAATGTTTCATTGTTCTTAGGCCCGTTGGCTACAGCCAGGTTCTTGGATACAGTCAGGAGATGATAGAACATGGTTTACTAATGTGAAGGGTACAAGTCTTCCAACGCCAACTGCTCATGTAACTGTTTTGGGACCTGGAAAAGAATTTTGTAAGTGTAGCTAAGCCATCAGATTTCATCTGGCTTATTTTCCAGCCAAACTTGGTAAATAATCACTTTGTGGTTTGGAGCTGTTTTCAAACTTGAACCCTCTGCATAAGCTCAGGTTCTCCTGTTCCACTGCCAGGTGGAAATCCCTGCAGAAATGTTACCGAGTAACTTGCTCTCTTTCAACTGCTTTTCTTTGTTTTGTTTGGCAACCTAGAAGTGACAGGGACCAGGAGCTCAGCAGCCATCCGTTCTACTCCACAACCTGATTAACCAACTGGAGTTGTGAAAACTAGTCACATGTTTTTAAATGGAAGTCTTAGTATTCTGTCTTTCAGTTTTACAAGGCTATTACCTTTGCACACTCATTCAAAAAGACTGTCCCATTGCCTTTTGTTTTTCTCTCATTTACAATTAAAACTGTTATTTACGCTCATGATACCAGACCATTTGGAGCTATGTGAGACGCCTGTGTTGGCAGCAAAGCATCCTAGTGTTCAGCTTGGTTCCAGTTCACATAGCATTGCCAAATTCACCCCAAACTGGTTAAAACGTGACTCAAGCAACAGAGTTTCATCCTGTTCCCCACCAGAAGGTTGAATTAGGATATTAAATAGGATCAGAAGTCCCTTTTGTTAGCGTTGACTCTGACATGTGTAATGACATTTGAGGCCATGTTTTACTCCTGATATTTTGTCCATCTCAGTTCAGCACAAGACTTACGGTATTTTCACGAGGCATCAGCTTGCATTACCTGTATGAGAAAACTCTTGATCTCATGTAATTGTTTTAGTAGAGTATAGTATGAGAATTAAAATGCAGCAATAAGGTTTACAAAGTTCACTCCTCTCTGTGGAAGGGCTGCAGAGTTGCCAGGACCCTGTACAGCAGCGTACGAGCAGAGTCCAGAGATGGCAGGACTATAGGTGTCTCTAATAATATACTGTTAGGTTCTCAATCCAGTAAAAGATTAAGGACACTTTCAACCTAAAATAGCCAAGGATTTTTTGTTGTTGTTGTTTTGGTTTATTAGAGTTATTTATGGTGTTCTAATGAACATTTGCGTAGAAATGCTTTGCAATACTAGCATCTAAAAAAGCTAAGCCCCAAAAGATGTTAATATACCAAATACTTCAATTATCTTTATCATAATATATCAAATCTTTCAAACCTTGGGTTTGAAATAATGTAAATGTGATAGTCAAGTTCCTTTCTTGAATCTTCCAGTGTCATTTTCAGCTGTACTTCTTGTCTCTGCTGCACTGAAAATCTTTGTCACACTTCAGGAGGTTACTCAAAATTACCTGTGGATGAGGATGACTTACTTAACAGTGAATGACAAGAGAGGCAGTATGTTCACAATTAGGTTCAAAATTAAGTGCAAATATCACCTGATCTTAATACGAATGTGTAGTTTGGCTTCTGATTACATCTGGAAGAACTACTGCAGTAGCTAGACCGCTGTCTTGCAACTTACGAGATGTGTTTTAAGTTCTCTGTTCGTAGCCTAGTTGGCTCCAGGAGCAATGCTACCAGTTAATCATATCCAAACTTCCTCATCTTCCATGAGGATGCTGCACACACTCTCACACCCCCACCCACCTCCCCTGCTGCACACACTCTCACACTCCCCACCCTGGGTGCCTGAGTTCCTGGACTACAGCTTGAAGGAAGAAGCTACTGACTTGCAGCTGAGTCCGGTCATAGCCATGGGTTTCCATTGCTGCCGACTGACCCAGCACAATGTGGCTGCTGCCTTTGGGGTTAGGCTCTGGGCATCTTCTGGTGAGAAAGGGAAGGAAATAACAGAGTGGGAATGCAAAAGGCAAAGAGGAGAAGCAAGAAAAGAGAAATGTGAGAAACCAAAGAGAAATGCAGTGGGTACATCGTGATAAATTGCAAAGCCTGGCGACAACTCATAGTTTTCATGCATTGTTCATCTGCATTGCACTCTGTCCACAGAGCTATCGCTTTCAGAGTTTGATTCTAACAGGTGCTGTCAATCTTGCTGTGATACTGTCAAGTCATGTGAAATAGAGTCGGAAGGGCTGTCTGAATGGTGGTGAAAGTAAACTCCCCAAAGTATTTGTTGTCCTTTCATAACCATTCATCAGTGAATCCTTTCTCCCTGTGAATGTGAAGCCTTACTCTAGCAAAATGAAGCAGCTTCAAATCCCAGAAAAGGCAGTATTAGTTGGAAACCAGGATAAGAGTCACTATATTGCAGTCTATCAGTGTTTTGCAGCCAAAAAAATTCCTGTAAGCTGTATAAGTCCAACGTGTAAGACCAGACTGTAAGTGAGGAGAGCTCTTTTCCATCCTCTGCTCTTCTGACTATGTAGATCCCCTGAAAGTTCACTTCATTGGTTTCTGTCTCCCTTGCTCCCCTTCAAAATAGTATTTTCCATCTTCGGAAAGCTCTTTGAGATGCCTGGGCAAAAATCTCTACATCGTCTTAAGTATTTTGTATTATGTATACGCATGCTTACTGAACATATTTGGTCAATATAATGTTTTCATGATTTTCTTTATTGCAGATTTTTTGTGAATTCATTGTAATTGCTAAAACTTCATAATTTCCCATTCACCAAAATAACTCTGTGCTTCACAGTCCTGTGTAAAAATAAAATCCATTCATCATTTATTTTTTATTTAAAATAAGATTATGCCTGCTAAATTCCATCGGTAAAGTGTCTTAGCATACTCTTTTAGAAAGAGCTTATCTAATCTATTAATCTTTTCCAAAATTCAAGCCTTTCCTAAACCATTTTGCAGCAAAAATATGTTTTAACACAGAAGCGAAATTCCCTAAGTACAAAGCGTTGTATTAGTCTGTAAAATTATGTTGTCAAGCAATGACAGAATAAAATTTCCCCAGACAGACAAAAAAGCTGCAATGGCCCGATTTATTTCTATTCTAAAATATGGATTTTACGTATCATTAATCATATTTTTGTTATGAAGTGGCAGGAAGCTGGCCTAAAAGTCTAAAATAAAATATACTTCATTGTCACAGGGAAATCTACTCACCACCTGAACTGTTTAGGATTTTGATTCCTATACAATGAATATGAGGCACTTCAGGCAAGAAAAATTATGACATAATTGGCATAAGTCCCATCTCCAGATGGAGGAACTTCTAAGACTGACACATTAGCCTCACATAATTTATGTTATGGGAGAAATAGAATAACTGAACCCCCCTCTGATTACTCCACCCAGAAGCAAGGTTTCAGCAGGCATGTTCTTTGAATTAAACCCAAATTCTTCCCTGAAGTCTTCAGCGAATTCAGAAAACCATGTTCTGGGAGATACACAAAGGGCAATTGCTGCAGTTAAGCTTAAGCTGTGGGACCCAAGAGTGCTTCACACAGTCATTATGGATTTGCTTCTGCTCCTCCAACTACATCTTAGAGATTTACACGCCTCCTGCTCTTCTAATACTTGAGTGCCTACCAGTCTCTATTTATACTTACCACACTTCCGTGTAGTAGAAGAGGATTATTTCTCAGATGGAGAACAGCAGGACAGCATAATGAAGTAACTTGTTTGGGAGACGGAATTGAACCTGTATCTCAAGTACTAGACCCTGCTCTCCTCTTTAGGCAGCAGCTGTTCTGGCTTATGCCGAGCTTGGGCTGCGCGGGAGCAGCCTGCCAAGGCGCCGTGATGCAGACCACTCGTGTGCCAAGCCAGCTGGACGTGTCTGGGCAAAATGATACGCTTACTGACACTGGAGGTGGCAGGCAGGAGGACTATTCTAACTAGCTAGGAATTGTGACATTGGTTTAATGAAATGTTCCGTTCTTACACACCATCTTTTGGGGATCACTTGAAAAATGTCAATGCTCATTTTCCTTCCCATCTCTGATTCTCCTTGGTCACAGAGAATACAAACTGAAGAGGAAGAAACACGAATATGAAGCCACTAGGGGCTGGGAAGCGTCTTCCGATAAGTGTGGTGTTTCTAATCCTCTGCCCTCGGTAAAGGCTGTGCTTGTTTTTGTTCAAGGGACAGTCACTGGAGAAGGCCAGTTAAGCATTTTCCACTAGCCCTCTAGATCCTCAAACTTGGATGCCAGTGTCCCTCATGCTTAGGTAGTAGGGTATATTTCTATGGCAATTGTGAAATAAGGGCTTAGCTAATTTGTTAACTAATTTAAGAAAGAATTAATTTAATAGCTTGCCTCAATATCCATGCAGATATAAAAAGAGATGGCTCTTTCAGTGTATGCTGCTGCTTGCAGCAGACACTAATGTTGTGTGGGAGGCTAGAAGCGGTTCCCTGAAGTCTACTATTTGCCTGCTGCCAATGTTGCCGTCTTGCTGTGGAATACAGTCATTAGAGTTTAAAAAGAAATTTCCTTGTTCCTGCTCACTGGCCTCTGAAGTATCAACAGTTTAAATCTATTTATGAATGTCCAAACTAAAGGTGTGACATGCTTTGTCTGCACAGTGACAGGAAGCTGGCATTCTGCCTAACTTTCTCTCTATTCCCAGCTTTTATGTGGTAAAGAGATTTATGGGGGTTTCAGGTTGTTTTGTTTTGTTTTGTGTGCTGGTGTTGGTTTTTTTACCTTTTTTTTTTTAATTATTTAGTTTCTGCTCTTGCCTGAAGTGTGATGCTTTGGGTTGGAGGATGGGAGTAGTTAATGAGATGGCTTTGTTATGCCCCACTCTGGTGGCCTTCACACCAGCTGTAAATTATGTGCTTGTCTGCAGCCTTCCTAGCGTGACCACGTCCCTGCAGCACCAGAGCTGTGGTGCTCAGCCACCCTCTGTTCCTGTGTCCTCTCCCTGACATCAACCAGGATGTGAAATTCAGAAGATGTTTCCAGTTCTGAGGGTGTTTCTGCCACGTCATCAGCTAGTCCCAGAAGTGGGATGAGGAGTGTAGGGTGAAGGTAGAGCCAAGGTCTTCTGTGTGATGGGAGAAAGAGGAAAGGAGGAGGAGAATGGGCACAACCAGAGGGGCACTCTTTTGATTAATAGGGGTCTTAACAACTACTTTGGGATCCACCTGTGATTTTACCCGCCAGTTCCACTGAACTGCCTCCAGAAAGCTTTGGCAAACACCTTTACAAAGACATTTATAGCATAAATAGACAGTAAAGGTTTGTTTTTTTTTCTAACCCTACAATTTAGAAGTTGGCTTATGCCCTAAAACTTGGAAGATTTGTAGTCCCTCCAACAGCCTGTTTATTGTAGTAATTATATTTAATTTTTAACTCTTGCTGTTGTGATTCTTGTCAGCCAGACAGGTCTCTGGTCTCTTTTGAAATGGTGTTTAGGTCTTTGTCTCTTGAAAAATAGAGTTGGAAGACAGGAAATTCTGTTCCTTTAAGGATCCTACTGATATGAAAGTTTCTAAAAATAAGGTTTATTTCACTTTAACTAACAATCGGTCACTGCCAGCCCTGCTTACATTTTCTCTCATCTCCTTTCTACTTATTTCAGTAATTTTATTTTCGTAACAGAATTCACAAAAAAAGGGCTGTGAAAGGTATGAGCTAATGATCTGGCCAGTCAGGGCTTCTGAACATTTGGTCTACATTGTCATATAGTGCCAGTCTGGATGATACAGTACCACCTAGGGGTCCTATTGTTCAATCCTATTTTTATTCTGATAAAGACTTACTGAAAGGTCCTTCACTATTGGGAAAGGACTCCTTTGAAGTGGGTTTTTTAAATATAGCTCCATGTTTGTAGAATTAAACTGTGGTCTGAAATAGGGAATACCATTCTGTATTCAATTTTGATGTTCAAGTATCTGTACAAGTTAATCCTGCCTTCAATTATAAAATACATTTCTACCTGGTAATAATTATCAGAAATGTGAGCTCGCTAGATCTCTAAGGAGCACACACTGCGTTTATGTTGCATGACAGATCAGAGTTTCAGGAGTTATCCACATACAGCGCGAATCTACTCACTGCTGATCTGAACAAGACATAAGCAGAGCAGGTTGCAAGTCTTGTCTTCATGACGTGAAGAGAGGGGTACGAGGCCCTTGCAAGGTCATGTGTACCTCAGCCCTGTGCTGGACAATGGGTAATGAAATGTAACAAGGCTGGGTGACATCCACTGAGATCTTTGTTGTAGCCCAGTGTGGTAGCCCTCATTCAGTATGTTTGATACCAGGACAAGTTTGCCTTTGGAAAGTGGAAACGTGCCAACTTTGCTCAGAGAATGCACGTGTGCTCTGCCAGTGGTTTTCTGCAGCATCTGTAACGTGGAGCATGCTATTGCGGCTTGCTCTTTCATCCTCAGTGCTAATCAGGTCAGTCCTGTGCAATCCCCTAAAGATACTGTGACTCATGGGTTTGTGTTCTTGCTGTAGCTCGGTTTAAGATGGGTTGGAGTCTGATTCTCCTAGTTGTTAGCCTCTTTGGACACACGAAAGCCTGGATGGGATTAGTGCCCAGTATAAATATGACTGCTGTCTACAGGAACCTTCATACAGACTGCCTGAATGGAAGGAAGATCCTTGAGCTCTTACTATCTACCTTCCTGCAGTGCCTTTTCCTTCTTTTTTCCTTGCTTGTATCTGTGTAAAGGTAGTAACGCATACACTGAAAACTACCAAAGGGCCTCTTGTGAGCCTTATTAGAACAAGACTTAAAATTTCTTTGAAATGAGTTGCAAGTCTAATCAACACGCCCCCCACCCCCGCCCCAAAACAGCAGGATTTTTTATTAAGTCATTCTGCATTCATGCTTAGGCACCTGGGCTGTTCTTTATTCTTGCATCTGTCTGTCATTTGGCATTTTACTTTGCTTAAAATTGATGCAAAGTAGTTTTAGGTACAGCAAAAAAAAAAAGCATAGATTTTTTATGTACAGTAAAAAGTAAGCATGTGGATAGTAGGCAGAGACTCAGAGTAAAAGGAATGCTGAGAGTCAGTTCTGTATGTGTACTTGTTTGTTGGGTTTTGGAGGACAAAGTGGCTAGCTGCTCCTTCCAGAAAGGAGTCACACCTATTTAATTCAAATGTTCAAAATGTGTCATGTATCATCTGTACTTCCCTGCAAGCAAAAGGCCTCAGAGGAAGAAAATCTACATATAGTATTGGCACTTCTATAACATTATTTTTTCAGAAGCTTTGTACAAACATTAATTCATTAAGCTGGTTGCTTTGCCAGGGTCACCTGACCCTTTGCTTTCAGTTCTAGAGCTGACGCTGTGACTGAATTGAACCGCCAAACACTCAGACTCGAAACACCCCATGGAAATAACATTCAGTGAAACATCAACCTGTTGGAGGAGAATGTAGATTGTGTAAGATTTAGGAGGTTATTAGAAGCACTGGAAACTGTACGCAATTACTCTAACAACTAAGAGGAGGTAAAAGGATGACAGAATGGAAAATTATTTTCTATTTGCTCTCTGGGATGATATTAATAACACTCTTATTTTCACGAGTCCAGTTTTGCTAGAATTCTATTCAAAGGGCACAGCTGGCAGCAGCTGTCTGTAGTATAAAGTGTCTATTTTAGTGTGTTTAATCCTGTGGTGTCTTAAGTTAAAAACATTACACATTCAAAGTGTATTTTTTGCATGCAGGCTATAAAGAGTAGTTAGCATCTCAGCAGAATGGCTGTCATTTATGTTGTTATTGTTGTTCTCCATGCCAGACAGACTGTATTGTACTAGATGTGCCCTGAATAGAGCAAAACCATAATCTGTGCTCAAAAAGCACTTATAGTATAAATAAGAAGCAAAAAACAATAGGCTGAGAAAAAGGAATAGTTGGGATCTCAAACAAGCAATAAAACTGTCAGGCAGAGGTCTTAGTATGGTAGCTGTCAAACCATTACCACTTCGCTTATGGTGCAGTGATAATAATCTCAAGGCAGTTGTATCAGCTCCTTCCACAAAGGCATGCAGTGTCAGATCAAAAACTGATATCAAAGTGCTGCAGTTTTCTCTAGGAGTTTTCAGCGTGAATGTTCGTTCCCCCAAAATACAGACTATGCTTGAAGATTCTTGATCTGTCTAAACCAATTGCAAACTCATCGGAGCAGAGGGAATGGCAGTGGCTCCTTTATGTGTTGGCTGTGCTGGCAAGAAAGAGGAGAACTCTGCGGTGCTGGGCCTGTGTGGTCAGGGGCTAATTTGCTGATTAATGACTTTTTTACCAGCCTTGCCAGCACTCTGGGCTAGGCTCTCCCTTTTGCTGGGGTCAGGAGAAGTCATGCTCTGATCTTGGAGCAACAGTCAGGAAACTGCTTAGCAAAGGCAAAGAGGCCTCAATGAATTTCCATGTTAGAGAAGGCTCTGAAATCAATACCCTGGCCCAAATGAATGGAGCTATTCATTTTGGTGGGCTGTGGGTGGGGAGAGGCTAGGATCTGAAAGACCTGCCAAATTTTGTAAAGGCCCTGCACTATTCCTGCAGTGTGTGTCTGACAGCCCTGGCCAGCATCTTCCATGGCAGGGAGTACTAGCGAGGCATCCTCCCTGACTCGTGGTTGCTCTCCCACTGCCCCTCTAATTACAGTGATACCTGGTTTTCTTCATAATCTCATCAGAAGGTGACTTTGCCTTCTTCACCGACATCCTGCCCGACCTCTTAGCCCCTTGTCTCCTTTCCCTCGCCCCCTCACTTGACTTACAAGTCCAGAGCAACACTCCCACTCACTGAAAGAGCCTTGCTCCTGTTTTCCCCAAACACTGGTCTTCCTCTGATCCATTTGAGCACCGCTTTCTCTCTCACCTCTCCATTTCTTTCAACAAAGCATATTTACCCTCTGCCCCTTGCCTCACCCTGCCCTCTTGAGACCTCCAATCCATTAATGTCTATCACTTTTTTGTCACTCTCAGCATCCTCTCCCTGCTGTCTGCTCTCTTAAGTGACCTCAGCTATTGCTTTCCTCCACTTCAGTCTTTCCTTGATCCTCAGCTCTTTCTTCACTGTCATCTCAGAAAATCTGCCCCGTGAACCCACTCAGCTCTGCTTCATGACAACAGCTATCACCACATTGTGCTTGTCGTCTTCCCTATTTGTTTTGCTTCTTGCTCCCTATACATACCCTGGTCATCACTTAAGTGCAGAAAACACTTTCCTTGAACGGTCCTGTCAGGCATCTCTCCTTCAGATCCTTTTCTGAAATCTCCTTGTGTTTTGATGTAAGCAATGTTTAGGATAGAAACTGTACGCTGTTCTTCTAAATGTCTTTATATGTTATATGTTTTATTCTTCTTTGCCCTTTGTTATCTGTCAATTATTTTGGTGTGATCCTTCATATTTGAGTAACATACTCTTGTTGTCACACAAAAAAGTAACATGCATGGATACCTCCAGACAAGAGAGCTGAACTCTTCTCAGCTTTTCTTGCTGTCTGAACAGGAGGAAGATGCTATACTTTACTCTCCTTCTAGGAAACACGGTCTCCCCAGTTTGCTAAATTGTCTATCAGCCTGACCATGTACAGCTGCTGTTGGTGGGGTCTGCACACTGATTTTCCTCTAAATTCTCCCCAAACTATAATTTCCATAAATACCTTCTGTGCTCTGCACAGTTTTGCTCAGAAATCTGTTTAAAAGGCTCTACGTTGTCACATTAGCAAGTGAATTAATACAGACAGCAGATGATGATTCCTGAAGAGGGAAGGCACAGCAGGGAATCACTGTCTATCATGTCTCCAATTGGTTATTGTTTTAGTATCCTCGAGACATTACCAAACTTGCTAACAGTACTTAACAGTAAGTCCAGGAAATACCTGCAATTTCCTCTGCTCATAATAGGTTTATTCAGAAGAGCAGCAGCAGCCTGGAAAGGGTTAACGAGAGCTTGTCTACCTTCAAACACTGCAGCTGCAGCCCAGGCAGGATAGGGCAACAGGTACAAGGCGGGAGGGTGTTTCACTCCGGTCCCTTTGGGATGCAGCTCTGGCAACAGGACAGCCTGCTCAGGGCAGGTGTTGGGGCTGCGGCATGGGAGGCCACGTCTTGTCCTCACCATAGCTAGCTTCCAACACTCTGGCCATTCATTTTTTGTATTCAGCATTGCTTATAGTTTATTTTTATTCTGCTGTATTTTTCATGATTAAACTTCCCTGTCTTTTTACTGTAGAAACTCTTCTGTTATAGTAACTTAGGATGAGTTTCATAGTATCCCAAATACTTCTACCAGGCACTTGAAGTATCTGTTTTTTGCTCTCTTTTCTGGGGTTTATACCAGATCAATTTTATTTACCCTTAAACAAATGTGTGTAGGATTTATATGCATTTTTACATTTATTTGGAACCTTGAGTTTTTTGACTGCTATTTCCTGGAAAGCTGTCATTAAGTTTCAGCTTGGACCTGGTTCAAGAGTTAATTCTTTTTTCCCTTCTAAATACCTGTCCACAAATCCTTACAGCAAAGGGACTAGAAAAGCATTCCTCCTAAAAAAGTCTTAGTAGCTGAGCTTTGGTTACAGTATTTGCTAGCAACATTTGGCTGAGTTGGCATGAAAAATAAATAATACTAAATTAATTGATACTTTGATGCAATTGTAAATTTGAAAATAATTCTTGCTTTCTGCTACTGGGGCTGGAAGAGTGAACAGCTAGAAATAATGCTGATTACAAATACTGTAGAATAAGCTGTAGAGCTCCAGGAAGAAGTCTTGATTAAAGACAGTGTTAAGCTCCAAGGAAAATGGAGACTTGGAAAAATCTTTCAAAACTTGTAACTTGAGAATGTTTGCCTTTATGGAAGGGAAGGAAGATGGATGATGCTTGAACTACTCCTGAAATAAAAGTGCCTTTACCCTTCCCTTCTGATTAAAGCTTTTCAAATTTTCCCAAAATACTATCATTGTGCTTAAACATATATTTGCTTTTGAAACCTGACTAGTTTCAGGAGGTTCCCTGTCTTAATTATAGAAGATTTGTGTTCACTTTCTCATATCACACTCCTATATTACAAAAAAAGAAAAGCTGGGGCAAATCTTGCTAACCTCTCGACACAGGAATTGTGGAAACTCTCAAACTAGTAAAACATTTCAAACAAACCAAGAGAAACTAGTTTCAAAATGAGAAGGCTTAAATACTTCCCCTTTCAAAGCCACTCCTCATGAAGATGCTGGTCCAGCTCTTTCCTCTTTGAGGCTTCATTCTAGTTGTGACTCTGGCTGTTGTATTGTTGCATCTGCTTTTCTTCTTGGTGTGCAATAACTTGAAGAACTGGAAATAACCATGAGTGTACAGAAGATCATGGAAAGGTCAAGCCTTCATACCCAAATCTCAGCTATATCTGCCTCTCCATTTTATGCCTGGTATGAAGAAAGGTCCCCGAACAGCCTGGCCTTCCTTGCACCTGAGTGTGTGGTCCTGCCAGAGTCCTACCAGGGACTGCAGGCTCGAGCCTCTGGTCTCTTACATGAACTGCACCTACCTGCACTTCACAATATTTTGCTGTTTGGGTGTCTGCTCTATACTTCATGTTTTTTGCCATACATATCTTCACATCACTAAAGAAAAATAGCTAGTCAGTAAAGACATGATAGCCTGTTCCCATAGCCCGTTCCTCCCTGTAGACCTTCCCTCTGCTACTGCTGCCTGCAGCCAGGAGGGCAGTGAGGCCTCCTACAGGATGCATTCCGGCCCAGACCATAGTGTTTTCTCTTTGAGCCAAGCATCCTCGCTGCCCTGGAAGCAGAGCACCTCCCAGTCCCTCCCGCCTGCCAAGCAAAAGCATGGGCCAAAAAGTACAGTGGAACAAAGAGGAAGACCCTGTGCACTGACCATCAGAATCACAGACTGTAGCTCTCTGCACTTTGAATTAGTATGCTTACAAAAAAAAGTTGAAACACAAAAATAAACCAAAAGACCCCGTGGCCTGGTACAAATCCTGTTTTTTGTGTATTGCGTAGAGCAGGCGTATTCCGAGAGAGGGAAAAACGGGTGTTCTACTCAGGTGCCAGTGCCTGGCAGCTTAGGTAAAATATTAATCGTAGTCCAGACAATGACAATAGTGCTTACACTTTGATGAGCACCTTTTAAGCTCTCCTATGATAAATTAAAAAGATTTTTCTTCATCTCAGCTACTGGAGTAGGATCCAGTCTGGTGCCCAGATGACTGAAGTCTGGTGTCCTGTCAAGTTTAAGGAAGTTTGGCTCCAAGACTACTTTGCTGTAACAGTTTAGGGTGTAGAAAAACAATACAGACTTTGGATGCATTTAATTTTGATCTCTGGAGATTCAACAGACTAGTCATGACTGTGAATGTGGCCAGTTTGTAGGGAAATTGTCCCACATGCTGATCGTATATGTGATGTCCAAATCTACTCGGTGGCATCAAAGGGATATCTACAAGGAAATAGGAAAGGAAGTAAATCTGAAAACAGCTCTGAAACTTGTATGCAACATCTGAAGGGATTTGGCCCCCCTTATGAACTGCTGACAGTTTTGCCACTGAAGTCTGTGTGAGAGCAATCAGAAACAGTGGAGGAAAGCAAAAATCTAAGACCAAAGGAGAAAGCAGTTTGCTGAGGTCTAATGAACTGAAAATGGAAAGATTTCATTTCCACAAGCACATCTGCACTGTGTGCATTAGGCATGCCAAAGACTGAATGACACGTACTGAAGGAAGATAGAGTAATTTAGTAGGAAATTTACCAGTCTCAAAAGTACTTTTGGTGACATTGGTGCATCTATACTTGAGTGAGTTTTCCCCCAGATACTAAAATAACAGTAGTTTCACAGGATCTCTTTCACAAGGTTATTATAAACACTGAATGGAGAACAGCAAAGCCTTACTTAGCCATCCTGAAAGGTAGGTATGAGCTGGACTAGGAAAAATAAATTATTTGTCTGTGGCTGAATTATAAGATAAACTATATATATTTGGCTATTGCTCAACAAACTATGGGAGAAAGCAGCAACATGAACGTTTCTCAGAACATTTCCAGGAGAGGACAGAGGCTGCCTAGAGTCCCCAGCTGTTGAATCCTGTTCTTATTTCTGTAGGCTTCCTGTATTATCTTCTTCTGGTCTACAAGTGGCTGCATGGCACAGGTTTACTCACGCTCTGTCCCAAAATCATGTCAAATTGATCTGATTTCCTCTTAAGTCCAGATAGCATGCCTTGTAAGAGGAACAACCATTTGACCTTACTTTGACTTTAGTAAGGTGTTTGACATTCTAGAGGGAATAAATTTCATTGCCTTAAGAGGATGTTATGAATGAATGAGGGCAAAACTGTTCTCAGAGAATGATGATCAGTTCTCTGTTAAATGAAGGAATATGTAAAGCACAGCTGAGATTTGAGGTGAGTCTCGTTCTGCTTGATGGCTTTCATTACTAACGGAGGCAGTTAGGCGATGGAGTAGAGAGTCCTTACTGCAATGACACCAAGCCAGAGTGGGAGAGCAAGCACTTTAGAGATGAGCTTTGGAGTCCAGATGATCTTGGTGAACCGATGACATAGTCTGGAGGAAGCAGGATCCTTTTCAGCAGGGGCAAGGAAGAAGATGAGCACAGCTCAAGGAGTAATCGGCTGCAGGACCAGGCGGTGCAGAACTGGGCAGGGAGAAGCGTGCTGAGGGACTTGTACTTTATACTCTGCATGACCTCTGGGCAGGTAAGTTCAGAAGGTGGTAGGTCTCTAACCCCATGGTTACTAGTGCATATTGTAGCTGCTTTGAGCTGTATTCTCAGAAGCACTTAGAGACCCAACTTCAGCTGAAATCAGTGACTTTGACTCCTAAATATTTTTTAAGAATCTAAATCCCTGTTCCTCATCTGTAAAATGCAGAAGATAATACTTCCCTCCCTCGCAAGTGCACTCTTAGCATAAATACATTAGAGATTGTAAAGAATTAAGATGCTCCAGTAATGGGCATCATATAAATACTTCAGATAAAGCTCTTTCTCTTTCCTCCTTGCACCTCCCTACATTTCAAATTAGACTAAAATTAATCCAATATGGCTTTCTCATACTTACAGTATTTTTCTTCAGGCACTTATGTGCTTTACGGTGCTGGTTTTGGCACTTTTCTTCTTTAGGGCATGGCACAGAGTAGCACTGTCTGAGAATTATGGATAAAATGGGACAGAAAAGGTGAGAATGTGGATATCAAGAAGGTTTCCTCACAACAATAATAATTGGAAAACTCCCAGAACTTTCTCTTCTTATGTTTGACAGCCTGCTTTTCTTATGACTTCATAGAATATCTCATGTTGGATGGGACCCTAAGGATCATTGAGTCCATCTCCCAACTTGTGACAAATAATCCAAATGTGGGATTCCCCTTCCCAGATTGTTTCCAACCAAATCTCTAATAGCCGCCATTTGGGAGTATGCATGTAGACTTTTAAGCATTGTTGGTTAAATCCTTGTTAGTTGCAAGCCTCATTTTAGGCTGCAAGAAATACAGGTGTATTACAGGAATATACACGTGTGTATATGTCTCCTTGGATTATACAGTGAAAGGTTCAAACAGTTCCATGTGTGGTTCTTTGGGAGGGTTTGAACCAGAAGAGGAGACTCGGTTATCTAGTGAGGAGACCTAGTGAAGAGAACAAAATGAATGGGCAGAAAGTGTGTTAAGTATTTCCAGAATGGGACCAGATAAATATTCCAGAAATGAATGAAAGAATCTGTGTGAAGCCAAGAGAAAACACTAGGAGAAGAAAGCCAACATCCATCTCCTCTTCATTTGATACCAGAATAGCAGGGAGCTGGACTGGAACGTTTTGAAGTACACTCCGAACTGTGGTGCAGTTCACATTTTGATCCCAGTGTCAGTTCCCCAACTGCTGTGGAGGGATGTAGGATGGTGAGTGATGGAGCTTGCTATGAAACAGCAGTGTTAGTTTTTGGTAGGAGAATTGCAAAGTAGCACGACAAAATGATTTTACTACGTATGTGCCTTTTCTTCTGGTCACAACAGTTAACATCAGAAGCAAGGTGACCAATGGTGACTAACAGCAGTGCTACTAAAATCCTGGCCACAGCGGCCCTTTGGTGCTTTCTGTTCCACTCAGGAGAAACGGGCCAGGCTGAATGAGAGAAATTTTATGTGCAGTTTTTGGCAGTGGGAGAGCAAGTGGAATGGCTGGATGTGCTTGAATCTGGAGCCAGAGGGACCAAAGGGAAAGCAAGAGAGAGGGAGCAAAAAGGAAGTCATGTCTGTTTGCTACATGACTGAAGTGGTGTTCCCTGCAATACTTGAACAGGAAACGACGTGTGTGTTGAACAGAAAAGTAAATATTTGTGGTGTTTTGGTTTTCAGGAGGGATAAGAATTGACACTTTATAAATCTGGTGAAAGAATCAGGTTGCTTTGATGTGGAAGTGGTTCTGGTCTGTAGCAGGACCGACATGTTTTGTAGTTTCCAAAATCAGCTGTAATAAACATATATTTTGGGGTGGCCTATGGAGAAAAATATCTTCAGGATTTTAATAATCAGGGTGAGACATGCCTGTGAGGACTCTTCAAATGCACTTGGGTTGCTAGGGCAGTTCCTGTGCCTGTGACTAGGCTCACTGTTAATACGGCAACATGCAGAAATCCAGGCAGAGCGTTCATATGGGGCTTTATCTTGTTACTCTGTCACACTCCAGTCCTGTTCCTCTGATGTCTCTTTGAGTTCAGTAGCAGCAGTCCCAGCCACGAGTGTGCAAGCAGCAGACCACTAGACAGAAGAAGCTACCCAAAGATTTTAGGTCTTGCTCACATTGGCAGGATATATGGATCGCAAAGCATTGCTTCGGCACTGCTTTACATTGTTTGCAACTAGGTGTGCTCTAGCACTGGCTGCATAGTGCAGCTGAGGCTGCAGCCTTCTGGGAAAGCATTCGAATTCATTGTTACTGCAAATCCAAGTCCAGTTACTACAACCTGAGGCCATGTCCCTGTTCACTGCCCTGACTGCACAAGAAACGCAAGCAGGATTTTTCAAAAAACACCTGCATGGCTTTTTCAGGTGGGTGCCAATATTGTAACAGAGTATGCATTGGTCATCAGCAGTTAAAAGATCAGGGATATATGTGTCAGGATGGACTGTGACTTCATAATTTTAACTGGATTTTAAAAGCAAAAATACAGTGTTTCAACATGTGGCCCCATCAATCAGTGGTGTTAGGAGTGCTCAGAGTACTACAAACCAATGTACTAGGCTCTGTTTTCTTGCCTAAGTCTCTGCAAGGAACGGGAGATAAGACAGCTAGGAAAAAAGATTGGAAATATCTTCGGAGCTCACATATATTTTCTGAAGGAAGCTTAGAGAACTTCCCTCACAGAAGCTTCCACATAACTCCTCATTTGATAAATGTTTCTTCCTAAAATGCAATTTTTGTGTCATCTCCGATTTTGAGGCTGGGACATGTCTGGTGGCTGTGCCTGCTTGTTTGTGAATGCTCTTTATGCTTTCTTACTATACGATTGTGAAATGTCTGAATGTGCTCTGATTTGCATTATTTCTTTTCTGTCTTTCTTCCCATCCCAATTTTCAGCTCCCTTTTGTCCTGAGAAATTAAATAATTTTCGTTTTTGGCACCAAAGTGACTGCCTCCTTGGAGTAAAGATGTCTTTTTCAGCCGTGTCCTCCTGCTGCATCCCCCAGGCCAGACTCCCTGACAGGTCACCCTGTGATGGCTCTGGAGCCCACTCGGGAGCGGTGGGAGTGCTGTTATTAATGGCAGTGCCAGGGAGGGGACGCTGGGGCCAAGGGGCCCCCTCGGCGTCCCCGAGGCGGTCTGGTCCACGCCACACGCAGAGTGCCTGCGTCAGGAGGCACAAGGCAGCCAGCAAAGAGCCCACAAAGCAGAAGAGCAGGCTTCCGCTGCCAAGTATCATGTCCCTATGCTCTGTGTGCCTTGTCGGAAACCCTGCAGCACAGGCTGGGCGTTCAGCCTTCTCATTGCCCTGCCACATCAGCAGGAGGTTTTCTGCCAGGGCTGGGCATAGCCTCCTACAACGCACAGGAACCCAGCACCCAGGGTCGGGTGAGGGGAGGGCTTGCTTTCCCCACCTGCATGGAGCAGGGAGCTGCCTGGATGTACAGCTGGGCTGTGTGCCCCTCCACATTTTGGAGGGAGGCGGCAGAGCTGCAGGAGCAGACAGAAGGGGTGCAGCAGGCGGCTTGGCGGAGCAAACCCGTCCTGCGTTGGCACGCACGAGCTTTCCTCCCACCCTCACCCAGATGTGGCCGTGCTGGATGAGCCACAGCCCCTCCTGTGTTACGTGAGTCATTCCCCACCTGCAGATTTGCCGTCACGTTGCATGCTTGGTTGTAGCCCCTGCGCCTTACAGGTGAGTCAGGGCTAGCCGTTCTTGTCCTGTCTTGCCCCAGAACATACGGTCTGGTGAGCAGCGGCAAGGTGCCTGGAGCTGTCTGGAAGGGCCTGCAGGCTTGATGCAGGGGTGCAGGCTCAGGGCACTTCAGCATGAGGCTGGTTTGTCGGGACTCTGCCTGGGGAGAATTTAACGGACAGTAACAGAAGCAAAATGTCTTGTATTTTTCATACTGAGTGGGAGCTGGGCTAAAACAAGGTGAATGGAAGGCAGAAATCAGCGTTCATCCCCGAGTGCTGCCAGGCTCCTCAAACCTACTGCGTGTGGCCTGTCTGCAGCCCTTTTGGCTAGCAGTCCTCTGCAGATGAGGGTAAGCCCCGTTTCTTGAAAGGATGCGGCAGGCTTCCCCAGCTTGCTCTTTCCTAAAGCCCCTTGCTTTGAAACCTGACCCTTGTGCAATTCTCAGCAAGGACCGTCTCACTAGTGAGGCTCTCACCTGGTTTAGGGGTAATATCCTACGACCTCTGCAAAAGCCCCGTTCCAGAGCACCTGGATCACTTCACTAGCAGCACACCTGCCAGCACCACTCACGGCATGTGCTCACTCAGTTAAGAAAAGCCCGCAGCGGAACAGTTGTCAGATCCGTCTGGGCTTTATGCTTACACTAGCCCGCTGGAAAATGCGGAGGTGTCCTTGTGCGCCGTGTGTGTTGTGTGCTGCACCAGTGACACCGTTCCAAGTGACGAGCATGATTTGCCCTGGAGGTTGGGATGATGCAATCCTGTGGTGAACGGATAGGACAGCAGTTCACAAAAATGTGGCTTTTAAAATGTGTCCTAGTGCATGGAAAGCAGAACAGCCTGTCATATACTGCACAGTTTCCCTCTCTGAGTTATCCCTGGAGAAGATTAGCGCCTCTCACTTCTTCCAGTCCCTGCCAGTCCACAAGAAGAAACAAAATGTGGGGCCCGGATGCCATTGCTATGACTGGATTGCCATCGCTGCAGAGTCAGGCTGTGTCTGTGGAAAGGGTTGTGCCTGTTCCTTGTGCTGTAAGACTGGAGAGTATGTGTCCCCCATTGATGCAAACCCTGACTCTAATTAGCTGGGTGGTCTCAGTGGAGACTTTTAACCTTTCTGCACTTCTGCTTCCCCCATGTATAAAACGGCAATAGTAATAATTAACAGTTTCACAGAGGTACTGTGTTTTCATGTCCATAGGGTGCTTTGAAGGCGAAGAATACTTAGTGGTATTGAAGCTTTTCAAATGCAGCTGTATTTCATTGCGTGCATAACAGAGAGTGATATATTGGTTTAAAAACATATTTGAAACTCTTGATAATTAGGAAGTCGGGCAATGGCAATTAATGCGTTCAGACATGGTGTTACTGCTCTACTCCAAACTATAGCTCATTTAAAATGCTAGCCCTATAATTTATTAGCAATGTTTAATACCTCAGTGACCATAAAACTTAGTGTTTTATTACCACTGATTAACATACGTTTGATGTTCTGCCCAGTGTTACACAATCCAAAACAAATTACTCTCAGGAAGCTGGATATTATATAAATACAGAAAAGCAATAAATAATGCATTGGAGAAGCATTTTTCTGTGGGTTCTAACATGCCACAATCTCTTCAAATGGCTTAGAATTCTTAGGCAATTTCTCAGTCCTCCAGGAGTGTTTGCTCCAAAGAACACACTTCACACCATGCTGCCTACAACCCTTGCTGCTGGTTTGCTGGCAATTCCTGGCATCCTGTCAGCTTTTGACACCGTGGACTACTATGCATGCCCTACCAGAGGAAACCTGGAGTTGCTTGGTTGGAGTGTCTTCAGTCATGATAGTTTCCTTAATAAGCTACATATGTGTGAGAAACAGAAAGGCTCTTCCATATTTCAGGATGCTTCTCCCCCTCCTCTCAATCTGCCATAAAGAAAAAGAAGACAAACTACTTTACAAATGCATTTATTTTTTGTTTTCTTGAGCCTATTTAAGGCACAGCTTGGGTAAGAGTAAGGGGTGAGGAGAGAGAAAGCTGATTGATTTAGGGATTACGAACTGTTCAGGATCCGATTTTTCTCAGTTGGGTTTGATGGTGCAGCTGTGATAGGTACCTGTTGAAAATCGCGGCCTATCTGGTTAGATTTGTTATGTTTTCATTGACCTTACTCAAAACACCTCTGCATTTGATGGTTTCAGAGGTTCCAGCTAGGACTAAGAAATCCAAATGAGATAGTTCCAATAGTATAGCCAATTTATACCTGTTCGACCCCACAGCTTATTTTTCTTACAACCTGCCGTTCCACCTCACCTAAGACCAGAGCCCACGTTAAGACGTGGTAGGTGTGTCCAGGCTCAAGTCAACAGTGTCTCCGTTCAGTAGTGTGGACTTGGGCTTCCTCTTCTATTTTGGAGAGCTAGAAGCTGCAAATCGTAGAAAATGAGGATTTTGCTTTTGTTTAAAGTTGTCTTTTCGTTGGGAGAAAGGGAATAAAATTGTTTCAACCAGCTTGTATTTATTCTGGGAAAACAAGAAAGCATTTGAGAACAATTGTTCTTCCTATGGTGGTATGGATTTGTACTGACGAGCCTTTGCTATAAACCAGGTACATACTTCCCAGACACAAAATAAAATGTTGCTTGCTGTCCTCAGGAATTTCCTGTTTGAGTCTGCGATATGGAAGTGGGAAACAGGGAAGAAGAAACAGTAAGATAATGAGCTGAGTTTCCAGGCGCTGTAATCCAGCCCTGGCTCAGGCATGGTGAACAGCTTAATGGCTCCATTCACACTTCTGCTCAGCCATATGGTATTTGGAAAAAGCATCAACCTCAAAAATGTACTGACTGTACACCTTCCCTTTTACTTAAAACTTTCTCTTGCACCCGACATATTCTAGCAACAGGAGGTTTAGTCATTAGCCGAATTGGGTCAATAACGGATATTTTGTTTCGGCGGCTGACTTAAAATTAGGTTAGGTCAAACAAAACCGTGCATTTTCCTTCTTTTGGTGAAACAGCAAAATGAGAAAATCCATTTTAGAGTCAACGTGGACAATTTCATTCAGCTGCAAACAAAAGGAGTTATTTCAGTTTTGGACTATTTAGGTTCCTTTCCTAGTCTTACAGAGAGCAAGCTTTAAATGAAGATGTCAAGTTTTGTTCCCTGGCTTTTGAACAAAACCCAATTTTTGAAGGATGTACTAACAGAAGTGTTGCCTATCTAGTCATAAGCCATCTGATAAACCATTTCCAACACCAGACTAAGCATTTCCCTCTTCTGGCAGATCAGTAGGTGTTGTTTTTGGAATGATGTTACAGACTATTTACTACACATGTTAAAGTTTTCACTTCTTCCTTCATATTGCAGCAATATAAAACTGAGTTTTGTGTTGTCACCTGGGAAAAAGGTTAAACTTGTGTCTTTCTGTGACCTTGCCATGTGCGAACTAGAGAGCAGGTGCTGCTAACCCAGTCTTGCAGACTTGTATGTAAAACCTAACGCTCACGCAAATGTAGGGAATTTCAAGCTACCTTTTCCAGTCCTGGAGAGTCTATTCTGAAGCTGACAAAAGCTAGGCGTTTTTGTTGCAGCCAGCGCTAAGGTAGGGGACATCCAGCTCTTTCTCAGATTCGCCCCTAGTCTATCTGAGAGATTTATCTCTGTAAAACTCTTCTTGTGAACATCTGCTAATTTCTTTTAGAAATATCAAGAATAAGGTTGTGAAAACACCAATTAAAAATTCACAAAGAATTGCTAGTGACTTGTTTAGCATTCGCTAAGGCAGATGAGAGATTTGGGCGCCAAAAGATAAAAGGATTTTGACACTGTGATTTATATGTTAAGAAGCCTCCCCCCTCCCCCATTCTCTTTCTATTTTTTAAACTTTCCTTAGTCCTACTGCCCTGCAGCATTCCTTATTGAGAGAGGCTAAAGCAACTTTGTATTTTCTCATGAATGCATGTCAGTGCCTGTTCCTTAATTCTACATCTGGCTTAAGTGCATTCAGGTGACTCATAACTTTATGCTTAGTTTTTTCTCTTTCTTCGTTTATCAACAACAACAATATTATGTGGGAAGCTTTTTTTTTTTTTCTCTCCTAGGCTACTAACCTGGAAAGCCATGTGAGTAACCCTCAAGTGAGCAAATAATGAAATATTAGGCAAGAAGGTGAGAAGAAATGAGATTGCCCTTTCGTAATAGTTTGGTGATGAGTTAAGATCCCTGCTTCTATCTGGATTTATACCCATCCATGTAGACTAAGCATACTACCAGTTTATACTGAAGTGGCTTATTGTTCTTCCATCCCTCTGCCATGGCACAGATCATTCTGTTCCTGTCACTCCTGATGCCTTGGACTAGGGCGCCCAAATTACAGACTTTGGGCCGTGAGAAATGGACCATGAAAATTCACTCAGCCGCAGCTGTATGCTGGGACTCTTGTGAAATGGAATACCAGGGACAAACTGCAGGAGCTGTTCTCATTCTAGAAGCCACCCTGGTCTCTCTCTCCTGCAGGAAGAGTTACTGCAACTTACCTGTGAAAATGACATGCACAATTTGTCAGGAGCATGTGCAGAGGAGATCCCATGATACATGCCCTTTCCTTGTCTCTGGAGTAGGCATGACTGGAGAGGCTGGATCTTACTAAGATGTTTGTGGCAGACAGGAACTATAATTTACTCTTTTGCTCTATGGCATTGAGCTCAAAGGGTCCAGCCGAGGCCAGAATATGCTGCTGTAGCATGAGTATATAATACAAAACTGTCATCGCCTGCTAAGACAGTAAGCATGGCAGTCCCTGGTTTTGTAGGACTTGAAATAAGTAATCTTGCAAGGAAAAATTCATGTCTAAATTCACAAGAAAAGTTGTTCCCGCTGTTGCAGGAAGTGTCCATTATGACCAGCATGTTCAAACAACAAAGCCAAACTGAGCCTTTGTCAAAATTTGAACAGAACATTTCTTAACAATTTGGAAAAAAAACATTTTTTCCCTTGGCTTTCTCTTTCCTATCTCTACTCTTGCTTGCTTAGATAGATAAAGGTGTCCTGGAGCTCAGCAGCATTCATTTACTAAAAGTACCTAAACTACCGAATTAAATTCCTATTTGAAGTATAGGGAAAGAAATACTTCATAAAGCTCAATGCTCATTTTAGTCAGTTACACTTAATGCAGGACATGTGTGCGTTTGGGAAGGCAATGGAAAACAGTGAGCTTTATGCTACATCTTCTTTTCCCTTTCTAATTTCAAAGCTACTTTGTGCCTCGCTGCACTAGCCGAAATGATGCCTTTTGCTTGTACTCTTGTGTATTCCTGGTTGCTGCAACTTTTTGGTCTTCTGCATCACATGTCCTAGGCTGGGAGCACGACCAAGAAATGTGTCAAATGAAACGTATGATGGGCTCTTGAAGTCAGCGTTTAGCCAGCAGTGTGGGTGTATCCTAGACGTCGTCAGGGGTTAGGTAAGTACTCCAGAAAAGTATCAGCTGCCTGTGCTGGGTAGCTATAGTCTTTCTAAAGTATCTGATGATGTTGGCTACTGTCAAAGTCAGGCCACCAGTCAGATGTGGTATGGCTGTTCTTATGCGTATGTATGTGCGTAAGTAGCAGATGCAGGTAGGGTAACTTGCTAGAGGCTTTCACTAAAACTTGATACAGAACCAGGAATGGCACCTGGCTTCTGATCTGGAGCTGCCCGCTCTAGATGCTCCCAGGCCCTCTGTCAGGTATGGTTTTTACTCTGTGACCCAGTGTACAGCTCTGCCTTGGTACTCTACTTGCCCATGACACTACCGCCTCAAGGAGGTCTCAAGAGGGCCCCAGTCATGGCCTTAGCTGGGGACAAAGCTTCCTTGCCTGTGAAAGGCTAAACAAAGTCAGATGTCTTCCTGTTTCAGTTATTCAAGGTAAAAGTTGTGCGTGGGATGCCTTTTATGCATAGGAGTGAAAAGGCTGCTGTTTGGTTTTGCACCTAGCTATAGGGATCTTACTGATGGTTTGCTTGCCATCCTCCACCCAGACGAGTCATGTGGGAAGTCACTTGGGAGAGTCAGAGGCAAACCAGCTGCTGACATTATCTGTTCTTGATATCTCTTATGTACAAATATAAACAGAAGGAGGTTTTCCTTGAGTGATGCTGGTGAGCAAATTAGCTTTGAACTGCCCACCCATTTAAGAGAAAACATGACTGCTCATTCCAAATATGTCTTGGCAGTATTGTTAAGGATACGTTTTACGTGTAAACCTTATGCCGTATTCTATACATAGCAAAGACATGGCTTTCCAGAAGCCTTTTCTTACAGGCAGTGGGCTGCAGGCTATGTCATCTCCCAGGTGCATTGCTTAATGCTAATCTTATGAAATACAATGTTCACACATGCTTGACACATCCCTGTGTACAAAAAAAATCACCCCCTGAATCCAAACAAATACCTGTAAACAGCAGGGGGGGGGGGGGGGAAGAAATAAAAAAAAGTTAATTTGTCATCTGTAGCTCCAGTGCAATTACAATGTACCAGTCAGACAGAATCAAAATAACCCTGAAGTCCCAACCACCAGGGAATCCTGAGCTCAGGCCAAGTCTCCTTCCTGTGCCCGCCTTCATTGTGTGTGTTCGAGTATGGGACTGAGCATTGTTAAAAGACCTTCTCAGAGACAAACATGGGTTTTATTTTTTTCAAAACCCAGCCATAGTCTTGCAAAATGTCATACTTCAGGGAGCTTGAGCCACTATCTGGAATTGCCATCCTGCACAGGGTTTTATAAGGAAGGCCTTTTCATCCCGTTTTGTAGAGCAGATAAGCAACTATTCCAAGGCAATTGGCTTACAGTGCCACACAGGCCTCTCATATCTGCCCTGTACTTTGCAGCCATTCTAGGCAGCGTATTTTAAACTAGATCTTGCAATATGAAACACAGGAAGACAGAGTACCCTCATTGTGTTTTTTGCAGTAACTGCCAATACTTCTAACAAGGGGCTTCCTCAAAGAGACTTCGAGACTTAGGCTGGGATAAACCTTGTGGGCAGAGTGTCTGTATTCCCAGGGAAGAGGAGGGGCTTGGGCAATGTACTAATTTGTTTTCTCATCAAATCAAAATGCTGCCTCATAACCCAATCAAAGAAAGAAACAGCACCACCCAGCAAATAACCTTTGCTGAAAACATTCCTGCTCTGCTTTCAGAAGTCGATTGAGTGTGTTGGTGCCAGAGTGCTCGGCTTGCCTAAGTCAGTATGGCAACCAGAAAGATGTCAGGAAACGAGAGGCAGCTTCTTTCACTGAGTGTGGACTGGCCTATTGCAAAAAGATATTTCAGTAGCTCTTTGTGACTCCCTGGGCTAAATCTCCTCTGACATAGGTGACCAAGCAACTTAGAAAGGAGGTGAGCATTAGCAGTGTAGAGGAAGTTCCCCACTGATTTTTCAGCAAATTACGCCCAGTGTATTCCATGTATCATGTAGCAATTCACACGGAGTGGAGTTCTTCTTCACAGCAGTATGTTTTCAACACAAGGAACCATTTTCAGCCTATTTTATTACTCTTTTTTCCCCCAAGCACACGTATCCATAAGTGCCTACTTCACTTGTAAGGGTACAAAATGGATACAAGGGTGGATTTTGCCCACTGAGTCAAAGTGGTTATGTTATCTGTACTCATTAGTGAGGTAAGCAGTTGTTAATGCCTGCAGAAGCTTTCCAAGCTCAATTAAGTTGTACCACTGTAGAACAAATGTTTGCAGTAGGGCAAACTTCTTCAGCTCACATCCGGACAAAGCCGACAGCGAGCAGTCGGCAGGCTGCCCATATTTAATTACATTATCCTCTGCCTGCAGTGTACCACAGGCCTCTGGAGGCAATCCAGGGCCATATATATCTTGTTTATATTTGCTTGTAATTTTTCATGATTGGTTGAAGTTTAGGGAAATCATTACGTATAAAATGCCACGGCTTTAGAAATAGATGTGTTAGACTCTGTGCCTTTGCTCTGAGGACTTGCACTTTGGTAAAGCTGCCATGGAAGAAGAGGTGGAAGAGGTTCCTGTCATTTACACTAACACAGACACAATACATTTATCAGACCTTGGTTTTATGTGTCCTCAACGGATCCTGTTCGAAGTTTAGCTGATGTGAGAACAGGATCACATCAGACATGTAGGCTTGAGGGAAAGATGGATGGATGGCTTACAAATCTCAGAGGAGTGATAGACTGATGGGGAAAATTCAGATTGGGTCACAGGTGTGGCTGCTGGCCCCAGCTATCTGTCCTTCTCAGTTCTGGGCTGCTTTTGAATCAGCCCAAGGACTATTAAAATTAACAGTGCTGATGAGGGATTCCCAGTGGCCACCACGTTCAGATCATGTTGGTTCCCTTGTGATAAAAAGTGGTAAGATTTTGGAAACTGGTTGCTGAGCTGCTGAGTTACCTGTGTGGACAGGATGGGGCCAGCAGCTGAGGCTGGTAACCTGAATGGGCACTCCAGGCTAACTTGTTAGTGAGACTGTAATAAATGGAAAGAGAAGAAAGAATTATCATTCTTGAGCTGTAACTCAGCCATAGTGGTCTGGAGTCTGCCTCCTGGTGAGCTTTTATTGGTCCTTCATAGCTGACTCAGCAGAGAGATTCAAGACTAGAGACTTAGACACATGCTTGAGTCTTACTTGTACTGAGTATGGGGTCTCCAAAGGCAAAGCCACAGTGGCTCTGAATAAGTAGCCATATTTAACCTCTAGTTAATGATATACCATTGTAACTTGACAGGTGTCACGTGCAGATAAGCACTGCAGAATAGATTGCTTCCATGTTTGAGTTGCAGTATCATCCATTGTTCTGAACATACCATTTAAAAAAAAAAAGTTGGAAAAATGTTGATTTTTGTTTTCCTCCCTAGCTGTTTTGAGGCTAAGTTTTCTGGTATCAGTTCAGTGGATGTATCTACAAAAAAGTCTTCCTTCTGCGTGTGCAAACCCTGTAACAGAGTGCAGGTACTTGCATGCAGAATCACCCAAGTAGTGTGCCCTCACGTGCTGCTCTGTGGTCATCACCACCTGTCTGCGAGAACTGCAGACTCCTTGAAAGATACGTCCTTCTTATACTACCCAAAACAAGTCTTGCTCTGTTTCTGTCCTCTCTTATGTTAAATTATCAACAGGAGTGAGTAAACCAGATAAAGGCAATTTGTGGCAGATCGTTATAGATCTGGATAGGTAAAGCTGTGGCAGAAGGAAAAGAGCTTCTGAAACAAAGTTTGCCAAAAAGAAGGCTTCTACATTTTCAGCTGGAATTTGCCTCCAAACAGCTCTTAAAAATGAAGGTCTATAATGATTCTGAAATAAAGTTTCCAAAGTTGTACATCATTTTGTTTATGAGCAGCCTGAGGGAGAGAAATTCAAGAATCCCTTTCTGGGTTTCTCAGATTACCTGAATTTCATCATACGTAATAAGAAAATTATTTTGTATTAAATCTAAAAGGTGGTTTTCAACAGTTAGGACTTGCTATAACTTTCTTATGCTATAACTTTAAAATTTTATTGCGTGCGTGTGAATAAGAATTCCATACTTGTTTTTTCTTAGACAAAGAATTTTGATGTTGTTAGTAATATGTATTATAGTGCCGTAGCACCGTGTGATGCTTGCCATGACCAGGCTATTAGACGCTGGTGAAAAAGAAACGTAGAAAAATCTGTTCTCAGCCTGACTTGATGTCTGCTGGCCAGTTTGGTTTTATCCGCCTTTGTTACAGGTAGTGTTGATGCGCTGTCCCTTGTGCAGGGGGTCCACTTAGGCTGAATTCCATGGCAGCCTTCTGGGCAGGCTTCAGGAGGACTCTGAGTGACACTTGGTTCATGCACCGACCTACTGCACGGAGACAGATTTTACTTCTTGAGCATTAGCAAGTAAGTGTTCAGTTTTAAGCAGTGCCCATATGTCATCGACTTCAAAGAGATCCTGAGATCAGTCAGAACTCAGTTTATTTAGAGTTAGGTGTAATGACATGTCCCAATAACAGTTGCACAGAATATTAATAATTTTATTTATTTATCTATTTATTTATTTTAAATCATCCCACCTCTCTGAACAAAAGTAAAACCCCAGAACAGACTGTTTGGATGTGTGTGTCCTTGCTCTGGAAGGACTGGACCAGCAAACCTTGAAAAGGCTCTAGGGCTTCTGGACCTTTCAAACCCTGCCCGGACACTACAGCAACACTATACGTAGAGAGAAGTGGGTGCATGTGCTGGCAAATGAGAAGATGGCAGTAAAAGAAAAAAAGCAAAGGTAAACTCACATCCTTGAAAAGGTGAAAAGTAAATATAAATTATATTGCACAGATTACTCTAATTCTCCATTGTATCACTGCTTCTTGCTTCTGAATGGAGTTTTTCCGGCTGTCATTTGGTACATTTGTGTATCATTTGTGATCTTACGTTGTTCATGTTCATCAACTGATAAAGCTTTCCAGATTTCAAAACAAATCTCTTAAAACCCTACTGCATAGGAGGCTGAACTCTCTAGAAAGTATTCGGATCTTAATTCAGTTATCCAAAGGTCAGCAGGCAGAGGAGAGAAATTTCTAAAGCTTTGAAGTAACTTTGCAAATGCCCCTTTGTCCTTGGGGATACAGGTGCATCTTAGGCGCAGAAATATTCCAGCTGACTTGAGAGGAGCTAAGTGGAAACAAAGCAGTGCACAGTAGAGTGAGACCACATCTGGCTCTGTAGGTCATATTTTACCATAGTTATGTGTACTGGGCCTGAGCTAATGATCCTTGAAATCTCATGAGCGAAGAGTCTCTGGCTGTGGCTCATGTATATCACAGCAGCAGCACGTGGAGGAGTGTGCACACAGTAAATCAGATTTAGCTGAATTTACTAAGCAAGCCATTGGTCCAGCTCATTCACAGTAGGCACGGTTAGGTCCAGAAACAGCTGGTATACTCCAACAATGGCTCTGTGGTGACTACCTGTATCCAAAAGGTGCTGGAGGAGGTGTGTTGCTTCAAGGGGGCTATAGATCCAGAAATCCCAGACAAATCTCCAAAGTTCTCAAATTCTACCTTAACAAGATTTCCAGGATCAAAAAAGTGGATGTGTCCAGCAGAGCTACATATTTTGTCCTGACTTCTTGGGCATCTGGACTTGCATTGACATGGCTGGGATTCAGGTTTGAAAGCAGCATAAAGCAGAAGGCTGGGGTGAAGTATTTAGTACCTCTGCATGCCATTGCCTTGCGTATGCTGGTCAGGTACCTTCAGTAACCCCTGTTGCTTGAGAAACTGCAACCTAAGTCAGAGAGACACTTTTCAAACTCTACCTGAAGCCCACAGCTGTTACACCGATGAAAATATTGAGGGCTGGATTTTGTTCTTCCTCTTAGTGTGCTCTGTTTTCCCTCCTTTAATCTGCTATAGATTTGCAGCAAGGGTCTGTTTTTATGCCCAGTTCTCCAGCTGGGATGAATAAAACAAACAAAGGTTGACTAATTCAAACCCAAACAGTGCACCAGCCCTTCAGCTAGGGTTTTAGAATGAGCTTAATGATCTTTAACTCCTTGCTGTAGCTGCTGTGTCGAACTGTTCCTGGATGTCAGGTCCACCAGGCTGCTGAAGACAACAACTGGCCTGTTTCTTGGCATCAAAACCATGATAGTACAAATTAACATAAGCCCAGGGAAAAGTGTTTGCAGTCATGATTGGACAGGTACAGTGCACAATTCTGCGTACGTCTATTATACAAATTATACTTCTGTTAGCGTTTAGGAGGTATGCCACCTGCGATTAGTCATCAAAAAAGCCAAGTTTCTGTATGTGGTGACTATATGACTGATCCTTGAAAATGAGGTGGTTAATTGAAGGAGTCTGTGACACATTCAGAAAGAAAATAGATACTGCCTAATAAGCCGTTCTTTGAAACCACAAAGGCCTGTGATAGGAGCAAGGAGGCAGAACTAAAGCCGAGAGGGTTAGTGTGCTAGACAGCCAACTGAAGCCGATGTTGTTTGAATTAGAGCTGGGAAAACAATTGCCCAGTACGTCACCCCTGTCCCTTCAGCAGGAGCCTGGGGCTTTTTTTCCATGCTCTTCTTGGGGTTGATTTCTCCCTCTCCTATATGTGGTTATCTGGAAGGGACAGCGATGAATAAAAACTTCTTCCCCTTGCAATGCTGCTTGTTCCTTACAGGGGTGGGGGTGGGGGGTGGGGGGCGGGGGATGCACAGCATGACATGGCTATTCCCTGCCTGGTTCCTCAGCACTCCAAGGGGGATGAGAAGCAGCTAGCAGGCTGCCTTCTCCCAGGTTGGCCAGCTACACAGGGAGACAGAGACAGTCCTTTACCAGGATTAGCAACTGTGAGGTCTGCGAAGGGAAAATGCCCCTAGCAAGAGGGCTTTCTACATGGCTCCCACCAGAGGGTTGGCTCTAAGTGGCACAGCCTCGTCCGTAGCAACTTGTCTGTTCTAGTTTTATGTGACTCAACAATAGAGTTTCCACTGTTTCCCTTGCAAGACTCAAAAGAAAGCAGGTCTTACAGACCAGATAACCCTTCCTTATTCATGTGGAATAATCCCACTAAGAAGTCATTCATGGGTAAAGCAAAGAGAAGCTGTCCCTAAAACAGCTTTCTGCGTATGTTTGAGCCAGTGGATTCCTGCATGTACACTGTTGTGTTTGTGGAGCAGCACACACAGGCTAGGAGCAGCCTGAGGTATGTGAATGTAACTTCTCAGTGATACGAGCAAAACACCACCACAAACAGCCCCCTTGCATCTTTCTGGGTTCTGCTTGAATGGAGAAGTAAAGAAACAGGTCATGGCATGAATTCTGTTTGCACAAACAAGGAGCAACATCCCCACATACAACACAACAACCTCTAGTAGGTGTTCAGACTGCATGAAACCATGAAGCCCTCTGTACATGTTTTAGGTGACATAATTATCCACCTGAAGGAAACAAATTGAACTCCTCTGTGGTCTGCACTCTTTCGTCTTAGGAGTGGTGAGGTCTGTGACTCATTATGAACCCTGAGCAAGAAAGAAGTATTACACACTTGAGTAGAGACTTTTCTGAGCTTGGGCTATCAGGCTGTGAACGCAATAATACTCCCCGGCTCTGGAGAAAAGTTTCTGAGGAACTGAAAGACAGGTGTGTTGTCAACTGGTTGACACAGCAGCTCCAGCTTACCCTTTGACAATCTGCACTTCCAATGAGTCAAGTGCAGTGGCCTTGATAACAGAAGGGTCTGCCTTTGGCACAGCTCCATAGCTTTGAGCAAATACTGTCATGCTGCAAAGGAATGCCAGGTAGGTGATGTCAGAGATGAATCCGAAACTTGTTCCTGCTTGTATTGCAATCCTTCAGATAGATTGGGGTTGTGACGAGTGAGGCATGGTTTGATAACTTGTCCAATGGGACAGCTTCAGGGGGCTGTGTGCAATAGTGAGATGAGGAGTGACATGCAGAACAATGAGGAACCCCGCAAGCCTCATCAGCCAGTCTCCCTTAATAACAGCTTGAAAGGATTAAATCTTTGGCTGGTTGCACCTTCCATTCAACCAGACCATGTGCTTGGAGACAGCACAGCATGGTAGTGACAGCTCAAATTAGCGTGCTTTTGGTGAAGCTCTTAAAATCACCAGAGTTAAAAGGAGATCCTAGGGTCAGATGTGACAGTATCCAAGAGTCTGTGAAGTTTCATGGTTGAGAAAGAGCAGAGGCGGTTGCACTAGCTGTTTATAAGGACAGCAAAATCACCTCAAGCCTTGTCTAGAGAAAGTTTGAAAGTGATTTCCAAGAAATCAATCAGTGTAGTCAGTACAAGATTTGGATTGGGACTTCTTGGGCATTTTGAAATGAAGTAATATTGGAGCTTTTGGTTATGTCAAGGATCTTGGCAAGTGGTTAACTCCTTTAGGACTTCGCAGCTGGTGTCAGTTCTGGACCATCAGATGTAACATCAGGCCATTACTTTCATGCCCATATTTTCTTGGACATGGTATATTGATAGCAAAAGTGTCAGCCAGTTTGCTTGAGAATAATGGGATCATGCCCCCATGCATTATGAGCAGGCAGCTCATTTTGTCCTGTTAAAAATGGATTTAAATTCTTGGACAATTTCTTGGCTGGCTGTCCTCCAATGTCAGTTGGAAACACTGTTGACTCCTTGGCAGTCAGTCTTGCTACCTGGTCAGCATGAACAGACAAAACCAAGGAAATATTCCAGCAGCAAAGCTTGCAGTGACGAGGAAGTAGCACAGCCTGGGACCACATCTGCAGCAGCAGTTTGCTCAAAACACTTGTGTTAGGAGTTCTTACTAGCTTGCAAAAATGAGAAGGCTTAAGCAAAATATTTCACTCCTGCATTCATATGGATTTAACAAGGAGTATTTTAAGAGAATCACCGAAGTGATTTCCGGCATACATAAACCTCAAATGGACACCTGTGTATGTTAACTATCGAAAAATTTGATTCCTGCAACAGTAGGAAGCTCTTCTTTGTAGTTCATACATAATTGTATCTGTTGCTATTAAATCCCTTGAATGAGGCATTAGGGGCTTTGTTCTTAGGCATGATAGAATTATATCTAGGCAGTAAGACAGCTTTTCACAAATAACCCAAAGTGGTGTCTGTTGCTGTGAACTACCACAGAGCTGAATGTAACGTCAAAGTTTTGGAGGTCTCTGTGTCCTGGCAAGTCTATGGCCTTGAAACTCCCATAATGACAAGGTGGTGAAGTTCAGCACTTGTTTCCTTTTTGTGTGGTAGAAGCTGAGCTATCCAAAGAATGCCTGTCTGGGTTTTGGCACAGAGGCTTAATGGATTTTCCCTATCAGTATGTGTGAGATTGATGCCAGCCACAATGATGCAGCAGTCTGAGAAGGATGGCACTAACCCCATCAATATTACATTTTTCCTTTAGAATTTACTCAGTTTCTTAATAGTCTCCAAATTTCTTGAAATTGTTCAGAAAATATGCAACAGGCAGACAGATGCACACACTCCACACACACATATCCAGACAGAAACATTGCTGAAGAATATCTGAAAAGCAGAATTTTCAGAATTCATTGCAAAATTATCGATGCAGCAGAAATTCCAAAATGGAGATGCCCGACTCCCTACCAAGATGGTACAGTGAGTCTTAAAGAATAAGGTCACTTCGGTAAGACATGGGTAAATATGATCCACTGAAAAAGAACCAGTGTGACCTTCGTAAAGGGAAGTCTGATAGCATTCTATGAGAGTGTCAATAAGCCTGTGGATAAAGGGGATCCAGCAGACATATTACACTAGGATTTTCAGAAGGTCCTTGATGACATTCCACACCAGAACATTTTAAAGACATAAAATTGCAGTGGGGATAGAGGCAATGTTCATTTTCGTACTGAAAGCTGATTAAGGATTAGGAAACTAAGAGTCACTTATCGGCCACTTTTCGTGGCAGAGAGAAGGCAGCTGCAGCATCCTTTTGGGACTACTGCTGGGACCAGTTTGATTCTGAGTCTTTACCAGCGACAGAACAGGGACTGAAGAGTGAAATCTGTAATTTTTGCATAAGCAGTTTTGGGAAATCAAATGCTATACCAATGGTGAAGAACATCCAAAGAACCTCATAAAACTGAATGAACAAAAAGGTGGTGGATACACTTCACTTAAGGTACATGTGAGGTAATTTGTCTAGGAAAAAGTGATCTTAATCAGGCCTACACTGTGATGGACTCTGAACTAAGTTACCATTTTCATGTTATCAATGATACCAGATCTTGAAATCGTTACCAATGATTCCCTGAAATTCTTGGCTTAATGTGTTGAAGCAGATAAAAAGCCAACAAAACCATGGGAATCAGCAGGAACAATATTGTGAACAAGACTGAAGGTGCATTTTGCTCCTGTCTAAAACTGGTTATGTCCACATCTTGAGTGCTGGGCACAGTTCTGATCCCTGCATCTGAACAAGCATATAGTGGAGTCAGACAATGCCCAGAAAAGGATAGCTAAAATGATCGAGGCAAGAGAGCAATTATCTTACAAGGAGAGATTAAAAATGCTGAGACCCTTCAGTCTGGAAACAAAAAGGCTGAAGGGGGATATGATTGAAGTCTGTATCACATGAAAGTGATGTGTAAACTAAATAATGAACTCAGCAAATCCGGTAATACTAGAACAAGGAAGCACTTTGTGAAACTAGTAGGAGATCATTTAAAAGACTTAAATTAATCCTTGGTAAGGCAGGTAATGAACTTTTGGACTTTCTTATACAGGATGTTTTGGAGGCACAGGTTCATCAGGTTCAAAAAGTGATTAGACAGATTCATAGACAAGAAGTCTATAAACAAATATTAAAAGGAACAGGTGAGGATATACCCTCTAGCACTAACACCACGGCAGTTCCTGAAGGGGAAAGAGGGAAGAGGACCACAGAATGTGGTTAGCATTACCTGCTCTTCCTAAATAGCATCACCTGATGTCCTGTGGTGTCCTTGCCAATGATCAGCTATCTGAATCAGGTCTAATTTCATGACAAGTTTTCCCTTGGCAATAACACTGCATGGCCAATTTACAGCAGGTGCTGATATGAGGTACGCTTTAGTATTAGGGCATTTATGGTTACTACACATTGCATGACACCGTCTGGCTACAACTGATGTAGCATGTTTCTTTGTGAGGCTTGCTCTGGGGTTGCTTTGCCAACAAGATGCTCAAGTTCTTTGTCAGTCTTTGGGTGAAGGGGATGACATGTTCTGTACAGATCAGCACAGACAAGATACTGTAGTGGGACAGTATTAGTCCTTCTTGATAAAATCACCATTTTCAGAAAGTACTTGAGAGAATTAATTTTTTTTCTTAGGGACTCTTGACTGCAAGTAGGTTCTTGCTGAAGGAATTCCTCTTTGAACAGAACCATAGTGAAAACTTCACCTTGCAACTTCCAAAGTTATCACTATCATGACCCCTGTAGTCTCAGAGATAGGACAGGGTGGTATTGACCCTACTATACAGGATGATACAAAAAGGAAGAATTTAAGGTGTCTCCATTGGCAATTGTCACCTCTCAGCTGGATCTGACTTCCATTCTGCAGCTTTTTTTCATTAGACAGTACATGTCACTGCTACGGACATGTAGAAAAAGTCTCCTATAAATAAAGACTATCAGAGATGTCCTTCCCAGCCTTAGCAGAGACTTATGTGATTGGTCTTGGCTGGTGATACTGCCGTGGCCGGGTTCCCAAAGTTCCAGTGAGTTTCTCAGTGGGAACTGTGACGACAAAATGGGCTTGTAGAGATTTCCAAAATATGAATTCCCTTTATACATATCCGTGCTCGTTCAGTGCAAAAGGCCTTTTCCTGGGTGACTGCAAATTAAATCGTACTAAGGAAGGAGATGCAAAATCTCCCTCCATCTCCCTCTCACCTTGCCATCTCCAGAGGCGGCAATTTCTCAACCATCTGCTGTTCAGATGTGTGATGCAGTCTGATAGACAGCACAGGTAGCAACAGCCTCTTTGTCTTGCTAATTTTGCTTGTGCAATTGAAATCTGTGGCCAATGACTAATGATGTAATAGGCAAGAAATGTGCCTTCAGCAAGACTACAATTTCACTGTATTTCTCTATGTGAGGCAAAGCAAGACCTATGAGCAATGTTATGATGACAAATGTCTTAGTCCCACAGAACTACAAAGGGAATAGTCTGTTTCTGATTGGGACTGTCTATCTAGTTGGCTTCAAGATGGTATAAAAGTCATGCATAAGAATCCCATGATACAGCTTGAATTCCTGTCTGTCCCAGGGTAGTCATCTCAAATTGCAGGAGAGCACATTCATTTGTATCCTACAGTGGCAGAGCTTTTATTGCAAGTGCTTGATGGTTGAAGATCCATTCACCTTTCAGTGGCTCCAGAAGTCTTGCTGCTTGTCCCTGTGCCTCAGCAGGATCCAGTCCTGGTGATCAGAAATTTGATGGCATATTTATGGAAAAGATTGCACAGACTTGAAGCAGCAAGCAAATGTAACTTTTTCATTGTCAGTACTGTGAATTACAGCAGTGAATGGATGGTTGTCCTGCATTCCCCTGGCTGTTGTTGGAGGAAGAAAAAGGGAAAGGAACAGGATACAATATGATTTTTTTTTCCCCTATGGCATAAACAAGAAACAGAGAACCTCAGACAGATAGGCATTAATGCCACATCAAACTGAAGTGCTCTTATAATGCATACAAAACGTGTATCTTCATCTGAGGAATATGGAAAGACTGTGCACCAAAGAATTGGTTATTGCTCTTTGAAACTAGAGCAAATCAAGTGCAAGTCACTTGAAATGCCTGTTGGAAACCTCTGACTAGAAACATTTAGCGATCGTTTGTCACATCGATCTTTTCCATCAAGAGCCAAAGTATAGAAAGAGAGATTTTAACTTCTCACTTTCCAAAGGGAGGCCCAAAGGAGAGGAGAGAACTGTCAGGCTCAGCATTTCCATGAATCGGGGGGACCTACCATGGGCTTTCATCACCCTCTTTCAGCCACAAAACGGGGACAGAATAAAAGCGTAAAAACCTCTGCATGTGAATGTGAGGTGGTTTGGCTCCTGCTAGCACAGGACAATTCAGGAAACATATGGCTACCAATCTAGTTACCTTCAAACAGTGAGAGAAAATCCTTTAAACAGATGAAAAAGCTGCTGTGAAAACACAGGTGGTGTGCAACAGCCACTTCTGGGAATGCATTGTGTAGGGAAAAGCACAGGCGTGACTTTGCTTGCTGACTACCTAGACTGCCTAACCATCTCTCCATACTGATAAGTTGGCGCACATGAAAAGTGTGGGGGATGATGCTGACAGAGGAAATAGCAGCAGAAAAAGCACACACTTTATTTATGCAGAAAGTGTAGGCCCTCAAAGCTACAAAACAGGCTAATTGTTTAATTTAATGGGAAATTGTGGGAGAAAATGCTTACTGAGGTAAATTGCCGCTGGGAGAAAAAATTTAGAAATTTCTTTACTTAAGTGCCTTGCAACTCTGGCTGATGCTGAAATACAGCTTTGGAGTCTAATTTGAAGATATCTATTTATCTTGACCTGAAAGGAGAGTTACCAGAGAGTACCTAAAGTGCCTGAAGAAAAGCCTCGGGGGAGCTTGTCTGCATTAGTTTTGGGTAGTGCGGTTTTACAAGAAGATATGACAGCCATTTCTGGTCTGCACCTGACGGCTGTCAGGTGCTCTCCTCCCAGATACCCACAAATTCCTCTCTCAGTTTTTGTCCCTGACACACTTTGCAAGTGGTAGGAGCAAAATGCGATTAGGTGGGGTAAAAGTTTCTGTCTCCCACACTCCTGTGATATGTTTTTTTTAAAGGAAGACGTGGCAGGAAAGTTCCCAGTGGCTCACTGTAATGATTTTCACCCAACGTCTGGTGGTGTTTGTTTATTCTAAGCAGTATTACTTTCATCTGCTTAAAGGATGTAATAAAGCCCCTCAAAATTATTATGGGAGCATCTACCTTGATTAGCTCTTGGCAAGCAGGACTGCCCATTGTCACTCCCCCCGAGTTGTACCCCCCCATAAGCTGTACAATATTTGATCATGAAAGCCACAAGAAATAGCTCACATTACTCACATAAGACGGTACTTTCCATTTTAGTTTACCTCAGGCAAATGGAATAGGCCCCCTTGAAACAGTGACAAGAAGAGTTATAGGAGCTTAGCACCAGACACCAATTACCATTTGAGAACTAAATGCCATAATTAACAAGACATATACTTTAATCTAAAGGAACTCAACTATATGGCTGGATAAAGAAAAAAGGTAAGGGTAAACTCTGTAATTATAATAAATCGGTGTACTGAGGAAGTGTGTACCTTTGAGGTATATTCTTTTATTCTGCAATTAACTTTCGAGTGTTTTGCTAAATACCATCCCCTTCCACACACACACACAAACTTCCTTGCATTCTCGTTTTCCCCAGCCATCTGAACAAGTATTTATTTCCACAGACGCTTTTCCTCCTGTCTGTGGATGATAGGTGTGCCAGTAGCTGCTCATGGCAGCTTTCCCCCTAGCTATGCACTTCTCACAGATACTCCATGATGTCCCAGTTCTGCCTTCAGGAGCAGTGTTGTTCATACTCGCTGCTTGGTGCAGAGCTGGAGCAGTGCTGAGTGCTTTTGAAAACCTCATCGCAAACTTCTCTAGTGTAAAGGAAGCTTCAAAGAAACACGGTTTCTCACTACTGTATAAGTAACATGTATTTGTATCCTTGGCTTTACATTACTGTCTAATAGATAAAATCATGCTCCTTCTATTTTTCCTTTAATATATTTAAAGGACAGCCTAATGCATCCTTTCAAGAGCCTTATTTATAGAAACCTCTGCTTTTGCCGTATTTCTGCCATCTGCAGTAGACTTCTAGGATATATTAATAATAAACCATCTTGAATTTCTCCATGCTCTTGCTAACAAAGATAAGTGAGAATTCCTTTGCCTTTTAAGACCGAACAGTAGCCCCTTCTAATTTAGAAAATTATGTGCCAGAACCAGACAAGTGAAGAGGAAAGGAGAAGCATCTGTTAAAAGTGGAGCTTTGTGAGTGTAAGATGAATGTGTCAAGGTTAAAGTATTCCTCTAATCCTAGAGTCAGGAAGGAAAGCTGCAGCTAATAAAGTCCATCCATGCAGTTTTATTCACTTGCATGCACTTTACTAAAGGAAGAGGTACAGTCTGGAGACCAATTACAAATCACTCGTCTGATTCTTTTAATCCCTTTCTTTCCATATCTGACCAAAATAAAGATTTTATTTTTTGTTTCTACATTCAAGGAAAGAAAAAAATCATGAATTTATGTGCAATGCATTGTTTTCTGTTATTGACATGCAACCTCCTATATTTTTTGAAGCTTTTCAGTTCCTCTGGCTATCAGTTTCTCATTGTTATGCATGGGTCTAGATTTGTGTTTGTTCAGCATCGTTTTTTGATGCTTTGACATGGTTTGGAAAAAATCTGGACCATAAAGTGCAATTCTATTAGAGAGCCCCTGCTTTAGATTGCCTCTTGTCAATCCCCACTTAAACTAGGGCCTGGAAACTCGAAGGACAAGCATATGCACAGCAGCAGACAGAACTGATCCCACAGTATTTTCTGGTTATGCAAATATATTTCTGTTTTCAAAATACCATAGTGTTTTCTAAAAATTTGGATACGAATTGCGGTACAGCTGCACCCACAATTTCAGCTACAGGTGATCAGAGACAGCATGAAGGACTTGCAGTATTTAGACGAAGAGCAGTGGAGAATGCTGCATTGCTGAGGATGCTGAGGATCTGCCTTCGACACCACAGCTGGGAATGGTACATGGGAGTGGTGCAGGGCATGGCAAGGGGGGTCCTTCTCCTCTCCTAAGGGCATTTCAGCTATTGCTGGCCATCAAGGAATGCAGTGCATGGCATGGTTCAGAAGCTCAAAGTAGTTTATTCAGCATTGTGATGGACAAAGAGGGTTAAAACCACCAAAACTACAACTTAAGGGAATTTGAGTGCCAAAGCGTTCAAAAGCCTCCGTGTATGTGTTAGTGTTTGGACACAGATAAAGACTCGTTAAAGAAGCTCCTGTCTCAATTGTAAAAAGATGGAGCACTGAGCTGATCCTCTCACTCATGAAGGATATATAATATCATTCTCCATTTTAGAAATTTGCTCTCTGCTTTTTGTTGGCTCTTTGAGTGATCTCTTAAAATATGTTTTGTTCCACCCAAACCTAATTAATAGCCTATATTATCTTCTCGGTAGTGCAGCATGAGTGAACACGACAGTTACTTCTGGCATTCACTGTGGTAGAACATGTATTTTATTCCCTTAATCATTTTGCTCCAGATGCAAGAACTGCCCCACATCAATGAAGTGAGCTTCAGCGTAAGTCTGCTGTGCAGGTGCTAACTCTGCAAGCTCTTTCTGCTCCTTATCACTCATTCCCTCCTGTTGTTCTTTCACTCTGAAGCTGTGTGTTTAACGCTGCTACCCAGCAATGAGAATAAAGTGGGTGCCTGCAAGACAACAAACCCTGAAGTCTGACTGTTGCACTGCTGGTGATAAGATGTAAGCTAAGATTGCATAACTCTTCCAGCAAAGAAGTCTATCTGCGAGCGAGATACTCTGAGCGAAGCTCACAGGGTTTGATTCTGTCCTCAGATAGGGAGAGCCCCAGCGATGCAGAGTACCTTATCAGATCAGCCACCTGATTTTACAAGATTTGCAGAATGCTGTGTCTTTAAGCTAAGGCAGATGCTGAGCACTGGGTATGCGTTGCACTTTCATTCAGTGATGGTGTCATTTCTTAATACCTCACACTGTCACTTAGAAACCATGCCTCAGGTTAGAGGGACTCACTGTAGTGCCACACCAGTCTCCATTGCTGAGTGGGCTCTGTTGAGAATTCTTTAATGAGAATTACCCGAATGTTGTGAATTAGTAAGAAAAAGCCAGACAGGGTCTGTTTGGATGCCCAGAAAGAAATCCAGGACAGGAAAAAGTTTGTACCCACCTTGCAGTCACGCAGTGGCCATATGCCTGCTCTGAGCTGAGGTATTTAGCACAACTTGCTGTACGTGGCCAGGAACAGAGAATAAGTTATTATTTAAGTGATGTGTGTACGGAGACGCCACTTAAAGCTCTTGCACCGTGGTTTGCTCAAATGTCTGGAGAATCACCCTCTCCTGATACTTACCTGCTTTTTTGTCATTTCTCTCTGTAGTATCTTACTAACCCAAACGTACCGTGAGCCTGGTCCGCTGGTTGAATCAGGTTTCCAGGAATTGTCAACACTGCCAAGCTTATGCCTTTGTATGGGAATATTGAATATCTTTGTTAACTTCTGACAGTATTTTCACGTTTCACTCTTTCCTGCATTTCCATACTTCTCTGACAAGTGCAAACCATTCCCAGATTTGGCATTACTAGGCTGGGAAAATGTTACTGGAACCTGTTGACTGGTCGCTTTTTGTGTGCTTACGTTTCTAATGTGTGGTTTTTTTGTTTAGAGAGGGAAGTAAAGTTTGCGGGAGAAAAAGAAAATGTGCATGGTTGGTTGTGTTTGAATTTGTAGCCTGCTCTGTTACTTGCAGAAATAAAACTGGTATGATGGTAGATGAAAGTTTCAAAACCATGTGGTGGATCTATTACTTTTGGAAGATACATGCCTAAATCTGTGTGACTGGCTTGATATTCTCGATCTGCATCTTGAAGCATTTGCAAAAGGTGACCTCTGGTCACACCTTTTGTTCTAGGTCTTGACAAATCTAGATCTTTACAAATATTCTAGGCACCCAAACTGCTTTTGAAAGTGAGGCAAGGATCTAAAGCATTTAGATGTCTTCACTCCCTGTCAAGTAACCAGGCAACAAGGTCTGCATGGTCCAGATCAGTCTGCACCTGGGGCAGTAACTCTCTGCAAATCTTTCCCATGTTGCTGCGTCCTCACTGTTTCTGCCCTTGCTGTCAAGCATCTGGATTGCATCTCTGTACTGGACCATGTCAAGATGCTTTCCTAGTCCGTTGGATCCATTGTGGGAGACCTTGTGAGAGGGCATTGGCACATGCTCACATGATTTTTGTCTGTATTGCAGAAGCTGTGATTCTAGCGGAGCAAAGCTAAGTGTCTACAAGTTGCAGTTTTTGGAATAAGATTTAGGTGTATAAATCATTATATGCACTTGAAAAATTTTACTTTTGCTCTTAAAGATTAGAATTTCCAGCATATTTTTGAGTTTGGCATGATTTCTTTCCTTTGCGTGCATGAAATACTTGCCCATATCACTTCATGTATCTGTATTTATACATATGCTACAAATAAAAGCAGATTTGAGGGCAAACACTGTGAAATGCCTGAGGATTTCAGCTGAGATTGTAATATGTTGCTTGAAGGCTCTGGACAATATTGCTTGAACAAAGGAACTCTTAATCCAAAAGGGTTTGTTTACTGTAATGGCTCTCAAACCCAATCAATATTTGTTTTATTAACCTGTTGGGTGGATTCAGTTTAAAGTCTTACTGTAGTTTGTTTGAAGTGGTTTGTACTTGGAAGCTCTGTGAGAGGTAAACAATGCTGAGAGTCACAGCAACAGTGGCCTATTGTATTGAGCTATTCCCTTTTGTACAGAGAATGTTGACCACTTGTGTTGTTTTTGAGGATATCAGCATATGCTTCTTTCCTGACACAACCTCAAGCATTCAAACATCCCAAAGCTCGGTAAATATTTATCGAGATGCTTTAAAAATATTTTTCTCGCAAGTGTTTGCTGGCTCTGCTGTGCAGTTTTCTTCTCTTTTAATATTGTGGTACAGATGCACGAGGAGGTGAACAAGATCGTTGTCCATGAACATCAAGAGCAATGCAGCTGTGCCTGATTATATTAAATCATATGATGACGTACCATTTTTGACATATGCAGCATCTCTTTATTGTAAATTAATCACCCTAAGAATCTATTTTCATTAGTAAGAACATTAGTGTTTTGCCTCTCTATGTTTTGCATTATTTAGAATCATCATGGGCTGAGTTGTTTATTTACATAATTAGCTCCATATGCCTTCACTATGTTCAACATATGGTTGCAACTATGCAGGAGTCCTGCCCCTTTAAGAAGCTGTGCTGGCCCTGAAGGCAAGCCAGGGAGATCTCCTCTGGGCATCTTCTTGAGCCTAAGGTCTTCACCACCTTGAGTGGTGATGCAGCAGCCACTTCAGATTTAAAATACACCTTTCCTCTTCAGTTGGGACAGCAAAAAAATACTATCTGTGCCTGCAATTGCCGGTGATAGCAATGCTCACCAGTGAGAGGCTGTGTGGGGAGGACCAAACTGTTCTGCACAGCCCTGGTATTGTCTTAGCTGCAAGGGAGCAGCCTTCTGAAAAGCCGGCTGTGGCCTCAATTCGTTATAATTTTGAGGCATCTGTAGTCCTGCCAGACTTTCATGCTCAAAAATCCTGAGCTACCCTCCAATGTGAGGTTGATGGCAAGATCATGAGATTTGAAAAAAAAAAAAAAAAAAAAAGAAATCAGTTCTGGATTCTTTTATTTGCCCTTTGATGTTCAAGCCCTTGGTGGTTCCCATCTCCAAGCTTTTGTCTGAGAATATGAACACTAGAAACTTTGCTTTAAATGAAAGCTGAGAGTAATCCAAAATTGCATGATCCCTGGGACCTATGGTTTTGACCTTCCCCTATATCCCAGATTTGAATATTGCAGCATTTGAAATCCTGGCTTGTGGTCACTCTTTGGTTGTTTCCATGAGTGCTGCTGCGGGTGTGCCTCATAAAGCAGCCATCCCGCTCCTCTGATCCTCCATCTGCTCCTCAGCTGATCATCAAGGGGGTGAAGCCTACGTGCTCCAAGCCAGGGCAGGGAAGCGCCGCGCGGAGGAATAAAGCAGCAGAGGGTTTGTAGCTCAGCAGGAAGGAAAACTGCAGACCTGCGTGCAGAAAATGTGTGAAAGAGAAATATTAAAAAGGGGGCAGGCAAAGGTTAAAGAGAAGGAACAGGCAACCTAAACGCAGTTAGGTTTGAGAGGGACTCACTGTCTTCTTCAGTTTTTGTTTCTGCAAAGTGCCACTAAAGCAGCCTTGCTCTTGTATTGGTATTTTTTACATTGTTATCAGAGTTTCCACGTGTGCCTGTGGAGTGAACGATAGTACCCAATCGCTGGCAGCACCTAAGCTATCCAACTGAGTTCAGACGTTAAATATAATTTGGGAGCATGGTTCCCCAGTGAATGCTTCAAAACAGTGAAGGGTGCTTAAAGATGTGTTAATCAGGGGACGTAAAATTCCCCGGTAGCTGCTGCTTCCCTCTGATTTTATATTCTGTTTCATGAAAACACTGACTGCAAGTGCCCCAGATCTGCAACACGTGCGGTGGGTAGTTAGAAAGGGAACTTGGTACAGCCAGGAGAGCTGTGCCAGCCATCCTGTCAGCAGCAGAGCGCTGCTCTGTTATTTACCAATTTTATTCCCCAAACCCTCAGCGATTAGGGAAGAATTACTGCCCCTTTCCAAAGGATACTGACACTCAGGCAGATTAAAGACCTTGCTCAAGGTTGCACACAGGGTCTGTACTTAACCTGACAAATGAATTTAAGCCTCCTGAGTCCTAATCCAGAGCCCTTTCTACTACAGCAGAGATAACTAATCTGAGCTCTTGAACCATATGTGGCGTGAGAGCGTTTTCGGCAGGGCTGGCACGTGAAGGCAGCAACATACTGCTGTCATGGGCTGGCTAGATCCAGCTCCCAGCTGCAGGGCACGGTGAGCTAGTGCTGGGGCAGCCCTCTTTGCCCCCTGGGCAGTAAAGCAGTGGAAAGTGCAGAGCCGTCATATTTGACCTTTAGAGTTTGCCCAGGATTTCTCATCTGCTGCCCTGTTGAATGGCATCGTCTCAGCCAGAGACTCGGGACACAGTTGGTGCCTCAGCCACGTTCTCACCTCGTATCACACGTGTAAGCATGACTCCCACAGAAAGGAGACATAGGACTGTGGGCCAGAAAGGCGCTGGGGGTGAGTTTAGGTACAGTCTTTGTGTCTTGTAGTTCTACTCCTAAAGGAATTTAATACGCACTTAGCAAACACGGTAAGTTTTGCCACATTGCTCTGAACTTTTTTTTCCATCCTGTACTTAGCTTACGTATGAATGTTGGGCAGATTTACCCCATCTATGACTACACTGAAGTTACAAAGTATACATATCTCCTCCTCCTCCAACGCGTGCTTCATCCTTGAGCTTCCAACCTGATCGTCTTTTGCTCCCTAGCGTTTAGTACCCTTGCACCGTTGCAGTGGCTTTGCGGGCTTGGCTGATACACCGCTACATATGTCCGCAGAGAAGCATCCTGCATATGGCCAATATGATTCATGTTGCGCAAGTGAACTCACTGTAACGGCTTTAAGTAATTGCTAATTGCCCTCAGGCTCTGCCCCTTCCAATGTTTGCCACCCCAGCGACTACAGTAAGGCATAGCAAGCACAATCTATGGTATGCATTGGCCAGAAGATGTTGTCCTGGGCTAAGTATTGCTGTCGGTCATGGGCCATCCCACATCTACTCACAGAGAATGCCACAGTGGACTGCAGCATTAAATCCTTTCTCTGCAATTATACTGAATGCCATTAATTTTGGACAATGCACAAGAATGGTTTTTGTTATTCATTACTGAGTCCTCTGAGGATTTGCATTTTTTTCTCTCTTTCTTCTGGTGATTGTTCTAAAACCCTTGAATCTTTAATTAGAATGAAAATTTGCTTTATTGCTCAAGAGTCTCAACAATATAGCAGTTTGGATGAAATGCTCACAGTCCAGACACAGCTCAGCATGCTCCTTTCTACACTCTTCCCACCCCACCACTCTCCCATGTGCTATGCGTACATGTCCACTTTTCTGGCCCCCCGAAAATAAGTTCCGTTCCGAGACTTCCACACGGAGAGAAGCCATGAAACCCCTGCTGCATGTCCAGCTACCTTCTCCATCTCCAGCTTGCTCCTTTCCCTTTGTGGTTGCTCTGTGTATTCTCTCTTCTTACCCCTCCTCTCCCTAATGCCTCCCACACTGGTGTCCTGACACTGAGGTCCTGACACTGTGACTACTGCTGCGGGAAAAAGAGCACAGCACTTACTGCTCAGTGTCTGGGCTTTTCTCCTGGCTGGAGTGGTAAGAAGATAATCCCTTGAATGCTGAGTTGTTTTGGACTTTCAGAAAGAAACACTTTTCCAGTGGACTTGAGCTTAGTGTTGTGAACCTCTGCGTAAATTAGTGGTTTAGCAGAATAATGATCTTTACTGAAAGCATATAAAATGTTTTCCTTTTCGACAAAGTTACTTCGTTAATTCTACATCACCTCATCACCCACCCTTTACAAGAGCGCTAAAGCAGGGGATAGTCCCCAAATCCATAGGTCGCTTAGGTCTTTTCCCTGACATTAGGATTGCTCATTCATCAGATACTTTCTTTTCCCTCCTAGTAAAAAGGGACAGGAGAAGTTGAAACAAAGATGACTTTATTCCTGTTTTCTGCTTTCTCAACATTTTTTGTCCAGGGCTTAAGTGGGAATAGTATTCCAAAAAAAAGAAGGCAAAAAGAAGTGTGATTGAGTACAAGCTCCTGTTTAAACAGGATATATTTCAGGCTGCCAAGAGGACTTTTACAAAACTAAATATAAGGATCTTAAGTGAAAAGGAAAATTGATTTAATATCTTGACACAGCCTTTTTTATTATTTATTTTTACAAGGGACTATTCATGTGTGTGCGTGATTTCTTAGGCTTACATAAGTGGCATGCTTTTTTGCATCTATAAATATTCAGGTTAGCGCATGCAGGACATTGATTTTATGGGTGATACCAAGTCATACATCTGTTGCAGAAGGGCAAGTCAGATGTCTGGTTTGTAATTATTATTATTATTTTTTTTTTTAAGCATGTGATCCATGTGTTTCAAAAGCTGCTTTGTTGTTGAAGAGGTGGCCAGAAAAAAGCTCAGCAGCTCGTGTTTTGCGCAGCCGGGCTGGTGCTGGGCAGAAAGATGGGTCTGCTCGTGGTGTTTGCCCACCTTGGGCCCGTGTATGATTAATACATGTGAGAGGGATTCTGTTAGCATCGGGCCAGAGCCCCTGCCAAGGGCGGGAGCGGGGGGGAGCGGGAGTGTGGAGGGGGGCGGGGGGGAGCGGGCGTGCGGGGGGAGTGAGGTTGCGGGGGAGCGATGCTGCGGGGTAGCGGAGGTGCGGTGTTGTGGAGGTAGAGGGGTGCGGTGTTGCGGGGGTAGCGGTGTTGCGGGGGTGAGGTGTTGCCGGGGTGGCGGTGTTGCGGGGGTAGCGGTGTTGCGCGGGTAGCGGGGGAGCAGTGTTGCGGGTTAGCGGGGGTGCGGTGTTGCGGGGGGTAGCGGCGGTGCGGAGTTGCGGGGGTAGCGGTGTTGCGGGGATAGCGGTGTTGCGGGGGCAGGGGGGGTGCGGGTTGCGGGGGTGCGGGCTCCCCCCCCGCCCCCCGCCGCCGGCCCCGCGCACGCCGTGTCGCCGTCTCTGCAGCGCCCCCTAGCGGGGCCCCGCCGGCGCCAGCGGGGCTCGAGGCGCGGGGGGACGCGCCGGTGGCCGCGGCAGAGCGCGTGGGTATGTCTCTCCCGCCGCCCCCCCCCCCCCCCCCCCGCTGTCGTTCGTCCGTCCCGCGCCGGTGTCTGCTCCGCTGATCGCGGGTATCGCCAGGCGCGGGGCTCACCAGCGCTTCCTCTCGCCTTTTACTACCGCTCTGCACGGGCTGGGGAAACCGCTGAGCTTATTTCTGCTTTGGCTTTCCCATCTGCGCAACACGTGCCGTGGTTGAGTGAGGTTAATAGGAGGCGTAAATAATCCCGAAGTAAAGGCAAACGACCAAGAAATCCCCAACTCAGATCTTTCTGATAAAGTTTTGCTACTTAACGTCTGAATTGCTCTTGGCCTTTTGGCGCGGCTTTGCTCGCCCGCTCGCTGCTCAGCGCGCTGAAGCTGTGCCGGGTAGCCCGGCCTCTGCCCGGCCGGAGCAGGGGGTGTTGGTTTGGGGTGAAAAGGTAACATTTGACCGGTGGGAAGGGGGAGATGAGGGAAACAGCCTGGGGCAGGATGCTTCTGTTGCTGAGTAGACAGGTTGCTTAAAGATGGCAAGGGAGCCGCTGGATGGTGACAGGACATCGGTGCTAGGAATACGCCCAGGGCTATGGCTCCAGCAGTAGAGATGCTTCAAAGCAGAAACAATCTTAAAACTGAAGCAGGATATCCCCCTGCATTAACGGAAGGGCCGTAAGGCCTGAAATTCTTCATAGAATCAAACCTAGCTGACAGATTTATGCCGGAGTTGCTTTAGCCTTTCTTGTTCAGGGCAGGAGGCAATGCTGCCCTGTAGCCTCCACGGGGACGTCTGACATGGGCCCTGTGCCCAGTATCCCACAACAGGAGTGCACAACATTGTCACGCTGACGTTCCACTGCAGGAAGCTGCTGGCTTCAAAGAAAAATCGTAGTCGCTGTGTATTTGCATAAGGCAGAGCTCAGAGACCTTCTGGTGAGCAAAAGTAGAAATGTCTTTCCCCCAGATGCAAGCAGCGCTTGCTAATCAACTCGTGTGTTGAATTTTAGGTTGCAGGTCAGAGACCTTCTCAGTGAACCATGTCAGCCTGTTAGTAAGATGAAGATGTCTTCTAATGGACTGGTCATAACCGCGTCCTGGGTTAAATGTACTCAAAGACCTTTACAAAATCTTGTAAAAAACCATCACCTTAAACTGCAGTTCTGCCACTTTTCTGTCCTGTGTCTTGTGAACAAAGGGACAATTCAAAATTTTCTTCCAAGTCTCATAAAAGTTCAGTTTTCAGTGTGTATTATTAGAAACAAGGACTTACCCTTAACCACTGAACAGATAGGGTCACGAACAAGTCAAACTTCCCTACAGATGCGCCTTATCTCTCACCTACTGTCCCAGGCAGGCTCCGTGCTGGATGCTTGCTGCATCAGCGGTGACCACACCTGGCAGCACCGGTGGCCAAATTCATGCTTTGGAGGGCACCGAGCAGACATGAGAAATTAATAATTTTGATCTCTGTTTCACCACTGGATTAGTTCTCAAGTAGCTTTCAGATTCGTGCCCTGGTTTGGCAGGGCACGCCAGCAGGTAATACCTTCTTCAGCATAGTCTTGTGTTAGAGAGTCAGGCAAATAATTTTGATGGGTTATGGAGGCAGCAGTCTCTCCTGACCTCACTGAGGTTTCTTACCTGTTTAGGCACCTTGCCCGATTCAGGCCCACAAACATTATCAGTTCCCTGATGTGATATTTCTTTGTAAATTCAGTAGTAGTTTGGGGAGCTGTAAGTTGTCATCCAGAATTTCTACCAAATCACATCTACCCTGGATTACTGATCTGTGTTTTTGCAGATCTGGCTGAGGGTGAAATTTGCATCTGAGCAGCTGCCAAACAGGGCATCTGTCAAGAAATTTACATACTGTTAAATTTCTCTAGGTCTGCACTCTATGTAAATAATATTTGCCTCCTGGCATCTTCCACACAGAACTGATTTCCTCCCTGTGGTTTCTTGCCAGATTCTTGGCCATTTCAGTAATTGAGACTCACAGTGAAACCTCAGAAATGTTAATACCCAAAAGCACTAAAATCACAAAACACTGCATGATTATGACTTCTAAAAACTAAGAATCAAATACGCCATGTCTAGAGAAACACTGTATTTCCTTGGTCCAGCTCTGCGCCCCTTTGTAATACAACAGATGGAAACTGGAACAACACCTGCTTAGTTGATATTTGCATTCTGGAGGAAGGTGGAGATCCTTGGCCAGTACAACTCTTTCAGCTCCATTTCACCCAGCACTGAAATAAGGGGATCAAGGGATGCATGGGACTGGTGAGAAGGTAGGCTCATCACCAGTTTCACCAATCCATATGTGATGCTAAAGATCCCATAGCTCACAGCCAGCTAGTACAGCGTTCTTCTAGCTTAGTTCAGGAAATAGCAGCAACCTGAGAGTCAGGAATTTATAACCAGCTCCCTAAGGGTCTCTTTAATCTTGATCCAGGAGGGAATGCGTCTCCAGCCTTTATCAGCAGGATCTTCCCAGGCAGGGTCTGATTCTTGTCTCTGTGAGTGCTGTGTCAATGAAATCATGTGTACATCTAGACGGCTAAATAAAACGGGGCCAGGGAGCAAGCTGGACCACAGATTGCTGTTGCTGCCTAATTATTAGCACACTCCTGACACAAGCCAAGGAAAAGTGTACACAAGGAGTATTCCCAACTGCAAGTGGGGGGAACACTGTGCCATGTGGCTCCTTCCAGCTTCTGTGGTTTGCACACAACACCTCTGTCCGCAGCACCGTCCTCCAGGCTTTGCACCCTCGGGAGGCCCCCTCATGCCTACCTACCCCAGGGCATGCAAGGTATAACCTCAGCATCTTGCTATGAAATCTGTTAAGCTGCAACACATTATTGCACACATTTTAAACTGAAATAAACACACAAAAATTAGTAATTACGTATTAGACAGGGCATCTGTGGAGCCTACGGAAGACTGGCGAGTGCTACACCATGTGGTTAGGCCATAGAAGGTCCCTGGCCCTGTTTTATTAGCTTTATAGGCAAAGGTGCTGGCATTAAAAATGGTGTTACTATGTTTAGCATGCTCCAGACAATGTAAAAATTCAATGAGCTGCGTAATCCACAAAAGCAACCATCAGCACATCACCATGCCCAAAATCAGGTAGAAGGGTCATGCAATAACTGTGCCTCTTTTCTTTTGCACAGTATTTCATATATGCTCCCACATTAGCTACCCTGGTAGAGGCCTGTTCTGTTTGTATTAAATGCTTAAATCACAATATTATCTCTCTATCTTGAACTATATTTTCTAATGAACACATGCATGTCCATATTAATTGACACTCATTGAAGGGAATTTGGTTCTCGTATTTTTGAAGCTGAACTGAAAGGCATCCATAATTCATTCTCATTGTCAATTTAGCTTTGCAGGAAAAAAAATGTAAGAGATAGGAGCTTCTTTGCTTTTTTCATGCCTTTTTGGGAAAGACACTATTTATATGTGATATGCAATGAGATACAGGGAGTAAGTAGAGGGTGAAGATACATCAAATGCCTAGACAAACTTGAACTTTTTGAACTGTAGCACTACAAACCCAAACCAAAGTCACTGACCCCTAGTGAAGCTGCTTTGGTTTTACAGGGCTAGTTTTTTCTGGGCTGTTAAGACTACAGACCAGAGGGTGATGAGAAAACCCACCATGTTATGTCATATCCTAGCCACGTTTGTCTGAAAGGGAGGATTTATTTGCTTAAAATCTTCTTTCTGAAACGTAGCTGATTTTGGTTAGTGCAGCACAGTGACGTGGAGGTGTCTCTCTGACCATTTGTGTGTGCTGCAGCAGGAGCTCATGCAGCAGGCAGAGGTTAATCCACCTCCATCACGCACACTGTGCTCACACCTGCAGCTGGTGGGGAGGGCAGGCTTGGGTGAGCCTCTGCCCTAGCTGGGAGCATAGAGGGACCCTTCACCTGTGAAGCCTGAATAGGCAAAGCACCGAGCAGGGCAAAGGCGTAACAAAACAAACAAAAAAAACAAACATGGGATGAGAGATGAAAGCACATCACCAGTTTTCTCAGCAGGATCTTTGTGTCCACATCCCACTGAACGTGAGATGAGGAGATCCCACCCCAGCAGGAACACTGAGAGTGGTGGTGTGTTGCATGTCGCATGTTGCATGTCGATCAGCAGTAGATTTGGGCAGGATCTTTTTTTGAACATTTTGAAAATGTTTAAAAAATGCTGATGGTAAAAAGACCTTTTACAGTGGCCTCTTTCCCATCCCAGCCTGTTGAGCTCTGTGGGCTGGCAGATGCTGCTGCTCCTTGCGTGACTTCCCAGAGCGCGCGAGTTCTCTGGGTGAGGAGTAAGAAGCATGCTGTCTTGCTGTTACACGCCTGTATTTTTCTCCAGTGCTTGGTTGTGGTAGATTCACATAAAGCAGTGAACAACTGGCCCTCGTTATTTTTATAAAAACCCCTGCCTGACCAGATCATACTAGCAGAATCACTTCAGTCTTCTCTTTCTATTAATTGGTTTATTTCTTCAGAAGGGATTCTATTTTTTCCATGGTTCCACTGTATTTTCTATGTATCTTCTGGAGTAAGACATTAGTTCTTTGAACAAGTTGCTTTTTTCAAGAGCTCCTTCCTTGTTTCAGTGGGCTCCAGCACGTTAAGAACCGAGCTAGATGCCACCAAGTTAACATTTCCAAACACATTCCTTGGGTGTTTCTCTACATTAGCTAGGTTTAGGGAGTTGCCATGGAGGTGTATTTGCCACCAGATGAGTCAGAATTATTTAAATACACCTCTCTGGATCAGAAGGTTTTATTCCAAATTATGAAACACGTTCAAGCCTTCATCTTTGAACACCCCCTGACCCCACAACCCCCTTCCTGCCGGCTTGCTGCCACTTGGTTCTCAAAGCACTTTCCCCTTTCAGGTCCTCTCCTGCTCTAGAGCCCCTGGGGGGGTTATCCTCTCTGCTTCCTCCAACTGGAACTGAAGGCAGCGACCCTTTCCACCACAGATCTGGTGCAAACTTTTGAAATCAATAGAAATCTTTTCTTCCATTGGCTTTGCTGGGTGTTTTATTACCCACGCCCCGTCTGCCACCCTTCAAGGGAATTAGAAGTAGTTTCAGGGGTTCTCCCATGTGAATCCCCAGTCAATGTGGAGTGACTGGGATGTCCCCTCTCTTCCTGTGCTTTTGGCCTGCCCAATTTCTGTGTGACCTCGTTCATCAGAACTGGGGTCTCCTCATCCAGGGAAATGTAAACAACAGACTGAAAGAACAATTTAGGGAAAGATTATCTTCGCTGGGTGTTGCATCCATGGGTACCTTAAAAATATGCTAAAAATCACAGGCCTGAGTGGAAGAAAGAAACATTAATAGAAGAGTGAGTTTATGTGCCGAGAAGCCTCTTTCTTCTTCCTGAGGCCATTGGGCTGGAATGCATTTGAAATTCTTCCATAGCTTGTCGACAGCAGAAATAAGTGCTCAGACCTGCCACCGGCAGAGTCCCATGCTTGTTGTGGGCTTGCAATTGCAGCATCTCTCTTTTGTTTTAGGTGGGCTTGCCTCTGTCTAGAGGAACATTACAGCTCCCTGACTATCCAGGTGTTTAGTGAACAATTGTTTTGGTTTTTTCTACATCCTCTGAACTCTTACACTATCAGAAAAGATACTGTCAATTACCCCTTTACACACATCCACATTAGTTCATCTCTGTAGTGTGTATAATTGCTAGTGTCGATACAGATGTGCATACAGGTATGAAGACCGAAACAGTAAACAGATGTCAAGCATAATTATGATATACATGCATGCATGTCTTCATCTGTACAGAAAAAACTACTTCAAAAATATTTTGGTTGTGGTCTTAATCCAAATTCACTTCATCAGCCTTGGGTTTCTGCAGAGCCACTTATTTCTAATTCCGCATTACCTCAAAACAGGGATTTCCCATGTTACTTTTTACAATGCCAGAAGCACTAGTCAAATGGAAATAGGTCTGATGCAGCCATGTGGAGCAGCATGACGTGGGATTGCTTGCTTTTGGCTGTGGACAGCCTTGCTTTACCTTTATGAGAAAGTCTGGAAGAAAGCAAGGTCTGCAGCTACAGCAAGGTGAACTCTGTGGTATTGAAGCCACAGAAGGGCAGACACTCAGCTGATATTACTATTCCCAAAGTTTTTCATTAGAGCTTTGTTAAATTAACCTCTTTTCCCAAATACACAGTGTTTCAAATTGCAGGCAAGACAGTATGAGCAGCAGGAGTGGTACCTGATTAGAACAGGTGGATACTCAACTCTACTTCATGAGCATGGATTTTGGTGTAATATTTCTTCTGGCTAATTTCCACACAATAGAAGGCTAAATATAATTTTTAATTTCCATTAGTAAACCAACAGGGTAAGGTTTGAGAGGAATGTGTCTACCATGCTTTCTTCAGAGACTGTTCTAGGCACATGCATCTTTTCACCTCATACAGTTTGTATCAGTGACATGTTTCTTTTCTGGCATAATCATGATGCCAAAATCAGTATAAACCAGGTTCTTACCTCTGTTTTGGTGTCACATTGGTCTGTGCTCAGGGTGGTGGGCGACTTACTATTCGTGCAGAGTCAGCTGTACTCACACAGAGTGGCTCGGAAATTAGTGACAAACTGTTATGTCATTAATATGCAGAGCCAGAAGGACTGAAATATCTGTGGATGTGTGCTAATTTTTGATTTGATAGTTTCACGTCTAAGAAGATTTCTTGCTCTCACAAAGCCTCGCTTCTAACAAAAGGTTTTGTATCACCAAAAAATACCGTAAAATTTCAAGGAACTGAGTGACAAAGTTGTCACTCTCAAGAAATCTAGGAAGAAGCCACGTCAACATGATTGGTCTGTGATTATTCCCATTTGCAGCAAAGTCAACTAAATAGTTAATTGTCCACCAAATAGTTAATAGTCCACCAAATGTCTTCCTTCCTTGGGAGCAAAGCACTCACCTTTTGCAGTTTCCTCAAGCGTGATCTCACCCAGTGTAGGAGTTCAAAGCGCTAGTCAGGAGGGAGGCAGATGAGGTACTCATCTTTCACCATATCCCAAGAGGTCTGCAGCATTTGGTCTTGTAACACTTGCAGCCTATGTGGTCTTGGGGGCTGGGATCCTCTGGTTGTTGGGAATGGAGCTGACCCATTTGTCCTTCCGTGCCAGGACGTGACTGACTGGCAGCTCATACAGGACTTGGCAATTATTAGGCAGAGCAGGTCTCCTCTAGCAGGGCTTTCCGTAAGGATGTGGCACACCACAGCCTGAGGTGTGTGCCACCATCGTGTGGTGGCATCTGTTGATGTCCTTCACAGATGGCTTCCTGCATGCAGACTATCCTCTGTATTCTTCTGGAAGCTGTGAGCTTGGAGAAAAACAAGCCCAGAAAATTTAATAACTACCTCCCCAGACAAACACAGATTTACCACTTTCATAGATTGGTGGTCAAAAATCAACTTCAACTGATACTTGCTGATATTATTACTTTTAATTTAATTCTCCCTGTGTAATAACTTGCTTGCTGTTGCTGCTGCTAACTACATTAGGATATTGTCTTTCTCTTGGTCTTTATTGGGCATAGGAAAAATATACAAACTTCTGAGCTGAAAACATTTAAATATTTGTAGAGGAGAAACAGACTAACTGAAGACCTGACTTCCACCCAGAAAGCTTGTGTCACCAGAATTATTGTAAAATTGAAGGGAATCGGCTTCTTAGTTTGCGTGTGCCCTTCACATTAGAACCATTAGAGAGATTTAAGCTACAGAAGCCCAGACACCTACCTGAGCTGTCTGAGGAAACTTGGCTCCCTCTGTAGTCAGTGAAGAGAAAGAAAGAATCATCTCCAGGGAGGAATTCCAGCCCAAGAGATCAAAATTGGCTTATTATTTTCCATAAAGAAGAAGACTTCCTGCACCATAAATACACATTGGAGGTTTTTGCAATTTGCTAATGCTTTCATGTATCTTTCACTTAGTTGCTCACTCACTGAAAGTCTTGACAAAAATATTTAGGGAATCAGAGAAACGTGCATTCAGGATTTTTCACGTGTTCTAAGTTCAGGTCATGTACAAAGCTTTCTCTTTTGAGAATCTGGATTAATTATTCAAACTTTTAGAGGAGTCAACACTGGTCTCTGGAACTGAGCCTTGTATCTAGTGTCACAGCCAATTAATGCAAAAACCCCACAAAGTCAGCTCATCCATGCTGCTTTATCTATATGAATGGGATTTCTGTTAACAGTTTCACACACTGGTCTTTAGCTTTTTCCACCTCTTCTGCTGATTTGGCATGTAAGTATCAGCCTGTTTACAGTACATACAAAAGAGATTTTTTATAATTATGAGGTTTTCTTCTGCTTTAAATGTAAAGGGCTTTGGGCTACATGAAAGCCTGCTTTCCCTCTCTTTCTAACATGTTACTTTACACAGAACTTAAATTACTTTTTTCTTAAGTGACAAATGTGACCAAAAGGTTTGAGACCCTATAAATCAAGCTGGGTTGCTTTTAAGTTGTCATCTGCCTTTTGCACTGCGAGTTAGGAAAAAAATATCCTATTATCTTCCATGACAATGTAATACAGCTGGTAGGACTGGAAATATGCAATGAAAAAGTGTAACAACACCTGTCTACCTTGCTCTGGGGCCAAGCACAAGTCACCTCAGTCTGCTCTTATGTTAGTGGGGTGTGGGAATTACTCATCTGCTGAGTAATCAGTATTGCTCTCAAAAGGTTCTTCCTTCCTCTGAGATACACACACACACACCCCCCCACCCAAACAAACTGGTATTTTAAAATACCAGGATTTATTTTGAGATTAGAAGATATTTTCACTACAGTCTTGTCAAAGACAAGAAATGGAAACAAAGATTCTCAACATTTCTTTGGAAAATTTCAAGGTTTTTAAAACTAGTAAAAATAAGGGGGTTTTGCTCTTGAAATTGTTTTCAGATTTTCAATAAAAATAAAAAATATATAAAGCAGTATTTTTCATATAAAATAATGTGTCCCTATCCAGAGATATTTTTTTTTGTTTATTTTCTGTACTTACCAGTCTGACTTTGTTTCAGGATATTCATTTTAACAGATTACAAAACTGCGTAGAATGCGCCCTGCCATTCTTCTTGTATTTTCCTTTGTAATATTACTGACTTCAGTGTGTTTTTTTGATAGCATGGTTAAACTGAATGGAGACAGCATAGCCTTCTTTCAACAAATGTTTTGCAAAATTCATATCTTAATTCTATTGCTTCTTACTAAGTTAAACCAGCATCACCAATTCATAAATTTTTGGCCTAGTCCAAACAAATCTCCAATTTATCCTACCAGAAGTTTTGCTCTGCTCTAGGATTTTAAGATCATTATTCAGGAAAATGAAAGCTTAACATTAGTAAAATATGTTTTGCAAACTAGTCGTTTTGAAAGGTTTTTTTAATATAGTTTATAATTTAAAGAACTGAGTTTGCACATTTTCCACTGTATCTCAAACTTAGCTTTATAAATTACTACAAACTCATTGAGAATAAAAAAGGGGCATCAGGAGCTAATATCAGTGATGAGAAGGATAAAAGCAAAAACGCAGCAGCAAATACTTTGCCTGTCTGAGACAGAGATTTGAAACTTTCCCCAGCTTGTGGGTAATATCACATTTCCCCCCCACTCTGTCCCCACCCTCCTACTGAGATCAAAAGACAATATTCCTGCCTCTTTGTAAGCGCTGTGCCATGTGCACGGCTCCATTTGTAGAAGCAAAGTCCGACTCATCCTCTGTTTCCTCGCTTAGATGTGTGATACGGTCTGTACTGCCAGAGATCTGATGTGCTAGAAGCAGTTTTCTTATATGTGAGCCTAATAAATGGAAGCCTGCCCTCTGTGCGCAGTCCTAGTTGAAACAGCTTCCCACAAAGTCAAGCATCAAGATCACAATCTGTTTTGAGGCAAAGTAGGAGCAGTGCATGCTTATTTTTTTTTAAGTGCCACAACTCTAGTGGACAAAAATGCTGTTTATTAAATACTTGTGGCCCGATGCAGTTGTCTGCTCTCTTACTACACTAAGGAAAGGTAAGATATATAGGAAAGCACAAGAAACATTCTTCAGATGGTGGCCTCTCCATCACCATTCAAACACATGTTGAAGCCCCGGCTGGCTGGAGGCCCGGCTGTCCCTGGTGGCTTAGCCACCACTGCTTATTTCAGCGTGGTGTGACAAAGCAAAGCTTCCCATGGGTGTTTCCAGCCTCATCAGCAGCACCGAGAGAGGATAGAGGGTGCCCCTCTCAAAAAGTTATGGGCCAAATCTGCCAGAGGAAAGAATTTTTAAAAGGAAGTAAAAATTGTAATTGACGACTGGGTAGAAACATTTTCTGAGGTGGCCAAAAGCCAGAACCACACATTTAGAAATGAAGATTCTACTGGTTTTAAAGAAAATACCTGCATGTAAAAACAATGACTATTCAAACAAACCACCCACTCAACCAACCAAAAGGAGATATGAGAGATGGGTAAAAAAAAAACCCAAGAAAGTTCATAGCCATCTGTATAACTTTGAAGCTAGAAATTTAAGAAATATGGGGGAAAAGGGATTCTTTCTAGAATAAACATGTCTGGTATGGTTAACTCAGGAATGATTTTGTCTCTTTGGAACCAAATCAGTGTGAATATATTAAAAGCATTGCTAATAACACAGAGAAGATGAGAATATTTACTAAATATTTCACTTTCACGTTGGGACTATCCAGACCATATTTCACTTCAGCGTTGGGAAGAGCCAGACGATGTCACCAGCTGTGGATGAAACACTTTTCACTCCAACAGCAGCTCAGGACAATGCAGTTGTTAAGTAAGAAGGCTGAATGTGGACATTTCAATCTGCAGGTCTTGTCACCCTGCTCTGTTGGCGAGGCCAGGGCATCTCTCCATGCTTTCTGATGCCGTGGGTCAGCATTTGTTTATACATGATCCCCTCCTGGTGCTGTCATTTGGACTCTCGGAGGACTCTGCATGACACTGCAGGCTCTCAGGTCAGCCATTCTCTTCACCTCAGTGGTTTCTTGTCTTTTAGTTGTCTTGATAAATTGATGCCATTTCTGACTTCAAGTTCTCAGTTTTGCCTTTTACTGCTTCATAGAAGCAAGCTCAAAATCTTGAGACCCCTCTGTGCTGCATTTCTTCCTGTGATCTCTATATCATGCTACAGCTTTTGTATCTGCTTGAGTTACAGGGAATATATACCTACCTCTCAGAAAGTATCCCAGAAGCATGGGTGTCAATAAGACCAAGACATCCAGGTCACAGTGGTATGATCCTGTCTGAGACCCCACTGTGGAACTCCAAAGCTATGGAGCTGGCTGTGGGAGAGCAAGGTGTGTTCCCTATCACCACGTAGCAGAAGTGCAGCAGTCTGTTGTTCTTTACGAAGTCTGAGGAGCCAGACCACAAGTTGTCAGTAAATGTCTCTAGCCAGCAACAGCAACAGCTCTGGGGGGGTCTGGAGGTGGGCTCTGAGGAACTGCAGCCCACTTGCACTGCACCCAGCCAACGTCTGCTCTAAGCCAGCTCTCCTGAGCCAGGTCCCAAGCTCTGTCAGTCCTCACTGCTCTTCCCAGCAGCAGAGGTGTGAATGGTGAGAGGATAAGTACACCTACACTTCAGAAGAGCTGTTTGTACATCCTAGTCCTATACAATCATGCGTGAAGGCTGTTGTGGCAGGCAGTTGCATGCGCTTTCCATGCACCCCTATCGCATAGATACATGTTCCACCTTCCATCACTCCAACAAGGAGGAAGCCTTGTGTGCAATCTGCTACCTTTCCGCAAGCCCGGCTGAGATAAAACCCTGCTCTGAACCCAGGCAGAGCACAGAAAGCATCACTACTGTGTATATATGCAGTAATCAGGCCACATGCTACGCATTTTTTCTCTATTCAGTCATGCCCTGTTGCACACTGGGTCTGTGCTTGGCTTATGCTATCAGCAAATTAAAAAGGGGAAGTTCATTAGTGGTGGTGTACAAATTGTCCCTTGACTCAGCAGGAGCAAGAAGAAGCTGCCTCTGTTTGAAGAGACTGTACAAACTGTCCCTATTTTCCTGCCCCTCTTTGAAAAGCTCCTGAGAGTGTAGCATGTTCTGCTGTTTAAGAGAACTGCCGTAAGGTCTTTACAACACAGACAAGAGAAAAACCAACCTGAGGTAAGGTATTTTCTTTAGTTCTCTACTTCAGACAACTGGCTGCAGCCAGAGATACCAGAGCCACTGTGAAGTAACTGATTTCTTGGTAAGAAGCTGAACCTGCTACTGCTGCGCAGCTCTTCACGTAAAACTCAGATTGCCTTTGTCCAAGTAGATGAAGATGCCTGCCCGTGCAATGAAAATCTCGAAGTGGCCTCACCTTTATGGGCTACTATTGGGACGCACGGAATGGTGAGTGGTTAAGGGAATGAGATTAAGAAGCAGTTAACAAAAAAAAAAAACACATTTGGAAGGGCACTAAAATCTGCTCCCATGGCCTGCACGTGAAATTTATCCTGGTTTAATTATGTAGGACTGGAGATGTTCCTGTAGCAGTGCAGTAAGATAATTTATTAAACAGCACAGTCCCTCTCTGCTGTGCTGTGGTCAGAAGCAGCGTGCTCTGCTGCAGCAGTTTCCCAAGGGGCACACTGAGGTCTGAGTCCTGCAGGACCCAGAGCTGGCTCCTTCCCCATCGTCTCTTTTGCAGCAGAGCTAGGGTGCAGGACACCACCACCTATGAAGAGGACCACCGTTGCCCACCTCCAGCACTTGGTCGTGAGCCACCACACATACACACATTGTGGGATTTATTTTATTATTGTTTTTTAATGTGTTGACAGGGCTTCTGAGCCTTCAGGATGCGTTGAGTTATATTTTCAAGTCCACTTCAAATGGAAAACTTAAACATTTATTGCACTTAATGGAAATTCCTATGTAATCCAGCATCTGGCTTTTTAAGAAACTGCCCCGTATTTTTAGCCTAGGATCCCCTCTGTGGATGACTGTGTCTTGGGTTTTCATGCTTTACTGTTGTTTAGATCCACCAACATCAGCAGAGTCCTCTCTGCCCAGGAAGGCGGAACAGGACCCAGCCTGTTCTCCCCAAGAAGCAGAGCAGGAAGCTGGTGTACTAAAGCTCTGATTATTTCTCTGGCTCTGTATATTTCCTGAGAGAGATGGAAACAAAATCATGCACATGAGTTATTTAGCCAGAGGTGAACTATGAAGCTTAGAAAAAGAAAAAAAAAAAAAAAAAGAAAAAGGTTGGGAAGGGAAGGAGATAGCAGGTGATGGTCTTTGTAACAGCAGACTATAAAATGCCACTATCTTTTAGGATACATCTAGGTGTATATTCAAATCAGAAAACAAATTTCTGTGCTGTAGGCTGATCTAGTTGCTCTGAAAGACAGTGTTTGATAGCTTTGGCTCAGTGAGTGGATTGCTTAGCTTTTAGGCAGGATACAGGCAGAGCAGTTGTGTGTCTGTGCCCATATACCATGCAAGCCTACCCCTAGTCATTCTGGTGTGATTATGGAAGGGCATTTTTGGGACTGCAAGCCACATAGCTCTCTGCTAGTCTTACTGATTGCTGTGTATGCATGTGAACCCTTCAGATGAATAACAGCTGAAAGAGTTTGGTTCTCTTCCATTAAAAATAAATTGCAAAAATTGTATTGATTCCACTGCAGGAGGATTGGACCCTTAGCCTCCAAGAGGATTTTTAATATATTCAGTTGCTAGCATCTTAATGGGATACAGCTATACTATGCTGCACACGGAGCTGCGTATGATACAGCTCCCTCAGGCTGCTTGACAATATGCTCTCCACTTCAGAGGCTAGTACATAAATACAATTCACATGCTCTGTCTTTAGTCATGCCACAGTTTTGTCAACCACATCACATTTTTCTGCCTCAGGCTGCGGTGTGTGCTGTTAACACATGTCTCCAGACTCAGGTCAGTGAGCACAGGGACAGCATTGCATTGGTTCTGTTTTCATGGGACTTTCCTGTTTTTTCTTGTCATGCAATTAACTTGCCTGATTCCTCTTTCAGCTTTTTTTTTTTTTTCCCCCCTACCACACAACATATATAGCCACTCCACCTTTTAGCTCAAGTAGGTGCCAAAGAAATAGTACGTGGTGTCAAGGCCTCATCCATAGCACTGCACTCTGCTAAACCATGCTGATTTCCAGCTGCTGAAGATTCAGCCCATGACAATTAGTCTCCTTAGCTTGATATTATTACCCTGAATTGAAGTGTAACAAAGCAAAATCCAGAAGGGCAAAATCCTTTTATCTTAGAAGACTCTAAAGCTATATTTAATGTAAATACAATGTAATTTATACAATCCATTCTACCTTATTTTATTTTTCAAGCAGATGTAAAAAATGCTGAAATTTAGGAAAAATAAATACCTCTGTAGCACATGACTGTTCTGAGTAAGAGATCTACCCACTTTCTTGCCAGCAAATCTACTTATCTTTCTCAAATTTTCTTCCAGAAGATTTTAAACCTATGCTTCCTTAGAATTGCTGGAACTTTATCCTAAGCTGAAGTCTTGATTAACCTTCAAACTCTTAAAAATTATCAAGGAAAAAACCTTTGGTCGCATTTTCAGAAATATTTTCACCAGCCATAGAGCTGGTCAACAGCTTTCCAATTTTCCATATGAAATTTCATTTAAAAATGGAGGGGGGAGCAACCATCAATATCTCTTTCCCGTTTAACTAACACCCAATATGCCGCAGCTGGAGAGGCTGGATGGTGTATCGGGCCAGGGGGTCTTTGCTGCTCTGTATCTCCATGGGCAAGGTTTCTCCCAGGATGCTGGCATTATTCTGATATTTCCTTCCCTCTCTCTCTGAACTGACTTTGCCATAGCCTAATGTATACAGCAATGAAATAGATGAAAGCTGACCAAGGGCACAGAAGGCAGTACAGCTGTAACTGCAAATCCCTTTTCCTCAGTTCTTGTTGACTGACCCCACCCCTTAGAAAAGCTTTTGTCTAAGAAAAGCAAAATCAACATAAGACTATGTAGATGCATGACTTGCTTTGTCTCCAGCAGCAGCAGTAGCTGGATGAACAAAGAGACTGCTCAGCTTCCTGTGCTTTCTGGATTCAAAATGGAGAGTACTTTACAATAACAGTTACTTCTTTCATCTCGGAAACACCCCTTTATAAAGAAAGCATAGCTAAATAGAAATCACAGCTATGTCTCTTTCTGGTCTCTTTTGTAAAAATTTAGTGGCATCACTTGTTTCTAGTGCATGAGTATTCATTGCCATTTATTGTAAATCTTTTAAATCAAGAGAATGAGAAACGTTAATGGCAAAAGGGAGAAAGGGCTTATCTCCGAAAAGTTTCTTTCTCCACTGCATGTCAAATCAAAATGTGAGGGACAAATCAGTCTTCAAAACGTGCAGCTGAAAGGAGCTTAGTAGTAGGTATATAGTCACAGCTGGATTGTGGCCTCCAAGTACAGTTTATACCATAGAGATGAAGATGATCACTGTATCCCTCCGATTTACTACTCCATTGTGTTTCTGCCTGGGGTGGAGGCTTAGATGAACTTCTGTGAGACTCGTAAGGGATGTTGGTATTTAAGTAGGTACTGAGGCTACTGCTAGGACTTTTGCTGCTCCTTTAGGGACATGCGATTCACAGGTAGGGAAATGGTGGCAGACAGAGCTTCAAGCAGCCACTCCTAACCCCACCCTGGGCTTTTCTGCAGCTGCTAGCCTGGTCTGGATGGCTGCACAGGGAGATCTGCCCGTGCTGGGACACCCATCGCTTTTACCTGTGCGCTGCTGTACTGCCTTAGCGCTGTGGCCCTGCCTTGCTCTACCACTGTATGGCTGGTTTTGGCCAGGCAGCTGTACATTTGCAATCTTAAATTCCTTCATCAGTGACATGCCTAACGAAGGCTTTTAGACCCCTTTGTTGTTACATATCTCTTCCCTGGTGCCAAGGGGGAAGATGGCCTTATGTGAATAGAGGACAGTACAGTGGTCTTTGTTTATAAGCAATAGTATAACTTTATTACAGCCCACGCTGTCCTGATTTCTCCTTCTGCACAGATAGTTCTGCATAAAGTGTAAGCCTCTTTCTGCTGTAGGCACTATGTGGTCTGATTATAGCTATGCAGTACCACATCCGACTCCCAGGGGACAGCTGATGGTACTAGAGTTGTTGGTTCAGACCCTGAAAGCTTTGGGTTTGGAAATGGCGCACAAAGAGTTGCAAGAAACAAAGGGAGAAAAAGCCACAAAATACTGTGGAGTAAACAAGATCTGGTTTGCAGAGGCTAACTAGAGACAGCTCAGCAGAGGCACTTCCTAAAGTCACAAATTTTCTTTGCTGCCTCTATGCCTGCTTCCTGAAGGACTGAAATGTTTTCATGGAGCCCAGATGTAAGGCAATAGGTCAGTATAATTAAATATCCAAAGCAAAAGCGTATCACAGCTGCTAAATTGTATAGTTAACACCAAGAGTTAGGCTTTGTATGTCAAAAGTGTAATTTGGCTGGAGGACCTCGGATACGAGCCCATAGAACAGCCTCCTCTGCCAGGCAGGTCAGTTTTAGAATTTTAGTTATTGAGGTCCTCGTGCAGACTAGGCATCATGTGTAAGAAAGACAAAAGAGGTCACTTTGCTTTTGGTACAGCATATTTACATTGGCATTTTTTAAATGATCAGATACTGCCTGTAGAAACGTTGCATTCTCAGTTTGGTCCCAGTAATACAATATTCATAAAAGTCAGAAAACAAGAAAAAAAAAAAAAAAGAGTACCCTCGTACACGATAGAAACTACATAGGATGTGGCATTTTGTGTAAAACAGCAGGGTGGGGTAGGAAAAACCTCAGTACTAATTCTGAACAGGGAGCAGTCGCTCGCTTGAGATGCCCTGCTGACTCAGTGGAATTTTTTGCATGAACAGCTGCTCACTGGCACGAGCACAGGCTGCACGATTTGGCCAGTCGGTACCAACTGAGCTTTGATAAAAATAAGGCCCAGGTATAATTTTTAATATATCCCATGGGAACCCCTTCTTATTATTTTATCTATGTGCAATTGAAAGGAAACTCTTCTAGAAATAAAGAGACTGACATGTCACATCATGACATTAGTACAGTTACTTTTTGTGGCCCATGTTCAATGCAGCCCTCGAGTGATCTGTTCCAATAACGGAGATAACAGCTAGTAGGATGATTCACCCATCAAGCAATAACGAGCAGCCATTGCATCACCTTCTGTTGTTTATTGTACCCGGAGGCTTTTCAGAATACAGTTGCCTTGATAAAAAGATAAAAGAAAAGAACATAAAACTTGGGTGAAAGAAAAATCTTATTAAACTGAACCTACTTCTTGTCTTCCCTTTCTCTGTTCCCTTTAAAGTTATTATTAATAGGGCCAGGCTGTTTGATAGTAAGCAAGTGTTTGTATGAGAACCACTACTGGTGGAGCAACACCTCTGAATGGCTGATCGAGTCAAGGAATAGATGAGGCCCGAAGAATGTAGGACAGATTAGAGCAAAGTCCAGCACAGGAGTGAGAGACAGGTACATTATGGGCCAGATCCTGAAGACTTTGTTCCGTCTACTTGGATTTTATGGAGGTCAGTAAGAACTCTGCCAGCATAAGAGAGCTGAGTAAAATGTGAGTGATCCCCTAGGCTTTGAAGCTATAATCATGTTTATGTCTCAAGCTCCTCTCAGAGTTCATAATGAGCATTAATTAAATACACCTCAGGGCTCCCTATGCAAGAGCAAAATACTCTTACTCCCATTAAAGAGAAAGAGGAAGCCAGTCCTTGTACAGGAGGGCTTGGAGCTTCCTCCAGCTCTGGGTCCTATTTCAAAGGACTTTGCATTGCCAACTGGACATCCGGGGAAATGTTGATCAGAGTTAGCTGTGACGTCAAAGATTTAGCTGTGACATTGATCCTGTGGCTCAGTTTTCAGGAGTGCTGACCTCCTCCAGCTCCCTGTATCTTCAGGAAGACATTTCAGTGCTTAGAGATCTATATTTCTAATCCATATGTTTAGTTCTGTTTAGCTTTAAGAACATTAGGTAGAGCAGTAATCTATTTAGTAGACAGTCAGTGCAAGAAGATATTGAAGATAGGGAGTGTACTTCATCTATGTGAGGTAGGCACTAAGTGCTAACTTACTAATAAATATACCTGTATCGTTAATCTTGGAGACCATCAGTAGGAAGTCCTCTTTAGTCATCAAAGAAATAATTCAACAAAATTGGTTAAGTAATTAAACAAACACACTGTTCTGGGTGCAAAATGACATGTCAGATTTTACTTTGGGATGCAGTGTTAAACCTTCACAGCTTTCTAGTGGGAGTGCTGACAAACTGCTGCAGAATGCACCACTTGATCTGTCATCGCAAGCCAAAGCATACAACGAAATGATGATGTAGTTTATTATCCGTGAGCCTCGTGCTAAAATACTTACAGAAACAAACCTCACCCATTATCTTCATAGGGCCATTTGCCTAGATAAGGTCTTCTGATCAAATGATACTTCAGTTGCCTATCAGCTGTTTCAGAACCAGCACCCACAAGAACCTTGATAACAGTGAAAACCTGGAGGGTGAGGAGGGACTTATTGTACAATAACAAGTTACCATGGTTCGTACTCTCTTTTGCTGCTGCTCAACAGACTCTGCATGTGACCAGAGTCTGCTCATGAGTGTGCAGGAGGACTTCTGCTCTTTGTGCGTCATGTGATGGCACTAGCAGCGTGCTCCGTGTAAGCTCACTGTTGGAGTTCAAGTCCATGACCAGCACTAATCTCAGTGAAGGGTGAAGAAAGGAGAGAGTAACACTGGGCTCTTTTAAAGAGCAAGATGGAAATAGATTTATTTTCTAGAACAGTCTCCCCATGGGCTGTCCATCCTGCAATACCAATCTGTTTCCACACAAATCCTCCACACCACGTGCCTTTGAGACTGTCCTACCCATAACCTAAAGCAATTTATCTGCACTTTGTGGGCAGGTTCCCTTCATCCTACCGTGTAGGTCCAACAGCATACGAGTGCACATACTTGTAAGAATTTCAGGCTGATACTCACATTCATTTCTTTGTATTCCTCCTAAAAACTTTCAGAGCTAAATCACTCTCCCTTCTTCCCTAGATTAAATCAAATTTATGGCACTCCTGCTTTCCTGAAACACTGACAATTTCTCCGACTTTTCTGTAGTACACTTGAAAGCAGAGTTTTGTTTATCATTTGTGAAATTTTCACTTTAGTTTTTTTATCTAGATTATGCCGTAAAATCTCACATTTTCACTTTGTCAGCTCTCTGAAGTAAGGGAAAAGTTTTAAAATTTTGCCCCATGTCTAAGACAAGACTTTCCTTATGGCAAAGTGACTGGCAGGAGGAAACTAGCCAGACAGTCTGAATGACGACCTGGAGGGGGGAGATGGAAGCCCCTCTGGGACAATGCTTTTTCCTGTTTCTGGAAGTCCCTCCTATTTCCACATTGGCTTCTGCATCCGGTACTTTACCAGGATTCTCTTTCACATCAAAGCATCTCTCCCCGGGCTACACATGTAGGGGCACAGCCTTAGTTTCTATGGGAAATAGTTTTATCCCAAAGGAAAGGGAAAGAAATGTTTGGTTTAAATATGCTTAACACTCCCCCTTCTGTATGAGGCGCTCTCCTGTTGCACTTTCTCTGGTCCCTTGGGATATCAACATGCTCTTTACCATACTCAAGCTTATTTTCTTAGTTGAGGTGTTTAAAAGGGGCTGCAGGGGAATTTTGCTCTCATCCACGCTGGTTAAACAAACACTAGGCTGAAAGCTTGCTAAATTAATTGCACCAAATTCTTTTTTGCTGGTCTCACCCTTAGGATGAGTTGGTCCCAGTTCTACCATTTAAAGGAATTCCATGATGCAGACAATGTGGAGTTTCTACTTCACTCCTAAAGTTATTGGAAACACAGAAGAAGCCAATGTATGGGTTATAAAGCTCCTGCTTAGCTTAGAGAACAAACAGGAGGGATCCATGAATTTGTCTGGAAGTTGAAATCAAGGAGGTTTCCTCAATGAAGAGCTCTAATCAGAGACGAGCTGCTGACTATATTTTGTTGAGCATTTTGTGCAATATCAGTCAGCCCACAGATGGAAAAGAAATCTTTGGAAATGAGACTGCTCTTGAGTTGAGTGCTCTTGGGTAAACAACCCACACACAAAACTTGCAAGCTTCATGATAGCAGCTATCATGGTTTAAGGATATTGACGTGGAAGGTTTGTAGCTAATACAGATGAATAAAACAGATGAGCTTTTGGTTGCACAACCCCTTTTTCAGGCTTAGCGAGAAGACAAGACAGTGTTTCTGATTTGGCTGTGAGTGTGGGACCATTCAAGACTACACAAGTGCTCGCTGGTAGCCGTGACGGATACCAATGAGGAAACACCCAATGACTTCCATGGTGGGGAATTAAACCAAGCCTGGGCACTCTAACCACACAGGCTTCTCCTTATCCCAATACATATGTAATTTGATGGCCCAGTTATTCACTTTTTGAAGTCTCCTGCATTTGTTTGTTATTCCACTGTTGATGCCATCAGTTCCTCCCCCATTTCCCTCAGTTGTCATTTAATCTCTTTGGGTTGGCTGCTCATGCCTTCAGGGTCACTGGATTTCTTTCCACACTAGGCTCTTTGATTCTGCCTCTGTTTGGGGGCTGGTTAGTTTTTTGATTATTTGAAATGCTTTGAATGCTGACTTTAATTACACTGCCTTGTAAGAGGCTCTTCTAGAAGAGTTCCTAACTGCAAGGCCCCTGACTGCCTCAGCAGCCATGCTGCTAGGCGAAGAAAGTGTGAAGGAACACATGTGAGTGTTTTATAAAGACAGCAGCCACTGAAGTGCCGAGTTGACATATCACCTTCAAGAATGCAAGACTTTGGTTTGTTTTGTTTGTTTTATTTTATATATATTTATTGGTACTCACAAAAGGTAAAATGCTTACACCTCCAGTGGAAAAATGCTGAATCTGGAAACAGCTCTCTAATGTCTCAGTCAGAAGCGTGGCGTTTTTCTTAGCGACAGATTGTCAGCCCTCGCCAAGCAGGGCCCAGCAGAACTGAGGATGCAGATGAGTTGGAGACTGTCCAGAAGGAAGCAGCAGATATGATAAAAGGTTTATAAAACATAAGTGATGAGGAAACCTTGAAGAAACCGAGTTTGTTTAGTCTAGAGGAAAAAGACTATGGGGGAAAACATAGGAATTTTCCAATACGTAAACAATTGCTTTAGAGAGGACAGCCATCATTTGTTCTCCGTGGCCACTGTGAGAAAGACAGAAATAAATCAACATAATTTGCAGGAAAGTGATTTTAAGCTCCACTTTGGGAATTAATTTATCGCTGGATGTTGAGCCTTTTCACTGGCAGATTTGAGGAGAGGTTACACCAACGCCTTACAGGGATGAGGTGGCTAAACCTGATCCTGGCTCACAGGAAGGTGTGGGACAAGGTGATTGCAGGAGATTCTTTCCAAGCCTTACCTCTTCATAAATTTATGAAGGAGGGCTTTGAAGGGAAATGGTTTTGGCTGGATAAACATGTAGTTGCATTTTCTTACTGGTCACTCTAGTCACCCTGATGCCACTTCAACATCAAGAAATCATGTTGTCTTTGTGGCAGCTGTACACTAGTGTGATAATTTTGGGAACAGCATTTTAAAGTCATACAGCTGCTCTGTTTAGCAGAAGCTCCTGTTTCTTCCTCTTTGTTTAGCCTCTTAACTTTCCTCCATGAGGCGGATAATCCTTCTTTTGGGAAATATATTTTGGTCTCCCTCTTGCAGGACTTGGAGGAGACTTGTTCAGCTTGTCCCGCTGGTTTGAAAGAAAGCCTCCATCTGCAATCACAACTTATTCCAGTCTTTCCAGCAGGGAAAATGGCTCATGGTGCCATGGTGGGACAACACAGTTTCCTATTTCAGGAGCCATCACACCTTAGGCCAATTGTTCTGGGCCCTCACTGCCACCTTGAGGAAGTTTTCAATGCACTGATTCAATCTGATGCAATGGTATCGGGCTCCGCAGTGCACGCCAGCCGCTGTTGCATGGTCTGATTTGCAGTCTCCGTTGCAACAGCAGAAGGAGTGTGGTATCTGCTCTGCCTATACAACAGCAAGATGACACTGGAGCTGGGGCAAGGGGCCTTCTGGCCCAGCCAGATAGTGGGTCAAGGAGAAAGTGGAGGAGCAGCTGAAAAAACGACATGTTTTAGTAAGCATTTTAAAACCACTAGAAAATTGCAAGGCTAATACATTTAGGCAATATAAGAGGTAAACAGGGAACCTTCAGAAAATGTCCTCCCATGTTTTTACCTTAGAAGCATTTTCCAGGGAATGTCAATTCATTTATAATTAATTGCTAATGCATTTATTATTATCAATATTGATTTCAGTTGACAAGGCAACACATAAAGTTAATAAGTATGAGGCATTGTGTGAAAAACCTGAAGTACCTCCAGGTTCATTGCTGTGCCAAGTAGGTTGATCAAGAGCCAACATCACAACATGTGGCATCAGGGGACCCCTTAGTGTGCCAGAGAGGACAAGAGTCCTGGAGGCAGAAATGCCGTCAGCAGAGGAGGCATAACCAGGCAGCCTTGAGCAGGCCATGGGGGAGGCAGTATACTTCTGAGATTAAATCCTATCTGTGTCTTAATAGAGACAACTCCTCTCCACAGTGTCTTTCAGCATCCTGTTAATTAAGAAAAAAAGGATTAGGATAAATTTACAAAAATAAATAAATTAAAGAGAAAGCAACTTCTGCCAAGAAATGAACTTTCATGTTCAACTTCTGCTTAAAACTAACTTCCCAGGAGCCAACTTTCTGGGGGAATAGCCTGTTATCAGATAAAGGAAGGACTGAACAAGAAAGATAATTCCTTTGTTATGAAAGCCACCCCCTTTTATCAGGACTTTCTCCCCCAGCTTTTAATGCTCACTGACTTACCTCTGATCTCTTGGCATCTTTATATTTTCCCACCTGTCTGTCAACCTCCTCTGAGGGTATTTTCCTTCTTGAAGCTAAACTTTGCAACACAGCTAAAGAAAGCAAACAGAAATGGCTTCAATCACTCTCAGTGCTTAAAAATTCATAATCATTTCTATAGCCGAAGGCAGAAAAGCTAATTATTTACTGTCCCAACCAGTCTTATCACCTCCCGGGAAAATGAGCTGGCTGCGCTCATACATCTGCAGAAGGCAGCTCTCATCGCTGGGACCCAAGCGTACTAGCATCACCAGTGGGAGTTTTTCAGCTTTGAACAGAGCTGCTGCAGCAGGGTAGCTATAAGGCAGAGGAGCTCAGCCACCAGGGAGTGGGAAGACAGCAATGTCTTGCTTCTCTCCCCAGTGAACCTTCTGGCCATCTTGATGTTGGCATTTACAGAAGAGCAAGCTATTTAGGGAAAGATTGTGGTTTGGTTTTTTTAAAGTGCAGCCCATGTAGGTTTGGTACATGAGATATTACAGAAAAGAAGGACCAGAAGAATTCTGGCTGATGCAGGCAGATACCCATCCAAAAAATCTTCCCTGAGTGGTGGCTCTGCCTTTCTGTTATTTGCTTGTTTGCTGTTTATGGCAAGGTGCCCAGCTGTGGTGACTGTTGTGAGAGATTTGGGGGATTAGGACTCACTCTACCCTACCTTATGTTGCTGTTGGATCCCACTGGAAACTCTTCTATGTGGACATCCTGTTCCTCATCCTTTTAAGCAACTCTTTCCCTCTCCTGATCTATCTTCCAAGGGCCTTTCATAACCTGCCTCTAAACTGAGTTCAGATCCTACATTTGTGTCTTCTGCGTAACATGTTCTGGACCAAAAAGACCTTCCCCTCGAAGCCTCAAATTCTTTGACCTCCCCTGTCCAAATTCACAACAGATTCTTCCTCCCTGTCCTTCTCTTTGAGCAGACTCTTGCTTTTTGTTGTCAGCTGGAGTAGGCTTGCTGCATTTCTCAGTTGGTACTGAGGAAGATAAACTTGAAACGACAGCCTGTACTGAGGCAGCACTGTGGGCTACCTCAGGCGCTGTCTGCTGTTCTCTATAGGAACAAGAAGAGGCAGAAAGCTACAACATGTAAGAACTTACCTGATCGCTAGCAAGCTTTAATTACTGCAGCTTATTAAAAAGACCTGGATCTTTCATGATGGCTGACTGTGAGTGGTGGGGATCTAACCAAAGATGGCACAGTCAGGGATGATAGATCAGGCATGACACAGTAGTAGTACGGGGAGGGTAGTGTGGCCACCAGCACTGCAGCTGCATGTGGCAGAACTAAAGAGGACCAGCAGATCTGAGACAGTGGTGGTGGGAAGGGCCAAGGCAAAGCAGGGAATGAAGCTGTGGAAACAAGCAGGGAGATGGAGAAGAGGACATTTAGGTGTCAGATGCCGAACGTACCCATGCTTGGCAGGTAGAAAAAAGTAGACTCGTCTTACATGTTACAAGTGTGTTTACACCCCATCATTGCTTTGCCCAGTGGACACTGTGGAAAGGACGCACTATTTGTAACACTTCAAACTGGATTATGCTTTTGTGATATGCATCATAAAGCAACCAAGCATACATACAGGCCTAGCTTTGTACCTCAGAGAGCCTAACTTGTGCCAAGGCCACCCCACGGAAGTGCTTGCGGATTCAAGTGAAAGGCAGGGTCTCCAGTGTGGTATTTAGGTCTAGGCTTCAGTACATTTGGATGGCCGCTCAAAGCTTTTACCCTGCTTTTGCTCCACCTTGGCCTTTCCCACCTTGGCTGTGCCCCAGCTCCTTGATGTCCCAGCTCTTCCCGCAGTCCAGCTTTGGCTTCCTCTCCTGGTCCTGCCTCAGCACCTTGCTCTCCCTGCCCTGAGCAAGGCAGTCACCCTGCCAAGGCCAAAGGCTGCTACTGCCTCAGCTCCCACCTGCTTGTGAGGGGCAGTGCCATCTCCTCCCAGCGCCCAGCTGGGCTACTTGGCTTTCACAGCTGGGGCTGAAGCCAACAGAGTTTACCAGCTGTAAGCAAAACCTCTAGGTAGTTGAAATCTGCTACTATTTTTGGCAGAATAATTATACTGACACATGCACGGGGAAGTTTCCATTTGTTTTCGCTGAGAGAATTAGTGCTGTTTCCCAGGGCCGCTGCGAGCTAATAGACTGCAGTCACGAAGCAATGCCAGGATTTTTCCCTTGTGAAGGCACAGGACTAGTGATTTCTCCCTTCCAGGACAACCCTAACTTCCCATTCCATGCTTTCACTCTCCCGCCCACCTACCCAGCACAACTTGATGTAGCATTGACTGAGTAAATGGTACAGAAGGATGCTAACATCTGGGTGCTAGCAGTGTGTCCCCCAGATGTCCAACACTCTTACTTCCTCCTTTTTCAAGATAAAAGGGTCCATTTTAAAGCCAGTTAAAAGAATATTAGAGAATTGATCTGAACACAACAGTGAACAGATCAACAGTTACATTTTCATCCTCTACTGCCCTCTATTGAGGATGGATCCATCTGCAGAAGAAAATTAAACTGATTAGTCACGACACAACACAATTCAGCTTAGAGTTTTATCCCCGCAGAAATCATAACTTTTTTTAGCTCATACATTCAGTTCAGAATGCCTTTTCATTTGCAAAGCCTATCAGTGAGCTTTTTGACGTATTATTTGCAGGTACCATACATTAAGGCAAAATAGTAATGTATTAACCACCCAATCCCCTGGATATGCTTAGGGAGAATCTGTTATATTAATAACCCAATTAATAAGCAACCTGTTATGATAACCCAAAATAACCCATCTGGGACATGATAATGCCAGGTGGAAGCTGCCCTGTAGCTTCTACATAAAATGTGTTCCACATACAATATGGCAAAAGCCCTTTACTTTCATCCTGACCTAATCAGCTCAAATTTCAGTGGATGAAAGAGCAATTAGCCATACTAACCATGTTTGGAAACTAGAATGACAATGCATTTATCTAACAAAAGAAGAACTCAGAAGAAAATCTGCCTCTTGACTTTAAAAACACTCTCTGACAATGTGATTCCTTGGCAATGTCATTCCTTCTTTGGCAGTATTTGTGGGAAAACATAGAGAAACAGAACAAGTTATAGTGATGATAAGAGAAAGAAGAAAGAAAGGGTTATCACGTCCATTATGTTTCTACCCCTTACCATCTGAAGATCTCTAAAGGCTTTACAAGTAATTTTTACAAAGTAATTATTTGCAAAGTAATTATGTACAGTTAATTTTCTCAAAAATCACAACGGACAAACAAAGATTGAATTTGGTTTTGTTTCATAGAGAAGGAAATGTGAGAAAAAAGATTAAAGTCTAAGATGTTTAAATCCAAGGTGCCTAAAACTAGAATTCTGCAGTCTCCTCTTGTCCTTTCAAAAGAAAATATTTTATATTGATGCAGAGGCGTGTAGCATTTTCAGCTGCGTAAGGGACAGCAGGAGATTCACACTGGTAAACCAACCACACGACTTAACATTTTTTTGAAGTGAAAGTGTCCCACTGTAACATCTTCTTCATTGTGGAGTTTAAGGCTGAAAATTGATGTGTTCTGGATAAAGCTGTGAGGATTTGAAAATAAATTTGCAACAAAATACTGTCTCTTCTGGATGTTGATTCCAAATAAGAATGAGAGAAGGTGCACATTTCTGGGCTTTCCTCATGTCCCCACTATTTTGCTAGGTGCCCACTCATGGTTCTAAGTTTCCTCCTGCCCCTGACAGCTAAACTGTGGCAGGCTCCCACCTGCAAAATTGAATTTTCTCTCCCTTGTACACAAAATCATGTAATTTTTGCAGAAGTTGATTTTCCTGACTGTCTTCTGCATCCCTGTTCCATGAAATGACAGGTTTACATTCCAGCAACATTAGTCCTTCGGTACAAATCTGAGCTTGCTGAACTGGGAGCTGGGATCTTAAAAAACAAGGAACTCTGCTACTAGAGTTCTTACGGCGTTTTATAAAAGCAATACTCCATCCCTTGCCAAGCAAGGATTCTCTCCCACAGACCATCTATGTCGTTTCCATCTGCACATTAATTGGAATCTGCTTGGGGTAAAAAAAGTGTTTATATGTCTCGAATTGCAGCTGTTCCCAGGCACTGACAAGGTGCAGAGAGCACTCTTCCCACAGTTCAGCCCTCCAGGGAGAAACCACAAGCCGGCTGCAGACCTCGAGCACTGAAAATCTGGGGAATTTGGGTGGTATCAGCTGGACTGAGGTGGAGCCATGTACTGCTCCTCAGTAGAAGGAGCACTGTGCCTGTTTTCTCTTCAGCAAAGGACTACATGAGTCTTCAGCAGAGATTCTCCTTCCCTCTGCCGGCTGTGGTTGAAGGAACATGTATTTTGTATTGTTTCTGCCAGGTCAACATCTTTAATGCACCCAAAACTGATGCTGATGACTTCCTTCAGACATGCGAGCCATGAAACACTTAGGAGAAACTTAGAAACGCAGAGAAGCACCCTGAGCACCCTGGGCACAAAAACTAAGCTGAAAAGCAGCAGAGGCTGAGCAGACTATTTTGGGACCTTGCTGTCTTACTCACACTGTCTCTGGAAACTGGGGTTTTGCCCATACTGAAGGTTACAAGGACCCTGAAGAACAAAACCGATAGCCAGTAGACAGGATTTGTGTTGTTCCTATTGGGAATGGTCCAACAGTGGCTTATACTCGATCAGTTGATCACAACAGCTTTCTCCCTGTGCAAGGCCTAACAGCTTGGGTAACATTCACCCTCAAGAAGCACTCAAAGAGCAAATTTAGGAAAGATTTTACTCAGAAAAACCCACTCCGGCATCTCCTCATAAAGGAGATGGTAGGCACGAGCAACCAGAGAAAGGGCCTGGATGGATCGCATGCCCACTGGAAAACTGCTTTGCAGACTTGCTTTATAAGCTGATCTCCCTTGCAAAATCATCCTTGGAATCTCTTAAGAAAAAAATAACTATTTATAAAACATCAGAGCAAGTTTTTCCGTACCATAAGCAAGCTTCATTCCATGGATATCATTTTAGCAGTGGATCCAGATGGTGATCTACAGCAGTTTAGTAATCAGAAAATTTTTTACACTTGTCTTAGATAAAATCTCTCACTGGTCTGAAATCAGAGAAATTGACTGCCAGTCTCTCTACAACAAATAATATAAAAGGAGGAAAAGCCATATGGAATATTGATTATTATGATTAAAATAGAAGGTTAATTGTAATTCAATGTAAATGCAGGTTTTATGTAGAGGAGAGCACATAGCTAAATGCTGTGCAGCAGTTTTCCATTGCTACAGGGACTTCACCGCAGTATGGTTAAAGCCCCATCCCCTGTTTCAGCGGGGCTGAAAGCCTGTTAGTGCTCTGAAATGATGAAAGCAACTGAAATTGAATAGCAAACAAAAAAAGTTCAGACTTGATCAGTGATGATGAGAGAACTCCAACTGGGTTCTCTTGGGAGCAATGATCAAGAATTAAAGTCTTGATTTTTTTTTAAGCTAACAAATGAAGCTTCTTTATTCTACTTAAATGGGATAAGAAAAGCCCTATTAAAGAGAGCTAACAGTAGTACTAATCTGCAAGCCGCATCCCTGTTGGCCCCAGTAGAAAAAAAGAAAAAAAAAGGAAAGACTTCTAAAAATATTTAACAAAACCCACACAAAATGAGAGGAGCAAGAGATAACTCAAAAATGTGCAACTTTGTCTCTGCAAAGGAAGAAAAGTCTGTCTTAATAACTGAGGGAAGAGGCAGGAGTGTGGGGTGCAGCTCTCATCCCTTGCACTCCAACCTCCAGGGTTTACAGTTTGCGGGCTTAATGCAGAGGGGCTCTTGCCAGGTGTGAGAAGGTGGCCTGGGCTTGGGTTTTTGCATTTCTTGTCTTTGACTAAGGACTTGATCCCCTCAGGCACCTGCCTTACCAGGATTACTTGCATTTCTGGCATGAACGATCTCAGCAGGTGGCTATGTGGGGGCAGCGTGCCCGTTCCTGGGCAAGCCTCAATATTGGCCCTCTCTGCTGTCACATTGGCAGCCTTTAATGTATGCTCATCTCCATATAAGTATTGCTTAGGCTCCACATTTGGCCAATCGTGAGATTATTGCACCATCTGTAATCTGTATGCTCTCCTGAATCGCTGGCTGGCTTGCTAGCTAAGGCGATCTTTCAGCAGTCCTTTCTGAATCTCCTCCGGTATCTATGTGCTCTTGGTGGCACTATTCGGCATTGCTGGCTTGACTAGCTGGCAGGGAGAGCAATAGCTGTGAAGATGTGTCAACATCAGTGGATGCCAACACGTGGAGGCAACCTGAATGCATGCCCAGGACTCCTCAGGAATTAAGAAGTGGCTGCTAAACCTTGGGGCTGTTTCTTCACAGCCATGGTGAACTATGCTGGCTAGTTTAGTGACAGAGTAATGCTGCAAGGACACCTTCACAGTGCTGGCAAACTAATCCCTCAGCAAGGGAGGAGAGAGAGAGAAAGTACCAGTGAGATGAGGCAGAAGATCCCTTGGTGTATGTATAGTAGTAAATTAGGAAGGAACCACTGATATGAGAATTGAGGACAAAATACCCTCATTAGTCTAAGACATAGAAAAGATGGGCAGAGTGGTGCAGGGAAGAAGGATAAAACTACACAAAGCAATAGTTGCTCTGGAGTCTTACATTACTCTTTTTTTCACATGGAACAAGCCCATCTGTGAATCGGAAACCAAAATACAATTTCCTTCTCATCTTAGATCAATGTTTAAATGCTGGTGATCAGGAAGAACTCTTGATATGCAGAGTAGGACCCTGAGCTCACTTAGCCTCAAGAAGAGCAGACTCAAGGGGAATCTTATCAATTTGTATAAATACCAAGCAGGGGGGAGTAAAGAACTCAGAGCCAGAAATACAGGAAATACTGACATACAGGAAATTCAATCTACACATAAGATAAAACTCATTTACTATGAAGGTGGTCGAACACTGGAACAGGTTGCTCAGAGAGTCTGTGGAATCACCATCCCTGGAGATACTCAAACCCCAGCTCAACACAGTCCTGGGCAAACTGCTCCAGCTGACCCTGTTTGAGCAGAGGGGTTGGACTGGATGGGCTCCAGAGATCCCTTCCAGCCATTTTCCCCTTTTCACCCAAACTCATCGTGGACTTAAATCTGTTGATGAGATCAGTACAGTTCTTCAACTACTTCTGACCAATGGCATGGGAGATGTCCCATGAAGATGCGCGCTCTTACATAAAGCTCACAAATTCTCCAAGTCTTACACTTTTAGGTAAGCATTTGCCCCTGAAAATATAAGCTATAAAGTGCTTCCTGACTTGCTGTTAATGACTGCATCAAACAGAGCAGTGATGAATTCAAGGCCAAAATTGGGCCCTTTAGGTGAGCCTCAGAACTGCTAGCTGCTACACGCAGAGCCCATTACTGCAGAACTGTGACACAGAATAATCAGGTCATTTATCCAGGCTATAGCGGGTCAGAGTTTTGACAGCGATTGCAATGAGAGCATGATGAGGTCCTTTGGGTTGGGCTGTATTTTTCAAAGAACCAAACCTGATTCCTAATACTAGGAAGTATGCTCAAATTACATGGCTATATATTTTAAATAGAAATTCCTTTTAATAACCTGGATTTAATGCATTTTACAATGTATTTATTATCTCACACTGTGATATTTTGTAACTTAGATTTTCAGCTAACGAGTAGCTCATCTAATGAAAATAATGATTTTTTCATGCTGTACTACATGGAAACTTAAAGTATTTCAATTAAACAAACCGCCTCATTAGTGTGCCTTGATAATATAGTTGAATTTTCTTTGATATGGTCAGAAATATCTAGCATGCTTTTGGGATGCAATCAAACTCTCCAATAAACTTGTTGCTAAAGACAGCTGCCTGGCACCATGTACTTCTTGAGCAGTCAAATGACCTAGTTTAGAAGTGTTTGAAGCCATTTTACACTGTGGAAGGAGAACAAATTAACCTTGTTTAACAAGTAGTTTTCAATTTGTGTTCCAGCACCCTTCTGCAACTCTACCATCTCCAGTGCAGTCACACGGCCTTATTTCATGCCTTCTGTTATCTATCATATATACCTAATGCTACAGCTTTGGGAAGCACCTCTCACCTGCTGCACAGACCCTGGGAGGAGGCACTACCATTGCACTCAAAATACATCTGAAGCCACAGGTCGGTTATCTGAGGTTTGCTTCACTCCTTCATACTCTACGAAGAACAAGAAGACGATCATAGCCACTGTTGCCTTTACCTTCTCTGGCCTGCTCCCTTGAAAGGTTTGTTTGAATGAATATTGCAAAGACAGCAGAGAAATCTGCAGCAGAAACCCTGCTTCTGGTTGAGCCAAGCCCAAACTGAGCTACATCTTTACTGCAGAAGATTTCTGTGGCTGCAGCTAATTCTTGTAGGGATGTGGGGTCAGACCTTTGGCTATTATAAATTAGCGTAGCTCTGTTAAGGGAGCTGGTTTTTATCAGCTGAAGATCTGGATTCACATTGCCATCATTTCTCTGAGAATGAGCATTTCTGGGTGATAGTCTTTCTATAGGGTTAGTGCACATTAAAGCTACAGTGAGGTGCTGCCTTTTAGGATCTCCCCTTGGAAAAATTGGTTCAGATCTGGCTCCCATCATAGGCAAAATGAGTTGCAGTAAAACTCATTGATCATTGAAAGTAATTAGGTACTCCCTCGTCAGCTGCAGTGGACCATACATGAAACACAAGATAGCTTCACCTCCCGTATTTATTCACTACAAACTAAAAGCAGACACAAAGGCATTTGCTAGGTGTAGCCTAGTCCTTGTGCCAGCTTACCTGTGGCAACCTTTCCTTTCACTCCAGTCCCTAGTAAGTTTATTAAAATAGGAATTCAGCATGGCTTTTTGTCATAACCACATTAAAACCCAACCAACTAAACAGGCTTCTTGCACACCAAACAGCTGGTGAGCTGTAATACATTTGGGAAGCTACATGGTGTCTCCCATCAGCATTTCTTTCTCCCTTGGTAGCAAAACTAGAGTGGACCATGTTACTTTTGTTTCTAATCAAGTTAATTTTTTATGCCTTCTGTTCTCAGCTCAAAGATAAGATACTTGTCTTTGCTCTGTTGCAAAGAAATATTTACATTCAACCTGCCATCCACCTACACCTGCCTGTTACAAACCCCTAAATTCTAAGCTTAATGTAGTGTTGGCAGTGTCCCTTTAATCAAAATTTAATGCTTGTCTTCAATCTCCTCAAAGCATTTAAAATCTAGAGGCTTTAGAAGGGAGAGAATCATTAGTGCTGCTGTCCTCTGCTTCCCAGCAAGCGGGAAGTTTGACTGTGGAGTGTTACACAAATGTGGGTACTGTATTGCTCTCCACAGAACCATGTTTCAGGATCAGCCTGTCAGACTTTTGCTCTTTTTGCTGCTCACAGGGAGCAGTGATCTAGGTGCAGAGTGATCTAAAAACCTGCTTGAGAACGAGATGCAGCCAACGCTTTTCTTCAGAAGTTCAGAGGAGGGCCCTTCTTGCACCTGCCAGCTCTGTACAGACAGGTACTAAAATTCGCATCTGAGTATGTCAGAAATACTGCACTCAGCTGTCTCAACTTCTGTCACAGGCGCCTGCTAAGAGACGAATCAGCCAATTAGTCTGGGATGTTCAGAAGAGCTCCATTCCCGTTCAGTTGTTCCGATTCCTGGACCTGTGAGAAGCCTGGCCTGGCTCTTGGCAGCTGAGTACTTGGAAAGCTAGCTGTGAATTCAGATTTGGCCTTGAATCCGCAAATGTGCAATTCAGAAACCCTCATAAGGAGCAGGCAGTCTGATCCCAAGCATAAGCCAAGTTCATCACAGCTCCAAAAAAAAAAAAAAGTAACACCTTCTGGGGTTTTTGCCACGCACAGCAAAGTACAGTGTTGCAGAAATATTTTGTAGGCAGTTTTCTGCACAATAACCTGCAGCTCTGCAGGCACAACTACTTAACATTGATCCATGCATTTTTTTCAGCACAGTGTCATATTTTGTGTTGCTATCAAGCAGTGTGATATGCTTTACTTTTAATATGCTCTGTTATTTTCTTCTCAAACAACTTCCTTTTTCTTCCAAATTCCCTTCAACCAGTGATTTTGTGTTCCATGGCATTATTTCTTTGTTGCAGAACGTCATAAATACAGATGTATATGGGCCTTAATTTTTTCCATTAAACACCATTACATCTGGACAGAGAGCTAGATATTTTAATGTGTCCCTAATTTTTAATGTATGGTTTAGGTTGTACCTGGTGAGGAATATCCAGAGCCTCGTATGCACATATGCACCACTCAATCCCTCTCTGCTTCTCTCCCTTTTGCATCTAAAGCGTGTTGTAATGTGCTGGATGTTTACCTTTGGAGAATTTGATTCAAATCTGATTTACATTGTAAGCAAAATTGAGTTGCGGAAGATAATTCTAGTTATTGAAAGTATTTCCCTAATCTATAGCATTTTATAGCATGGTCATTACCATTTACAGTATGTTACAGTTCCAGCTCTTAAAATATGTTCACAGCAAGGTGCTAACTTGATAGCTCTTGCAGTGACAACCAGTGTGAGGGGAGTATACGCGGCATACAACACAGTGTGACAGTCCAGAGGGCAGTGAACTTGGTCCAGTGAATGAGCAGTAGATCACTGCTCAAAGGCGAATAATTCTACACTGCTTTAAGATGCACTTACCTATACACATCCAAAGGGATTATTACCTTCCTGTCTTCTTGAAGCAGGAAGGCATTTATGGAGAAGTAAGGTAGGGAGGCACAGGGAGAAGGCAGGAAACAGCTCCTTCCGTAGGCTTAGCGCCGAGACATGGATACACTTAACAAAAGGGGAAGTGGGGATGCTTTCTTCTGTCCTCTTATGATGAAAATAAAAAGTGATCAGGATAGATTTTTGTTATCCTCTGGGCATTAAAAGCTTAAATGCAAAATGCATGACATTATATCTAGTCAACTCTTAGGGGTAAATAGGCAGTATGGGGAATTAGTTGTTGTTAATTGGACTTCTGAGCTGAATTCCCAGGATGCTGCACTGCAAGCACACCCCTTTTGTTTTAATATTGAAATAGGGAGAAGCCATCGCTATGATTAATTCCAGTATAGAACAGCAGAGCATGCTAAATCATCCAAATACTTTCATATTTATTGAATATAAATATTTTAGGATTAATTTTTACACATACTATAGAACATATTTGGTTTTCCATTGACCACTTTAAAGCTGTAAGGCAGACCTTCAAGTAAATTGCCTAATTTTTCTGTAGCATCTGAAGATACAGCTCACTGTTTCTTCAGCCATTGTCTAAATATATAAAACATCTGCTATGAAATTTGGGGTGTTCAATTCTGCCGCTGGTGAATTGAACTCTTCAGAATTGCATGGCAGTGAGTGTAGTTTCAGTGATACAGTTTTATTACAAAGTGTATTACAAAGTTGTATTACAAAGTGTAATCTTAAAAAATGTATTTTGTGTTGGTTTATCAACATCACTATTTCTTCCTTAGAAAGTTTTAATAACAATCACAAAATAAAACCAAAGATCTCTCACAGATTCAGGAGACCGAGAAAGAACAGGTTTTGCTTCAGGCTTTTGTTCTAGGAGCCAGTCCAGTCTACACATGCTGAAAAAAGTGTTAAAGTAGCAATGCCTGGAGTAGCGGCCACGGGTCACACATCTGCTTTAACACCCTGTTGTAGCTGATCCTCCTTGCATAGCTAATTGCCACTGGTATAATCCAAAAGGTAACAGAAAAAACAGGCTATCCTTGCATGTTCCCATCAGTAAACGTCCCAAAGAAATGTTCCTAGTGCTCCTAAAGTGCTCTGAAAAATAATCTAGGGAGATGTTTAAATAAATTATTAACCCCTTAGAGAACCTAAGCAGCAAAACCTTCCTGTACCTCTTAATGCATCTTTAAATAATGAACACAAATGTATTTTTTTAAAGGTACACTGATGCATGATTGACTTTTTATTATTCTTTACCACTCCCCTCACCACAATATGGTCAACATTTGCCACGGTAGGTAGCCCTTCCTATTTTAAAGCAACAGCAAAATGTCCAAAATGCCAGATCCCTTGGACAATTAACCTCCCACTCAATAGTGTGGTCCCAGTTAATTTAAGAGTTTTATTGCATATTGGACTCGAAATGGTGTCTAGCCTATACATTTCTCACGTATTCATGGGATCCATGTCAATTTATGGCAGATGTTTTTGAATTATTTCTTGTGGAAAGGAGCAGCTATACCTAATTTGGTGTTTACTACTCTCTAAAACTTCTGCAAGTAAAGAATTACACATTAATTCTCTTCACAGAATCCCTGAATTTTTTTTAAATAGTAGTATTAATTGCTCTTATTTTATAACTGGGAAAGCTGGACCAGTTAGGACTAGCATTTATGCAACTAGATTGTCAAGGTGTTTGGGAGGTCACACTGAGCCAACCGAAGACACTATTGTTACAGACACCCAAAATCACAGTGACCACCACCAGTGCCCGCACAGCTGATTACGCTGCCCTTAAGTGGTTTACCCGAGTCTGCCATAGGAAGCCGTGTCAGAGAGGGTGTTTTGCCCCTTTCATCCTAGCCACAGGATGCCGGGAGGAGCAGAAGAAATGTAGCCATACCCCTCGCCTTGGGTGGCTGCTGTTGGGGGAAGGAGCACTGATGTGACGATCCTGAGAAGCTCTGGAGATGTTTCCAGTGAGAGTCTTTCTGGAGATGTGAGCTGCCCACAGCATTATACACATTGCTGGGAAAAGATTGCCCCTGTGCCCTTGTTGTCTGGATGGCCAGAAGATTTAGGTGTGAGCAGCAGACACAATTTAGCTTGCATTTGACAATGAAGATGAAATACAGTTTTCACAGCCTGGAAGAGCAGTGCAGAGCCCCTTTATTTTTTCATTGCTCCACACCGTAGATGGGTGGACTGACATTACACCGCTGCATCAGGAGGATTGACATAGGAGATACCGTAGGCCAGGGACTCCTACTTCATCTCAGCGACTGGATGAAAAGCAGCCGTGAGCCACCACCGTGCAGAACTGACGTTTCAGCCGCATGTGCTGCCTGCGGGCTCGGTACCCTGCTCCATCTTAAACACTTCCCACAGGGGGAGGGGGAATGCACACAAAGCCTATTTAATTAGGCATTGTGTAGGAGGGACGAACTCCATCCCAAGTGAGACAGAGGATTGCATGTCTCCTCCAGATGGTGAAATTAATTTTTTTTTTCTAAGGCAGGAGAAGTAAGCAGGTGTGAATATGGGGCCCTACCTGTATTGGTTTTAATCAGCAACTTAAGCAAACTCAGTGGTTCTCATCAGAAAAAGGGGAAAAATAAACAGCTGAGCACTGTGATTCATTTACACTTCAAATATACGTTGAGTTGGTTATTCCTCAATTAATCAAATAGCTGGTGTATCCCGAAAGTAGTATAAGTGACACGCTGTGTGAAATCAATTTTCCCTTCCAAATCATTAAATTCAGTAGCCTGTGACTACATCCCCGCTAATTCTAGTACCGGTCCTTTCATCCTCCATTAACTCTGCACGCCTAACAGGCTTGTCAAAAATAATTTCCCAGAACGTAAATAATTCAGAAATTAAAAAGTTAATAAATAATAACAGAGAGCTACTGGGAGATAGGACGGGGTCAATTAGTCAGCTCTGCATTCTGTTTCTTCGCAGCAGGGGGGCAGCCACATTCGTTACTAGAATCTTTCCTCCGATTCCTAGGTCTGATTTTAGGGCTCTTCATTACTGGATCCAGTCAGACACAATTACCTCCATCACTATCTCAGTTCCTACTTCAAAGAAACACACATTTTCTTGTCTGCTTTTTTTCTCCTTGCAGCAGCCTCAGCTTGACGCCCTGGAATTTCTTCCACGCGGACTAATTAATAAGACTTTGACTTATCATATTCACTTCTTTCTTTGATGTCCTACCTTAGTCAATCATCCTATTTAATTAGAATTTCAAATGATAACTTTACTTATCTCGTGCTAGATGTAAATTAAAATAACGGGATTTAATTCTCTTTTTTTACGGGTTATGAGCTTTCTGACCAGAAAAAGTTTCAACCCAATACGATGTTAGTACTTCCTATGCTAGGAGTGCATTCCCACTAAACTGTTTTTCCCTTTTGCTACAAAAATAATTTGGCTTGTTTAACAGCTCCACTGAAATGGAAATGAAGCTACAGTTTCTCATAACATAATTTGCACTGGGTCTGTGTTGTGGAAGGTTATGCGATATAAATGAATATAATCAGATTGTGACACATCCACACAGTTAATGAGTGACAGGTAACGCGGATTTTTAAGAAAAAAGTATAGCGTCTGGAGAGACAAGGAATCGTTGGACCTCTTCTTTCTGCCCTTTCTGGCAGTAGCTATTACTTTTCCAGGGTTTTTCTTGCATCCTTCCTTCATTACAGACCTAATCCTGCCGGTTGCATACAAGCAGCACCTGAGGTTGGATTCTGATTTCAGTGAGATGTTTCTAAAACACATATTCATCCACTCTTCATAGAAATGGTACTGTGGCTGCAACTTAACAGGAGCAGTATATCCCTCAGCCATCACTTTTTTTTCTCTTCATACGCAGTATGTACTTGCACACAGGCTGACTTTCCTTCCCATGCTCTTAGAATTTGTAGTCGAGGTTGGTATGACAGCAAGTGAATACAAGTGAAAACAAACTCTCATTTTTTAACTGAACCTTACGGTGCCAGAGAGACCTAGAAAGATCTGTAAAGAGAGGTTGATGGAGCAGTGGAGTCCTTGTGGGGCCTGGGAGATCCCTGGAAGCGGACAGAAGGGTGAGGAAAGTAAAGGGGATGCTTTCCAGGGGTCCAGCTAGGCTTATCAAGTCTTATTCATTTGGGCACTCTTGCTCTTACTCTGGTGGAACTTCCCATGGGACCAAGCAAATGGCTGTGCACATAGATAGGGACTTTAAGAAAAAAGAGAGGTAAGGAGAGGACCATGTGGAAAAGAAAGCAAGGATGGTCAGCATTCCAAGAACTGGTCTTAAACTGTGAACAAAATGCTTTTTTGGTGCAGTAACAGAAGACGGTGACAACTTGTGGCTGCTGCAAAAGGCACCACGTTACTAATTATGTTCTGCCATGGATATGATTATCTTCCTAATCTCTGGTAGAAAAAAGGTTTCCAGTTTTACACTGCCAATAAGCAAATACACCCTGGAAGCTAACATCCAGATTTTAAGGAAAAGTCCACATCCTCAGACCCTGTTCTCCACTGCATACTAGAAAGGAAAAAATGGTTTTAATAGGATGCCACTGTTACTCTTCCAAGTTGATGGGTTGCACGTCTGCTAATCCATCTCCTTTGTTGCATTCAAGGAAAGAAAAGTGCAGAAAGTTAATGAGACGTGTTGGATGTAGAAATAACTGCTCCCAAAAGAGATGGTTTGGTCCTATGAGAGGTAGGAGTAGCAGAGAACACGAGGAGAATCACTTGACTAACACTAAACTGTACAAAAATGGGCATAGTGAGCTCCCTGCTTCAAATCTCATCCCCCTATTAGATAGCATAAACCCAGCTGTCATAAAGCTAACATTCTCAGAGCTCTAGCGAGCTGTTTGCCTGACAGCCCTGTTCCTCTACAAAATAAACTGAAAATGTTTGAAAAACTAGGCCAGTGCATTAGAGTGAACCACTGGAATGTAATTGACAGCGCCTAAATTTACCCTGGTTGTGGTTTAGAGCCCAACTGGGCAAGTTCAAAAAAATATCAATACTGTTATTAATAATAAAATAGTACCTGGTTTGCACTGACACATCTAAACTAAACTACGCCATCATAATTTAATAGTGTTGTTCTCTAACAATTGGATTCTGTTACACTTTTATATTTAGGCATTATATTTAATCTAATTTAATTGGCTTTCTTATACCCCCAGGGTTCTGGGCCGAGAAGGTTCATATTAAATACTAATTGCTCTGAAATTTACTTGTCATCTGAAATATTCTCCTATTTTAAATATACCCTAAAATCTAGTTCATACATATTTTCTTTTCTTTCATGAATTAGAAAAATTCTGATGTCCATAATTTGCACTTAAAAAGAGTCAATAATTAGCCAAAATAATAATTATAGATCGAAAACAGGGAGGATGCAGTACAATGAACTGCGAGTTACAAACTCGCAAATAAGGCCAGGAGCACACATCAAAGCTTTCTGGGCACCTGGTACTCTCCAAAAGCAAAGCTGAAGCTGCTAACGATGGCAGCAGCATCCTACATATTTAATGTGCAGGTCCCTGGTTATCATTGCAGAACATTGCTCAGGCCAGCAGAGCAAAAGAGCATTTTGGGGCTTACAGATGGTGGGACCAATCCTGTGCTCCTTGAAGAGGGAGATTTCGCACAGATGATGTACGAAGATTTTGCCCGTACAAGTCAGCACCAATTGCAGCAGCAGCCACAACATTCATGTGTGCCATGAGAAGGAGGGGATGGACTTTGCGTGGCAGAGCAGGACCACCACCAGCTGGGGAGCAGAAGGGATGGAAACGTGTGCTTTAAATTCTCTTGGTCTTCGATGTGTTGGTGCTGTGTGGCGGGGTGGCAGCAGGATCCATTAGGGAGGCCAGAAATGGATAGTGGGGGCCTTCCTATTGCCAGCCAGCTGCTGGTTTCAGAGCGCGGAGGCCAGCTCTGCTTGTCAATGTGCATGCATGGGATGGGAGCTGAAACAAACGTCTGGGAGAAGCGTAATCCGGTGGGGCTCCTTCCGGTGAGCGTCGCTCCTTTCCTCCCTACAAAAGTGGTGCTTAATGCAATTGCAAGGAGCTGATGAGGGGTAGCTTTTGTGTTTATTTTTTAGTAACTGCAAATTTGGCAGATCTGTCACCACTGGCATGCTGTTTCTGGCTGCTGAAAAGCAATCTTACATTCCCTTAGTTCTTGCTGTTTCCTTCCTTTTCTTTGCTCGAGGATCTACTACTGTTAAATACCAAAGTCAGAAAAACATGACCCAGCTCAGGAGGCTTGTAAGGTGCTGACTGCTGAATGTGGGGAGGGTGTATTAAGTGAAAGATCAACTAGCCCTCTCCTGTTTCCCTCATGTTTGTAGGTACCTGTGTGTCAGAAATGGGATGTTGGGTCAGGTGAACCTTTGACCTGACCGACAGAGCAAGTTTCATATCTTCATATTCCTGCTTGAGTGCCTGTCCCTGAGACAGCGAGTCCGTGCCTTGGCAAACCAACAGGCAAGAGGATTTTCTGCCCCAGCCTCCCAGCACAGCAGCTGGCGCAGCGAGGAGGTGCCAGGCCGATGTCGGGGTGTGCTGATCCCCAGAGCCCCGCGCGGGGATGAGCCTGCGGGGCTGGGGCGGTGCGGGGGGATGGCCTGCAGCCCTCCAGGCCAGGCGTTCCTGAACAACCAGAACGCTGCAAAAAGAGGGAAGGGGCAACCCTCTCCGCGCTGAGGATGGCAGGAGAAGGGATGCAGTCCTGCAGGGGGGCAGGCTGTGGCCCGGGTTGCTTTGCGGCAGAGCACGCTGTTCCCAGGTCTGTTATGGGCCGGGTCGGCGGGTGGAAAGGCGTGTGTGAGTGACCTGCGATACAGAGAAGAGCAGGCTGAGAAACGGCTTGTGGGCCTACAACTCCCTAACTGCCATAATGAAGAACAAAATGTTCTTGCTGAGGAAAGACGCTGATGGTTTTTAGAAAAACGCTTTTTCATTAAAACAGACAAAACCCAAAACAAGCCGTGGGGGCAGGGCGGGAGGACGCGTGTGCGATCCCCCTGTGCAAGGCGAAGCACCTGCAGCAGAGAGGCCTGCCCCCGGCCGTGGCGCCCGCCCCCTGCAGCCGTACAACATGGCGGCGCCCGGCACCTCCGCTCGCGTACAACATGGCGGCGCCCGCCCGCCTCCGTGGCCGGGAGAGGCGCCACAGCGCGCAGGTGCCGCTATTCCTTCCGGGTGCCGGCGCGCCGCTATTTCAACGTTGACCCGCGCGTTTCCGCTTCCTCTTCCGGGTCCGGCGGCGCCAGGTATGGCGGTGGGCAGCTGAGGGCGGTCGGCGCGCATCCGCCCGCATCCGCGGCCCGGCAGGCGGTAGAGGCGGCCGGGGGCGCCGGGGGTGTGTGGTGAGGGACTCCGGCGGGGGCAGAGCTGCGCGGCGGAGAGGCCGGGCCTCCAGAGGCCTCCGCGGCCGGGCCCCGTCCCGTCTTCCGGGCCGCAGCCGGCCGATGCCGGGGGCTGCAGCGCTGGGCCCCGGCCGGCCCGGCCCAGCGTCCGAGGGGTGCCAGCCCCGGCGGCGGGGGCTGGTGAGGGGCGCTGAGGGCTGCCGAGCCCCCGCTGGGGCGTTGCTCGGCGCCGCCGCGGAGGCGGTACGGCGGCCTTCGCTGGCCTCGTCGCGCTGGGCTGGGCTGGGCGAAGGCTCCGGTCCGGGCCTGGAGTGCGGCTGGCGCAGTTTGCTGTCTGGGGAAATACCAAGAGACGGCGTTTGCTTGTCAGCCAGGCTTATGATGGTTAGAAAATACATAGTGCTAAAGCTTTGAACGGTTTGCTGGGTCAGCATCACCTCATACGGGCAAGACCAGGATGTTGAGCTGCATTCAAGTTAGTTCGGATGGATTTTTGTTGCAAATCACATTCTGCGCATTGGCGTGTGTTGTTTTTTAATGTAGTTGTATTGGCTGTTGATGAGGAAAGGCTTTAGTTTTGTTAATGCTGACATAGAATTAGCAGCCCCTGGGCAAGAGACCTAGTGCTTAGGTGTAGGTGGTGCTGTAATAAGTAAACTTCCATGTAGACATTCAGCCTTTAAACTAGTGCTGCTTTCTTTTTGACTAATTTAGGTGTAAAAAATGGTTCAGCGCCTGACCTACCGCCGTAGGTTGTCCTACAACACAGCTTCCAACAAGACCAGACTGTAAGTAAGATACAGTTTCCAAGAACTTATTTTTTTGAGAAGGCTAATTTTAAGTTTTGATTGTTATGTTAACTGACTATTTTTCTGCTGCACTTAGGTCCCGAACACCCGGGAACAGGATTGTTTACCTTTACACCAAGAAAGTGGGGAAGGCACCAAAGTCAGCATGTGGTATATGCCCAGGAAGACTTCGTGGTGTAAGCATAAGATATTTTTTTTAACAGTTTTTTTTAGCATAAAGAGCCTTTTCAAGTAATATAATATGACCTGTTTATTGATGAATTCTCACTGGAACAACTTTCTTATTTAAAATATTCTACGAATGTTGTAAAGCTTAACTGTCAAAATAAGTTTTGAAAACTTAGAGGAAGTGCTTTTTTAATGCTTACACTTCTCATTGCTGTTACATCAAAGTTCTTTTGTTTTTTGAGATGTAGCTGGCTGCAATTTTTAGAGCTAGACCAAGGTGATTCTGTAGTAGGTTTAAAAGTCTAAATTGGACCTATTAGGTAGGCTTTCAAAAAATCCCTGTAAGTTTGACTTTTAATTTTAGAAAAAAGGAATTAATGTTTTTAATGTGATAGTGTTCTCGCAAATACTTTCTTGGTGTAACACTATGGCTCTTAACAGTGATGGGAATGCATGAATATTGATGGCCTTTTGTGGGAAAATAATCTTTTTTATAGGCCATTTTTTTAATGAACCTGTTGGTGAACCCCAGAGGTAGAATGAAAAGCTCAGCCTAGGAATACTGAAGATGGCACATAGACCCACCATGACTTCTGTCGCTTTCTTGCATCTTAGTCAACTTCAAGTGTTGCTGCTTTTTAAACCTATCAACGTGAATTTCTTGATACGGTTGTTATTCAGAATCGCTGTCTTATGATAGACTTCTCATTTTTTTGCTTTCTTTAGGTTCGTGCTGTGCGTCCTAAAGTTCTTATGAGGCTGTCAAAAACGAAGAAACATGTTAGCAGAGCCTATGGTGGTTCCATGTGTGCTAAGTGTGTTCGCGACAGGTAAGCTTGCAGAAAGCTAACTTTATTCTTGAGGTAACATTATACAAGATTTTTACATGTCACTGTATACATAATGTGGACCAAGATTTTGAAGGTTATTCTCTGAGATTGGTGTAGTAAAATGGAGAGGGTAAGCGTGGGGCACGTTAGTAGTGATGTGTGCGATTTTGTTCTTTCGGTTTAAGCTAGTTAATGCATGTGAAGCTCCTTTGTAGAGACCTTATGTTCTTAATGATTTCTTACTGCACTCTCGCTTCGGTGCTAAACAGTCTGCTCATTTGGGATTTTTGTATTTTATATTTAGTCTCTGTAGTAAAGATTTGTGACTTCTGTTATCCCATTTTGTCTTATGTAAGATACTAGTTAAAATCAATGGAGCTTTTGGCTTCTTTGTGGTGTTTTGGGATTCAGAGTTATTAATTGGTTGCCTATTAAGCATCTTTATGCAGTTAAGCTTTAAGATGGCCTTTGCTGGGCCTCAACTGGATTCAGTTTTATTGTGTAACAACTGTAGATTCTATACTTCCTTGGCAAGTTTGAGGAATAATGTTTATTACAATGAACATGTCATGTTTGTGAATGGTAATCGAAGCAGATCTCTGGAGTCAGCAGTCTAATGCCAGTCTTCTCATCTGTAGTGCATATCTGGCCAGCATTTTTTCTTTTTGAGTCTAAGTTAAATGGCATTAGGTGCTACTGAAGATGGGTTGTACGGCTGCAGATCCATAGCATAACTTTTCTGTGTTAAAAGCCACTTTCTTTCTGAGTGTTTTTCCCAAACACTTTATGTAGGTCGTTTTTAATACCCTGAGTATGTCTTTCTCTGCCTAAACAAAAGACACAGTCACCTTCTTTCCTGTAATGGGCAGGTTTTCTGCGCCTGTTTAGGCATCTTTGGTGGGTTTTGTGTACTGCAAAGGTAGTCATATATGCCAGGTGGTATGTAGGATAGCATTTTCATGTTGTAAGGTAGAAGAGTATGTATGGTAATATTTGTGCTTTTAACTTGAAACCGCCAAATAGGCTGTTGATGTCCGAGTACTGTCATGTAGGTCCCATTTGCATGGTGGCCCCATGTGTCTATAATCCTATTTAGCCATGACTTGACCTGGCAGGGTTCTTCTCTGTTCATGTGCAAAGAAGCTTTAATGCTGAGAGGGAACTGTTCTTGTCGAGAACTAGACACCCATAAAGTTTTGTAGTTCTAAGGAAGAGGGCTGACCATGACTTGTCACGCCAGTTCTGCCTTTAAGTAATGACTAGATTACCAGTGAGGGCTTTTGTTTTTTTCCTTCAAAAGTTAGTCAAGGTGGTAGATTTTTCCAGTGTTCAGCCATCAGGTATTACCTTGCCTCGCCTACAAGCCACTCGCCCTAAATTTGCAGGCATACTGGGCCTCATTCCCCAAACCACTACTTTTAGACACTGTCGCTGTTATTTTGATGCCTGACAAGAACATCCATGGTTTCCCTTTTTGTTGTGGAACTAACACAGTGTTTGAGGACAGCAAAACTAATTGTAACTTTGTCTTTGTGTTTTCACTCAAGTAGATAAATGTCCTAAAGCTGTTTGGTTTTTTTTCTTTACTTTCCAGAATCAAACGAGCTTTTCTTATTGAGGAGCAGAAGATTGTTGTGAAGGTGTTGAAGGCACAAGCACAGAGCCAGAAGTCAAAGTGAATCTATTTGTAGTTTCACCCCAATAAATGAAAGCTCCACTTTTCTTGTGTCCTGTCATTCCGTGTGCTAGTCAAAGCTGGTAGGAACTGCTTCTCAGCTTGTATAATGCAGAATTGGGTTTTGGTGGCACAAATGCTGTAAATCAGGATGCTGTGTTCTGTGCGATACGCGGGCAGGGAAATCAGGCGGGTGGAAGGAGGTCTGGTTTAAACAGGACCTCCCAGGTCTGCCTCACAGTCCCGTAGAGGAGCTGGAGTAACTTTGAGCAATGCAGGTTTGATACTTGGTTTTGTTTTTTGATTTTTTTCATGGCAACAGCTGTATTGGTCATTGGAGGACTTGGCCTAGGAGGAAGTTAAGTATCTGAAGAAAAGCAAACAAGACTAAGACTAAAGATGGGAGGAGAGATTGTCAGATGAAGAAAAGGACAGCTAGTATAGGCCTAAGGTAGAAATTTTTTCTACTAGTATGTCCTGCAGTTATTGTTACTTGAGTCTGAGGGTGGGTTGAATAGTCTTGACTTCTGGAAGCCAATGCTGCATCCACCAGACAGTTGCATACTGCTACATCTGGATCTCCTGGAAGAAAGCTGCAGCTGTTGCATTCTTTTTGTTGGGTGCTTTCTGGGTCAGCAGTTAGAGGTGTGATTGATATGAGCAGAGTTCCAGGGCACAGCTAGGGCAGACCTTCAGTTGCTCTCAGAAGTAGGTTTTAGCATTAGCAATTTAGGCTTCTGGTAGTGAACTGAAGTTGCGTTGGTTTATTATCAGTGATGTGATGTAAAAAGCAATTGTAAGAAGTGGAAATGGGCTTGTTTTGCTACTTTGCCTCATTCTGTTGTGTAGAGAGAACTGTAAATGTGCTTCTGATGCTATCCAGGAGTGCTTAACACACTTGTTGTTGCACTATCTGTGGGTTGCAGTGGTATTCCTCACCCCCAGCTCTGAATTTGGAACTTCTCTTCGTATCTGAGAAGATGTGGGTATCCATTTTTTACCAAGAACTATTTTTTCAAAAAGTAGTGAGCTCCACCACTGCCATAAGAAAGAGAAATAATTACTGAGCACATAGACTTACGGGGAGCAGTGAGGATGCCATTTGAAGAGGTTTCTAAGATCACTTGAGGAATCTGTGACTGAGATGTGTGCAGATTCCTCCTCCTGACTGTATAATGTCTGTTCACACTTTACCCTGGCTCTGAAGCTCTCTACAGTCAACCAAGAACATCACAGAAAACTGAGTTGACAAGACTTCCCTTTTGGCAGCAGTGAGCTTGTACTTTGGGTCAACTGCCCACAAATTCACAGCGATGGTGTTGGTGCCTCCTGGCTTTGAGGGCAGGAGGTTGCTGTGGTCCAGGCTGGTTTCAGTTGGGATAGAGTTAATTCTGTTCTTAGGGGCTGGTGAATGCTGTGTTTTGGATTTGGTGTGAGAGCAGTGTTAATACCACTGAGGTTTTTAGTTGTTGCTGCGTAACGTGTATACTATGAGGACTTTCAACTTTTCAGTTTCTCAGGCCCTGCCAGCAAGAGGGCTGGAATGGCCCAAGCAATGGGGAGGGGACACAGCTGGGGTAGCTGACCTGAACTAGCCAAACGGATATTCCATGCTATATGATGTCATGCTGAGTATATAAAAGCTGGGGGAAGGAGGAGGAAGCGGGGGACATTTGGTATTATGGCATTTGTCTTCCCAAGTAACCGTTATGTGTGATGGAGCCCTGCTGTCCTGGGGATGGCTGAACACCTGCCTGCCCGTGGAAAATATGAATTCCTTCTTTTGCCTTGCTTGCATGTGCAATTTTTGCTTTACCTATAAAACTTCATTTCAGCCCACCAGTTCTCACCTTTACCTTTCCAATGCTCTCCCCTGTCCCACTGTGAGTGAGCAGCTGCGTGGTGCTTAGGCACTTGGCCAGCGTTAAACCACTACACTGACTTAACACCATGCATGGTGAAAGCAGCTGTACCTCCCAAGATTTGCTTCACAGTGTCTCAGGTCATTAAAACAATATTGTTGGTAAGTATTAAATGTAAAACTTGTTCTAAAGGCTGTAGCTAATTATAGGAGTTTTTAAGACTAACACTAGTACCCTGACATTTTTTAGGTGCTGTTAATGTAGTTAGTTTACAAGGTTAAAATATTAGTTGTTGCCTTGCTGTGCTTGTACAAACTTCAGTACTTTGGCATGCTGGAAAAATGGTTTTAAAGCAGGAGCAGCAAGTAGGGTGAGCATTTGTACCGAAAGTGCTCTTGTTTTACATTAAAAGCTGTGACATTAGTTTTCCTTGGGGGTTTTGGAAAGGAGGCAAGATAGAGGGAGAATACTTTTGGAATAATTAGGAAAAATGTCATAAACATCTATTGACAGGCAAATCGCACTGAGAAAGAGATCTTAACGAACGGGAGGGCTAAGACTGAAAACCGTTATATATAATATAATGGTTATAATATGATATAAGTGATGTGATTGCACTGAAAGGTAATTGAGTTATGAGTTAGGAGAATTGGTATCGCCACTGTAGGCAGACATAAAAGCAGTTGTGAGGCAAAGTGTCAGTGAAATGGTAGTAAGGCTTTTTTTTTTTTTTTGGCAGACAGCCGCAGTAGGTATGGGGGCAGTCCTGTGGGTCAGGGCTGCCGGTGCCCTCTGTGTGGTGGGTAGTAGGATGGATGGCGTGGTGAGGCAAAGCATGTTCACCTGGAGTGGGTGCTTTTAAACACGCTCACGTAATCGGGAGTGGAGGGAAGGGTTGGTATTGAGATCATATTTACTGCCCCTCCCCCGTGTTAAATGATGTCTGCTGAAAGGCATCAGTCTTCCCGCGGGTGGGTGGGTTTTGTTGTTGTTTTTTTTTCTTTATGGACTTATTACTTCACTAGCACTCTGAATTCAGTCCCTGGCTGCAGGTGCCTCTTCTGCAGGAAACCCTGTGCTGTCAGGAGACTAGACCTCAGCTCAGCTAAAGGTAGAGAGAAAACGGAACTGCCCTGAGGGCTCTCCCCAGCCCCACTGGCAAAGCAAGAGCAACTGCACATGCTTCTACTCAAAATGTGGAATTTCTCTCCCTTATCCCTCCCCTGGGTGCTTCTCTCCCTGCCCAGCTGAGGACAGTGGCGGGTCGCCCTGCGGCTGGCCTGGGCTGACACGGTGTTTGCGGACTGAGCGGAGGCGTGAGCCGGCCTGTGCACACACAGGTGCCCCCTGCGCTCGGCCCCTGCCCCGGTCTCAGAGCACGGACGGCTGGAGGGAAGTGGGGTGTGTGTGTGTGTCTCCTCGGGCTGCGGGCCAGAAGGGGCGCCGCATGCACGGGGCACCCCGGCCCCGCAGACACGGGGGCTCGGCTGAGGATCGTTTCCGTTCCCTCGGGCCCGCGTCTCCCCGGCCCGGCCGCGCAGGCTCACCGCAGGGCGAGGGGTTTCCCCCGCTGCCGGGGACCTGCCGCAGCGCTCGGGCCGCTTGGCCCCGAGGAGCGCTCCCGCCCCGCGGCCGGTGCTGCTCCTGCCCGTAGGGAGGATTCCAGAAGCGCGGCTGGTGGCGAGCCCGCACGGACCCACACGCTGCCCGCGGCGCGGCGGGGGCGGCCACGTGGCTACCCGGCCCGGGGGCGCGTCCGCCCCCTTCGCCCCGCCCCGCCCCACGCGCCTCGCCGTTACCCAGCACCGACACGTCAGGGTTGTTGGGTCCTGGCAGGTGAGTAAAATGGCTAAATCCTCCGGCGGCCGGCGCTCTGTGTTCCCAGAATGATTTTGGGCAGAAAAAAAGTTTTAGCGTTTTCTGTCCATCCTTTCAGTCTGGACCTAACGTTTGGGCTGTTCGTTGTATTGCCCTTTTTTTTTTTTTTTTTCCTCCTTTTAATTTGTTAATTTACCCCTTCCCGGACGCGGCAGCCCGTTTCCGTTTCCGCCTTCGTGTCCGGTTGCGGAGGGCGGCCGCGGCGGGGAGCAGCGGTGTGCGGCTCTGCGTTGGGCCGTGCCGCCGCCATGGAGACGCTGTACCGCCTGCCCTTCGCCGTGCTCGAGTGCCCCAACATCAAGCTGAAGCGGCCGAGCTGGGTGCACATGCCCTCGGCCATGACCGTTTACGCGCTGGTGGTGGTGTCCTACTTCCTCATCACCGGAGGTGAGGGGCCGGTGGGGCGGGAGGTGTGGCGGGAGGACCCGCCTGTGGGGTAGCTCTTCCTCAGCGGGGCGGGCTGCTGGCCCCTGCCCCGGGTAGCAGAGCCGCTGCTACCCCCCTTGTCCGGCTCCAAGCCGGTTGTAAAACACGACCCGGGGCCAACTCCGGGCTTCCCTGCGGTGTTAGGGTGGTTCTCGCTGTTTGCTGCTATAAGTTAAAGATCATGCATGCTTTTCTTCTCGCAGGGATTATATATGACGTGATTGTGGAACCTCCCAGCGTGGGGTCAATGACAGATGAACACGGGCATCAGAGGCCAGTGGCCTTCTTGGCATACAGGTAGGAGAAGGGCTCTGCCGCTGCAAGCAAGCTGCAAATGCCTAAATGCAAGTGAATGAAATTTTCCTACAGAGCTATGCATCTACTTTTTTTTGAGCCCTCTGTGCAAGGCAGGATCTCTTCTATATCAGTCTTTGGTTTGTAAATATTAAAAAAAAAAAATAATAAAAGGCATTGAAATGAATGCAACTAAAAAACCTCAGTCCTTCCAAAACTTAAATTTGATAAGAAAGATTTGCTCTGGCAGTGCTTCTCTTTCTTCCAGACTCTTGCTGCTACAGTTGGGTTTTATGGTGGATGCAGACACGTTTAATCATGCTTAATAGCAGCATACATAATCTTTGTGAAACTTTTGGTTCTGGCCTGTTCAACTCTAGTGTAGTTGGGACTCGTGTCTGAACATGCAGAACATATTTACAAATGTGTAAGAACAGTGTTTTCTTTGAGCCTTTTGCTTCCGTTACTGAAAGTAAGCTAGAGACTGCTTAGTGACAAAATGGTCTGAAGAGGTTAAATCTATGTTTGTACTTGTGTGTTTTATATGTGTGGAAACAAATAATAGCTTTTGTTAAATACTGAAAAAATTCTTTGAATCTGTGAGTCTGACATGCCTCATAGACAGATTTTGACTTGGACTAGATGTATGTCTCTGGCTCGGATTGTTGCAGTGTAGATGAATTAGGCTGCTGCAGGAGTTGATAGCACCTTAGTACACTTTCAGTGTACTTTGTTCACTTTCAGTGAAAACAACATGAAACAAGACAAAATTGTTTCTTTTCAGGATGTGGGACAATAATTATAATCTTAATTTCTGTATTAATGTCCACAGTAGTTTCATCCATGCCAATCTTACGACGTTGCTAGTATTGTTAATTATGAGGATAGGAAAAAGGTTCAGTAACTGTGGGAAGCAGGAGACATGATCCAGGTGCAGTATTCTTTCTGCATCTTGGCTTCCCCTCTCTCCATCTGAGCTTTGTAAGAAGGAAGTATAGCTGTATGGACTGACAGGAGCTGGGGAACTTCCAGGCTGGGTCCCCACAATCAATATGTTCAGGTTCAGCGACTCAGTAACAAAACATACCGCAGGCGAGAACTGCATTTGTGGTGTGCTGGAACCAGTAGATGCACTTTGTATGCTGACATAGTGCTTTGAGTGGGATTTGTACTGAGGTGAGGATTCAGGCACTGCTGCCTAAATGTTGGGATGGAAATAAGACTTGGAAAGCTCAGTGGCCCAGGGGTCATGGGTCCATGCCTCGAGTCATCTATGAAACCAGGTGCTACTTTGGACTAGATATTTCTGAAAACTGATGAGGTTGTGTGATAGCCGTTAGTATACACCATTATGTTTAAAACCACTAGTACACTTGACTGGTCGCCTTGCAGACTATCAGTCCTGGAGATAAATTGCATATTAAAGCATTGATGTAATTGCATAAAGTCAGTTTTCATACCTACTTTTTGTTAGAAAATCAGCCATCAAGGTTAATCATCCTGTGAATTTGTACAGTTAAACCAAGTTGAGTAGGTGGGGCTTGAAATTTAAGCAGTTTCTTTAAAACTAATCTTTTTCTGACTCTCTTCCCCCTCTTTTTTTTCCCTTTAGAGTAAATGGGCAATATATTATGGAAGGGCTTGCATCCAGCTTCCTCTTCACAATGGGTGGCCTAGGATTCATAATTCTGGATCGATCCAATGCACCAAATATCCCCAAGCTGAATAGGTTTCTCTTGCTCTTTATTGGATTTGTCAGCGTGCTTTTGAGCTTCTTCATGGCCAGAGTTTTCATGAGGATGAAATTACCGTAAGTGATTTAATACTCTTCAAGTTTTTTTCTCTTTCGTGTCTCATGAACCTATGTTAAATTTGAGAGTAACAGAAAATACAGTGAGGTGTGCTGAAGACCTGCAGCTTGGCTGTAAGTTGCTTTTTTGAATGCTTTTTGTGGAACAAGCTACCTTGAATGAGGTGGGATGCTTTTGGGGCCGGCTACTGTAAGATTGTGCTGCGGTTAAGAAAAGGTGACAGTTCTTGGTATGTCAGAAGATATGATTAGCAAATCTGATTTACAATGAATTTTGAGGTAGACTGAGTGTACTGATCAGGTAAAAGTAGGGCTTTGAGGAAAAAAAAAAGTTTCAAAGAACTCGAGGAAAGGCAATTGAGTTCTTTATAGTGACAGTATATGAGAGATCGTAACTGGAAGAACTGATGGCAGCAGTGTTCAGAAACATCCAAAGGAGTCCTAAAGTGAAGCTAATGTCTCGGGGGTTTTTGTTGCTGGAAAACTGAACATAGTGTTGAAGCATACAATATATGTAACATCTTAATACGTATATATTCACAGATAAAAAGGTATGAAAGACCTGGAGCTTTCAGGCTATGCAAAATCCAAATGCAGGATTTTCAATTCCATTCACCGTCCCTACCCCTTGTATTTCTCAGTTCATCCATTTCACTTAGAATAGCTGAAACCTGATTTTTGGAGTATCTCCATGAGGTGTTAACAATGACAGTCATTCCTCCTTTCTTAAATATACTATTTTAACATCTGCAGTACAGTTAAAAGTTTGTTTCATGACATAGAAGTGATGGGTTCCCTGGATAGGAACCTGCTCTATATTTTCTTGCTTCATTGATGATATTTTCTTTGTTTCATGGAGTACATGCGCCTTGACAGTTCTCATTCTGAAGTGCATTAAAGAAACAGGGCTTCAGAGAAATGGAAGAGAAAGAGACCAGAGTTATGTTGAGTGCCTGAAAATGTTGGGTTATACTGAATAAGTTAATTGGTAGTATAATAGTAAAGAGAAATAAAGAATCTTTCGTAGGGTGTAAACTGGGCTTCAAAAATTCCAAACAAATACTGAAGCTGGATTCAGAAGATGCTAATCCATTTTCAGTGTTCATTGAAGAAAATAAACCAAGGAAGAGTGTGTAGTTAAGCTGGTCAGTTTGTAACTTGGACGGGATTTATTGTTTTAAATACTTTGATCAGCAGAGTTTTTGACAGTCTGAAGTCCTTAAAGACTGTATGTCTCTTGATTTTTGAGCAGTGCTGCCTGTGTTTGCTAACTGTTGGTTTTTTTCTAACTCATGTTTTTTTTCTGTAGGGGCTACTTGATGGGTTAGTACTGTTTGTGCTGTATGAAAGCCTCAGTTGAATTTACTCCTCTCCATGAAGTGTTTAAGAAGAAGCAGCAAGCAATTCCATAGTCTCCATCAACAGGAAAGAGACCTGGCCATGAGAAACAAAGAGGGAAAGAACGCTTTCTCTGCAAACAAACTCTCACTACCAGTGGCTGATTTGTAGTTTTGAAACAAAGTTTTAGGGCTTTTGAAAAGAGCAAGTTACCTCACTGGGTTTTTCTCTTATACCCCAGCTCAGTATGAAATAGATAACCTATCTTTAGCTCTACCTGAAATGACCATTAGCCATTGGCTTGACAGTTCTTTGTTGCAGTTCTGTCATCTCTTCCCTGTGTGGGACAGTTACATGGATGAATCAGAGAAGAAACACCCAAACACTTCTTCATAAGTTATAATTGGAAAATTAGTAATTTTGGATGCTTTACAGTCAAAATACTATGTGTCTGAAATGGTTTCAAAGGCACATTTTGCCTTTATTAATGGCTCTATGTGAGCAAATTCAGACATGCACTGGGAAAGGCAAACTGTATGAATGTGCATTTCTTTTTGAAAAAGTGTACAAATGGAGCCAAATAAAACTTATTTTCTACAAAATTGTTTGAGTTTTATGCAGTTTCTGAAGGCTTTTCTTGTGTGCATGGCCTGTTCTACATCCAGACTGGAAATGCCATACTATGACTACACAATTGTAGCTTTATTTTTCACTATTGAATAATGATTTTTTTCTTTTTTTTAATATCAGGAAAAAGTAACCTCATAGTTTCCATGAACTTGTACTGTATCCAAATGACATACTGTTATCAGTAGCCAAGAAGACTTCTGAAGCTGCTGCTTTTTTGTGAGAGGCAAGGCTCCAGCTTGTTTTGTCTTCGTTGTAAAAGGTTGAATGTTACCATCATGTTTCATTGAAGTCATGTATTGCATTCTGGGAGAAGGAAAGATCTCTCTAAATCTCCATAAATGTCTTTTTTGCAAGCCATATGCATTTGAAGCACTATTTTCATCTGTATAATAATTGTTAGTGAGAAATACTGTTTATTCCTGTAAATGTGAAGTATTACCGTTCACATACTTATCAAATCTCTGATCTAGCTGTTAATCGTTTGCCCTTGGGATATGCCACTTCCACTCCCTCATTCTCACTGTGACATTTCCTCATCTTACACATGTTGTCATTAAGATTTAAGGGAGCTGAAGCTGTTTCATGAGGCTCATAACTGCAAAGTTTGCAGTTTTTTCAAAGCGTTATCTTTTGGTCGCTCTAGTTTTGGTGAGACATATACTTACCTTCAAGGGGGAATATTGATATGTAAGTAAATAAGTGGATACATTACTCAACTTTTTAATACATCTGAGAAGGAAGTCAAACCAAGTCGCTTCAATCAGTGGAGCTGAGAACCCTCTGGCTCAGCACTTGTCCCACTACAGTTCAGCTTCAGCCTCCAAGTTTGCAGCTGATTCTAAATGATCTTAAACAGTGGTTGTAATGGTATAGTGAAGGCTGGTGGTCTATGAAATGCATCTGGTTAAAATTGCATGCTAGGGGGCATAACTTAGAACAAATAAAGCAGACTTATAATTGCAAGGTAGAAGATAGTTTTGGGAGAGTAAAATGAGGATGGTGACCGCAACAAATAAGGTTGAATGATCCCTTATGTTTCTTTGGTCACAGGCTATAAACTAATATCTGGTGTGATCCTCTTACCAAAGCATGAGGCACAGAGAGAACCAGGAAAACGAATGCAGAGCAGAAGACAGACCACCCACAAATTAGGAGTGTGCTAGGTAGGAAGATGTCAGAATGCACAGCTGGAAATTGGTTCATTTCGGATATGGGTTGGAGGATTCTTGGTCGCCCAAGAAAAATTTTCTGATGAGCACTGTCGAAGAAGAGGTATTCCTATATGTTCTAGGACTCCTATTTTCAGTTAAAGGAAGGCTGGTATTTTCTGTAAATGCCTGCTGTTCTTTATAGGTAACAGCAGGTGGCCTCTGCTGTAGGGGTTTGGGATGGCAACAGGGATATTTCAGTGACGGAAAGAAAACTTCTTGTAACTAGTGACACTATTTATCTCTTTGGTGCTTCTGACTTCTAGGGTGAACTGAACTAGATTGTGGGGTGGGAAGTTAAAACCAAACTGTGATAAAGGTAAAGCAGAGCTTATAAGAATACATCTCTCTGTGACTAAAACCAGAAGTTTGGCCTACTTCCAAATGCAATGAAAAGAGTCAGGCTGAAGTGTAGAGGTCTTGATTTTCTGGCACTCTTGCTGTAGAAAACACTGAATCCATGGCTTCTCTGTAGGCTTCAATATAATCTCTGAGTGATGATGCCTAGTTAGTATAGTCAGGAAGAGATGCATAACCTGTGTAGCTTTTTAAAGTTAGCATATACATATATGAACCCTTAACAATCCAAGTGATCTTATAGTTAAATTGAGTTAAGCTGAAAATACCTCTAGATAAATAAGACCAGACATCTGGTTTCCTTCCTCCTACCCTCCCCCCCGCCCCAAATACTTTTTCCACACTTCTGCAAATTGTGACATAATAACAGAATCACATAAAGCCAGGATGCTGTTGGCCGTCTTGGCCACCTGGGCACACTGCTGGCTCATGTTCAGCCGGCTGTCAGCCAGCACCCCCAGGTCCTTTTCCCCCAGGCAGCTTTCCAGCCGCTCTGCCCCAAGCCTGTAGCGTTGCGTGGCATGGTTGTGACCAGCTGCAGGACCCAGCAATTAGCCTTGTTGAACCTCATACAGTTGGCCTCAGCCCATTTATCCAGCCTTTCCCGATCCTTCTGTAGAACTCTCCTGCACAAAAGCAGATCAACGGAGTCCGTCAACTTGGTGTTGTCTGCAAACTTGCTGAGGGTGCACTCGATCGCCTCGTCCAGATCGTTGATAAAGATATTCAACAGGACTGGCCCCAGTACTGAGCCCTGGGGAACACCACTTGTGACCGGCCAACAGCTGGGTGTAACTCCATTCTCCACTGCTCTTTGAGCCTGGCCATCCAGCCAGTCCTTTACCCAGTGAAAAGTACACCCATCCAAGCTGCAAGCAGCTAGTTTTTCCAGGAGAATGCTGGGGGAAATGGTGTCAAAGGCTTTACTAAGGTCCAGGTAGACAACATCCACAGCCTTTCCCTCACCCACTGGGCAGGTCACCTTGTCAGAAGGAGATCAGGTTCATCAAGCAGGACCTGCCTTTCATAACCCCATGCTGGCTGAGCCTGATGCCCTGCTTGTCCTGTATGTGCTGTATGATAGCACTCAAGGTGATCTGCTCCATTACGTTCCCTGGCACTGAGGTCAGGCTGACAGGCCTGTAGTTCCCCAGATCCTCCTTCCTGCAGATGGGCATCGCACTGGCTAACCTGCAATCTTCTGGGACCTCCCCAGTTCGCCAGGATTGCTGATAATTGTGGCAAGTGGCTTGGCGAGCTCCTCTGCCAGCTCCTGTTTGGGTGGGTCCCATCTGGCCCCATAGATTTGTGTGTGTGTAAGTGCTGTAGCAGGTCACTGACCACCTCCCCGTGGATTATCGGGGCTTCATTCTGCTCCCCGTTTTCCTGCTCAGGGGGCTGGGTACCTGCAGAACAGCCAGTCTGACTATTAGGGACCGAGGCAAAGAAGGCATTAATTATCTCAGCCTTTTCCTCATCCTTTGTCACTATAGTTCCCCCCACATCCAATAAAAGATGGAGATCCTCCTCAGCCCTCCTTTTGTTGCCAATATATTTATAGAAACATTTTTTATTTTATTTTACAGCAGTAGCCAGGTTAAGTTCTAGCTGAGTTTTGACCCTTCTAGTTTTCTCCCTGCATAACCTCACAACATCCTTGTAATCCTCCGGAGCTGCCTGCCCGTTATTCCAAAGGTTATAAACTCTTTTTTTTGCCTGACTTCCAGCTAAAGCTCTCTCTCCAGCCAGTCCAGTCTTCCCTGCCAGGCTTGTCTTTCAGCACATGGGGAATGACCTGCTGCTGCACCTTGAAGATTTCCTTTTTGAAGAATGTCCAACCTTCCTGGACCCCTTTGCCCTTCAGGACTCCCTCCCAAGGGACTGTCAACCAGGCTTCTAAACAGGGAAAAGTCACCCCTCTGGAAGCCCAAGGTGGTGGTTTGTTGTAGTCAGAGCCCAACTCAGTTTGCCTCAATTGTTGCAGCACAAGCTATCAGGCTGCAACAAGGCTTTTACTATCAGTCAGATTCTACTGTCCCATGTTGTAGCTCCTTTCTCCAGAGATCAGACCACACTGCTCCTCCATCCAACCCCCTCTCCCACCATCCTCAGGGCTATTTAACCACTTCGCAGGAAGAGCTACAGCTGCACATCATCCATGTCAATCAACTCACTGCCTCTGAGGCAAGGCCACAGCTGCATGTTATCAATGCCAATCAACCCACTGCCTTCATTCCTCTACAGTGGTTCTGCTGACCCTCCTCCTTCTCTGAGAATCGAGACGTTTGGAAGGTCTGTGCTACTGAAACAATTTTTGGAGGGAAGACATTCCAGCAATTTTTAAGAGTTATTGATAAATACTTCTGCTGGTAAACGTAAGTGTGGCATTTTTTTTATAAGTACAAATCAAAAATTTTTAAAGATGTGTAAGTATTAACTGAAACATATTTTTTACAGGTAAGTTCATTTATTGGTATGAAGTAGTCCACACTGATGACTGAAATAAAACTGACACCTTTCTTACACTGATGCAGGATATTTTTAAGTACCACCATTAGGTTTTCTTACTAATTTTCAGCATTCGAATTCTAAATATTTTGTGCTAATGGAATCTTGCTTAGGAGACTGAAAGTGCTTCAGTTTAACTACTTGCAAAGCTGGTTTTGTTTTGTTCACAAAATACTGCTTGATACGGTTATTACAATCTACATATTTCCATTCCCAGTTACTATTTTACATATGTAAGTACATGTTCTTAATAAGTGAATTGGGAAGCACTAGATATTAGACTTCTTAAGAGTTATGGTCTTAGAAACTGGGACAATCTTAAATGTTTTCTGCTGCTTCCAGTGCAGGGGACCAACATGGTTGTGGGGAAGACAAGCAGTTCTTGTTTATTTTCCTGACGGGCATAGAAATGCTGCATATAATGGCAACTTTTGCTACAGCGTAGCAATGTCTGTGACAATGTAATTGGTATTGCACGTTTGTGAATGTGATGATTGTATTTTTCCTTCAGCATACAGTTTTCCTCACAAGAAAGAGTTGCTGCAATAGTTCTGGCCTATTTTGAGAATTTCTAATTGCCGTTTCTCAACTTTGCAGTTACTTTAGAGTATTTTTCATCCAGAACATGCTTAAAGAGGGTTGAAACAGTTACCAGAAAGGAACTGGAACAATTGTAAGAATCTCAGAAGGAGAGCATTTTGTAACACTCTGCAGTCTCATTGAGGCCTTTCAGCTATAATGATGATTGGGAGAAAACCGGAGACATCTGCATTTTAGTAACAGCAAAAATGTAACTAATGCATCAAACTCATCTTAAAGGGTATTGTATCATGGGAAGTGGCCACTAGGAATACGAGAGTTTCTAGGTGATTTGGTTTCTTTCGTAAAAGTTAATTACGCTGGTGTCCTTTTTGTTTGACATGGATACCCCTCAGTGAAGGACTAGACTGAGACCATGAACTCGTTTTGGAGAAACAGCTGTGGCACTATAATGGGAGTCAGGCATGTCTGACTTGCACCACGTTTTAATCGGTGATAAAGATGAGAGGCACTGCATTCTGATATCTAGTATCTTGAATCTGTAAGGCAACTTGCTGAGCTCCTGTTTAATGATACCAGTTAAGTTACTAATGTTCTTCGGGTATAAGATGGAGTTTCACTTCATCACATAACTATCCCATATGGGTTCTATAAATGTCAAAGTTCTTCGAGTGTTCCACCTGCAGCCTGCAAGAAATCGTATTTAGCTGTGAGTAAATCAGATCAATATGGTATCATCTGCTGCCTTACACATGCAAGAGACTGACATTTGTAATTTCCTTCTTTTTTTGTATCAAGTTTTCACTACAAAGATCAATGTTGAGGAGGGGACTGGTATCCTTTTGTTGTCAGCAGTAATTGTGTGCCCCTAGCTGGAAACAGGGAAAGGAAAATTTTGACAAGACTTAGAATGGTTGTGTTATTCTAGAGTAAACCGTGAAAGTTAAACTTTTTGTATGTTACTTTGTCAGCAGGCTGAAAGTTTCAGAACTTTTAGCTATTCCTGACGGCTCTTGGATGATGGGTAGTATGTTCACTATATTCAGCCTTCCAGTACCTCATCTGTCTTTAAATGTGGATGGACAGTGTGAGAGATGGGGAATAATAAAAAAATAAGGTTAACTTCAGTCTGAAGGAAAAGTCTGGGGGGGCAGGGGAAGCATTTTAAGCACCTGGAAGAAAATGGCAAAAAAGTGAGTAGCCAACTTGGATTTTTAAAGAATAAGTCATATGAAGAAAAAGCCATGCATGAGAGTTATGGGCCCTGTGGACAGAAGAAAAGCAGATGTTTAGGCTGTAGCTTTTGATGCTGTCTTGCATGTTATGGAAACTTGGCTTGGCCAAAACCAACTATAAACTGGATGCCGAGGTACTTTGAAAGCCATTTGCAGAGAGTGTTTACTGATTAGTTGATGTCCTTTTATCAAAGTGGAAAGATACTTTATTCTTGAGGTCTGTCCTGTACCTAGTTTTGTTCAACACCTGGTGATGTGGATCAAGTACGGAGTACTTACTAAATTAGCATCAGAGGCTGCTGGGAGGGCAGAATTAGGATTCATAGTGATTTTAACTAGGCTGATTTATTCTTTCTAGGAACAAGTGCAAAATACCACTGCTACTCAAGCAAAGTAACTGATGAAATGTGGGATTCCTCAGAGCAGATCCTTGATTTCTGCTGCACCACAGGCTGAACAGGAGTGCTTGCCTTTTTTTGCGGCAATACAACATCACACTAAGATGTTTGCAAAACTTAACTACAAAGTATATGAAGCATAAAGGTAAGTGTGAAAAGGAAATCAGTAATTTTGTTTCTGCTTTGGTAGTAGATAAAGCTTAAATAGCAGCAAGGAAGATTTGGGATAATACTAGAAAAATACTTTTGAGGGTAACATATTTAACTACTGGACTAGATGATCTGTGGTGGTGATGGAATTTTTGCTGTGCTCAGCTTTAAGAACAGCCTAGGCAAATGCCTGTTAAAATCTGCAGATACATCTGGCCTTGTTCTGGGGTGAGTGATCGGCTTCTTGAAGAATCTTCCAGTGGCTGCCCGTCTTTATTATTCCGTGGATGAGAACAGAACTTTTGACCTTTCAAACACTGATGCTCTCTGGCTTTAAAAACAGTCATAGAAAGGTCTTTGTATATAACTAAATCTGTCTTTTAAAAATACCCTGGGGCTGCAGCTGTAGGACAGAATCCTGCTGGCCTCAGTTCAGTCTGAAAAAATGAAGTAGTTCTATGACCTAGATATGACAGCAGAAAGTAGCTCCATTAACTGCCTACTGCCAGAACAGAAAATTGGCTGTTGTGGTAAGGAAAGTAGAAATGTATGGATGAGCATTTAAGGCTTTTTCCTTTCCTAATTTCCATGTTAGTTTTTCACCTGAAATATGTTGCAGTTAGGTGGCTGTCAGTATAGGTGCTGTATTAAAACAGGACAGTGAGTGGGTAGAGGGAGCCTGTGATATTTCTAGGAAGTATTTTGCTGATGGAGCATTCTCTCCGTTTCTGCCTCCTCTGAGATGGAGCAGCTATAAGACACTAACGTGCAATTCAGTTACATAGGCTTTTCCAGATCCCTCTGGCTTACTGTGCTTCACTGATCCGTGGAATTTTACTTCTTTTGTGTTCTACCCAAGTGTGTCCACCTCCCTCTGCTACAGTTGGTTGTTAAACTAGCTCTGAACTACTGTGTTTCATCTCCTTTTGCTGGCCTGCTGCTGGCCTGAGCTCTTTTTGAGGGATTTACACTGTTGTCTTTCAGCAGCTGCCATCCCTTGTTTCTTTGCTGTCATTCTCGACTTTCAAGTTTCAGGACACCACCGCTGGTTTTGATTGCTCTCTTTCTAACTGATGTGGTATTTCTGCCTTCAAAGGCTATTATTTATCGGTCTCCTCAGGTCTTCTACTTCCTTATTCCTTCTTCTCTCTTACTTTCTCTTTTATCACACCAAAATCCACCACTTAGCCCCACCAGCTACTTGGCTATCCATCAGCCTAGCTCCTCTTGGGTTTCCTACCTCTGTGCCTTCTACTCTGACTACAGGTCCTTTAATTTTCCCTGCTGACCACTGTCTGAGCTACTTCACCCTGCACTGACTCCACACTTCATTAGCTCCTGCTATCTGTGGCAAATCTCAGCTTCCTGGCTTCTCTAATCCTTTCAGCCTGTCTCATCCTCTGCTTGTTCCTTTGACTGTTCCAGTTTTCTCTTAGCTGTCTCATATCTTTGTCTTTATTGTTCTACACTCCGCACCATATGTTGTGCTGCTGCCTGCATGACTCATCCTGAAAACAATATAAACCCTACTGCATCCCAAACATTACACTAGGGAGCCAACAAAGGCACTCCTGTATCCAAAATCTACATCAACAGCAGTCAAGCCAAGATCCTGATGGAATTCAGGTACATAATTTTTGTTTAAATCAGTAGAGGTTAACTGCCAAATACATCTGAGAATCCTGCCAAAGTTTCATCACAACTCTGAGAAAAGGAGGCAGTTGTTTCCTGGGGCTGGATTTAAAAACACCTCTGCAGGGATAACCTAAAAGTTCTTAAGTTTCTTATTGAGTAACTATTTTTTTTTTCTGCACATACAATTACTGAGTGTTTTATGAGCATAGCTAACATATGGTCTGTACACAATGGAACAAACTAAGAAAAATCTGTCACAAATGCTGAGATTCATATACACAGTAGACAAGGCAATAAATATGGAAGCTCATAAAACCAGGGAAATGGAATGTTCCTTCAGACCTTTTTTTTAAAGGTACACAAGGCACACAATGCTTAAAATCACTGCTACTTAACAGAATGATTAACAAACTAGGTTTAAATCATCATTTGGTTTCATAGCCTAAGCAGGAATAATTTTATATGTATGAGGAAGTTTTTCCCTCTAATGTTTTTAAGGACAATAGAAACACAGTGACCTTAAATATTTTTGTATCTTATCAAAACCCCAGACTATACTTCACTGAAATCATTGGAGACAGACTGGTGCAAAGAGGGAAGTCAGGCTTTTAGTATTTCAGATGTGTTCAAGAGCTGTGTTTAACTGCAGGTTGACTGTGACTGAAAAAGCCTCATTTTACCTACTGGGGATGTCAGTACAAGGTATTGCCTTTGTGCAGCTGCATTTGGAAAATAAGTATCTTTTACTTAAACATTGTAAATAATATCTGAAGCTGACTAAAAAATTTTTTTCTACCATTATTTGTTCCAGTATTGCTGTTAACTACTACTCTTAATCTTTTTCAGCCTTGACAACTGTCGATTTTACATACCTGGAGTTTTAATTGTCTGTTAAGCCCATGGTTGGACACTGGATGGCGGACAGTCCCTGCAACACTTCACTCTGGGAAGGGAAGTCTGGCTTCAGAAGTAGGTTACGGAAATCTGATACTGGTATGTACATGAAATATTTCAGTGGTGAGTAATCTGGATCCAGTTTTCCTGTTGGGAAAGTATAAGCACGTAAGAGACTTTTCTGTAGACGTCTTTCACTTGAATTCAGTTTCCAATTGAAACTTAAGGGCTTAAAAGCATACAAGAGGATAACAACTTGCATTTCTGTAGGAGCACCCAGCCCAAAATTTCAAAGCACTTAACAGACTAGGTCAATTAAGAAGTCAGTATTTGTGTGTATATGTATTTTATATAAGATGACTTCATACATAGCTTATCAAAGGATAAAAAAATGTGGAGTATTATAAAGTTGTATGAATTACTTAAAATCACAGTGTTCATGTAGACAGAGAAAAAAGTAAAGCCTCAGTCTTTTGACTGAACATCCACTGTATGTCTGATGGTGGGGAAGGAATTAAGTGGTTAAAAGGAACTATTTAAATGGTTAAGATACAGTAACTGTATGGAAAAGAACTCTGTAGTATTGAAATTATGACTGATGTCCATAAATTAGAGTCAGAAGTCAGAACATAGATTGCAGAGGTAGACAAAGTTGTGTGGACTTCACCAGGATTTCTGTGTGTATGGTTATAAAGTAGGGTGAGTTTACTACCACAAGGTTCTAGAAGAGTTCCTGCCAAACTCTTCCTGCTGGCATCTGTTTTGAAGTATAATGTGAAAAATTCTTGATGCAGCCCCCATAAAATACTGCAATCTATAACATGCATTTACCTAAGTTAGTAGGGATTTCACTCTGGTGTATGGGAGACTTATGTTTCACTTGGATAGAAGTTTAAATGCCAGCTCATTACAAATAAGTCCTGTAGCTGTCTCTTCAACAGTAAAAGGGAGTTAAATGAAAATAGGAGGAAGAATGTGTGCATCAGTGCCTGTAGAAAAGGCCCTTTTTGGGGTCTTTCAACACCCTTTACAGATGCCTGCATCTGAGCATTTCAAAGCATTGGTGTCTGTCACACAGATGGCTGCCCTTATGCCCCTTTTACAGATGGGATGTTGAGACAGTAAAGTGACTAGCTTAAAGTTATGTAGCAGCTTAATGGTAGAGCTAGGAAAGAAATTTAGATCTAATTGTCTGTTCTGCATTTCACCAACAGTGTCAGGCACTGTCAGCTCAGCAGCAAGCATTCGCTAGAGTTATTATAAAAACTTTTTTATTCCAGATATTTTCAGAGTAACAATGACTTTTTAAATGCTTTTGTCAAAGGGCACTTTCTATAGAAAAAAAGTACTTGCAGCAGCGTTTTATTGAAACTTTAAGCACAGTGCTTCCCCTCCTGCTTGCTAGTTTGTTGGCAAGCTCTGTATCTTCTGTTCCGAGATGTAGACTGTTTTCATTGCAAGATCATTCCTGGTGTCTCCTTCACCCTCCGTTCCATCTCATATATTATTGAAACGGTTACTCCCAGCTCTCTCCAATTAGTCTGTTGTGCTAAACATTCTCCCTTGATAAATTTTCAAAGGAGCCCTGTCGTATTTCCACTTCTGTTAGCCCTTTTGCTTGTGCCCCGCAAACTTCTGCTGAAATACCATGTTACTCTTTTCCAAGCACACTGCCCTTTAAAAATGCCTCCGACCCTGTGGTGCCTCCAAAATTAAAGGACCAGAGTTCGGCTCTGGTGCTGAGACCAGCCCGATGGTGCCTCTCCGCCTCCTCTTGTTGCCCCTCTATTGCAGCCATTTGCTGCATCTTGCCCAAGTGTAATTTTTAAGCTCCTTGGGACAAGGGCAGCCTCTGTTTCCACCACACCTCATCCAGGTAAAGGATTCCTTGGCGTTTCAGTTACATGCATTGTAGATTTCACATTAATTAAATTTCATCATGAGAAACCCTACCACCAAATTCCTGACCAACTGTACTGTCTATCTCTGTCAGATTGAAGTTTCAGATTGCTTCCTTTCTACAGCTCTCTTTGCAACTCTTCCACAGTTTTCCACATCCGCTTTCCTGTTCTTTCCCTCCACCCTCCTCCCCGGCTTTCAGCTTGCAGGGAAGTGCCAGTGCCCTCATTAGCGTGGCCCAGTTCTTTGCATTTCCAAGGTCTTTATTCAAAGAAACTCTCCCTGTTTATGCTGAGCTTTTCTCTGCCTGGGAGCATGCCCCGACACACCCTCCCTCCTGCCCAATCCTTTCCCATGCTGACACAATCCACTTTTTGGTCTGCTGCCTGTCCCAAGATAACCTCGCTTGCTGTCCTGGTACGGGCACATCCTCGCACTTAGGAAAAGAGTTTTCTCCTCAGTGGGACAGTCTTGATTGGGATATATACACAATATATCCCATAATATATACAATATATACAATAACACACAGACTCATGGATAGGTAATCTGGGAGACAAAGCGTGTTACTTTTTATTGCACTTTGTGCTGACACCACAGGCAGAGGCAAGTTTGGCACAGAGCAAGGCTAATGGCCACATGGCAACGAAGTTGCAGCAGCTCCAGTGCTGTCGGACACATGTGCTTATCCGTTCTGAGACCCTGTCCCATCAGAAATTATGAGGACAAGGGAAAATCGCAGGAATTTAATGATGCAGTACTTAACTGCAGGGGAGGCAGGATGTTCAGTTATTGTTGATGACTCTTTCACTTCCTAGGCTGTGGAAAATAGCCCTAAAGAAAAAAAAGTGTCCCACAGGGTTAGAAAGACTGGTCGTTCATTAAGGATTAATTGGGAATACAGTCCAAAGCTTTACTCTTGACTGAGATACAAGCTTCTTTATGGTGTGAACATACATGAGTCCAGGGTTTTGGGTTGGCCCACTGTACAGCCAGCCATGGCCCAGCTGTAAATACAGCACATTTGCCCAAGGTTTGGAGCTGTCGTTTAAGGTTTTCCTGTTGTATGGGGAGTGTTTATAGACTGCCCTGGTGCCACAGAGGAACCATATTTGTGCTCTGAAATTCAGGTGGTGATCTATCAGTTGCTGTGTTGCCCTAATAAATTCAGAACAAATTATATCTGCCTGAAAAGTCTCCTGTATTCTCTTGTCTTCATTTATGAAATGGAATTACGTGTAGGTTAAGTATTGGTGGACGAAAGGAGGTTTCTGTAACTCATGCCTGCTTAGCCATAATGCGGCATAGCTGTAAAACATTTTGTTAAAGGCTTTTTCGTAACTGAGACTTCCTTTCCCTGAACATCTTTGCCTGTCTTGTAATGGGGGCTTGGAAGAGACTCAATATAGGCAGCTTTATGCTATGTTTGTGCTGAAGAAACATCCTTCAGGTCCTAAGGAGCATGCTGTGGGCTCACATACGAGCCTTAAGGCAGCTCCATGCTAATTGCCCTCTGCATAACCTCTGACACTAGTAGCCTTTGATAATTTGATAATAGAGTATACTTTTTGAAGTTACTATTACTAAAAATATATGGTCATCGCTTGGCTAATGCATTGTGGTACTGCTTAGAGGAGCAAACTCACACTGGGTTCCATTGTGTTGGCTGTGCAAACCCGTGGGTGGCATTGCTGAGCTCACAGTTAGTTGGGTAGGGAGGGAAGAGGAGTCTGGTGATTATTCTTCCTCCAGGCGTACTGCCCACTCCACACCTCCAACATGAAGTTTCAGGTGGACTCGCAGACACAGTGAAATTGAAATTTTTTGGTTTCTGCCAGAAGGTTGTTTCTGACACATTTCAGGGAATTGCTTGCACTGTACATTTGACGTATTTTCTTATCACCTTGAGAAATATCTGCCAAGTTTAATTCTTACCTGTTTTTGTGGTTTGGGAGGATCTCTCCTTTGCTGATTTTCTCCTGGAGCCTCATTGCTCCACATTTTACTTAGATACATTGCCCTCTAGGGACCTGTGGAAAAATTCCTGGGTGGGAATTGCTTCTGGTATTTATGTCTGTTGGTGTTTATGTCTGTGGAAATTGGAAGTTTTGTACCAGGTAGAGTTCTGAACTGGCTTCTTTTAAAAATTTCTCCGACAGTCTGAGAAATACTATTGCACTATGCTTATTTGATGACTGTAAGGATACATGTTTTTGACTTTTCTTATTAATGCAGTACTTCTTTGCTGATGAAAGGAAAGACATGGGGAGTGTTCTATCTTGATCCAACATCTTTCATATAATTACAATTTACCTTTAGTAAAATCCAAGAGGGACAACCAGGATGGCAGAGGATGTGAGTTATTTTGAACAGCTTCTGTATATACCGTTTGTCTGTTGTGGCTGTCGATATAGTAGGTGCAAAGGGTTAGTTTAGTCCTGAAAGGATTACACACCTGCAGGAAGGCAGATGATACTTAGCCTAATTACTGAAATATTTAGTCAGCTAGTTCAGGTGCTAAAACATATTTTTCTCCAGAGTCCAAAAGAGGACAGCCAGTATAGGACAGAAGCAGAACTATAGCTTCATGCACAAAACAGTCTGTTGACCAGCTGAATCAGTCTTATCTGCTGTAACTAGAAGAGAAGACAGCAGAATGATAAAACCCAGGGGAAGAGCAGGAGGAGACAAAGATACTTACCTTCTGCTCCTTAAAAATAGTGTGCTTTTCAGCCAGGAAAGTCAGTAACTAGAGGTGGTGCTTGAAGAGAAGTGCACCCTGTATCGCTGTGGAAGATGCAAAAGACTCTCAGGAGTGGTTAGGCAACTGAGATGGAGTCCTGTGCTCATGTTTCGGATGCGTGGAGCAGCAATGATAGGTATGTCTCACATGGTGCAGAGCTACTATGTAGATGCTGACGTGAATCAGGTTATCCATATGCCACAAAGCAGGGCCACGCAGAGCTGCTAGCTGGAGTGCTGGAAGCAGCACAGCTGCATTAGCTTGGTGCCATAGAGATATAAAAACTCGTTTGCTATTAGTTTAGGTGCTAATGGTCACTGTACTGTGCTGCTTCAAGGCCTGAAAATAAGTCACTTGGTGATACCTACGTCTTCATTGTGCTGTGTAGACATAGCCTGTATCTTTCATTTCATTTGTGAGTAAAGCAGTTGAGGCTGAGAATTTCCATTTGAGAAATTAGGTATAAGGAAGTAGGAAGGTAGAGTTCTGGTAGACCATGTATGGACTGTGCGGGGAGTCTTGGAAAGTTGTACCTTAAGGTTTTGAGGACCCTGATGGGGGTAAGAACGAACATATAATTGCTGGAGCCTGGAGGATGTTTTCAGGCAAGATGTAGTGCCTCTTTATGAAAAGTACTCCCAGCCAGCATGGTAGGAAGCAAAACTGAGGTCCAATACCAAAATACGCTGACTGTTCACAGAATGACCTCTGTCAGTGTTGTAATAACTTTCTTCTAGGTTTTTATGAGCTTCATTTTGTTGCTGTTATCTCCTTGCCCTGTTTTATGCTTTGCAAGAGAAGTTAGATCCTTATGCAGATTCCCATTGATACCAATAAAAATCAGCAGTGCATGTCAGCGAAATCCTGACCAAATGTGATTTTTCCCTGCAATATCATTCATCTCGGGATTTACCCAAGAAACTCATTCTTTCCTCCTTTTATTTTATAAAAAAATGAGGTATGTTCAGTTGCTTGCAGTCAGTAGCATGACAGTAATAAGCCATTAAAAGAAGGATAGGGACTTTGCAGATGATCACTGGAAACTCTTGCTGCTCCTAAGGGATTTGGCACAGTGATTGTGAGGGAAGCTGATGGGAGCTCTGGCAGAGCAGGTGGGGTGAGGAAATGTGGAATTAGACATGGAGGGATAAATGGGAGGGAGGAGAGGCAGTCGTATCCTGGGATTTGTAGGTGGTGACAAGAAAACTATATTTGCTCTGACAGTAGGTAGTGAGCTAGTGGGACATCTGTCATCCTTACTTTTCAGCTCTATGGAAAATACTGTTAGGTCTTCAAAGTCATACTGCCTTTTTAAAATAAAATGATCAAATAGCGTGTTTCAGGGGGGATCACTGTCTGCCTTAATCCCATGCATGATCTTTGCCTTTTGCCCTTGGTTGGTTAATTCACTCAGCTGTTTTGTGCACCACTTATCAGACATGTAAGAGTCAATCCAGCATTTCTCATCATTGGTAAGGATGATCCTTTGAGCTCTAAAGACATATACCTGGGTAAAAAGGCTTGCATTTTTACAATATATTAGCTTTTTTTTTTTTCCAAAGTATGAAAATCAGTGGGGCTTTATAACCCTGTTGTAAATAGGGAAAGACAGACTTAACTGATGAAGACAGCACCTGCAATGAAATAAGCATTATGAAACCATGAGCATGTTCTTTTATCGCAGAACACTGTTGGGAAATGCATTAACTGTTAACTACCAGTTAACTGGCAGGTCAGGCAGACAAACGAAGGATTCAATGTAAAGGTCTATTACCTCTTACAGCAACCCTAGGTATGAGAGCTCAGCTGGGAAGCTAGCATAAATCAGCAAGGTCTTGTCAGCGTGCTTCCTCTGCTGCTGTCTATTTTCTAGTGATTTGGTAAAGATCATATTTTGGTCTCTGGAGATAGAGGAATGGTCAGCAGTTACTCTTATGAATACATAGTCGTTACTCTTATGAATACATAATCAAAACAAATGAGTCTTTTCTATGAATAAGTATAAACTGTGCATCCACATTAAAAAAGTGAAGTGCTATAAAATATGGCTATGACATGTAGGGAAAATAGCAGCTGGTTGTATTTCCACTGATAGGCTATGGCCTTATGAAAAAGGACTTTAATTCCTCAAAGAGGGGCTGAATAAAAAAGAAGGCTAATGATTAAATTAAAGAATATTGCTTCAGAAAAGTATTAGCAACTCATTAAAATATCTGAAAAGCAAAATGCATCTGTTTTGCTTCTTAGTAAATTGTGTCAGTCTTTGAAAATGTGAGTTGCCTTGAGTATAACTGAATGTGTTTTGGAGGTGGAGGGAAAGCAAGGTGTGGAGATATGTGCCAGAAGGAATCCAAGTCTTGTCCACTGAACTTTCCAGAAGTGTCATAATCTGGGGGTAATGTGAGAGACCATAGTCTGAAGAAGTGGCAAGACAGAAGGATTTCTAGTCATACCAGGTAAAACTCTACTTTTGGCAAATGGGTAGAAGTAAACTTTCAGAAAAATGTTTGACTCAATCTAACAGTGTGCAATTTTTATTAGTTTATTTCTGCATTTTTCTGAACCCTCAGTAACCTTTTGGTTCAAACCAAAACAGTAAAAAAATAAACCATGAAAAAAAGTGATTAATTTTCTTCCGGTTAAGTTTCCTGACCTGGTTCTCCACAGCATCAAATAAGTGCCTGTGCTGGCCAAGGGCAAGGGTGGGAAGATGCAGCCGGGGGTCAGCGGAGGAGGAGCCATCGTTCTGAGCAGCAACTAGCTATTCAGTAAGGCACAGTTTTACGGTATGTCGAAGCCAAAATTAATTCAAGTCCTGTGCAAAAAGGAGATTCAAAATAATGCTTTTTTAGCTAGGTGATAAGAACGTTTTCCAAGAACTGTGTTCACCCCCATGAGTTATTGCATATGAAAAGGAACACAAAGTTTAATATTCCAGATTGGAATAGTGACAGAAAATTGAAATAGAAAATAAAACCTTTTGGAAGTGAATTGAGTGGGATATAGAAACATGAGTTTGGTCATACATCAGAAATCAGGGGAAAGGGCACAAATCTATTGTTTTACTTTTAGATAGGCTGAAAGATTTCAAATAAATAAAAAAGCTCAGAGCCTTACTAACAAATGGCAGCAATTTTCCAGCTTCTACCAAGTCTTTTTTTTATTCTGAGAAACAGGCCACCAAACAGTGGCAGTCAGTGCTTTGGTTCCAGTTTGATCTCACAGTTGGCACACAGGTAAAACTCCCAGGTGGTTTAGGTGGAGATCCTCCAGATGGGAATGACAAAATAATTCAAACATCTTCACATTTTTCATGTCATTCCTTCTCTGGATATCTTTTTGGGATCAGGTTTGTGTGATGGGTGATGTATGGTGGCATAGCAGGTGAGAAATTGCTTTTTCTTGTTAAATATGTGTGATGGGTTCCACAAGTGGCTTGATTCTTCTGTCTTTACTAGGCAAAATACCTAAGAAGTTCACTAAGTATTTTGCCTGAATAAGGACTGGAGAAAGGGGCCCAGAATGTGAATTCAGTACCTGGGTCACCTGTGGATCAGTCACCCGAAGGCTTAAATGGTAAGTCCCTTCATGGCCCCATGTGTATCCAGGGCAATTTCAGAAAGATCTAACACCATCCCAGCCTAATGGGGAGCCAACTCTGAACTGTTTGAATTGAGGTAAGTCATGGTCCTTCCCTGTTTCTGCCTGGAAGTTCACCAGGCATGTCATGAAAGGTTATCAGTGTAACCCAACCAGCAGCCATCGCGGGATATAACCAGTCAAATTCAAGTAGAGGAACAAAAGGTCAGAGCACTGCAAACCCAATACTGCCACCAGCATCTTGGGTTACAAGGTTACGGTACAGGGGAAGGAGGGAGATGAAGCGTAGCCTAGTAAACACTCAGTCAGCTCTTAAAAATAGAAAATGACATGGATCCTAATGGGAGAAATATGAAGCTACTGTATAGTACATATTCACCTGCCATTATCACTTACATATGCTGAGAAGGAGGGCATCTGGCTCCAAACTCTCCAAAGCGGAGAGATATTTTTAAATAAAGTGAATGCATTAAATTTAAATTGCTTTGGCAGCAGAAGAGACTCTGGAACCTGCATGAACATTTTGGAAATGCTTCACTTTAGGTAACAGTATTTTGTGGTCTCTTGGGTTGAATCAATGTTGTTCCAGTAGTTTACATTCAGGTAAAACTGAGTACAGAAATGATAAAGCTCTCTTAATAATTTTGAACATCCTTTTTTGTTAAATTACTGGACATTTCCTTCTCATTTGCTATATGCCAGGAAGCACGTCTTTGAGGGACTATTCAATCTATATTCCTTGCTTCTTAGGAAACCTCTAAGTGGAACATAGTTCACTGCAAGCGAAACACCCTTGGTGCCGTCTTTGATTCATTGATATCTGCTCTACTGCATCACCTGCAAAATTCTGTATAGGGCAACAGCTTATGTACTGTGTGTGGTCAGGTACAAGCAGCAGGGAAAGGTGGTAGCTGTGAGATTTACACTGCTGTTGGAAATGTGTTGGAAATAAGTAGTGCAGGCATAGATAATAACACAGCAGTAATAAGGTTAGCTAGAAAGTCTCACTTTGGCAAGAAGACAGAAGACGCTGAAGTTAGGATGTTGGACAAAATACTCTATCAACTGTTTGTCTGTGTAAGCCAGAGTCGTCTTAGTCTCCAGCTATACTTCTGAGTCAGCACAGCATGTTGGATTAGCTGGAGTGCCAGGTCCTGCTCTGTGTCTCGGTGCGTGTTAACATTGTAACAAGCCATAAAAAAAAAAGCAGGTTCTGTTTCACAGATACCTCCAAGGCTTTCAAAAGTTTTGAAATCTTCTGAAATCTGATCAGACATGACTTTGTTGAAACCTCTGCTTGCAGAGTGAAAGGTCACTCTCTGTATTTAAGTTTTTCTCTTATGTACACTGGACTTGCAAAATCTAGTAAAAAACATTGAAACTGGTAGAAACAAATGTGTTTGATTTGACAAAATTTTTGAAGGAAAATTAAACAGACCCAGTGTAGTTCCAGCTTAGTAATTTAGAATAAGGCAGCTAAAGAGATGGGTCTCTCACTCAAAGACTCCCACACAGAATAGGATTCTGGTAGTCACCACATCTCAGTCTCACATGCCTTCAAGGCCCTGGAACTGGTTGCATGGTTTTGGAACTGTTTTGATCAGTAACTTCATTGACAGTTTGTTCCTGTGTAAGGCCTGTTGATGTACCTCTGCCCTGTACTGTGTGCAACTATTTATTTGATTCTTCTCAGGCAAGCCCTGGAATTTTACTCTTCTGATAAGTATGTTCCTAGTACCTGGAACAGCATAGTGTCCTGCCACAACCAATATATTGCCATGTCTCTGGGAAAATTCCTGGGTATTTTTGTAGGAGACCTGCTATGATTCTGAACAAAAAGCAAATAAAGCTTCCCTGTCTTAAAACCAGACTGTTAACTGTTTTAGATACCTGAACCAAATTACAGTGATTTTTCTTGAAGTGCTTTAAAGGTTGATTATCTCCTTGTAATGTATATCCAATGTAGTGCAGTGCAGACAGTACTGAATTGGGCTTCCAGGGGATATGCAGACACATTATGCAAGTGATATTTATGCAAGTGATACAATCTATTAAACTATGATATTTTTATGTCATGTATGATATCATACATACATGATAATCATGTATGACATTTGTATGTCAGCCTGTAAAGCCAGAATTATCTCTTCTTTTTATTTTGGTATCCATGGCCAAAGCACTGATTGTGCTATTATGTATAGAAGCTGGAATATCACAATATATAACTAAACACCTAAATGACTGCTCCCCAGAAACCTTGAATGAAAGTAAATAAAGCAATTCAATAGTGACATGCAGCCACTTTAATTTTATACTGACAAACCCGAAGGAAATTCACAACAGAAAGGGCCAGAAAAAATAGGATTACCTGGTTTGATTTATAATACATTTGGACCTACATCATACCTGTAACCTCCAGCTCAATGGGAATATTTATTTGAGAAAGTTGGAAAATAAAGGGAGTTAGGCTGGACATACAAGTGAGAAAGGAATTGGGATTAGCATCAGTCACAGTAAATACAGCTTTGAGTAGATAGATAGGTAGGTGATGGTGGTATTTGGAAACTGGGAGTGGAAAGATGAGCTGGATGTCAGCAGAAACTAATTCTGTACCTCGGGACCCACCATGACAAAGGCTTCAATTAGATATTTGTTTTAAAAAAGGAAGGAGAAAGAGTGAGACATCACGGTTAGAAATAGCAGCAGGGCAGTTCTGGAGTATGTCTGACAACAGGGGCAATTTAGCAGCAAGAGGAGCAGTCAATACAAAACGTCCTGATATAACCGCATATGTAGTAATTTATTTATGTACTTATAGTTCTGCTCCACGATATTGTCAGCTTTTTCCACACTGCTTATTAATTTCCTTAGTCATCAGAGACACAAAAAGGGAAACCCTTTAAATACAGGTAAAGAGTATTTATTGAGTACTTTTGCCTTTTTTTTCTTTTTTTTTCTTTTGTTTTTTAATTATTATTGCCCAAGCTACCTGGTAGTGTTAATAGTAACTAACTACAAACAAATGATTACTCATGGTTGATGTCATATGTTCTACCAGGTCGCGCAAGGTTCAGTAAGCAATTAAACATCAAACAAAAATAACCTGCAATAGCTAGGTGCGGCAAACCAGCTAAATGATAGTTTATGAGCATTCTGTTGAAGTCATGCTGTTACCACCGCTAAGGTGTGCATCTGCTGGCCCCTCTGCCCTCTGGTTAGCCTGACTCATACATAACCTGGGAAAAGATCCAGCCTTTGCATTTACAGATTCCATAAATTTTTGCAAACAGGTGAGCAGGTTCAAAAGCTTGTTGCTCCTGAAGGGCACAGGGAAGTCACTGAACCCTTGCAGTCCGGAGGTGGTTCAAGAAGATCTGAATCAGGGAGCAATGCCAGTTGGTTTAGGCCGCTTGTTTTAGATGTTACTAGATGTGTAATATGTGCTCAAAAAAACAGATTCCTTCATTATTTTGAGGAATTCAAATGACGGGTGTTGTTTCTTGCACATCCTTTAGTGTTTTATTTTCCCTGTGCTTGGGGCTTTAGCAGTATAAACCCACAGAAGTCACATACTTACCCAGAGCTTAGAAAATACCCTCTGTATTTTCCAGTCCAGTATCATTCCTGTCACACAGTCAATGCACAGTCACTAATTCTATAAGCCTACTAGGATGTTATATCACCTCCTATGAAAGCCTTTGATGAAGCTGACTCAACTAACACAGTAAGCAGGTTATCCTGTTGCATAATTTGCATTATAGTAAAATCAAACGTGGACTCAGCCAACAAGGTTTGCATTGAGATCCACATTTTTCCAAGACCTGAATTCACTTCAGTAATTTAAAAAAAAAAAATAAATTTCCTGTACTAACTTGTAAATTCCCATGTAAAGTTAGACTGACAACTGTGGAAGAACATACAGGCTGTATTTTCAGTCTTAGAAGGAGAAATAAAAGTAGTAAAAGATGCAAGGCAGCAAAGAACCTAATCCTTTTGTACTAAAATATAAAAGTCCTAATCATCTGTCACTTACTCCTGTGACCCAGAATGGCTCACATTGGCATTAGCCTCCAGAGCAGGGTGCCCGCATCCAGCCTGCTTATTGGGGATGGTCTCCTACCTGCACCAACTCCCTAACCGTGTCCAGAAACGTTTGGAAAAAAGCTGTAGGCCAACATCTCGGAGCACACCGTGAGAACAACTTAATGGCATAGACAATGGAGATGCTATACCCAGAAATATTTGCAGCCATAGACAGCCATAGAACCTAAAGTTACCTGACCTTTATTTTCAGTTGAAAAAGAACTGGGTTATTTCTGCACAGTTAATAGTGAATGTGGTTGTTCACATTGAAGAAGTTTTTTTTCTCCCTACCAGTGTCCCCAAAATGAAACAACCTTCCAGGAGGGATTTGTTTGGGGAACACCGGAGCAAAGAGCAGATGCTCCTAAAGCAGCATCCCATGCCCTGGGGCCAAGGTGGGGAAGGGTGTGTGCCCTGGCCACCACCAGGCCTGGCGGCCCCGTAGCTACCTGCAAGGCAGTGGTGTTTTGGAGGGAACTTGCTTTGGTGGAACAACTTCTGTTTTTTGTAGAGCAGAGCCAGCTGTGTTTTTACAGGTAGCCCCTGTCCCTCTGAGAGCCTTTCTGGACTGAGGAAGAGAGGTAGGAGTCTCCCCGGTTGTTTTTTTTTTTTTGTCTCTTGTTGGTTTTTTGTCTCCTTGGGCATGTCTGTGAAGAGCTTTCAGCGGTTAGCAGGTATGAGTTTGCCTGACAAGCCGTGTGTGATAGTTTGCCAGCAGGGTGATGCAAGGTGAGCGGAGTGCCTGAGAGGTGAGAGTAATATCTGGTCAAGCTGAACAGCGCGGGGAGGTGGTAATGCCATGTGATGCAGGAGGCACCTAACTGTTCTTCCCTTTGAGAATGTGACTGGCCACAGTGGAGGAAATGAGATTCTGTTGTGGGCAGGACAACTCTGGGGATCAATTCCTGGAGCTTCATTGCCCAGAAGCTTTGTGGGGATGGCTGCTTCACGGCAGATCAGGGAAGTGCTGATGTACAGCAAAACATGGTCCTCTGGGCTTGAGTGCTGGGACTAGTGGTGGGAAACAGAGGATGGGAAGGAGGAGAGAGACCACATGGCAGGCAGAGGTGAAGTGTAGTGGGTTGGGGTGGGGGGATGCGGTGGGGGGCAGCAAAGAGAGGAAGAGGTAGCAGCAGTGAGGCTTTTCTCTCCCTTTCTGTCTCTGTTTAGAGAAAGGTACACTTGATTTATCCGGTGCACAAGATACTATGTAATACTCCTCAGTCACTGCTGCCAAGAGAGGAGTGGCGATGGATGAGTAGGGCTATATGAATGCGGCGGAAGTCTCTGATAGGGTATGGGGTGCAAAGGGGGATTCCTTTTTCTGGGTGAACGGTGAATGTAATTTCTCAGACACTTACAATTGCTTATTTAATTAGAAATTAATGCTAGGAATAAAGTAGAGCCAGCATGATGCTTGTTTACAAGACAAACTGCTAACTCTTTCAACCAGCTTGTTTAATATGTGTTGATACTTCCTTTTTATGGTATATTAATGCAGGATAGTATAACCCAAGAGTATGTGAGCTGGTGGAAACCGATGGAGTGTAGGTTTATACTTCAGGCTATTTATGCACTTTGGGGGTAAAAGTAGTCTGTAAATTCACACACTGTTTCATACAGTAGTTTGAATGCATGAGACAGGGGATGCAGGCATGTGAATGAAGATACTGATCCAAGGTTGTTGTGACTTGCATAACTTCAGTGAAGACAGAAGTGCCACAGTAATTTATACCAGCTGGGAATATGGTATATTCCAACAAATTTTAGAGCTGTCTTGCTTAATAGAGCTGATGAGCAAGCAGAAGCTCGATACATCCTTTCATGTGGAAAGCTCTGTGTGGCTTAGATATTTACAAGCATGTTTCAGGATAGATATGCACACTGTTCTCTCTCTCTTCTTTTACTATGCAAGATTGCTCCAGACCTTTGAAATGCTCAAACTCCTGAGGAAATGTGCTTCCCAGCCATTCCCACGGACACAAGGCATTAATGCAGGATAGGTATCAAGACATTTCCCCACAGAAGTCATAAGCGATGCAGATTGTCTCTCCTAATCTGAAACACCTTGTCTCTTTTAGATTGATCCTGCTATTCATTGCAGATTAGTGGAAGACCTCCTGCTGCTATTCTGTGTCCCTGAGCTCAGTCTGTATCATGGTCTGGCTGGATACCTCCATGTGAAATAAAGGATAGCACATGTAGGTCACTTGACATTTATTCCAGTGGCTCCCTCCCCAAGTCACACAGGGTTCTAAGTGTTAATGTGCCTAGTTAAGTATTTCAACTGTTGCCACACATTGAGATTTTACGTATCTTAAAATGCATGGTTTGCTGCCAGCCATTTTAAGTTCAGTTCATACTGCTACTGAAGCCTAGAGACAGCCCTGCTAGAGACACTGTGACTCTTCTTTTTCTCATTTTGTTTTCTTAAACTGAAAATCATCACGATTGGCATGTTCAGTGACTCTTTGCATATAATCTCCAGCAGTACTCTTCATCAGCGTAATCCGAGGATTGCCTAAATCCTGGTGTGGTGATTTATAGTTGTGGTTTTGACAGAGTGATGAGTGCCTCTGGTGGGCATCTGTATGAGACTAGTATCTAACTCCCCAGTCTCAAGGTATGCCATCCAGTACCAGATACTGGCTTTGTTCACCTCTGAAGCATCCTAGAAGCATGATTTGACATAGATGAGGGGAACACACTTGGTTGAATTTCTATCAGATTTGCCAAAGCGCATCATGTAGAGTTTATGGATTCTGTGCTATCTGCAGCAGGGCAGTTTATGCCTCATCTGGCATAACACCTATCAAAATAAACCTCCCCTCTCTCTACCCTCAGAATTTATTGTTAGCTAAATCTGCACTGAATCAGCTTTGTGTAGCTTGTGGCCACAGTGGTTTTGATCTGGTAGTAGCTAGCCTAAAACTGTCACATCAAATCCTGGCCCCAGGTGTATGCTTTGTGGTCAAGAGCACAGTACTGAAAACTGGGCTTCCTGCCTAGCTAGCTGAAGGCTAGGGTACTAACACCAGTTTTGTTCAGAGCACCAGCTTTTAGGACAGTCAGAACCACAGCCAAGGAAAACAAATACAGAGTGCCTTGAATGACCTGGAGTCGTCTATTGCCACTGCTTTGATTTTGTATTATTTTTATTTTTATATACATTTTTTGTTCCACAGTTGTACCAGGCATTCCCAATAGAAAGAGTGGCTGCATATGCAGAGGAGCATTTCCTTTTTGGCTCTGTGAGCCCCCTTGGAGGAGGGGGACCACTCTGCGAGGGTTAAAAGTCATAGTGTAAGCAGTTCTGGCCTGCTACGTGGTACTGGAAATGCTGCTTGTCCCTCTTGCAGCTGAAAGGAGTAAAAAAGCTGTCTAAAGAGCTAGGGATTGCTGGTGTCATCATTGCTGTGTTCAGGGGCTCTAAAGAGTATGGTGGCTAAAATCTCGTGCAAAGCTATGGATCTCTCTAAAAGTAATGTTATTGGCTGTCACGGTGATTGACTGTGCAGTTGCAGTGTCCGAGCTGATCCTCTCCCTACCCTTTGCAGAATTATTGAGACAGAGCCTGCTATGCAAGATACACAGGGGTCTTGGGCACCGTGGTCCTCAAGTTCTGAACCAAAAGGTATAAGCAGAGGCCTCAGATACCTGAAGATCATTAGTTACATCATTTGCTGTAGAACTGAAGAACATCAACAGGAATTAATAAATAAAAGGGTTCCGCAGAAGGACTCCCTTCTTTTTTACTATTCCCTTTATCCTTACTGCAGAGCTGAATTATATGTATGCCAAAAAGCCTGCTGAAAAGGGAAGAAGAGAACAGTGCTAGAAAATATCAAATTCAAGTACTTCTAAAAAAAGCTTTCAACTCTGCTATGTGTCAGATCCCAAATTCTTTCTTTCACCTTGGATTAATCTAAAGTGGAATGCAGCAGACTGATTCCAGAACAGGTTTTCACACACAAGTTACTCTGCAATAGCTATTGCAATGTACATGTACTCTGACCTGGTCAGAATTAACTTTCAAGTACAGACAAGGCCTTCCATTAATGCTGAACATTACACTTCAGCAAATGGTGAAAATGTTTAGTAAAGGTAATTAGTTATGAAATCAGTAGTGGCATTTGTGCTTTATTTTGGTTTTGCTTTTCACAATAATTTTGTGAACTGGCACTATACCCACTATATTTTCCAAGCCATAGGGACCCTTGTCAATTCCTCTGTGACAGTGCTTGCCCATGTATTTATACCAGAACTTTTGATGTGCCTGATGTGAAAATTATTAAGGAATCAACAACTCAGGGAGCACTTGAAACTTAAATAACTAAATCTCTGTGAAGATTACTCGTAGCATTACAGATGTAAATTATTCCTGAACAGCCTACTGGGTCACACAAATGTGTGACATTCATAAAGGGAAACAAAGAGAACTGTCAAAGACATAAGCCTACACAGCCCCATTTGCACAGACCACGGTCATCACTAGTTTCATTACCACGGATTTGTCCTTCAGTGTACATTAGCACTAGTATCTAAAGTAACAGGAGGAGAATGAGGTTCCCTGTGCATTTTGGGTCAAGTTTCAGATCAGTATTGAGTTTGTCATTGACATTTCAATGGCAAGCACACCTCCCTATTCAAAGGACAAATTTTGGCACTGTTCTTTAGTTAATCCTTTCCAAAGTGCTTAAACATCAATGGTAGTATTTGGCTCTGCATGCATGATTTCTGGGCAACTACTCAAAACTTACTAAGCAATAATCTTTTTGTTTAATCATTCACTGCAAACATGTTACATAAAATGGACTGATAGCAGAGTCATGAGACTTTTTTTCCACTGGTATTGTACAAATGATGAGACTTGAAAATTTTTTGAAATCTAGGCAGTGCAAAATCAAATTTGCTGCTGCTGTGAGAAACAAGAACTTTTTTCAAACCAGTGGAATTAAATCTCAAGTCATTGGTGTGTCTTTTCCCATGTGAAGTAGATTATCTTTTGGAAAACCCAGATACTGAAGGATTGATGCATGTAGTTTGATTCAGGTAGGGTGAGGCAGATGCAATGCCCTGTTAGAAGCTGCATAGGCTTTTATGGAGGCCAGCCAAGAGGAAACACTTGTGTATTAACAAAAAATTTCAACCAGTTTAAGCAAGCTGTCATTGCATACCCACTGGGAGAGACTCCTGCGTCTCAGACAAGGCAACACTGCTGCTCTAAGGCCCTCAGCAAGTACATAATAATAGGGGCTGGATTGTAACACCATCTAGAAAGCCTTTAGCAGGAGACACATATGGAAATACACTGGCACCGCTACATGCTCTGTTGGCTGGCAGTTTTCTCCCATCTGTCCTTGTGTTGTGCACTTATAAGGTGCTTCAAGTCATTTGATTCTTCTGCTTCCTTGTTTTTATTTCCTATTTGCCTCTTGCTTAAGACAATCTGGTGCCCATGGGCTGGAATGTGTCACCACTTTCTTCCCATGCAGTCTGCTCTTCATGCCTATGGTTCAGTTGCCATGAACCTTCCCCCTTGAGCAGTCTGCTGCAAGCTGTGTCCAGCAGGAGCCAAAAGCAATGTTTGCTTTGCAGGGAGACATCGCAAATGAAGTGGTAATCATTTAGAGAAGGCAAAAAATACAGCGATAGAAAATGCAGGTGTGACTGGGTAATCATTTAGAGAAGGCAAAAAATACAGCGATAGAAAATGCAGGTGTGACTGGTGGACCATTCTGCAAAAAGGAATACTCTGTTTGAGCAAGCCTTTGGGTTGTTTTTTGTGTAAGTATAAAGCACTTAACTCAATAGAAAAAAGTCTGAAAAAACAGGAAAGAATGAACAGACTGTCTTGAGGTAATTCACCATTCAGCATGCACAGGGGAAGTGTTACCAGAGCAGAACTGCCACCTCTGACTAGCAGCCCCCTAGCAACTGGCCTAGGAGCCCCTTGAAACAAGGCAGGAGGACAGTCTATGAACGGACCAGGAGAAAGGAGGTGAAGGAAGGCAGTTGTGCTCTTTTATCTCTGACTACTTTGGGGGGAGATGTGAGAGGAAAAGCAAGCAGAGAGATAATTTTCATCTAGGCATTTCTGAAGATACCAGGTCTGTTGGTCAGGATTCCTGTAGGTGCTGCAGTTTTGCTTCTAAATGCTGAGAAAGAGACGTTTTGTTTTCGGAACGCGAGGTAATCCATGTGTGCCCGTGGCCTCAGACATCTGAGCAGCAGGATTGTGGGTGCCTGAACTCTGTGCAGCCCTTAGTGCCAGTGCAGGCAGAGGGACTTACAGCCCCAGAGCAGAGCAGCTCCACATCAGGGAAGCTCAGGACCGTGAAGGCTGATGCCTAAGATCCTGCGCTGCCAGATTTCGGCAGGTTGGCCAGTCCTCTTACGAGAATAGCACGTAAGGCACAAAATGGTTGTACCTTCTGACAGTTTTCCTGTATATACAGTTCAAGACAGCCAGCTATTTTTATTTACAGGCATTCTCTTGGTGTTTAGTGTTTCAAGCATCTCTAAGGCATTTTTGGTTGCAAGGTTTTTTTCCCCAAGATCTCATTTCTGACAGTATTAAACCTATAAATTAACCAGTTTAATCCATAAAACCATGTTTTGGTACAAAGATTTACTCAGTTTGAAGAATACCATGCAATGAAGACCTGGACTCGTAAGTGAGGTTATTTTTTTTTGTTGTTAATGTAGTCTAATTTGTCAACCACACTTTTAAAGCTCTGTGTTTTTCAGGGTTTGTACTTAGGTGGTATTTCTTTCCTTTTCCAGCAGTGGCCTACAGATGTCTTACTGCCTTTTCCTTTTCCTTGCTGCCTGTGGAAATATCTTTGCCCATGACAGCAGTACACTGAAGTATTCTTAAAGGGCTCACCTGCAATTACTAGTCTCTAGCTAAGACCCCCCTCCTTCATAAAATCTATTTATTCATCCAAAAAATATGTCAAATGGAGATTCCCTCTGTTTTACATTACATTTATTGACATAAAGAGATTGCCTCATAGATAAATTGCTTTGGAATGCTTCTGTATAAATGTTTCTATATGTGTTTGTGCATCTATAAGAATATATATAGATACAAGTGCACACACACCCCCGGGCATAATGTACATGCACATATATTATTTATAGAATAAATGCCTGTATAAATAGCTGCTATTTGTTCTTCTAGACTGTTCTTCTGGAATGTGAAATAGCAAGTTTATACAGATGGCAGTATTGTCGGTAGCTCACAAACCTTTGAGGGACAAGGAGGAAGAAGACATTTGGTAACTTTATGAACACTGGAAGACAAAATAAAGTCAACAGAAAATGTATCTGGAGGTGAGTACCCAGCGGCAACTGAAGGCTTGTGCTGCTTCGGCTGTGCTATGGGAGGAGGGAATGCTTGCAATGTAAGTGATCTCTTGGCATGCTTTCCAGTGTCCCACATCCCCCTGCTCTCAAATCCAAACTGGGGAAAGATTGGCAGCGTACGTTAGGTGTCGTAGAAAGAAAAGAGGACTTTCATGGGGATGCAAGGAATAAGTAAATAGGGGCATGATGGAAAAGTCTTCCAAACTTATCTGAAGCCATGTGCATTTGTGGGCAAATATTTTCGTACTGTGCTCGCAGGTAACTTTCCAACCTCTCTTGTGGATCAGGAAACAGCTTAACACACTTCAGACAAAAGAGTGAAGATACAGTCCTTACTTGTAGGTATTTGTTATATTTTACACATCTGTGTCAGAAAAAAACCTCTCTTACATCAAATCTAGCTTACACTGGAAGTCATTATTTTTTCAGTGGAGCTTCACCACCTGTAACAGTGTCCTCATTTAACTGTGAGTTAAGAAAGCAGGATTAAATGCCATGGCTATTTTTGCATAGATGCCTAAGTTGGAAGGGAATCTGGTCCTGTCTTACAGAGCCCCGTAGGTCTCACCTGTACTATAATGCTGTTTTTCACAGATGAATGTGCAAGATATAGTCTGTTCTTACACTCTGATTTATTTACAATTTGTATGATCTGTATCTTGCCTAATAGAGAGTAGAATAAAGCTAACTTAATTGAGAGCTGATTTATACTGTGAACAGAAATCTTTGTTCTCAAGAGCAAGTCACTGGAGCGTGTTAGCAGCGCATTTTCCAGATGAACTCCTTTTGTGCCTTATTTTGTGACTAGAATGAAGAAACTGAGGAATGGAGACCAGAAGCTTTCTTTTTGCTTAGAAGAAGTACCCTGCACCAGCTGAAAAAGTATTTTTAGCTCTCTAAGCTTCCTGGGAGATGCGAGACAGACTGCTTGCTTCCCTGTTGTTCCGTGGTTGTATCTATTCAGTGCTTCATGATATTTCACATAATCGGTCTCTGACTTTGTACTGCACATCATAGGGCTTTATTTCCTGACAAAACCACATGCAAGTAGGGTATAAAGTGAGGTAACTGCAAATAAGTAAATTGAGCTAACTACTTGGAGTCCTATATAATTGGGTGATTAGGTGATAAGCTAATTATTAGCTGATAAGGTGAATAACCTTTACAAACCATAACAAAGGTTATTACAGCTGCTTTTATACATGGAAGCAAATAGGGACATAAAGATGTTGTCACTCACTGAATCAACAGCTAAGCTGAAGCCAGGAATCCTTTTTCAGGCTTTCATGCGACCACAAGACTTTCTGCCTTGTTGATTATTAAAGACTTCTAGCAACCATCAGTGCTGAGCCAAAACACATTTCTTCATATGCTTCCCCTTCTGCTTCCTGTAAGTAATTTTTAATCCTATGTTGTAAATGTATGTTATTGTGATATTGGAGCTGTGTTTATCCTAACACACATGAATGACTGTGAGCAGAGGTGGGGAGAGACAAGAGTTTGTTTTGCTTAGCGCAGATTGGTCTTGAGCTGTGAAGCTCAGTGAAGGATTTGAACTTTTGGTGCTTTGTACCTAGGGCCTTTGTTTAAGCCCAAATGTATTTCCTTATGCAATATCAACATGAAAAGCCCTCCTGTGTAGATTTCTCTCACGCCCTTTGTAAGATACCCTGCATGTCTGGAAGGTGAAGCCTACAGAGGTGACATGACACAGTCTAGTCATACCACAAGTCAGTGGGAAATGCAAAAGCGTAGCTTGTCTTTTCTAATACAGCTTTTCTGCTGAACCATAGACACCAATAACATCAAATGTTCCAGGTGGGAAAACACCAATGTGTATGGGTAGCAGAGATAGGGAAATCCTGTCACACTCATTTGGCCTTGTCTTCCCTTGCATAATCCTTCTGCCAGAGCTTGGCTGGCAGCACCACAGGCCAGGTCCGGGTTGAAAAGAGACACTGCTAGCTCACCTGCTCAAGTCATCACTGAGAAACCTGGAAAATTAAACTAACCTTTCTGCTGCCGTGAGCTAATGTGCTCTGCTTGCAAGCATTAGTCACTTGGTTTTTTTCCCAAATTATTATATCAAATGAAGAAAAAAACCCAACAAGGTAGATCAAATGTGCTTATATACAATATGCTTATATGTATATACACAGTAATAACTGCACAGTATAATGAATACTCTTTCATTGTCATCCCGGTTCCTTTAACTTCTCTAGTATATTACTGAGTGCAGCTTCTTTTTAACACTTCCTGGTTTTTTAGCTCTTAGCTTAGAATATCTGCACACTAGGAATTTAGAATCCAGAAGATGCCTGTACAAATTCTTGTGTGCCATTTAAATGAGTCACATTTAAACAGCCTTCTCCGCTTTTAGAAATATTTTTCTGCTGGTTGTTTCTGACTTCTTTTTCTAATCTCTGTGGTTTTGCATGTTGGTGCTGAAAGCTGTTGTTTTAGATGAAGGTGTCCCAGTCAGATGTTTGACCCAGACTTTTATCACATTAAAAATGAAATTTTGTCTCTGCATTATGTTTTAATCTTTTTTTAACAGAAATGTCTTGCACATTGCAGCAGCACATGGAAAGTAAGCGTTTCAGGCTTGTCCTTTGGTCCCCTTCATTCAGCTCCCCTTTTTTTTAACAGATTATCAGCAGAGCTTGCTGCTTCTGTGTATGTGTGGCAGGGGGAAAACAGGATGGGACTTTTCCCCTCTGGACTTTGGTGTGCTGGGCCTGTTAGTTCACAGCCACCAAGCTTAACAGCTGTAAAGATTATAAATGTATTCTCTGATAAGACTGTGTTGTATGTCTAAGAAACCATATATCTAAAAAGCACCAGGCAAAATATAATACTCCTCCATAATTCTTCTACTCAGTGTATTTCCATTGCAATGTTTAATGGAGCTAAGGCTGTGGCATTTTTCCTCAGATATGGACATGCAGCATGCTCTGTTTCCCTGGCAGTTCAGTGGTGGTGTGTTGAAATGGCAACTTTTCATCCTGATTCTTCTCCCCAGAAGAGTGCTCTCTTAAGGCACAGCTTTCTGACTCCGTACAGGTTCAGTCCTGCTTGCTTTCATGTAGGGGAATTAACTGCTGGTGGGTTCAGACTCAGCGTCACTCTTTCATCAGTATTTGCAGCAAGCACCATCCTTCCTTTTCCTGCTGTCATAACCAGTCTGTTTGCTTGAAAGTCTTAAACGTGCAATATAAAAGTGATTGAAAGAGTGATAAACTGAGAACGCAATAAAATTAACCTGACTTCACTTCCAGTAGGATGATGAGCTAGAGTGAAGATAAAAGCAACTAAAACTCCAGCATGTGAATGCCCACTTGGGATGGAGTCCTGCCTTTCTCTCACCCCACTGCCTCTTCCTCCTGCTGCATGGTCTGTGCAGGCCCAGGCCTCCTCAGTGAGTACGTTCATTATCTTTGCAGAAAACCAATGGGGAAAAAAGTGTGGCCTTATTTTTTTTCTTGTAGGGTTAAGTGAGTTGAACTGGGTTATGGAGGTGTCTGATGAATGTAAGGGCTAGAGTGGAGGCTGAAGAATACGGCTAAAACCAGGAATTGCACAGCCTGGACAGGAAAGGTAGAAAGCTTTTGAAAATTAATGACCTGCCCTAACAGTCAGTGCCATAGTACAGACTGGTGGGCTGTGTGCCTTTGAGCTTAACCCTTCCAATAAACTGCACAAGCATTTGCTTCCTGGGAAGCGCATGCTGCTGCTGCTGCTGCTGCACGCAGTAGATGAAGTATAATGCAAGTAGCCACACTCCATTTCATAAGGGGAGTGACCTAAGCTGTGCCTTTGGACACACAGCACGTTAGGTCTTTGCATAGTTTCACGTTGGAAAAGACCTCAGACATCATTCCTGGTGCACGGTTAGCAAGGGCTGAGTTGCAGCAGCTGAGTTAACATCTGGCTTGGAAGCTCAGAGCTGCCGAGAGCAGAGGGCCACTGGGAAACACAGCCTGGCCAGTTCTGCTTTGGCATGGAGACAACCCCCAACCAAAACTGAACTGTTTTCAGGCTCTATTTATGTTCTGAATAATCATCAGAACTGTTCCGGGAGGATAAAATTAAAACAAAAAAAACCCTCTTTGTAGAGGACATAATAATTACAAATAAGAGATTTATTTTGATGGAAGAATTATTCAAGTATCATGAAACAGAAAATAATCCAGCTTAAGGATGTTGGAAAATGTTACACCAGAAACATCAATATTAATGTAGCACATCGTGGAAACCATGGAATTAGGTAATGTGTTCAATTTCCAGTCACATCAGCAGGATCATTAGCAGCAATTACAAACAGCAGAACTTAGGGTATTAAAATTGAAGAGGAGATACATTTTGTCTTTTTTTTTTCCTCTGAAGTAGAAACCATTTGTAAAGCCCTCAGTGTCATCCATAGCATAGAGTTGTGCATGTATTAAAAAAAAGAAAAGCAGGACTTGTGTGTTCTTGTTGAAATTTAACACTGATAAGGAGGCAAGTCAGCCAAGTCTATTCTACTTGCCTATTTTTTGGACCGAGAGTATTCCATATATAAACTTTTGGAAAAACAATACTCATAAAATCTTACTCCATATAAATAGTTATCTATAAAAGTTCCTTTACCCATAGAAAATCAGCATCCAGATTCTTCATTTTCTTTGAACATAAGGTGAGAATACCCTGCATAAACATCTTCTCTTTACACACACAGTGGTAAACTCTTGGTAGAGTGTCATTGACATTAACGAAGCTACCCCAATTCACATCAGCTGGCAACATAGTCCATAGGACCTAAGTTACATTGGAAGATAATAATAATTTCTCTCAAGCATTGTTTTGTGAATTCAGCCATTAAAACATGGGAAGTAATTAACATCTCAATATTACATATTGAAATTTAAAATACTGTAAAAATAGCATGTTAAGCATATAATTTTAAAATTGATAGGATTGACATTTCCTTGTATGGTGGTTAAGCAATTCAGATTCTGTGTAATATTGGTAGATCCACAGATTTCACCGAGTTTGTGTACTGTACCTATGTCAAGCCTGCCATCAGCACCAAGGTATTTGCATATCACAAAATATTCCATTTGGTCACATCTAGATTTTACATGGTGCAGCTCTCATATCTGAAAAGGTATTTTAAACTCCTAATGTATAGCTAATACAAATTCAGCCAGTTTATGGAAGGTAGGACTAGGCTTCAAACAGATCCTAGGGCTCCGACTATTGCACTCTTCATCTCAAAAGCAAGACTGGGACACACATTCAAACTGAATGAGGGAACCTTCCCACTTCATGTTCTTATTCTTTCACTTGGCAGTGAGTGGTTTTTAGAATAAAGACCATCTTCTTGTCTGCAGGCAGCTCCATTCATATGGCCAATGGTTTCATTTGCACCTTCTGGTTGAGAACTCTCTTCAGTTGTCTGAAACAGAAATGACATGTCAGTGAAGGCACGTACGTGTCTTCCAGCAGGCAGCCATCAGACTTGGTTGCCATTAAGTAGCCTGGCCTGACTCTCCTCCTTTAGCAGCACAACTTCTTAGCTTTGAAAGAAATGGAACTGAATGTGTACAAATGTTTGTAAGAGGAGGCTTGCATCCCAAATATAGTACAATCTAGACAGCCAGCAATACTTAGGGTCTCTGCCTTAATTATTACATCCCCCGACGGCTGAGTTACTGCCTTCCCACCATTCGCAGCATCACTGGAAAACTCACCATGCGACAGCTCAGCAAGCTTTCCTTATAACACAGTGGGTGATGTGTTTTTAAGGGTGTGAGAAATTACCTATCATTTATCCAAAGCTGGGGCTGTAACCTATGAAGTCCTAATTTGGATGCCTGTTAGCCATTCATACTCAAAAAGCAATGGTGGGAATGAAACCCTTGGAACTGTCCCAAAACTTGGACACCTTCCTGGCTGAAGGCTTGCTTAGAAAGCCAAATATCCCTCAGTAGCATGCAATACCTAGAACTAGTAAAACTGTTGACTGCTGAGCTCGCAATTTCGTGCAGCCCAGAGTCTGGCTGGTCTTGTTTGCACACAAGGCAGACAAAGCGAGGGGCTTGTCTATAACATGTTTCTCATCATAGGTCTGTATTACTCAGCTCTTTTTGGATTTGCCCCAGTAACACAATCCTCTCAGGCTTCTAGTAGCAGGTTATGCTCTGAGCTCAGTTTCAAGGCGCAGAACAATTCACACCACCAAAAATGAGGGTGTGCCCTACCAAAATAATTTACACTTGCTTTGCCAAATGCTTATCTGAATAAGAGTTAAAAAAAATTCAAAACATACTTTTATTTTACACTCTGCATTCGCAGATGCATTCTTTTCTGTCTTCATTCCAGTTGCCTCTTCCATTTCTAAAAAAAAATAAGAAAATAAATAAATCTGAAAGATCCAGGGTTAAGTAAGCACATAGTCAATTTAACAGCTGGCTGAAGTAAAAATACCTGATCGGCTGTTCCTCTGGGCATTTAGCACAGAAGAGTAAGTGAAGAATGATGAATACTTCCCCAAACATTTTTCTGAGGCAATGTGATTAAGGTATCATGACTATAGTTTGGAGGTGTTTAGAGAAAAGAAGGAAATTAGCAGCTTGACTGTAGCATGAGGGTTCAGCTAGACCTTTCAGAGCTGAATTCTGTCTTTGTCCAGCAGGTTCATGCTAGTCTTAACTCCAGCTGTCACAATCTCAGGAGATGGGAATGTTCAATGTAGAATGGGCTCGGAAAGTCCTTACGCTAACAGTATACCTGACATTATTTTCCCCTGAATTGGTCCCCAGGTAGAAGATAAATAGAGCCTGAAAACTTTCCGGGTAAATGTAAGTGAGACAATTGTGTTCCAGTACACCAGTTTAAAAGGAAAAAAAAAACCACAAAACCCAAACCAAAAAAAGCAACAACAACAACAACAAAAAAGGTAGAGCACACTATGGAAAGTTTCACCAGTGTTTCAGCAGTGTTTTTCAGGCCTGTGCTGAATTAATATGTTTGCTCCTTAACATGTAGCATATGTGACCAGAAATGTGTAGTAACACCAAGTCTGTGAGAGAAAGGATCAAGAGCAGGATTTTGCCTAAAATTTGGATAAAGTACATATGAGATTTTTTATTTATTTGTAAGACTTTGTGTTAAGAACAGCAGTTTGGACAAGTGGTAAGAAATGTAATTGATTACTTTCTCTTGCATGTAATGGCCTAGATTATGGTGGCTGCTGTTTCTAACGAGTCACTTGGAAAATTAACAGAGTATTCCTTTGAGCACTAAAGCATGCATACCTGTGAGAAGTTCATCAAGTGTCTCCACTACATGTTTTGCATCTTCCATTGTGAAACACATTGGTGGTTTAAATTTTAGTATATTTCTGTGGGGTCCATCTGCACTAAGAAGGATGTGATGCTCCTTCAGCCTGTGGAAAGAGGAAACATCTGTGTTAGACAGAGGTATAAAACTTTAATGTGCCCTGTCAGATCTTTCAGGATGAGTTTGATTTTGAAGCTTTTGTTTTACTATGGTACCAAAAACTACACAAATGTAAACTGAAATTAATGACTAACTGCTGGGGAATATTAGATGGGTTTAATCACTGCATGTAGTCTTTAAAAACCATTTACTTGTAAATGAGATGAAGGGCTTCAGCAGTGGCTGGTGTTCGCTTTTCTTGGTCTTTCACCAGATCCACCCCTACAAACAGTCCAACACCCCTGGAACAGGGAAAAAAAAAATGCAGACAAGTGAAATCCAGTGTCAGTAACCCAAGCCTCCTACTGCAAATGCAAAACCTGTTTCTAACAACTGCAGTTCCCTTCCCTGGGAGGCAAGTGAGGAAGAAGCAGGAAAGAGAGGAGACTTCCTCTCTTCTCATCTTTTGGCACTGGCTACTTTGGATGATAAGTGGGATAACAGATATTTCTGAATAAATAAATTTAGCTGGCTCATTAAGGCTACATGGCCAGTTAAGAATGACGGAATAACTTTCTTATCCTGTAAACCAAGTCAAGGAGCTGTGGAATACAAATAACCAGAACTAAGAACGACCCCACAACCCAATGCCCCCTTAAAAACCAAAAGGCAGTTATCATGGTAGTAACACGAGATGAGGAAAGCCCACACTAACATCTCCAAATGAAATGGACCAGAGATTTGGACAAAATCACCATCATCCCGACAGTGTGCTGACAACTGGGATATTCTGTGCAGATGGCTCTTTCTCCTGCTTTGTCACAGAGCTTTTCAGTGGCTACGCTTAAACCTAACTAAGCAGATGAATGGACAAGTTTTTCGAAAAATATACTGTCTTGCAGTATCAGTTTTGGGTAGTCTATTTTTTAAAAAAAATGAGGTGCAGCATAATGATGCCAATGTTTCTGCGTTCCACTCACCCCAAACTTGTTGATTTTTCTAGCACAGTTATTCTTCTTCTCTGACATTGCTGCAAGGCACCCACCTGATATCTCCCACTAAGGGATGTTTCTCCTTTTGCTCAGCCAACAACTCCAGGAGATAATTTCCTACTCGTGTAGCATTTCCTTGGAGATCTTCTTCTTCTATTATCTCCAGCACAGCCAAACCAATAGCACAAGACACTGGATTGCCTCCAAACTGATAGTAAAGACAGACAGGAAAACAAAACCCATCAGAAACATTCATCTGTGTCTATCCACATGGTTTTCACTTGCCCTCTCCTGCTTGGCATGTTGTAAGGAAAGCTTGAGGAGGTGGGGATTTTGTGCTGTGTAGGCTGTGGAGCACCATCTCTCACGCTTTGGGAAGTGTGAGAGGCCCAAGGCTGGGGCCTCCTCTTCAGGTTTCAGTAATCTGAAGATTTCACAGCTGAAGCATTCAGTCTGCTCTCATGGTTTGCTAACTGCATGTGCAGGCAAAATGCTCCTGTGAAGAGCAGTGGGTGATAGGTCTGGTATTTCTTGAACTGGAGGGTATAAACTCCATTGAAAGCAGGAAGATTCACGATAGCTGGGAAGAAGGCTTAGTCAAAGGAGCAGAAAGAGGACTCAGTGTAAAGAAAGCTGCTCCTCTGTGGCATGCAGGCAGCTCGGGTTTCCTGGTAAAGGGTCACTGTTTTGTTAGGTGACAAAGCAGACCAAGGCCTGCAAGGGCAGGAGCCCCACCAGCACACAGCTTGTCCCAGAAAGTGAAATTTTACATGGCCAACATTTCGGAGTGGGGAGAGGGAAAAGTAAGGAAGAATTTATCTGTATGGATGTGAGCTGGGATGCACGACTTGCCAGAGAGCTAATGCTGGTCCATATTAAGACACACCACTTGGTACAGAGCATATTTCACAGCTTGCTTTTAGATATTAGATGGAGGTTGGCTCAAGCTCTTAGTAACATGATGCAGTGATGGATGCAGAGTTTAGCTGAATCACCTGAACAACTTCTAATTGCTAAATGCAGATCAAAAGAAAAAAAAAAAAAAAAAAAAAGGCAAGCCTTCACCTACAAACTTACTGTATTGAAATACTCCAGTCCAGAAGCACCAAAACTTTCAGCAATTTCCCTTGTTGTGACCACACAAGACATAGGGTGGCCATTGCCAATGGGCTTTCCCATGGTGACAATGTCTGGCACAAAGTCTTCACCTTGCAGCTGGAATGCCCAAAAATGCTTCCCAACTCTGCCAAAGCCAACCTGGACCTCATCAGCAATGAACACCCCACCTGCGGCACGCACGTACCTGAAAACAAATAGAACAGCTTGAATGACTAGTTCTGCAGTACATGCCTTGGGTAGGCAATCTTGGACAAGGCAGTTTGTATTACAGAAATTCTCCAGTGTGAGACCAGGTTGCTGAAACACAGCTATAGCTATTTCAATCGACAAACATTTTAGTTTGCTAAACGTTAAGAAAAAAAATAATCTGGTATTTTGGTGCAAAATAGAGGTACTGTAATGGTACTGCAGGGTTATATCTATGATGGTTCAACTTCATCTTCCATCAGACTTATGGCCTGAGGAATAAAGATAGAAAAGGAAAGACAATTATCCAGCCAAAAACAATTAGTCAGCTGATGTTCAATAAAAAACCAGAAGTGGAATCATGGTCTTCAAAAAGTAGAAAGGAACCATAGATAGCCAGGAACAAGAGAGGGTGATAGCTGAATTGATTGGATAAGCCTATAGTAAAGAACCTGTTTCTTTGGTTAATTTTCCAGTTGTGCCCTTTTGAAGTGATGTACGTACTCTGCCACTTTCTGGAAATATCCCACAGGTGGAATTACTTGGCCTCCACAGCTCTGCATGGATTCGGCTATGAAGGCAGCAATCTACAAAAAACAAATGCAGGTGAGAGCTGTGTTCATCTACTTGGCCTTTGCACAAACATCTAACAGTCTAGAAATAAATGTTTAAATGTGTGCCTTAATTTAATCATGCAATGGGTTGGACATCTGAGGGCTCTTGAGAACAGCTATGGCTAAAGAATTTATTCATTTTGTAATCTGGGGTGCCCAAATTTGCAGTAGCCAGGGCCACCTTTGCAACCCGATGGGAATACAAGGACCTCCATTAGTCCTACAGTTGTTAAAGTGGAAGACACTTACTGGTATCAGTGGACCTTGGATCAGGCTCCCGGGAGCACTGTAATTTTATTTACAAATGTCAATTTACAGGAGACACATAGCAGTGTTTGCCATTTTTCCCAGAAGGTTAATAACTTGCTTAATGCCAAGGCTCTCCAGTAATGGGCATAGGTGGTGATCAGCTTTTTTGTTCAACCCTGAACACCAGGCATAGCTGGGTAGAAGCTGAACTGTAAGATGACCTGAGGCTATGCTTTGGGCACCTCTGCCTAATGCAAATAACTACACAAGTAAAATGTCAGCATGAGGCACTTGACAAAAGAGGAGAAAAACTCTATAGGTGAAATAAGTCCAGTTGCTAGGAATGAAAAAGAAGTTATTTCAAGTCAGGAAGGGGAAGAGCAGCAGATCAGATACACTGGAACATCAAAATTTTGTTTCTTGTCAACAGCAGAGGTCTATGCAGCAGAGATACGATATTACCCCAAAGTCTCAGCATAAGTCTGCTATTTAAGGGATTGCATCCCCACACCACTTGTGAACCCTCCCTGAGCATCAAGAGGTCTCTCTGGGCTGGTGCAGTCTTCCTGGAAACAAGGCTGAGCAGTGACGTGTAAAGAACCGTACATTATATTTGAAGAGGCATGCTATGGCCAAAGAGTACGAAGCTTTCCATAGCATGTGAGGCTTAGCCTTTAGCACAACTTGTCCTGCCACAGATCTATGTCACCAAAACCTAAGAAATATGCAAGAGAAAGGAAACAAGGGAAGAAAAACACAAAACTATCCGTTAGTAGAGAACAAAAAAAAGTTGATAAAGAAACTAAAATAAGAGTGACTTAAGTCCATTGGACTAGAAGGGAACATGTTGTTCCAGTCTCCACTGAAGTCTTCTGGGACTTCAGTGGGCTTTGGATCAAGCCCTTCATGTCTCAAAACACTAATGCCATCATACAAAATATTAATACATACTTTAGGTAAACCTGTTCAGCCACTGTCTGTTTTTATCAAGGTCATACTGTAAATGATTGAAAGGTTCACCTTTCTAGATGACTCCAAAGTTATATTAAGCTACTAGACTCAGAAATCCAGTATGAAGATTTTATCTAGCATATTTTCTCCATGTCCTGGAGACTTCTATATATCCTTGCTAGAATTTGTGACGTAGTTTATCAGCTTGCCCTAACACATTTACAATCTACTGATTCAATGCATAAAATAGGAAATTAAACTGCTTTGGTTGTTATCGTCTTGTTTACAACTATTATTGATCCTTTCATTGATGCCTAGAAAAATTATGATACGAGTGTCAGGTAGAAAAATGACTCATTTTGAACACAGAACCCACCATAGGAAAATGAAGGTGGGGGGTGGGGTGAGGCAAGGGAAACCAAGTAAAGAAACGTGTCCTTAGTTGCCTGTTTCATGCCCCCATGCCACACTTCATAGATGAAGCCTCAGCATTTCTAGAGCACAAACCACACACCTTGCGTCCATTCTTCTGTGTTTCTTCAATAATCTTTTTCACCTCTTCAGCATAAGCACTTGCTGGATCTGGGTAATCTTCCCTGTATTTCCCTCTGTAGATATCCGGAGAAGGAGCCTGAAAAGACCAATATGTTGTTGGTTTTTTTTTTCTTTTAAAACCCATCCTTCTATGAAATATTTATGTGCTTTCCTATTGCTCTGCATTTTTGTCTTTCCACACAGGTGGATAATAGGAGTTATTACAGCCTGAATTTCTCCATGGAATTGCAAAAATGCTTACAGGAGCTTAAACTCAATCCAGCCCTGTGATGTGTTCAACATTACTGGATGCAGCTGCTGAAAAAGGCATCGTCTACCTCATCACCTTTCAAGACCACCCCTCCTCTTCCCCTAAGACACAATACTGAGCCCTCATCCATCATCTCCTTTCAGATTCTGCAGAAAGATCCATTTCTGCAAGTGGAGAATGGGGTTTTCCATTCTAGCATCCAAGTCATGGTATGAAGCTGTATCACCTTCAAGCCTCTACAAACAGAGTCGGGAGATGTTCAGTAAATAAGAGAAAGGCAGTGGTATAAAAACGTAGATACTACTTCGGCAGTGTGGTTAACACAAGGAGGCCTAGATAGGAAAGACCTGCTTGGTGTACATCTCTGGACTGTGAATGATTTTTGTCTTTGTAAGTTCAGGCTGAAAATCAAACAGTATCCCACTCAGCTGGACACCCATGAGCTCTATACCCAGATCTGTGTGAACTTGTGCGGTCTGCCTTGCCAGTTTTTGGAAGCAGCCTGTCCTGCGTATCTTTAGACAAGCCAACACAACAGATACTGGCTAAGTTCTTCCAACTGTGTAACTACACAGTGCAGTGACTCAGGAAACTTGTAGCGCTATGAAGGAAGTCAGTCTCACAGCTGAATAACTTCTTAGAAATCCAAAAGCAAACAATTTTGCTGTGTTTAATCCACTGACACACAGCCAAGTACATGTACTCTAGCATCAGCAAAACGGAATGAAAGTGTATTTACACCAGAAGTGGGTAATTCAATATGTTGCATAACAGGCATAAAAATGACAAAAAACCAAAAAAACACACTTACCACATGCACAAACTCCTTCTTGCTGTCCTTTCCCAGCTGATTAAATTTATAGGGACTGATGTCAATCAGAGATGTAACATGGCCATGGTAAGCACTGCATAAGTGTTAAATATTGAAGTCATTTTTCACCAAATGTACAGAAGAGCTAAATTTACAACCGTGCCCATAAATAGTCCAGAATAAGCAACTGTATCTGCAACACAGTAGCACTGTTTGTGAAGGGATCTTGATTTAATTTACTCTTTGTCTTTCTCTCACAGGCAATATGCAATTGCTGTTGACTTTAATTCACCAGCAAGACTGGAACCAGGAGGTATTTTTCTTGCATAAAATTAAGTGCCAGCATGGGGATGGACCAAGATGATGTTCCTTGGACTGCACTGCCTCTAAGGTGGCTTCCCTAGCAGCCTTACCCAGCAATTAAAGGGTGAGACCAGCTCCCTCATTTCCAGCTTGTGGGCCCCACTCCAGCCAATCTAAGCTTTGCAAGCAAGACCCCAACACCGTTGCAGAGACTCTCAAGAGTGTGCATTGCACTGGAAGGTGGGGATCTTACGCAGCAGCAGCACACCACCGCCTGCCCTGAAGGCCCTGCAGGCTAGACTGTCTGGAAGAAGTCACTTTCAGGATAAGGATTAATGTATGAATATAAAACTTTTATATTGCAGAGTATGCAAAAGCTGGTTACGACGGAGACCAATTTAATTTAAAAATGAGGAAACAGATTCTTGAGACTGAAGCATGTAGCAGCTTCATTCAGGCAATAAACACTTTCATTCAGCCATAAACTTGAAGTGAAGGGAACCTCAAACCATATCAAAGACATATCACAATCTCACAGTAGCATACACAGGGGGTAGAGAGGACAGTTTTGCATTCCTTTGTCTTCTTTACACCCTTCTACTAGCCAGTCAACAAAATCTGCCAAAGGACACAAAGAAAAGACAGAAAGCCCACCCTGACTGGAATGGTAGCTATGGCAAAAGCCTACAGAGCCTTGGGACAATGGCAAAGAAATACCCCATCGTGTTCAGAAAGACAAGATGTTGCAGTGAAACAGTGACAGAGCCAGCTCCATCCTCAGCTTCTCCTGACAGAAGCTGCTCTCAGTGGTTCCAGATCTTGGCCACATGAGTCAAGGAGGGCTAAAAGGGGTCTGAGCACGGCTGGGTCAAAGCAGCTTTGTGCCATTCAGAGACACATGCTCTTGCAGTTGCTCTGGCTGGACTTGCTAATCACAGCCTAAGAAGATCCAGCCCTACAGCACATAACTAACTCTACAGCTGCATCTAGGATAGGGAAACACAGAGATGTGGTCAGCCACGGCTGACAGCCCTCTCGGTGTCTCCCAATTTTGGAGCTGCTTGGTTTTGTGTGTACTTGCGTTCACTGGAGGAGAGTGGTGCATCAGTGCAGCACCGCTGCAGAGCTACAGGATCTTTCTTCTTGATCACTGAACATTTATTTGTACAAAAAGAAACATGTCCAGCAGAGCATGACAAACAGAAAGCCCTTTTCCAGAGCAGCCCAGTGGCCAAACCACTCACTGGTGTTGAAAACCAACATTCAAGTCTCTGGCCTGAATTGCTCTAGAAGTCTCTGTGGGAAATACCCTGTAACAGGTGATTGACTTTCTGAGGTGCCTGACAAGCTTCTTTTTCAGAGATCTTCAAAACTTGTGTTTATCTGAATGTAGAAAAGGGATTTCCTGACCTGTTCTAGTATGACAGCAACAAAGCTTTTCTTTCAGCAGGCAGTGAGTACAAACAGCAGGGGGTTGCTGAAAAATCGCTTCTGAAGTAATGGCAGGAGTTTCTGGCTACATTCACATAAGCTACTCTGTGTACTTACTTTTCAAGGGTGATCACATCTTGGTGCCCATGGTACTGCCGAGCCAGTCGTAAAGCAAGATCATTTGCTTCAGACCTGCATAATACCAGATACAGCCACCAAACAGTGAGGAAGCACTTCCAATTAAAGTGGTATTCTGACAGAGAAGAGGAGGCATGGGACTAATGGATATATAATAAATCAATGCAGCAGGCTCTGGTACTATACATACTACATTGCTAAGGTTGAGACTGAATGTCTGTAAAAGGGCAAAGAAGAAACAGCTCTTTGTATAAATAGCAAACAAAGAGATGCTTTCTTTCCCTCCCCCAGTTTGCTCGTAGACATTTACCTCCTCTTGGTACAAATGAGACTGCTTTGCAGCCGAGAGTGCAATGCAGCCACAAACCCTTGAAAAGCAACAGCTTGCCAGCCCCATCTCCCACCCTCCATAACAGCTCCGTTCTCCCCAGCGCTTGCACCATCAGGCAGCAGAGAACGCAAATCTGCTCCCTGGACAGGTACTCATACTTAAAGCCTGACCCATAGCAGCCCCTCTGCTCACAAGCGCCTGCAGGTTGTCTGTTCTGGCAACAGAAGTGATCACAGACTAAATGGACTGCCTAAAGAAAACTACTCATTTCCAAGGTCATATGCCAGTTTACCGATAGCATGCACCGATCTGCACATAACATTTCACCAATTTGCAGTCTAATTTCCTTTTCCTGCTCCCCCCCCCCCCTTTTTTTTTTTTTTTTGCATAGCATTCAGCAGACCAGTTTCTTGTTTTGGCTTTCCTTCATTGAGCCATCACACTAAATATGACAGCTGCACATGGGAAGGATCCTTCAATCAGTACTAGAAATATTTTTGTTGTTTAGTAGTTAAGTCCTACTTAGTAAGGTTTAGACCAAGCCCTTCCAAGTGTCCATCTCAAACAGAAGCAAAATAGTCATAATGGAAAAAAAATATTCAGACATACCCAGAGTTAACAAAATAGCAAACAGAGAGTTTCTTGGGTAGGGTGGCTGTAAGACGCTGCGCGTAATGAACAAGGTTGTCATGCAGGAACCGGGAATTTGTATTGAGCAGTTCCATTTGTTTTGTTGCAGCCTTTATCACTTCTGGATGACTGTGACCGACTAAAGAAGAAAATAATTAGTTATTACTAGCAAGCAGTCAGCTATTGAACCACACAAGGAGATTCGGAGAAGCAATGTGAACATCATCACTTGGGAGGAGTGTGTTCTGATCCCCATTAGAAATGAAGGAATAGAAGCAGACTTGTAAGTTAAACTGCTTACCATGTGCAACGTTGTTGATACAGTCTAAGTATTTTTCTCCTTTCTCATCAAACATATATTGGCCCTGAGCACGCACTATCTTCAGAGGGTCCTTGGCAAAGAACATTTTGCAGGAAGGCCTAAAAAAACCCAAAAAACGTTTTAACATCATTTTAGTTTTCACAGTTGTTCCCCCTCCTTAGGGTGTTGAGGGGGTTGATCTTTTGCAGCTCTGGAGACAACTGCCTCCCTCTGCAAACAGCTTCTTGAGCACTTCAGATGGTGGTCAGGATGGTGCTGAAATTAAAAAGTCTCTGCACACCTCCCCAAACACAGTGGGAACAGAAGTAGGTCTTTAATGAGGGTGTTTTCAAAGCATGATTCTGTCTGCAAGTGGTTTCCCAGGAGCACAGTGACTGCAAGTCCTTCCATGTCCTGCTGCATTTCTAGGCTGTAGCTGTTTGTTTACATGCCTTATGAACGTATATGGCTGTCATGGTTTAAATCCAGCCAGCAACTAAGCACCACACAGCTGCTCGCACACTCACTCCCTTCGCCCCAGTGGGTCAGGGAAGAGAACTGGAAGGGTAAAAGTAAGAAAATTCGTGGGCTGAGATAAAGACAGTTTAACAGGTAAAACAAAAGCTGTGCACACAAGAGAAGCAAAACAAGGAACTCCTCCACTTCTTCCCATCAGCAGGTTCAGCCACCTCCGGGAAAGCAGGGCTCCATCATGTGTAACGGTTCCTTGGGAAGACAAATGCCACAAGTCTGAATGGCCCCTCCTTCCTTCTTCTTCCTCCAGCTTTATATGCTCAGTATGATGAAATATGGTATGGGATATCCCTTTGGTCAGCTGGGGTCACCTGTCCTGGCTGTGTCCCCTCCCAGCTTCTTGTGCACCCCCAGCCCACTCACTGGTGGGGTGGGGCGAGAGGCAGAAAAGGCTTTGACTCATTGTAAGCCCTGCTCAGCAACGACTACAGCATCCGTGTTTTCAGCACAAATCCAAAACATAGCCCCATACCAGCTACCATGAAGAAACCTAATGCTATCCCACCCAAAAACAGCACAATGGCCAATTATCTTGCTGTGAATAAAACGAAGTTTGCTAAGCCTTGTTTTATACTATATCATCACTGTTCATCACACAATGGCTGACCGTACCGTATAGAGGTCACACTCAAGAACACCACATTATTGCCTTGCGGGTCCTAAAGATCTCACTATCTCATCCTGCTTGCTTTGGAATAAAATCTTTAAAAGCAGCTTTTTATAGGCACCTAAATCACACCGGCTTCCAGCAAAACTCAGGCTCCTTGTAAAATTATACAAAGTACTCCTTAAACACTTTATCCCCCCCCACACACACCTTGGAGTACATGCCAGCTATGTAATTACGTTGGATGTTATTACTGAGGGGAATAAAGTCTTCTGAACTTTTAGTAATGTTTATATGGCCTCAGATACCTGGAAAGACCTGTGTTTAACTCAGTCACAGAGTTATTGTTGGGTATATTGATATTATGAACTTGTAAAGCCCGTATGGGACCCCTAGAAAGTGAAGTTAGTTCACTTTCTGACAGTCTCTAGCCCCACTGCATAGGTCTTTCCCAAGGCTATTTGGTACGCTTTAAAAGCAGCGCACATCATCATCATCATCTGCCATCTCTTGGCTACGGTTTTTTTCTTCTAACAGGTGTCAGCTCGCTCAGTGAGTTTCTTTTTGCACGCCCGGCACGGTGGATCTCACAGTCCCTGCGCAGGGAAGGGATCCTGCGCTGCCCCCCGCCCATCCCCCCCCGCACACCGCGCCAGGGCACTACTTCTGTGACCCTTTGCTGCGCCCCCTGTACATGCCACACACCTCTAACGCCCTCAGCAGCCAGCACTGCTTTTAACAATCCGCACTCGTTTGTCACTCGGCAGCACCCACCGAGGCCAGACCCGGGCGGCACACACGGCGGCGGCTGCCGGCGCTCGTCCCCCACGGCCCCGGGCGCTCCCGGCTGAGTGACCCCTCAGCCTCACCCCACGGAGGCGTCCGTTCTTCAGCAGCGGGCAGGTCGCTCACGGACCCCAAGCCCTGACCCCGCACCGCCGCGTTTCAGACGGACGCCGGGCACCACGGTCGGGCGGCTTGCGCGGGTCCGCTAGCAGCAGCGAAGCAGCGTTTGACGTGCTGCGCTGTAACGGCTGCACCGGCATCACCCCCGCCCCCCCCCCCCCCCGGGAGCTGGAGGTGGCACGGAGGTGGCACACGGGTCTGGCAAGCGGAGATGACGGGTCGTGCACGGACCCACGCGGGGCCGGAGAGGCTCCCCGGCGCCGTGAGGGCCGCCGCCACCGCCGGGGGCCGGTGCAGCCGCCACAGAACGTCCACGTCCACGTCCACGTCCGCCCCGCCGCCCCTACCCGATGTGCTTCCTGCGCAGGGCGAGGGTCTCCGCCTTGCTGTAGCGCTCCTCCATCGCCCCGGCCCTGCCCTGCTCCGCCCGGCTCGGCATGACACTGCTGGGGGCGCTGGGGACACCCCGCCTCTTATGCCGGCGTCGGGCCCCGCCCAGTCCCTGCTCGCCCCGCCTTCCCCTTCCATTTTTGGGCTTATTCGGCCGGGGGGCGGGACCGGGGGCGGGGCCGGGCCGGCGGTGCCAGGCGCGGCTTTGCTCGGTGTGCTTACGGTGGGCAAAGCGCTTCTGCTGCAGACATCCTCCTGGGGGGCACCGAGCGGCTGATTTAATCAGAATTAGGGTCATAACAGAAAGATCTTCACAGCTCCTTCTCTGTCGGAACCTGGTCATAAGTGTAGGCTGAGGTGTACTCACATCCATCCATCAAAGCCAGTACCTGTATTTCTTGTAAAGCGCAGCAAATTAGTAAGAGCATGGTTTTCTGTGTTTTTAGACATGTAAGTAGAAAAGGGCTCAAGCCCTGGTGCCCTGATGTATCGGTACGCCCTTTTTGGCCTGGGCAAGACCTAAGTATAACCTGTCCCATGAGCTCCTTCTAACCACTACGCCAATGTAGAAGTGATTTGCCTGCTCGGTGGTGGACTTGGGAGTGCTGGGTTACAGACGAATCTCAAAGGTCTTTTCCAACCTAAACGATCCTTTGATTCTATTTCTTCATGGTTCCCCTTGATGACCATCTCACTGGACGTCAAAGCCCGTAAGAAAAAAGAGGGGACAATTTCATGGGGAAGAATGGCAGAACTCACATCCAGAGGCATTGTGTTTCAGACCAGTTTAGCTGCTGATAGAGCACCTCAGCTTTACCTTCCCCTTCGCATGGATGATGCCCCCCGCTCCTCGGCTGGAGGCTGCTTCGAGAGCTGCATGGGCAGCCAGCAGCAAAACCTGCACCTACTCCCTGCTGCCCATCTGCAGCTCGTCTGTGCCACCTGCAGCTCTGTGTTTGGAAGAGTTTTCAGAGAGCTTATGTAAAGCCACACAATTCCCCTTGCTGATACTTGTCTTTTCTAGATCAGTATCCAGTATCTCATCCCAAATTTTGCAGATGGAAGAAATACACCTCCTGATTTTTACATTTTTTTATATCTGCCTTTCTGCTTCTCTAGTCAAGCACTTCTTTTCCTACAGCCGTTTTCTTGAGCTTCTTCAGACAGTGTTAATTTTGGAACTCCACAGCTTTCACATTCCTGCATTCCTGCTGCATCAGAAGCCTTGCCTCATCAAATCAGCCATGCAGCAGAAGCAGTAGGAGGCACCAGCAGCTACACCTCTTATACCCCAGCAGAGACAGCAGCTGCCTGCTTTCGGTGCCTCATCCAGGCAGAAGAAGGGATGGCCTCAAAAGACATGAAGGTGTCAAAGCTGTCAGCTAGTCAGCTAGGGCAGTATCATACAGGCAGTGATGAGGTTCATTCATGGGTCTCAAGAAGAGAACAGGCATTTAAATCTGCTAACATCCGAGTTGAGCCTGGGATAGAGCCTGTCAGGAATGCTGTCAGCAAACGCTTTTCCATTTTGCCCACCTGTGAAAGCTGGGAAATGATATTTAGCACAGGGCAGATGTAGTTCAAGTTGTACACGTTATATACTGGACATAACTGCAATCCCTTTGAAAGAGTAACATAAAGAAAGGCTAGAGCCAAGGCAGTGAGTGGCAGCATGTGAGTCTGAGTCTGAAAGCATTTCGGGAGAGATGATTTTCCTGCACCCAGCTAGTACCTGCCCTCTGTCAGTGCCAAGCACAGCCTCGTCCCTCCTCCGGGGCTGCTGGGAACACTAACACTGAAAAACTTCAGCTGTTTACGCTCACCTGCCCAGTCTTGCTCTCACAGAAACCCTGGACCACAAAGAGATTTAAGGCACATGCAAATTGCTGTGCTTCTAATCCTTTGCCAGCACGAATTGGCAGCAGCCCTACTTGTATCAGACCTTTTTGTTCCAGGCTCAGCAAAAGATAGTTTGTTCACAGCTAGGTTAATAACTACTTGAATTAATATTAAACTTCATCAGGAAAGCTCAGAGTGGTAGGTGAAGTACCTTGTTAGAATGGGCGGCAGGGCAAGGGCAGGGTTGCTTCCCTGTTCCTTCACAGCCACGGAAAGAGGCTTAACAATCAAGAAAATATCTGTCCCTTGCTCTTAGCTCACAGTTTTTGCACACACTTTTGATAACGTCAGCAGAAGCCAGCCTGCCAGGTCTCACGTAGAGCAGAAGAGGTCTCCCCCTGCCCCGATTAGCAGAGAGAGCCTGCTCAAGACACAGGGCTTTCCTGCACCTTGTCACTTGGCTTTTTTAGACTTCCCCCGCTTCTTCCACTTGCCCTCGTAATGCTGAGGAGTAAATACAAGCAGCTATTTCTCCCCGATATAGTTCCTTTCTTTTCAAAATACTTGCGGTTTTTTAAAAATCCCAAACCATACAGTTTTCTCAGTCCTGCTCTGTTTGCTTTCTGAAAATTTTAACTGATCTTTTCCACACTTGTTTAAGGGCTTAGTCCTGGCAGGGTACCAGCAACCAGCAGCCCGGCTTCCTGCACAAATGATGAAAAGGAGTAAGTATTTCTAAGCACTATTCAAAGTATCCAAGTAAGGTGCCTTTGTCTCCCTATTTAAATGTTTAAGGAGTTACTGTACCTCTGAAAAACAATGTATTGCTGGTGCATCCTGAGAAGCACTACGGGTGGCCAGCGGAAAATGATCTGCGCTCAAGACCTGTTTCAGTGCAGAAAGGTAAAGATGAACAAACCATACCCAGCTGCAGCTTCTCAGGGATAGCCAGCCGCTTGGCATGCGCGCTGGAAGGGGAATGGACTTGCCTGTGCATTGATGGGGTGATCAGTCCAGCAGTCCGAGCCAGCTGAGCGCAGGGTCTGTTAATTGGGTTAAACAGGCCAATTAAATAGGCCTTTACAGGGGAAGGCAGAAAAGGGCAAGATGATGTTACTTACTGGGTTTCAAGGCAGCATCACCTTGCAGAGCCATTCGCATGCTCCCTGGGTCCTGAATAATTTTTGTCAAGAATGAACCAGTAGTGTTTGCAATTCCAGGTTTTTAAATGGCAAATCTATTTTATGCACATCTTTCTGACACAAGCTAATTGAAATAATAGTGAAAATTGATATTTTAGATTATTAATTTTGTTTTGGTCGTATTTGTTTTTGTCAGCTTTATCTCAACCAGAACTAATTACCTCACAACAATCTTAAGACGCCAAAGAGAAGAGAGGTCCTAAAACCTTGAAAAAAGTTGTTAGGTAGTTGTTAGCTCCAGGTGGGAGCAGCCAGACAAAGGTGATCCAGCGAGAGCTCCTGACTGCTTGGTTTAAGTGTGGGCGCTTGGAAAACTCAGTCAAGCTGTAACCTGCACACAGAAAAAGTAATCAGGATATTTATTAATTATAGAACATTGCATTTTGGTGTAAGCACATTAAAAACCTGCATCTTGGTTGATGTGACAGGAGCTGTGTCCACCTTTGATCTCAGAGACAAACTAAAGCAGCTTGAGTACATCTACACTATACACAGGGAGACTGCGATTTCTGAGGAGGTTTGTGTACAGTATTTCCCTGAACACTACAGGTCATATATATATATTTAATGTATATATATGCATATGGACATATGTGCAGCATGGCAGAGCAGGGGCTGCTCTCGGTGTCACCGGGTGCTTCCTCAGGGATGCTGGGCATGTTAACCTGTAAGTACCTCATCTGGGAAAGGGAGAAAAGCTATTTTCAGTTCCCCCAAGAATCTAAAACCTGAACTAGGTAAGACTAACAAACATTTATGAACATTGCCAAGAGTCAAGAACAGAAGTTAAACCCTGGCGGTGCTCATTCTCTCTCTTAGCCTAGAGTGACTATATTTTGGAGGTGAAGGAAGGGGAAACAATGGGAAGTGTTTTGTTTGTCTAAAATATTTTGGGATTTAGAAAACCCAAACGTTTAAATAACATTTTGGAGAGATTACAGTTGCTGCCCAATGTTTTATTTTTCAAAGAAAGTCCTTTGTTCAAAGAGACCCCTGCACATACATGTCTTCTTAGACCAGGGTACTTGAAAATATACCATTTTGCAATAATTACTGTCTTTTCTGAACAAACTGGATCGGTTAATTTTTCACCTTCAGTATTATAGAAGGGGGAGACTGGTGATTTTAAGCTTTATTTCTTTGGATCCTAGGATGCCTATGGACTGGCCTAAGCAAGTTTTAACTTCTGGTTTATACATAGATCCTTGCAGCTTTTCCAGCATGAGGAAAGGCTCTGGTCTGCAGCAAAGCTTCTTCCTTCCTTACTTTTGTGGATGCCCGAAGCCTGAGCGGCCTGTTTACAAAAAGATGACTTAATGGACTTGACTTTGAAGGGAGAAGACACATTAAGAGTAGGAAGAGTGAGGTGGGTTTTTGTTTTATTGCACACTGTAGGAAAATGGAACAGGTTGCAAAGGCCCTGATTTTTGCGTCTTTGTAAATACTGACTCACAGGACCCGCACCAGATTTCAGACTACAGATTAGCACAGTGCAGCACACATTTTTTCCAATCCAGACAGACTAGAACAATTTTTTGCACCTACACTAACAACTTTATAACTATGCAAAATCAGCACCAACGGTTGGATTAATATTTTAATAATTACACACTTTTTACATTATGAAAATAAATCATAAATAGTGTAAAAATAATTCTGAAGATCAACTTCTCACAAGCAAGAAACAAAACCCGAAGTACAAAACTGAAAGAAAACAAAACAGTATTCAACCGAAAAACAAGGAGAAATTTTAATAATAAAAACAAAAGCATGCTGTTTGATCGGGTTCAATTAAGTCAAGACCAGAGGCCACAAGAAAGTGGTAATTAATAACAAATTAAAATGGGTGATTAAAACCTTGCAATTCTTTACACTATTTGTCAAAAGAGGTCTCGTGACATATTTACAATGCTAAGACACTCGGAATATTTGTAGTATTGATAATATGATACTGACCCATGTGTTTTTCCCCCCAAGCATTGTAATCCTTGCCAAATTACCTTACTTTGTATTTTTCTCTCTTCTACTGCATTTATGAGACCATTTCCAATACAAAAATAACGGCACATATTAATGAACTTAAAAAAGTAAAAAATACAAATAAAAATATATAATATTTTCCAAAGGAAAAAGTCAGATACATACATCTTAGTGACATTTTAAAAGTTGTGTGATATTTTCCCAAACATGTACAATAATATAAGAATATCCACATATATGTTAACGATATGTAAAACATTCTTCTACCAACCCAACTTTTCATAATACTTCAGAGAAGTGTGCAAGTACCAATGGTATCTGGGAAATTCATACAATTTCTTTTTTAAATAGAAACAAGTAAAACACTAACGGTCCCAGGTTAAGTTAAGGCCCCCTGTTTTCCAAAGAAAATTCAATTTCCAAGCAGCATTGATAATTGGATGCATTTAAAACCAAAATGAAACAAAAACAACACTCCAAATCCTTTTTTTTTAATGCAAACTCTACTTGTTTTGTGGAGTATGTTTTTCAAATTCTGTCAGAAGCGATGGTGGCAGGCACTTGTTTCTAACAGCATTTAATGAATCCAACCACCATGTAAAATACTTCAATAACAGAGGGTGCAAGAAAACCTTCCTTTGTACATTACAGTAACATTCAAATCCACAAAAACAAGTTGCACAAAGGGGGGGTAAAATTAATCAGATGTTAGTTTTAATTCTGGTCACTGAAATTGAATAATTTTTTGCAGTGACTAAAAATTAGACTGCCACTATTCTTGGCAGATGTTAGTGTTTTGTGTGACTCTTTAGTATGAAAATGTAAGTCTCTCATTAGGTAAAATACAGAGAATAAAAAATGTAATTTAAGATGGTCAAGTGGCAGAGATTGGGAAATTTGAAAGGAAAGGTCTGCTTCTGCATGCCTTGAACATCTTGATCCCATTCAATAGACTGGGAGGATCTCTGCAGTTTTTACTCGCTGAAGTGGTCCTGATGTAAGCAAAACCACACTGCTGAAGTTGATAATATTCCCCTTGCTACTAAGCACAATACCTGGGTCCTTCCTTCTGCACATCCCACTGCGCTTTGCAGGGGAAGGATGCATCGCTCTTCCCATTTCATTGCTGGGGAAAGGGATGCACAGCCAAGTGAAGAGCCCTGCGTGGCTGAGCCCAGGTTTACAATCCCTGTTCTGTGGTGGTCAGTGGGACAACTCTCTCCAAACCCTAACGTGATCCAGGATCCAAACCACATCTTACAACACGGCCCCCAGCCTTATGCAGCACCACCTTCCCACAAGGACCAGAGGTCTGCTTATCTCCACTGGGGTTGCATTGTCTTTTCCGCTGGTGTAACTGGGTAATTGATGCTCACATGCACTCTTCCACAAGGGTAGTGCTCAGTGGAGCCAATGCTATCTTTCCGCACTGCACATCAATCTTAAGAATTTTCCCTTCTTCAGCTCTGTACTTTACACATGTGCAGGTATATGGATTTGATGATTCTGAAAGTCATTCATACTACTGACACAGTACACTAAAAGAATATATAAATAGCTGGATGAAGAGTGTCATTCTGCTTTGCTACACTATCAGAACACGACATCAAAATCAGCAATAAATAAAAATATAAGTCAAAAAATACATTGTTTCATTGTTCCATGAATTAACTTTTCATGCTTTACCTCAGGAAAAAATAAAAAGGTGTCCAAAGCATCCTGAAAGAAAGATTCCCCATAGCTAATCTATGAATATGAAGACAAGGACCATGTATGTCAGACATATTCCATACAGTGCTTAAAAGACTTGCTGCTTCTGTAGCAGGACTTCTGCACAATATGGTTATAGCACACTGGAGTAACAGATTACAAAACTTGGTATGAAACAAATACTGAAAACTCTCAAAGAAACAAGAATTAATTATACCTGAAAAGTCAGGGATATAGAAACTGTGTAGACTAATACCACTACACATTTCTACCACTGAAAAGACTGGTAGAGGAACTACTGTTCCTGTCACAAACTAAACAAAATAAATCATAACTATTTGGAGGAATGCTACTAAAAGATACAACAACACACAGGTGTTTCAAACTGTAGCTTTGCCGTCAAAAGAGAAAAGATATACTAGCACCAAAAATAGCTGCTTTTTCAGCAAAATAAACATGTTGCAAGTCTTCACAGGGTGCTTTTCTTGATGAAATATTAAACTAAATTATTTTGTTTTCTTGTACTGAACATGCCACTTTTCTAGATACTGTTAGGTTTCATTTCAAATCAATCTTTGAGATGCAAATCTTAATGTCAAAGCTATGTATGTAGTTTAGCTTGTCAGATTTAATTGTTTATCTGCTGTTCACCCATGGTCATTTAAATGGAATGAACCTTTCATGATATTGAACAATACAGAAGTTTAAAAAAATTCAGTTAGATTATTTGGGGAAAAAAAGTATTCCTACCTGGCAGGAGTTAAAGAAAGAAATTAATTTACAAGACAGAAAAGAAACTGAATAAAGGTGCTTAAGTATTTCTTCAGCAGTTCTCAGTGTCAGGGTGCTAAAAGAAAACTGAGTTTTGACTAACACTTAACAGTAGCGTCTGTATTTTCTGAATGAAGAAATCATGAACCAAGGTTCTGCTAGCTTTATTGATTCATATAGAAAGGGATGCTACGAGGACAGTTTAAAAATATAGATACAGAAATTTAAAAACTATGAAAGTGCTAATAACAGCATGCATTTAATAGCTCTTTATCTTGTTGCTATTTCTTAAATGAGTTGTGTTTCTGGACAGTCTCGGTATGGAATTGCTAAAACACCTAGCCAGATAATAAACATTCTACTTGATTTTGCATTTGAATACTCTGAGGACATTAAAAAAATATTTCATCTTACTGTATGATTGCCAGTATTCGATATTTTATAAAAAACATTCAACTACTAGTCATCATGTCTATAATATACCTAGCCAAATGTGCCAAGTCAGGACATAGGCATAAGAGACTCACTTTTGTTAGGTGGGCAGCTTGCTCCTCAGCCGGTTGTTTTTTGAGGCAGCGCTTCTTAAACAAGCAGACTGAAACTGCCAAGCTGGAGGGCTTCCATGCTGCTCCACTCGTCCGCTTTCTGGAAAGTCCCTCATTCACATTACTGCTGTAGCACTCTGATTATTAACGTTTTACATTCAGTCTATGCCACATGAAGGCTTTTACTATTGTATCATGATTATTGAAACAGGTTGATACTTGCACGTCTGCAAATTTAAGCAAAGAAATTTTTCCTCGTATCTATGAACACTTGTTTATTTTTGGAAAGATGGAATTGATCAGTAAAAATATGTATAAATTCAGTATATATATCTATATAGTGCTGGAATTTTGTTTTTATTAATAAGGTACTACTAGATGGAGGCCACTAAACTAATTCTTAGTTTTAAAAATCTGTGGAAGATCTTCCCCTATGAAATGCTGGTTTTGTCTCTGATATACCAAAATGACAGTAAAGACTTAGCAAAGTGAAAGACTGCATTATAGTGGCATTTCCATTGATTGAGATTGTGAAGCAATACAAAAAGTGCAACCACAGCAGGTCCCCATCTTCTCATGATTCAGAAATGATGGAGCAAAGAAAAATATGTATTCCATGAAGGGCAAGGTGCCTTCACATGGATGGAGACAGGCTGTCTTCAACTTCAGTTTTGGTCTACGTATGAAAGACAACTCAGGAAAAGTAACTAAAGAAGTTTGTGATCATCCTGCTATACACTAGGAACAGAAGTGATATAAAAAGAATTTCCATCTGCCAAATATGGCACCATTTCTCATAAACTAGTCTCTCAAACTAACTACAGCGCACCATATGAAGACTCAAAACTGGAAAAAAATACTTCATGGCAAAAACTACAAATGTGCACAAAATAAGCAATAAAAAAAGCGGGGAAGCAAAATGTTGCCAACGTTTCTCTAGAAAGCTAGTCATCTGAACAGAAATGGAGAAGTATCGACACCTTTAACAGTGTAGTGCGATGACAAGCGTGCAGCCGTAATCACACAGACTTGTTTCTCTCCAATGTTTTTTGAGTAATAATGTCCACTAAGGTCACTGTAACAGCAGAAAAGGAACAAGATGAATAAATCAGTCTGTGAAATACAAACATAAACTCTTTTTTTTTTTCTTTTTAGACTTAAAGGCTTCAAAGACTCTGAAATAAAAACCATTAATACTGAAACAAGATGAACATGTGGCTTGAAGTATTTTCTTCAATACCATCACTCCAAATGTTGAATACATTATTGAAATGCATCCTTTATGGCAACAGTTATGGGAAAAGGTAACAAAATTAACCATAGCTTCCAAAATTCTGCAAAGAAGTTCAGCTAGATTTGTGTAATTTAAACTGAATCACCTGAAAACCACACCATGGTACATAATGTCTCTGGTCAGTTCCATTATCCTCCTCCTCTGGAGGATGTTCCAATTCATCCCCACCACAAGAATGCTTTTTCCTCCAGCAGTCCCAAAACACAATATGCAGAGTACATACTCTGTCCATCCTTGAACAAGGTTGAGAAGCTTCTGGTCTCAGGTGGTGTCTGCCATCAAATGATCCCTTGCAGCACCTCTGTAACCTTTTCAAACAACCCACAGAGAAGTCTGGTTTCTTCTTCAAACTTCTTTCCTTCTTGATTAAGGACTCGACAGGGCCTATCGTGAATGTCTTCACAACCATGAGCAGTGCAAGGCAAACCGACGCTGATTAACAGGCAGGACCCTCTTTGATCAAAGGGACCAAGTGACCCGCAAGACTGGAAGCCATCCACCTGCAGTTGGAACTCTATTCCCCAAAAATTCAAGGCCTTTTTCTATCCTCCTTTGGTTTATCTCTTTTTAGCAATAAGCCATGGTGTGACTCCCTTGAGATGACAAAAGGAAACAATTCAGAAGCTGGAATCAAAGGTCACTGTGAGCAGCCATTTAGTATGTGACATGATCACACAACAAGCAGGTTTGGCACACAAATTCATGCTTTTAGTCCGTACAAGCAGATATGGTGGCATGAATCAGTGAAGTGTTTAAGATGGACATGGAAGCCAAGTCAGTAAACTCCAACGGCAGCTGGTACAGTACATTTCATAGCATTTTGCTCTTATTTGGTCACAATTTCTTGTAAACTAGTTCATGGAACTCATTGTCCATGTAGGTCCACAAGCCAAAATATAAGAATTTACAGAAATAATCAGATTTCTATTATTGATCTTTGTATTGAGATATCTCTCTCTCATTAGAGAGAGAATCTCTGCAGGTTTACCCTGCAGTTATGTATCATCTAACTGCAGATATGAGTGAAAACAAGATGTACACATGGACTATTGCAAACAAGTAGAAGCAGCTACATGTAAACATATCTCAGACTTGTAAAATCAAATTTTCAGTTTTCAACTATAAATACAAAAAGTGGAGCATTATATACACAACTTCATGCTTGTAAGGTTAGATTCATCACTGCAAAGACAAAAAGAGATACAGATTAATCAAATTAGTAAATTTCTATTTCAAATTTCTATTCCAAATACATAGATATAGCAGAGTTGCAAATATGGATAGCTATTTCCTCAGCACCGGCTATTCTTCAGAGATAAACACGCCCAGGGTCTCATGTATGCTTTATGTTTTCAAATGTACACAAGTATCC